>NC_139674.1:1479200-2079200 GCF_951799395.1 Argentina silus | reverse complement strand
GAGAAGCCTGGTGAAGCGGCCGTAGCCACATCCAAGAGTTGGAATTGGACCAGAAATCAGGATTCTTTTACCTGTGGACAGGAGTGTAACCAGGAGATTTCTGAAATCCCCCTTTAACATATCAGACTGCTGTTTCCTGGTGTCATTCGATCCAATGAGCCTGGTGCACTCCGGGTGGTGTTGTAGTGCTGTGGGTAGCTGTTCCAGGATGTCTGACACACAGGCTCCAGGAAAACAGTAGGTGTGGCCCCCCCTCACTCTAATATCCCTCACGATGGAACTCCCGAGGACAATGGTCGATGGGGGAGGGTGGTCTGGCTGAGATGAACCAGGTGGATTGCGAGATCTGTAGGATCTGCTAGACTGAGGATGCTGGGATCTGGTTGTGTATGGGCTGGATGTAGACGCAGCTGGAGCAACAGAAACAGGGACAATAGACACCGGGGCAGGAGCAGGAACGACAGGGGCCACAGTAGTGGGGCTGGGCACTGGAGGGGCAGCTGAGGCATCAGGAAAACCAGCAGGAGATGCAGGCTGGGTGGGTTGGAATGTATGTGACCAGTGCATGGAACTTATTGCTGAGGTGAAGGACTACAGAAGTGAGCGGCAGGAGAGAGAGTGACTGTCTGCCTTTCCACTGTCCTCGTGAGGTGGTGGTCCAGGCCCCAGAGGAACGCCTTCTGCAATGTTTATTTCCCCGAGCAACAATCCAGGGCTCTGGGGCAGAGGGAGTAGTGCAGTGCAGGTTCTTTGGTTTAGCCCCCAGGCTGGGCCAGGGATCTTCCAGGGGGACTGGTGGAGCTTTCACTATATCTGGCTCTTCGATGATGGTAGTGCCAAGCCAGGGGAGAGTGATGTCATTTTCAGCCAGCCTGGATGTTGCTAAAGGCAACCATCGAGTCAATGTGCTGCTCATCTTCCTTGATCAGGTGCAGGGTTGAAATTCGCCCCTCCAGCTCAGCGATCCTCTGATTCAGGTGGAGGCAGCTGTTGCATCCGGGTGGAGAGGTGAGCGGAGGCATGGTGCAGACTTGTTTCCAAACCACGTATACGCAGCAAGCCAGAGCCCCACCACAGACTTGAAGCCCGACCACAGGCTTGTCATAAGCTTGAAACAGCTTGTCGTTTAAACAGTTAGAGGGACAAGTTAGCCACATGCTGTGTGGGGCCACTTGTGTTGCTCACTAGCTAGCTAGAACAAGCCTGTAAGTTGATGTCAATATGAAACGCACCTTTCAAACTTTTTACTTATTTATCTATTTTCATTCTGCAGCTGGCTGGTAGCCTTGCTGTAGTTTTGTTATTAGGTTATGTTTTGTTAAAAGTGAATGCCATCTCTGTCAT
Source organism: Argentina silus (assembly GCF_951799395.1). NCBI lineage: Eukaryota > Metazoa > Chordata > Actinopteri > Argentiniformes > Argentinidae > Argentina > Argentina silus. Next base: position 2,077,856 of record NC_139674.1, on the reverse strand, counting down.
TACTATTGTATAGACAAGCATGAATAAACAATTGATGTGAATTATTCATTTATGACTACCTATTATGAATAATAACTGTTCATAACTGCTTATGAAAGGTGAGGCTGCTTTACTTGGAGTGCCTTATTTTAGATGTTATACTGTAGGTGCACATTAATTATGTTTGGTTACAAATGTTGTTAACTCATTAATTAACAGTTAACAGTGTTACACTTTAAATTAAGGTGAAATTTCGTCAGTTACAAATATTGCTAATCCATTAATAAATATTGGTAAGTCATTCATAAATTATCATTGGTGTTACACTTTACATTAAGGTCACATTTTATCAGTTACAAATGTTGATAACTCATTAACTCATATTGTTAACTCATAACTAATTAATAACTAACAAATTAATTAACTAATTAATGGTTAACAGTGTTACAATTTACATTAAGGTCACATTTCATCATATTGGTAACCCATTAATAAATGTTGGTAACTCATTAATAAATGTGACTTGCTGCATCATTTTCAGTCGCTAGTCCCCATAAACATGTTTAGTTCTAATCTCAGCTTTCTAACCCAAGTTTGTGTCTCAAGTCCCAATATTGAGCAAGAAAGAGCCAGTTACACGATGGACTTGATTAAATGAAGAACATGTTGACAAGGACATCAAGAGAAAAAAACATGGTGACAACTATACTGTACTTTGGGAGATCTTCTCATTGTACTGTATGTAAGGATGTGTTGAATCTGTTTGGTGCCAGCTGAATCAACCCCACAAATCAGGCAAATCATAATAATATCAGAGTTAGTTTTCAGATCATTTCGAACAATCAAACAATAAAAACTTATGAGTTATAACTGTTGGTTGTTAGAAATGGTTTATAACTGAATAATAAACTGGTTATAAGTGATTTATTAACTAATTATAAACCACAAAGGGGACCTTATGTAAAGTGTTACCATTAAATGCATGTTCAATTGGAATTAAATCCAAAGATTGACTTGGCCAGTCAAGAACTTTTTGGCCAAATTAAGCAATGTTTAAATATCAACAATCTTTTGCATGCAATAACTGTCTGAAGTCTGAGACCCATTTACCCCACCAGACACTGGGTATCTTCTCTGGTGATACTCTGCTATGCCTGTTCTTCAGCCATCTTCAGTTGTTGTTTGTTTTGAGAACTTGTTGCCTCATGTCTCCCCTTCAGCAAATTAAATGCATGTTCAATAGGATTTAAATCTAGAGACTGACTTGACCAGTCAACAACTTTCCACTTTTTGGCCCTAAAAACTCCCTAGTTGCTATGGCAGTATGTTTTGGGTCATTGTCTTACTGTATGATGAAACGCCATCCAATGTTGTAATTTCTTCAATGGTGAAACCAATATCTACACTGTCCCATTACTTACGCAGGGCACGGTATATGGGCACTGCACTCATTTACCGCAAATGTATTTTTTTTCTTTGTTCAAACTCGAATATGCACTATCCGTAATGGGTCTGTCTGTCTGTCTGTGTGTGTGTGTGTGTGTGTGTGTGTGTGTGTGTGTGTGTGTGTGTGTGTGTGTGTGTGTGTGTGTGTGTGTGTGTGTACACACTGTGCGCTCACCAAATCCCCTCTTTCTCCAGCAGCCCACGGCGATTCACAGGGCATAACTCTGGATTCAAGAGCCATTTTGCTGTGAGGTCTCTCTCAAAATATACCTCAATCCCGTCTGCCTAACATCCAACACTGACATGTAACACCCACTTGTCATGTTCCAGGACATGTCACACACTAGTGCTCAGGTAGGAGTGTTACATAACCTCTCCTCTTTACCAAAAACATCTAGGGGAAATTGCTGTGTCACCTAGCATTAGGCTAGCATAGCTCCGCTTTAGAAAGCTTCAGAACACGTTCCCCAAAAACTGTCAATTGACTCATTTACGCTGCTGCTGTGAGTGAATAAAAAATGCTGTGTCAATTCAATCATATGTTTAGCTGATTCGCACAGTTGAAGTTTCTACCGTTTAGCTCTTCTTCATTTTCCTGTTGTGATTGCCTCTATGCACGTGACCGTGTGTCTGCTGCCGCCTGCAGAGTCATACATGACTCCTGACATGGTTTAAGCAAGAATACAACTCATGACTCCTAGTGGAAGAGTCATGGTTTCTAGAGTACATTGCATGTTCAGGGTAAATCACAGGTGAGGCCACAGCAGTTATGATGATGCAGCTGTCTAAACTTGTGCATTGCACGCATCTAAGCTAGCAGGCTAAGCTAGCAGGCACAGCAATAGGTCTAGACTCTTAAAGTCTTAAAAGATATATACTGTAGCTATTTGTGTGTTACCCAGAGACTTGTGGGTCCCGAGCTTGAGTGCATACTGCTCGTGGTGTTTAAGGTGCAGGATGTAACAATCAAGCATGGTTTCTAATGGTTCTAAATGACAATGTTTAATTGGTAGTGATCAGGGAATAAGATAGAAATAAAATACATATTTTATTGAAGAATGCTGTTTTGGTCCTGAAGAGCGCTTTCTAAAATCAGTGGTATGACACAGGTTTGTATACAATTCAACACAACCTCATGAATGTAACCTGCAATTCACACATATAGTCAGACCATAAATGCAGACATGCAGGTTTCAAAAACCTGCTTTAAAGGCTCTATATGCAAGGTTGCGCCCTTTTGACTGCAATGGGAATTGCAATGACAATTCAGAATAGTGTCTCCTCTCTCCTTCACCTTGCTCAATGCTGAAGTTTCAAACAAATCCCCTCATTCCCCAAACAAAACTCAGACAAGGCTGTATTGTCAAACAGGAGGTTTACTATGAAAAATCATCAGAATACATGTTTACAAACATGCACACAAGCGCACAAACGCGCACACACACACACACACACACACACACACACACACACACACACACACACACACACACACACGTAGCAGGTTACACACCCTCAGACAGTGGTAGACGTCCAGAAATGTCCCAAACGTTTTGGAAAAGTAAATTCAGGCAGAAGGGAAAGGTCTTGGCAGATGCACGCACTGTCACAGACTGCCAATTCATCTTAAGAAATGATTTAAGATGGTTATTTAGTGACATTTTCAAGAGGAAAAAGCTACCTTTAAGCACCTTTAAATATTTATGTTTTGTTGAATATTTATTTCAAAACAGATTTAAGATTTTTAATTAAATGTTTTAAAACATGTGCTTAATCTGATATATAAATTAAATGTGGTAACAAGGTTTAACTATTTATTGTTTCAAGATTTAGAAATATTTGTTCTACAGATTTAGACATCTTTTTAAGAGATATGGATGACACATTTTTACCAGGTTTAATTAATAAATGAGCAAAGTCATGGTTAATAAATATTTGTATTTAAATCTGAAATATAGGTTTTCAACTAAATATTTAGAAAAACATTGCATATTTAAATCAAATCTAAATATTTGACTCCAAAATAAATATTAACAAATTATATATTTGACTTGCGCTATCATTTTCAGCCACTTGTGCCCCTATACATATTTTGAGTTTTGATGACTGTTGAAAAGCCGAGAATTTCATCTTTCTAACCATGTCAAATGTGTGTCCCAATAATGAACGAGAAAGAGCCAGCTACAGTCGGAGTATTACTGAACATTTATTTGGAGAAATCCACTCCCGAAGTTGACTCTACTTTTAAGGTAACAGCTATTGCATTCCACTCGCGGCACCGCGGACACTCGCACCACGACTCAAATGAAGACTTTTTGTCTGACGTTAAGCAAATCACATAGCTAACCAGCTAGCTGTCTGGCTGTGATAACAGTTCAGCTCATGAGTTTGTCAGCTTGACTTGAGCTAAACTGTAATGCAAGACACCAAGTTAGCTAGCCAGTGAGTTTACAGTTGGTGCAGTTGTAAGGAGCTAGCAACACATCTCAAAGTGAAAACTCTATCCACCTTATCATTTGAGGCATGACAGTATATGCATAATGATTTCGGCTTTAAAACACAGTGAAAAGGAGAGAAAACATGTTGTTCCTGCGAAATCTGTTAAAATCCTTAAATAGCCCATGTATGGGTTGTCAAAATTGTCAATATATGGGGGTTAGGGATGGTGACATGTGACAGGAAATTATATAACACATCACATATTTAATCTAAATCTTAAATATGGATGATAGATTTAAATGTTTACCTCAAACATTTAGATTAAATCGTCAATCTGGGTTTTGAAATTAAGTAATTTAAATAATTTAATTTCAATCTAAATCTGAAAGTTACACTACTGACTTGCTATGGAACCATCAAATCTCAAAGTTAAATATTTAATTTCAAAACCCCAAGTTAAGATTTAATATACATATTTGTATTTGCGTTAAACTGGTGATTGTACTTTATATCAATCTGTTGGAGAGCCATCCCTGTCTTGTAGAAGGGCCCAACGTACCAAACCAGGTCCCAAGATTGGCTAATCCTCGAAGTTCCATGTGTTTAGTCTAGTCGTTTTAACTAGTTAAATCTGCTTTAGTTTCTGTGCCCCGAATACCTGGAATGACCTTCAAAACTTACCTGTCATCTGAGGAATGTACATGTTTTATTTGATTGGTACTATATATATATATATATATATATATATATATATATATATATATATAGATAGATAGATAGATAGATAGATAGATAGATAGATAGATAGATAGATATTCAAAAGTTTGGACACACCTTGCCAAGAGTGTGCAAAGCTGTCATCAAAGCAAAAGGTGGCTACTTTGAAGAATCTAAAATATAAAACATATTCTGGTTTGTTTAACACTTTTTTGTTTACTACATAATTCCTAACCCTAACCCCAACCCCATAAGAAAAATGCAAAGCTAGAGTTATTCAGCTGTTACCAAGTCTTTGTGTAGATAATGATGGCTGCTGCGTTCACACGTACAGTGCATTCGGAAAGTATTCAGACCCCTTCACTTTTTCCACATTTTGTTATGTTACAGCCTTATTCTCAAATGGATAAAATTCATGGAGAAATGTTTTGTAAATGCTAATTTATTAAAAATAAAAAAATATCACATTTACATAAGTATTCAGATCCCTTACCCAGTACTTTGTTGAAGCACCTTTGGCAGTGATTACAGCCTCAAGTCTTCTTGGATATGACGCTAAAAGCGTGGCACACCCGTATTTGGGGAGTTTCTCCATTTCTTCTCTGCAGATCCTCTCAAGCTCTGTCAGGTTGGATGGGGAGCGTCGGTGCACAGCTATTTTCAGGTCTCTCCAAAGATGTTCGATCGGGTTTAAGTCCAGGCTCTGGCTGGGCCACTCAAGGACATTCAGAGACTTGTCCCGAAGCCACTCCTGCTGTGTCTTGGCTGTGTGCTTAGGGTCGTTGTCCTGTTGGAAGGCGAGCCTTCGCCCCAGTGAGCAGGTTTTCATCAAGGATCTCTCTGTACTTTGCTCCGTTAATCTTTCCCTCGATCCTGACTAGTCTCCCAGTCCCTGCCACTGAAAAACATCCCCACAGCATGATGCTGCCACCACCATGCTTCCTCCAGACATGAAGCTTGGCATTCAGGCCAAAGAGTTCAATCTTGGTTTCATCAGACCAGAGAATCTTGTTTCTCATGGTCTGAGAGTCCTTTAGGTTCCTTTTGGCAAACTCCAAGCGGGCTGTCATGTGCTTTTTACTGAGGATTGGCTTCCGTCTGGCCGCTCTACCATAAAGGCCTGATTGGTGGAGTGCTGCAGAGACAGTTGTCCTTCTGGAAGGTTCTCCCATCTCCACAGAGGAACTCTGGAGCTCTGTCAGAGTGACCATTGGATTCTTGGTCACCTCCCTGACGGTGGCCCTTCTCCCCCTATTGCTCAGTTTGGCTGGGCGGCCGGCTCTAGGAAGAGTCTTGGTGGTTCCAAACTTCTTCCATTTAAGAATGATGGAGGCTACTGTGTTTTGGGGACCTTCAATACTGCAGACATTTTTTTGTACCCTTCCCCAGATCTGTGCCTCGACACAATCCTGTCTCTGGTCTATGGACAATTCCTTTGACCTCACGGCCTGGTTTTTGCTCTGACATGCACTGTCAAGTGTGGGACCTTATATAGACAGGTGTGTGTCGTTCCAAATCATGTCTAATCAATTGAATTTACCACAGGTGGTGTTACTGGAGAACGTCAGAAGAACCAGAATGACGGCACACAGAGAGGGTAGGGTTTATCCCGAAGGCTTATTTAATAGTAAATAATGGGGAGAGGGGTGGGGGAGAGAGAGAGATAATCCAAGGGAGTGTAGTCGAGGGTCGATCCAGGGTTCGGCAGGCGGGGAGTCAGACAGGCAGGGGTCGGGCAGGCAGACAGGTAGTCAGACAGGCAGGAGTCGGGCAGGCAGACGGGTAGTCAGACAGGCAGGGGTCGGGCAGGCAGGCAGGCGGGTAGTCAGACAGGCAGGGGTCGGGCAGGCAGGCGGGTAGTCAGACAGGAAAGGGCTAGGTCCATGGAAGGTAGACGAGGGGAATCCGAGGAAGACGAGGGTTCTGGAGGGGCACAGGAGAACCCGATGAAACACAAACAAACACAAGGAACACGAGAGGATATCAATGGCTCAAATCATAATGCGGATTACTGGGAAGGTTACTATGGACACAGTACGTTCTGGCACTGGAGCGAAGACTGGCCAGGGTTCTTATAGGAGGGTGATTGGGAATGGGTCGCAGGTGTGCAGATTGGAGATAGGGAACAGGTGCATTGTCGACTGGGAGGTGGACGCTCCAGCGATGATCGCCGGGGCCTCAAGGTGGTGCTAGAAGGCAATCAAGTCAAGTCGTAGAAACATCTCAAGGATGATCAATGGAAACAAGGTGCACCTGAGCTCAATTTCGAGTGTCATAGCAAAGGGTCAGCTCTAGCCATTTTGGTGCCCTAGGTGAGATGAGGATTTGGCGCCCCCCACCCGCATCACCACCACCACCACCACATTACCCCACCAATACTGCCTCATCACCACCCACTCATTCCACAGTAAAAATATGGACAACAAACATCAGACACAACAATGGTTTCAAGACAAAAAATATTTGTATAAATTAAAATTACTTCTCAAACAAACCAATCACGTATCAAAGAATGAATAAATTGTTAAATATTACCAACTACCTTTACCTGTTAGTAACATCTAAGACACTGGCACTTGGTTATGGATAGATTACACCCTTTCTCAAACCCAGGCTCTTGGGATGTTGCTAATTGGTCCCTGAGAATGTTGGCTAATCAGTTTTACTACAATGTAGTAAAACTGTTATTAACAAATATGTAAACAAAAGTACTATTAAAGTTGCATGACGTAACTTTTGCGATGAACAAGGAGGATAAGAGAAAACGGTGAGAAAAAAAAACACATTTCTTCAAACAAGACAACTTTGTGCACTGTGTGCTATGTTCAATAGTCACGAAAAATTGTGAGGAACAGGGTGCAAAGTGTATTTATTTATTTATTTATTTATTTATTTGTTCATTTGTTACCTCAAAGCAGAAAATGTTTTTTGCGATTTTTTATTTTATTTTTTCCTTTGAGGGCGACCAGCGGCCACCAGAAGGTGGCGCCCTAGGCAACCGCCTATATGGCCTATGCCTTTAGCCGGCCCTGTGTAAAAGTAATATTTCAGTTGTTTTCGCTTTGTCATTATAGGGTATTGTGTGTAGATTGATGAGGAAAAAAATGAATTGAATCCATTTTAGAATAAGGCTGTAAGATAACAAAATGTGGAAAAAGTTAAGGGGTCTGGATACTTTCCGAATGCTCTGTAACTCCACCCAGTGTGCACATATAATAACTCAGCCTGGATCAGGTTTGTTATGTTACACAGGGGTGTGACTGCCATGGTTAGCTTTGGTAAATAAAGGCTTGGCTGAGGTCAGTGTGCTCCAGCCTCTTTTCTTTCTCTTTCTCACTCTAATTTTTTCTACCTCTTCCTCCTCTATTTAACTCATTCCTCACCAATTTTCTCTCAATTACTACTTTCCCCAATCTACCAGTCCCCTACCATAGCCTTCTGTTTATGTATTTTTACGCATCTTTTCATCACATTTCCAGCTCCCTTCCTCTCCTCCACCTCTCCCCTTTAAGCTTACATATTGTTCATTTTCTTTGCCTCTACTCTCTTTTTTCCTTTCCCATTCCTTCCTTTTCCACCTCTCTCATTCCGTCCCGCACTCTGTCTCCCTCTATCATACCCCCTGCTCTCTCACTCTCAATCTTTCATGGGGATTAACTGTACTGTTCTGTACCATGGGGAGAATTCCAAGAAAACTGTCATTGTTAATAATCCACTGTCCGTGTGGAAGATGACCCAAGTCACATCACACATCTGGCACACGTCTGGTTTGAAGTAATAAAAACTGCATTTGGTCGTGTTTATGTTGCCTAAACATCTGGGAGGTATACTTTTCATATAGCTACATTCACACCCTCCTTCATTACAGTAAGTCTTGTAGTGGAATTTACACTTTTGAATGTGAGGACAGGTTCTCCAGCTGCCCTGTCACCTGACAGACAGCTGCAAGGTTGACTTAGAGTGCCCCACCTGAATCAACACTATGCTCTAATTATATATCCTTATACTTAGAGACAAGACAATTACATCCAATTGTTTCCTGCACATAGATCCGGTCATTTACTGTTGTATGCCATTTGCATTTATTACCTATAAGCACCATTTGTGGTAATACCTACGTCAAACGCTAGGTGGCGGATTCATCGGACACACACACAGGTGCTCTCACAGGAAAGGAATTCAGGTGTTGGCAAATTGGGGAAGCACACGGTTTTCGACCATGTTAGGTGGCAAACCATTCTGGTGGTAGTTGTTGGTGCTATTTGTTTGTTTGTATCGTGGAAACAAGCATCAAAGAGCTATGGTGAGCACTAGAACACCAGACCATCCCAGTCAGCCAGCCCCTCTGTGGCTTAATTTGTTGTTCGATGCAAGACATTGCAGCTGTAAAGATAGCGCCCAGAAAAAGCCCCAAAAACATAAAAGGAGAATTGGACACGATAGCCGGCGCAGACAGCAGGGGCTGTCTATTCTTAAAAAATTATTGGAATTTGTAACAATCATGATCACATATAAAAAAGGCACTGGTCCTGACAGAAATGTTTTTTCTTACATTTCATGGTTACAAACCTATAATTGATTATGTAGCATATTCTTTTCTTTAAGTATCTTTAAGGCCTATTCTATAACTGTTCTAGTTCTATGGGCCCAAGCCAACTTGCACATTACCATTGTTAAAAGCATCCTGGATTCCCATTGGCTGACATTTTCAAATCATGTGAGCAGAGCCCTCACATGCGGCTTGCGGCGATCCAGCTGAAGTTTACATATATATTAGTCTATTTTTATGTACTATGCATACAGATGAAAACAAAACAAGTTGAGTCTGACAAAAGCCTTTCTCTGGTCTGCCACCACCATGGTTAAACAGTGTTTTCACCACTGGCTATGCAAATAACATTTGATGGTCGTCCCACCCACCGCCCCAGCTTCCACCTGCAGGTTCGCTTTGTGTTTACCTACCTACGGGGGGGTTTGAAAAGTTTAATTTGGGGGTCACACTGTATGAGTAAAGGCATCAGGGTTACCGCAGATGACCCGCGTTTACAGCTGATATGTACATTTTGTCATGAAAACGTGGCTTGTGTCCGGCTTTAAATACACGTAAATGTTTCTTTTTCATACAATTAAAGACGCCCTCCAGAGGGGTGAGAAGTGTTGTTTATCATGTGGTTTACCTGGCAGAATGAGCTTTTCAGGTAACTCGACACTCTAATGAAAATGCAAGACCATCCCTGGTCAGTGGAACAATGGTGAACAGATTAGCTCCAACAACGTTGATGTAGACAGAGCAGCTCCAACAGCGTTGATGTAGACAGAGCAGCTCCAATAGCGTTGATGTAGACAGAGCAGCTCCAATAGTGTTGATGTAGACAGAGCAGCTCCAATAGCGTTGATGTAGACTCCAATTAATAAACCTTCCCTCCTTGGCTATCCTGCCTGATAGTTTTTTCTATATTTTAGCATTGTTAGAATTTTGTAATTACAAAAAGAATAGATCGCCAACTGCCAAAAAATAAAACAAGCTTGGTCAGAACCATAAATAAAAATATTTCCATCTGTGCGCACAACAAGACAGAATAGCAAGGAGTGAATGTTTGTTTTATGTGAGCCCGGCCTGGAATTGCAGTCCTACTAATGCTATTTAGGAGGACATAGGGAGATAGAGGTGTGTGTACAGTGGGCCAGTGGTTAATAGGTTCAGCCCGACATTGCTGCGGTGGTCTACCTCAATGCCGCTGCTGCATCAGACACAAGGTGTGAAGTGCTCCTGAAAGCCACCACAAGGTGGTGACAAGAGGAGAAGGATGTTTGAAAAGAGAATGGTTTGCCTTATCAGCTTGCCTTATCAGATAGATTGGCAAAATTAAGTTTATTATAGCAGCTCATGAATTACAGAGATGAAGAGTGGAAATGGTTTAAATATCAGGTTAATTTAACGAGGACCAAGCAATGGGACCAACTCCTATCTACTCTCATTGAGACGGGATAGAAAAGTAGCCTACAGTTGTTATCAGAGACATAGGAAGTATATTTCTAAAATGTTGTGAGGGGGGTGATGATGTCCTTGGATTAACCTTAATGTAGAACAAATCATGTCTTCATGAACACTTCATAAAATTATGTCAGACATGGATCTTATATAGCAGTGTGTCCGTGAAATTGCATATGAATTAACTCAGTGATGTAATGTTTGTCAGTTGATTCTGTGCATTTCAGCAGTAGGCTATATGGACAAAGCGCGCTCACAAAGCAAAGAGCGCAGTTCGTGTCATAAATTTTCCGCTCTGGCACCAACAGTTCACGTCGAATGTTATTTTACATGCCATGTGCAGTGACCAGAATAAAACAAATGATATTTTCACTGTTTTACTGCTCCTATCTAACAAGTAATTTGTAGTTGCCTACTGTCTGTATTTCACTGTTCTTTTTCACCCCTGTCCATCATATCATGTATCATAGTTGGCTACAAATGAAGTACTTTCAGACGGATGTTTCATTGTTGCTTAAATGTATTGTCTCTCCTACGACGCTGTAGCATTTTCTCTTAGTCAAAGAATAATTGGGCAACATTTTAAGATATATATATATATATATAGCACTGTTCCCCTAATCTAATTAATTTCTTGTTACCCTATTGACAATGCCATTTGACAACGTGAATGTAGTTCTTTTGATCAATGCCTTTCACAAAATCATTCAGTTGGCATCATAAAAATGTACTGTGCTGCAACAAAATCACCTTGGCTGATTGTTAAAATATGGAACAAATGAAGCAGGCTATAATATAACACATAACGGTGCCTCTGCTCTGACCTTACAGGCTCGCAACACTACAAACTTCTATTTGAGGGGGGTGTTACCTGTTACCAAAAAGGGTCTTGGGTCGGGGCAGAGAACTCATTTGGATGATGTCACGCTTGCTATGTGTCTTCAAAAGTACATATTTTGACTTTGGGTCTAAAGATAAAAAATGTTTAACAAAATTGCTATTTCGGACCGAAATGGTTGTTTATTGATATACTTATACTTAACACATGGATTTTAAGCTTAAAATGTTGGGGTTTTACTGGAGGACATCTTTAAAGAGAAATACTCACTCTAATATAGTATATTTGAGCCATTTTCTATTTCATTATGTATATTTAGCATATTCAAAAAGTCAATTTGCCACCAATGCAGCAAGCTTAGTTAAGACAAGACACTAAGTCAGTGCTGTGTCTCTCTGATTTGTCTTTTACTGAAAGGTGCTGTGTTACACTCAAGTGGTGGAAATGACGACATGGTGAGAGAAGCAGCAGCTTCTCAAAGGGAGTGCCCTTTGACCACCTCCCAGAACACCCTCCCCTCAGCATGGCCATGATCCTAACCTTCCAAGAACCTTTGGAACCCGGTTACCCGTATGATTGACAGACAGGTCAGTCACAGAGAAGCAAGCAAAGGCAGAATAAGAGGCCACCTAGGGCGTTTTCTCTCCCTTTTAAACTACGATCCATAATTCGTAGATGTTTTTAGTTACATTTATGAATGATATCCGTCGATTCTTATAGATGGCTCATAAGTTTAGTACAAGGTTCTTAACCCTTTGTAACACAAATATGAGGTTGTTTTACTTTTAATGTTCTTATTGTTGTATTTACAAACAATAAGAACATAAACAAACCATGTATAGCTTCAAATATGTTTAAAACTCACATTCTAATGTCACAGACTGTCAGTCCTTGCGTCCAGAGCTCTGTCTATGAATTTAAGATTCCAACCCCATTTCTCAGCTTTATGTGGTGGGGCTGATGTTTTATTGTTTTTCGAATTATGGATTTTACTGGACTAACCAACCTAAACACTGTTCTCTAACACTGTTGCCTACAATTGGAATTTAGTATTGTTTTACTGTGTTATACAGTAGTTAAGCAATAAGATGAATAATCATGAATAAAGTTACAGCTGCGGGGCATTGTTAGGCCCAACGGGAAGCAGACTTTATTGACAAAAAAGCATACTTAAGTGGCTTATTGCTTTTATATAACAGTTACAAAACAAAACAGAGAATTGTGACATGAAAACACTGCCTTGAGTATTTTTTAGTTGTAGACCGTGGTGGTTTCTGGCCTGTACTTAGAAATATAGTTCTCAAAATGACCACTGTTGTCAAAGTAACGTGATAAACAAATCTTCATAATTCTAGTGTTTGCGCAGGGATATTACTGCAATCTATGGTAAACAGGAAAAACGAATCATAGCTGTTACTTCATCAGGGAACGCCTCTAGGCTTGTTCTGATCAACTCAACTCATTGGATAATTGTTCATGATTTGCCAATATTTTGTAGTCCACTGGTATTGAGATAACATGTTTCTGTTACTGCAACTTTTTAGAGACATTCTAATGTCATAGATGGTCAGTCCTTGCATCCAGAGCTCTGTCTACGAATTTGAGACAGAGCCTAAAACAATGCTTACAAGCTAAATATTTAGTCAATATTTGGTCATTTAGTCGTATTTATGGGTAAAGAGCAACTTCGAGACTCTCCTAGCAATCATATTGTTTATGCCTATCCCAAAAAAATTACTACAGTTTATGACATATGGACTTTCATAGTGTATATCACCCTTTTTTGTTAAAGGATAAGTTTGGATTTTGTTTTACCAAATCTCTATTTTAGATTTCAATGGCATGTTGTAGAAGGGTACAGACACGTTTTTGTGACTTTGCTTGGTTTTGATCAATTTAACGGCACCAGCGATACCCTCATCAGTCTAAAATGAAAGAAATGGGGGCACACATGCAATTGGGAACAAAGGCTCCAAAAGCGCTCAAATACAGTGCCCTCCATACATATTGGAAGAAGGAAGCATTTTGTCTTCTTTTAGCTATGTACTCCAACAGTTTGGATTTCGAAATCAAACAATTACAGCTTTAATTCAGTGTTTTCTTTTTTCAGATCAGTTTAACCATTTAGAAATTACAATCCTTTTTATACATAGTCCCCCTGTTTCAGGTTACTGCTCCTAGGCTTTGCATTTTCCTTTGGAGTCTGCTGTTGGTGTCTGTCAACATGAGGACCAAAGAGACATCAATAAAAGTCAATTATGAGGGAAGGAAGCCATTATGAGGGTGAAATATCAACAGTTTGTCACATTGTTAAAAAAGAAAGAAATCACTGGTGAGCTCAGCAATCGCAAACGTGCTGGTAGGTCAAGGAAGACTTCTACAGTGGATGACCGTAGAATGCTCACCATAATTAAGAAAAAACCCCAAACAACTGTCCCACAGATCAGAAACACTCTCTAGGAGGTAGGCGGGAATGTGTCAGAGACTACCATATGCAAAATACGCCACTAGCCAAACTACAGTCTTCATTGCAAGGTGCAAACCACTCATTATCCTCAAAAAGGATGGTCATCTTACTGTTTGCTAAAAGCTGCAGATGTCTGGAAAACAGTCTTGTGGACAGATAAGATGAATATTATCATGTACCAGAGTTATTTCAAGAGGAAAGTTTGGAGAAAAAAGGATCTACCGAAGATTGACAGCATACCACCTCATCTGACTCAAAACGACTATGTTTGAGAATGTTGATTAGCAAGAGAGATGTCTTCACACACCTTACCACAGGATTTGGCAAGAGTGTAATTTAACAAGCCTGGCCAATAGTGTTGACAGTGCAGCTGGTGCAACTAACCATTGGCCAGTTACTGCCTCCATTTGAACCTCAAAAGTCATATGTTTAGCCAAGTTCAAATCATGATGACTGCGTTCCTCAGTAAATTCACTCCCTCCAATCCCAGAATTGAGTTTTTGTAAGACCAGGCGTGTACAGTATATACGCAGCAATACAGGGAAAGAGGTTACATGACAAATGTACATGTTCAACGTTTAAATATGCTTTGTCAACTTGAGACAACCATGTTTAGTTGTGTCAAATGTGTTGTCCTACTGTATCTGTTACTGTATATCTCATTTTTTAATTTAAGAAAAAAGGTGAAAATTATGACAACATAAATAAGTCCTTAATGTTTTGGTTAGATGGTTGTATTGATCTCATTGAGGTTTTCATCATTCATATTAATCAACATTAAGGGGTATGTACGATCATTTAGACAATTTGAAATCTTAGACTTAAGGGGCTGTCTCCTTATGAAGTTAGGTGTGCCGTGTGAAGTGAAAGGCATTGATCACTTCCTCAAGCCCTGATTCATGGACTATTTCACTAGGCAATACAGTGGATGGGTTAACACAGTCCTATTTTTTGTGGAAGACAGTTCATAGATGCAATATGACACACAGATGCACGTTTAGTCATTGTAAACCACTTAAATTATTCAACTTGTTTTCTGATGATTACAGAATGTCAAATATTTAAAACAAGGTAAAAATGCATTACAAAGAATAACTGAGACAGACAAAAGGACTGTAAATAAAAGAAAATAAGAACTGTTCTAAGCCTCAGCATAAACAACTGAGGTCAAATAGCAGAACAGAACTTAAAACCAGACCATCTGACTGAAAAGGGGTGAATCTCTTAATGGACCTGATGAGAAGATATATAAAGGATTGGCAGGATCCAGTTATCCAATCAAGGGACATTTCACAGATACACATAATTTCTTAGGTATCAAATAGCAAACATGATGATCATATATAAGTCTTAAACAATACATAACATTGACACCATTGTATTAAGTTAACATTTTAAATAACAATAATTTAGAATACATCTCCTTCTACATTATTCAAAGAGGTGTTATCATCGAACACTTCTTAGACTGGATAAAGGGTGCACTCAACTTAGGAAACTATGTAAGAAATGTCAGTCAATAAAGGTATGTTTGGGATATTTGAAACAAACACAATGCGTCTTGTCCTTACTTGTAGATTGTTTGGTGTATCGTGCAAAGTGAATGTGAATGTGCATAAAGGGGAAGAGGATATTTTAATGTGCGGCCCATAGCACGGCAGTTTTCTCAAGATCTTTTAGCATTTCCGAGTCACTGGTGTTTTTGCAGGGAAAGAACTTCGACATTCCTGAACAGCATTCTGATAAGCCATCTCGTGTTGCAGATTGCCACCACCTAAATCAATTGTTCAGTCCAAAGGTCGTTCTGTGACACTGAAAGAGATCCTTGAGCAACGAAAAAAAATCAACTCACTATTATTGTGTTCTTATTTTGTGATGTGGCAAGAACATCTTATGACAGGCTATTGTTCTGTCTCTCCTAAATGAGCCAACCATATAACATTTCAATCCAGATTATGAAAATATCTGAAATCTACACCACCTGGTTTTATAAAGTGTTGTGTGATGTGTCATCATTAATCCTCATAAAGCATCTAAATTTATCCCTGTCCCAGTCTGTAATCCCCACCTGTTTTGAGGCGAACACAATCATCCTAGCTCCCAAGAAGACCAAGGTAACCTGCCTAAATGACTTCCACGACAGCAACAGATCATGGCCATATACATTTTAATGGAGTGTTACCCGCAAGACAGACTAGTATGCATTTTAGATTGATAATTATGATTGTGACCAGATATTGAATCCTGTTCACAGTCAAGGGGGTTATGAAAAATGTTGCTCTCAATACAAGGCAGGGACTAAATAAGATGTGATAGCAACACCTTGGGTATAGACTGGGATAACATGATTAGTAGACTTAACATCAAATTGCCTATTACTGCAGTCAATGACCATTACATAGTCCAGGAAATGTGTAAATAAAGAACAGAATCAGGTGGACTGATGGAATCACTCTTAAAACAAGTCAGACAACCGAGGAACATCTAGCCTCATCAAAAACAATGGATATTGTTTATAAAGACATTGGACATTGTGTGGATACATCAGATTTAATATTCTGTTTTAAAACCGGATTCACCATTTAAGGAGATATGAAATGAACACTACTGTTGCACAACATTAAACCTCTGAAGGAGAATCCACAGCCTTAAACTTGAAGGATTTTCTTACATATTTTCTCAGATTATTTTCTGAAACTGGAGGTTTCAGAACTCAGACTACTATTTGGAGACTATGAACACTGTTCTGTTGCACAACATCCTTCAAGTGTAAAGCTGGAACATTACACTTGAAGGACTCCTAGATGACCAGAACAAACATGGATTACTAGCAAAAAGAGACAATACAAGGTTTTGGATTTGGACGGAACCAGTGAGGAAACCTTTTACACAATTAATTTCACATTTCCTTGTATCAAATTGTTATCAGTCTACCTATCTTTGTGAATACTTTGTAAATGTTTTGTTTTAGTTTTTTGCCCAATTCTGATTTACCATTCACTTTTGTTTGAGGCAGACATATTATAAGTGTAACATAAGTGTTTGATATTTTCTGTCAAAAATATATAGTATAACCATATTTTAAATGTGCTGGCTCTTGGAGCAAAAGGGAATTAACTCCAGGGAAAAATACAAATTCAGAGACAAGTAACATTTCTCTAGCAAGAGAGAGGCAACATTAAGCAGAATGTTATATTCACTAAATCTGATGTATTTCAATTAAGTGAAAAAGCATAAAAGGGTGGAATGTAACATTTAGACTGTTAGGAGACATGCTAATCAGACATGCACCATTTGGAACTATCAAACCAATTAACATACAGGTTGGTAGGACATGAATATGTTAATGCTTTGTATACTGCTGTGTGCGCAGAAATACCACATTCCAAACAGTGATTGATTGATTGGCAAATAAAACATGGTTTGTCATGGTTTGTTTGCTTCAGGCGGGGTGATAGATCAAATGGTAACACACAAGAGCTGATGGAAAACTCAGTTCTCAGCTCAGACCACAAGGCTGGACCAAGAGGACTTCCTCTGCTGCCTGATACACCAAGTAAAAGATCATTTTACATAATTAATATAATATAATTATATAAATATAATTAAATACAGAAGTTGTTACTGTAATTTATTTTCTTACAACTGTATTAACGTAAATAGGCAACATTTTAAAACTATTATTTTGAACTGTGAGATGGTCTGATGCTGACCGTCAACTGCCAATGTTTAGAAAACGTTCATTTTCAACCCATGGATATTCAATCCATGTGGAATCATATAGCAACGTTAGATGATGAGCATCAAATTACAACCTTAAAGCTAGACTCTGGGATATGACATCGTGCCAAGTCACAGCAACTTTTACCAAAGATATTTGGAGTAAGTAAAGATGTGAATAACGGTAGGCACTCATTAGACGTTGAACATGCGCACCGTCGCAACATGCTGTGAGGAATCCTCCTCACTTCTGCTGCTTCCCCCGCTGGCCACCAGAGACTCCTTTTAGTATTTTCCTTATCCATCTCTTTTAGTTAATTGACCACACCTGTGCCTTGTTATTCGTCCAGCTTATAAACCTGTTTTTTTTTGCTACACAAAAAAAGTTCAGTCTTGAATCGTTCAATGGATGTACCTGTGTTTTCCTGTGAAATTATAGTAAAGCTTACATTAGATTTTTGCAACTCTGAGTCTCTGCCTCCTCTCTGCACTTGGGTCCACTTTAAAACCACCCATTACACATGCATGCCGGAGTTGATCGTCTCCTTGTTTTCTTGATCGTCTCAGTTTTGAAATTATCTCGGGTAGTGTTGCCTCTCTCTTTTCCCATTGAGTCTACGTTGAAATCAAGATTGAAAAATAACCATCACATTGCATTGTTTAATTAATTCCAACCATTGTGACTAACCAACAACCATCAAATAACAATGTCAATCCAACATTGCAAAAGCTACAGAGCTCCAGCATTTGTATTATGGTTATAATAGTCTCACAACTGTTGTACAATGTCAGTTTGGTTAGTTTTTGACCATTGCACTGATGCTTTTCCACTGTCACTTTTAGCACCGGGGCTTGGCCCAAAGCCTCAGACTTCTGTGTGTCCACCTCCGAGGAATGGCCCAAAAAAGCCCAGGACCATGACACCAAGATCCTACCCTGAATCTGGGACCTTGGGATGATTTTTTGGTCTTCTTGAGGACTTGGGCGGTGTTTGGGGCTAAGGATGCCTCCCATTGTTTGGCTAGGCTAGTCTATGGAACTGCTACTTGATATGTTACAAAAGCATGAAAACGCAATACAAACTGTTAGTTGTTTTGGTTCGGAGTCAGGTTTTGGAAGCACTTATATGCACTATTAAGTTTGCTCAGCTGCGGGTAAGTGTTGCAAACAGGGTTTATCTAATGATGAATACTATGACAAACACAACCACAGACAGGTAGGTACAATCAAGAAGGTTTTTTATTACAATTACTGCTTAAAAGCATTAATTGGATTCTTCCTGTCTAAAAACTTTACTCAGTAGCTCTCGGGTCGAATGACGTCCAGAAATGTGACATCAGAACCCGTTTCATTTCATGGGAAATGTGACTGGCTCACCTGGCTGGCTAACTGAACAATATGCAATTTCATTGTGTACATTTCCAAACTAATTCAAATTCAACCACACAACTCCTTTGCTAGTTTCAAACTAATTTTACTAAGAAATTCACTGGAGAAAACGTGAAAATTGTGGACAGATTTATTGTTTCAGTCACGAGGGGTCATGCTGGTTTGAGGTTGAAACTCTTTGGGAAACGTATTTCTGACAACGTTGATAGTCTGCTCCTCTCTGCTCTCCCCAAGTTCTCAGAATCACCCTGGGAGGTGGAAACAGTTCAGTTAATCTCAAAGATCAGAATCTCGGACTCACTGAATCGTTCAGTGCTTCTAAATCACTAAACTGCTCCGAAAAGCAAAACAGACTAGAAAGAACAACACAACATATACTAGTAGAGTAACTTGAAGCAGGTTTTTATTGAGCAGATTTTAGTGGATATGTTATTGTAGTCTCTGCTGGGGAACCTTTCTCTCGACCCTGTTTACTTTGAGGAGGGTCTACTGGCTAGGGATGAGAACTCTCCCACCAAGCAGCCTGTAGCCAGGATCATACCGGTATGCTGATCTAAGCTTACAGAAAGGTCATTTTTAAGCCTCACTCTTATTACTAGACTGCATTAACTATACTGTACATTACATTTACAGGTCTTCATTTGAATGAAATACAGTACAATACAGTGGTTGTTGATTCTTATTGATTTAAGCAAGATATTATAGACAGCTCTACCGTAGCAACATTTGGACAACTGTTCAGTAGTTTTCTTATTAAAATGGTTGCTATCCATTTCAGAGAATGTCCTGCCTCAAGGAGGACAAGTAAAGCTTTTCAAGGGCGAGCCCTACTGCAGATCACTCTGACCTTCAAGCACTTATTAGCAGCGAAAGTAACAAAGAGCTGAAGGAGCGTGGTTGAGTGGAATTAAGTGATTCTCTGGAGGGGTGAGAAAGTAGAGCTGGGTTACCAGGTGGCAAGGGAGCCTTCAGCATTGTTATGTAAGAGACTGGCGAGGCCATGGAATCTGACAGGGACTCATGAAGACCTGGAGCTCCCTCAGTCACTCTGCTCTCATCCCTGTGTCTGTCTGTTCTGTCTGTCTGTCTGTATCTGTGCCCTCTCACCCACCTACTGAGAGACTGAGACGTAGACTGAGACTGAGAGTGTGAGACGCTGTAAAATGTTTCTAAATGATTGATAGAAAGCTTATTGCACTATCTTTGTGTAGGTGGAAGTTCTCTTTCAGACGACTCGGTTTGACACCTCACTATGGGATATGCCCTCATGCGGGTCATTTGCTGAAGCTTAAAGGGACACTTCACCCATTTGTGGGCATGTGGAAATGTGAATGGCTTCCAAATGTGTTCTGTAGATAGGTATCGCTGTTTGAGGATTTTACCCTGAGTGATGTATTTGGGGGTAATCACATGGTTTGGATAAATGTGTTGGATGTAATGTGCATTTTTCTGTTTTTGGCTCTACACTCCAAAAGTTTGGATTTGAAATCAAACAATTACTATGAGGTTAAAGTACAGATTCTCAGCTTTTATTTGATGGTATTTGTGTACATATTGGTTTCACCATTTAGTCGACCTATTTCAGGGTACCAAAACTAATGGGCCAATTGGCTTGACAGGGGTTTCTGGATAGGAAGGTGTGTTCCATCAAATCATTTGTGCAGACCTAAGAGAGCTGTCAATATCTAGTATTGATTCTAGGCTTTGCATTTGCCTTTGGAGTCTGCTATTGGTGTCTGTCAACATGAGGACCAAAGAGATATCAATGAAAGTCAGGAAAGCAGTTATGACACTGAAATATCAGAAAAAGAAACAGAGCTAAAACCTTAGACTTACCAAAAACAACAGTTTGGAACATCATTAAAAACAACACAAAAAGCACTGGTGAGCTCAGCAATCGCAAATGGCCTGGTAGGCCAAGGAAGCCTTCTACAGTGGATGACCAAATAAAGCTCACAATAATTGTAAAAAATCCCAAAACAAGTGTTGCACAGATCAGGAACACTCTGAAGGAGGTAGGTGTGACTGTGTCAGAGACTACATCCTCAGAACACATCACTAGCCGAACTACAGAGACTTCACTGCAAGGTGCAAACCACTAGTTATCTGCAAAAAGAATGGTCCGGTTACAGTTTGCTGAAAAATACAGAAAAAGCCTGCAGAGGTCTGGAAAAAGGTCTTGTGGACAGATAAGATGAATAGTATCCATGTACCAGAGTGATTGCAAGTAGAAAGTTTGGAGAAAAAAAGATCTGCCCAAGATTTACAATATACCACCTCATGTATGAAACATGGTGGAGGAGGTGTTATGGTTTGGGCATGTATAGCTGCCACAAGAACTTGCTAACTTGTCTTAATTGATGATGTAACTGCTGACTGCAGCAGCAGAATGTATTCTGAGGTGTACAGAAACATCTTGTCTGCTCGAGTATAAGCAAATGCCTCCAAATTCATCATCATTTTGTAAGACAATGACCCAAAGCATACTGCAATAGCAACTAGGAAGTTTTTCAGTGCCAAGTGGAAAGTTCTTCACTGGCAAAGTCAATCTTCAGACTTAAATCTAATTGAACATGCATTTCCTGATGGTAAGATTTTAGGCAAAAAGACCTCAAGACAAAGAACAAATGAAGATGGCTGCAGGCCAGGCAGAGCATGACCAGAGAAGATACTGTGGGGGTCAATGGGTATAGTGGGGTCAATGGGTTGCAGACTTCAGGCAGTTAATGCATGCAAAGGATTGTCAACCAAATACTAAACATGAGTGCTTAATTTGGACATTTGATAAATCTGTCCCATCACTTTTTAGTAACCTTATGCATAGGGGGACCATGCATAAAATGTGTTGTAATTTCTGAATGGTGAAACCAATATGTACACAAATATCATTGAATAAAAGCAGAAAAGATTTACTTTAATCTCATAGTAATTTTTTTATTTCAAATCCAAGTTGTGTAGAGCCAAAATAAGAAAAAATGCTTCACTGTCCCATTACGTATGCAGGGCACTGTGTTTCTTCAATGTCAAAGTGTTGCTGGGTCTCAGAGTGTCTCACTGCCTAGGACATGAGGACATTGTGTCCCAGTGCTATGCCCAGCCCGTCCTGATTACCACAAGTGGGTGTGTCTGTCTGTCTGTCTGCCGATCCCTCTCCTGTCTGTCTATCTGCCCCTTTCCTGTCTGTCTGTCTATCTGATCTCTCTCCTGTCTGTCTGTCTGGCTGTCTGTCTGGCTGTCTGTCTGGCCCACTCCTGTCTGTCTGTCTGTCTACCGATCCCTCTCCTGTCTGTCTGTCTGTTTGGCCCTCTCCTGTCTGTCTGATCCCGATCCCTCTCCTTTTTTTTTTAAATATGTTTTTAGGGCATTTCTCCTTTATTGGGATAGAGACAGTAGAGGTTGACAGGACGGATGGGTGAGAGAGAGGAGGGATGACATGCAAGATATGTCAAGGGTCGGAATCGAACCAGGAACCTTGCGATTATGTGGTATGTGCATTAGTGTGCTACGCCACTAAGCGCCCCCGATCCCTTTCCTGTCTGTCTGTCTGTCTACAGATCCCTCTCCAGTCTGTCTGTTTGTCTGTCTGATCCCTCTCCTGTCTGTCTGTCTGTCTGTCTGTCTGTCTGTCTGTCTGTCTGTCTGTCTGTCTGTCTGTCTGTCTGTCTGATCCCTCTCCTGTCTGTCTGTCCCCCATTCCCTCTCCTGTCTGTCTACTGCTCCCTCTCCTGTCTGGCCACCGTTCCCTCTCTTGTCTGTCTGTCTGTCTGGCCACTGATCCCTCTCCTGTCTGTCTGGCCACCCATCCCTCTCTTGTCTGTCTGTCTGTCTGTCTGTCTGGCCATCGTTCCCTCTCTTGTTTGTCTGTCTGTCTGTCCCTCTCCTGTCTCTCTGTATGTCTGACCACCATTCCCTCTCCTGATCCCTCTAATCCTCTCAGCCTTTGCAGCTGAACCAGCCTGTGTTCCTACGGCAACACCATTTCCCCAACTCTCCTGTCTGTAGTGAACCCAAATAACCTCTCCTCCCTACCCAACACACACATGCATACACACATGTACCCCCCCACCCCCCACCCCACCCACACAAACGCATGGATATAGACACCACCACACACTGTCTCTGCACAGTGCACTCTGTCAGGAGTCAGTGGGTTCATTGGGACGGTAGGCAATCCCAGGGAAATGTGGATGGAAAGTTTTGGAGGGCCTGAGAGGGGAGTGGCCTCCACCCCCCAGGGCCCCTCTGGGCTTTGTGATCCTCATGTCATAAAGAATGCGCTGCTAAACCACTTTCCCACCACTAAGAGGATTACCAAGGTAATGCTTAATATCAAAAAGATGCTCCAGCAGATCCAGGAGGGCTGAATTTAATTATTCATTTAGAAAGTGGATGTCAGACTTTATAGACTGGACACCCTGGCCCTGTGCTGTAACCCCGGCAACAGGAACCTAGGCCTACTTCTTGGACATTGATGAATGCAGTTGGAACGCGTGCAACTCTGCTTTCTTCAAACTTTTACCATAGAACATATGAGAAAGGGCCAGCATTCACTACATCAAGTTTCAAATACATTTCATAATAATCTTAGTTTAATGTAAAGATATGTAGGGCAATGCACAGCTGAGTGCTAGCCATTTCTCATAGTCCACTACCTGGAAAACCACGGACCAGTGTCCACTTCATCCGAGACAAAACGGCAAAATATGCTAACAGACTACAAAGATAAATATTTAGCAGAAATGTATTTTACAGTAATCATATCATAAACTGGTTTAATCCAGGCTATGGACTGACATGAATGTTCCGCACTCCCTCCTAACTGGTGGCAAATGACGGGTTCTTTTTCAATTTTACCTCGAGCCACTTGAAATAGGAAAGAGCCATTTGAGTATCATTGAATAAAATAATGCGCTTTGAACATGTTTTATTTAGACAAGTCTTTACCAGACCAGGAAGTGGCCAGACCCTCCCCAACTAAGAGGACAAACAGGGTAAATATTTGTTGAACCTTTTCAAATACAGAAAGGCATCTTCTGCAGCAATTATATATACATGAAATAAGGATCAATTGTGAACTAGTGGCCCAAACTCACCAACCTTTGTCAGCACATAAACTTATCCTGTTCTCTCCCTACAGACAAACAATCAAGGTCACTTCACACTCAAATACTTCTCATTGTAATTAATAAACAGATTAAATAATATTGTTGCCATTTAACGTTACACAATTCTTCTGATATATTTGCTTTATGTTCAATAAGCAATAGGCTCTTGGCCATATTAATCTACAGTTGGTCAATCAGTTCCTTAATTGTCATTTTAACATCCACAATGTTATGGAAAAGTTATATTGGGCCAGTGTATAGTGTTGTGAGTCCAGTCAGCTCATTGGTTTTTCCCAGTCTTTGTGTAGTCTTTGTTTATGCAAGGAATGTTTACGCTGTGTCCCCTGGCCTGACACAGACCTCATGTCCGATCAGGATCAACTGTGTCAGTGTGTGTGTGTGTGTGTGTGTGTGTGTGTGTGTGTGTGTGTGTGTGTGTGTGTGTGTGTGTGTGTGTGTGTGTGTGTGTGTGTGTGTGTGTGTGTGTGTGTGTGTGTGTGTGTGTGTGTGTGTGTGTGTGTGTGTGTGTGTGTGTGAGCCTGGGAGTTTTGGGAAACACTAGAAGGGCTCCAAAACAAAACTC
Organism: Argentina silus; assembly: GCF_951799395.1. Lineage (NCBI taxonomy): Eukaryota > Metazoa > Chordata > Actinopteri > Argentiniformes > Argentinidae > Argentina > Argentina silus. The sequence goes on along the minus strand of NC_139674.1, from coordinate 2,053,181 downwards.
ACTTCCTCATCGGTGGCATGTTTGCCTTTCAGTCTGATGGCTGCTAGCCCTTTTGTGTCTCCAGCATGGAATGGCAGTCACTTTTTACGTACTCATGCCCCCATAAACAAAACACACACACACACACACACACACGTTAGAGGTCACAGCTAACTTCTACCGCATAGCTGCAACATTGTGACAGAAGGGCTGATGGGAGGGCACTTCTAAACAATAACAGTAACCTTTAAACTCTAACTGTGCCTTTTACATAGTTAACCCTAACTGTGCCAGTGGCATAGTAAATGGATTACTCATCTACAACGTACATCACAGTAGATGAAAGAAAACATGCAACTAATCCAAACAAAGCCTACTTCCTAGCATGAGATCTAAATAAAGATGACTAAATAAACTCAGTGCTCAGAATGTCAGTCTAAAATTCTTTTTGATTCATGATTCATACCAAAGTACCCAAGACTAATCACGTGACCTCTCGTGAACTATGTTTGTTGAGGTTTGGATTCCCACATGGGCCTTATACACCGGAATAAAGCCTCTTCTTTATCGTCGTTCTTATAATGTGCTTCTGCCCGCTGTTTCTCCAGCTAGGATATTCGTCAATCAGTTCCCCTGACTGACGTTCAGAGGGCTTGTTATGTGATGTAAGCCATTTCCACATCCTTGTCACTAGAGCGCTTGCCAAACACTCCAGAAATTAGACAATTCACTGCAGTGTCTCCTTGCAGCTTTGAGTCATGCCATTCAGACTTAGTACACATTGTTCCTCAAGGTAGAATCTAAGAGTCACTTTGTTGCTGTTGATACAGTAAATACCTGTGTTGTGGAAAAGACACAGTACATTCTGACTGTCTTAATTTCTCAGGTTCCTGTACTGTATGTTGCAAAGTATAGTGTAGCTTTCATTGAAAGCTTAGATTACTAAATTGATTAATAAATACTTGGTCTCTTTGAGCAGATGCAGAATGTGCTTTGCATCTCCAGGTTGTACTGTCATCTCAGTGCAAACTAAAGTTTAAAAAACCTTCATACATCATCATGGATGCCTCCCTCACCCCACTTTGATACGTCATTTAGTCTCCACAGACAGCTGTAGGAGCCTGCAAAAGAATAGGCATATGATTATATCAGCTGACGGCTTGTGATGGTGGTGCTCAGCCTGCTGTACAAGGGTGATGGAGACATCATTGATAACTTTCTCTGTCCTGGTGTTAATACTCCTTCTTAGAGGTGAATGTGGACAAGACCAAAGATATGGTCATTGACTACCTCAGACACCTGTTACGCAAGGCCAACTCCTTCCTCCTTCCAAAGCCAGTTCTGCAGGTCTGAAATAGTGGCGCACACTTTTTAACTTACTCCACATGTCCCTGTGTAATTCTAATGTTTAAAGTTAAAACGTCACATACTTGACTCTTTAAAGCTGTCACGTCTTATACATAATGTTTAATGTTAGAACGTCAAGGAGCGTCATTTTATGACTGAACATCTGACAATTGAAGAACATGTATGTCATTAAATTATGAATTTATTTTTAAATAATGTCAGTATACTTCAAATATCAACAGCATGATAAAAGGTCACTGTCTAACTTCAGATATGTGTACTTTTCAAATGAACTGAAGAGGAAGAAGAATACGTTGTTTATGCATTTTCTTTCAGTGTGGAAAAGGCCACTCCCACTCACATTTAGTAGTTATTTAGCAGACGCTTTTATGCGAAGCGACAATAAGTACATTTGTCTAAGTAAGTGAATCAACTATACAAGTAATCGTAAGTAAAACCTACGATAAGAACAAGTGCCATTGGCAGTCAGAGTGCTAGAGAAAGGAAGAAACTTTATTATTTTTTATTACAACTTCCTTGTTTGATGAAAGAGAGGGAAGGTAACCAAGCACTGTTCAGGTTTAAAAAAGAATGCATTAGTAACAACACTCAATGTGCACAACTACGTTTTTACAGGGACGTTGTTGATTCATATACAGTACCCATTCCCTATATCTCCATACCCAGCAGCATTGATGCAGTCAATCTAAATCTTATAGACATACATTGACTAGATTTCAGATTTCAAAATCTTGTATCAGTCAAAAGTAGGGCTGTATATATTAATCAAACATATTAATCAACTAATGCTTTAGTTGACAGCATTTTTTTTAAATGTATCAGACCAAGGACAAGAAGTTAAAGCTAGAGTGAGTCACATGTAGCCAAGTAAACACATGTAGCAAAGAGTGTTGTACCTAGGAAGATCGGTTTGAGCAATGGGAATGGGAATTCACACCTTTGATTTGGAGGCCATAATGACTAAGTGCCGTATTAAGCAAGTTTCACATGGGAGTGGCAGCCACAAGGAGGTCCATTCACTATCAATAACAGCTAGGCGGTGGACACAAGCCAGGGTTCCTTCATGCTCGTTCACATGAACACCGCCCACTTCTCCACCGCAAATCACCAAAAGGTGCTATAGAATGTCTTCCTTCTTTCCTGCCAAACAGGATCATAGCATGAAGGAGAAACTCACCTGAAACCCCTCCTCGGCTGAGTTAACCCTGCGTAGGTGTCATTGCTACAGCTTGCTCGTCTGTAAAGGCCTTTATTCCCTCACTCATTGTTCAGGCAACACTTTGGGTTTCTTGTGTAGACTTTTTTTTTTATTATTATTATTTATTTTTTTAAATCTATTACCCCCATTTCCACATGAGATTAAATGAGCAGATTAATCAATTCATAGGAAAAGATTAATCAACACATTTTTTATCGACTGACAGCTCTAGCAAAAGCTACCCCATGGGCATTTTAGAAAAAACGACGTTGTATTAACATTGTTTTTTTGTTGTATCGTTGTATGTCGGTCATGAAAAATGGTAAGGTGCAGCAATGTCAAAATCCCAAAATGTTATAAACATATGTAAAATGATGTTTAATCACTGTCTTAAGAGATGATGGAAAATAACTGCAGGACAACGTTTAAAGCCAAATGTTACACAGTAGAATGTGATAACACCATCATACCATGTTGGTTTATGATTGTCATTTGATGGTCATCATCCAATGTTGCTACGTTGTTTATTATGGGGTGAAAGTTCTCTTAACATTGGCAGTTGACGGTCAGCATCAGACCATCTCGCACTTGAAAATAATAGTTTTTAAAATGTTGCCTATTCATGTAAATACAAGTTTTCTGAAAATCAACATTTGACGGTCATCGCACAACATTGTGACAAGGTTGCATGTAAAGGGAATTTTTCTACATGTCATTATTTGATGGCCATGATCCAACATTGTAACAAGATTGCCCATTGATTTTTTTAAACATTTCTTTACATTAATAGAACTTGAATGCTTAACATTGACATAAGCTTCAACAGTACAATGCACTACAATCCCAAAATGTAGTCATGAGGGTGTTATTTGAAATCTGTACTGAACTGGTGGGCCACAAAGTAAGGCAACACAATGTCTTACAAGAGGTTCAAATGCATATGCGTGCCCTGAGAGTATAACTTTTTCTTGTATAACTGACAAACATGTTTACTTTTTCCTGTTATTTCTTTCAAATTTGAGTTGGATTTGGTCAATCGACCACAGAGAGATGAGAGCCCTGCTCTCATTCTTACTCCAAACCCTCCCTATGATTCCCGCATTTGCCATTATTGTCACGATTCAGATGTAGCAACACAAAGCACAGGAATGGTAGCAACGAACCTAGCTATAGCTAAGCTGTTAGCATTTCTTTACAACAGGGAGGAAGTACCGGAAATACTCACCCTCGACCTCTGATGTCACAGCCCATGTGATTGGATAGATATTTTGGCGAGACATTTGCATTTACATGAAGGGAGACAGTTAGGGGTAACATTCGCAGATCTTGTCGTACACTATCTCCCACACATTTGGCAAGAGACTTTCTGTTTACATACAGAAAAAAAACTGGCGGTCCAAAACATTTTACTGTCCACAACTGATTTCCTATCTAAACAGGGCCATAGACACACACCAACCAGCACCTCCCTGGGGACACGGTCACTCCAGGGTACCCCAGCCCCTGTGTCTGGGCGCGTCGAAGCAGATGATGTGTTAAAGTAGCGTGGGGCCGAAGAAAGGCTGGGGCATCGGGCCAAACACTGCCCAAATCCAACCCCTGCTCCAGTTTCCTGATCCGTCTTAGTTCAGCAGGGTCGCGCTAAAGCCCCAAACAATGGCTTGCACAGACCTATACACAAACATACTCATGTGTGACTGAAAGGGGAAGAATGTGTGCCTGTGTGTTTAGGCCTATATGTGTGTGTGAGTGTGTCTGTGTGTTCATGCTTGTTGTGTATGTGTCTGTGTTCATGATGATTTTTCGGCCTACAGGCTAATATACCGTTCATTTCTATACAAGGTCAGTAAGATAAAGGAGAGCATAATTGTTATATTGTTTAGTGTCTAATAATAGTTTTGAAAAGAATCGCTGTTATTTCCACTGCCTCTGAAATTGCTAGATACAGTAGAAGATACAGTAAATTATAGTGGAGACTGGAGTGCCTTGTGTGAGCACCGATTTTCTATGCCATTTCGTATATGAATGTAAACATTTATTTTTCTAATGTAAACATTTATTTTTCTATCATTGTGACTGGTAATGGCACCTGGTCCTAGCATAGATTTTTGCTTATGATGACTGATGTGTTGATGATTCACTTACTTTAGACAAATGTACTTGTTGCTTGCTTTGAATGAAAGCGTCTGCTAAATGTCAAAAATATAAATGTAATGTAAATGTGTGTCTGCTCACCGTGCCAATGTCTACACATCCCCAGAATATTTTAACAATAAGTTCAGGTGTTTTTGTTTACCAGTTACCTTTAAAAAAGTCTGACGTACAGCAATTTCTACACAACCAATCATGATGTGGCTTTCAGGCCCTAGAGCAGTGCATTGAGACCGAGTTAAGTTCGTAGGTAATATTGTTTTTATTAAATGTATAAAATATTGCATTCAAGTGCCCATAGGCGATATATGGTGAAGACCAAAATGAGAACTGTTTTGATGAATGCTAGTCTAACATGAACATTCTAAGCTGCAGTTACAGCAACAACAAGCACTGCTGCTGGCTGTTGAATGTGCTGCCCCACCACTAGTAGGCTAGTAGTAGTTTCAAGACTAAGTGAATGGATCAGGGCTTGGCTATGATATCCGCTGAGGTAAAATCAATAAACTAAAAGGTTTAGCAAAGACTGTCTTTTGGGTGTGATTACAACTATTTTCGTTTTACCCATAGCTAACAACGTTATCATCACAGCTAGCCTCATGCATAGCTTTTGCCTGGACTAGCTATAGCTAGCTAGCCAAGTTATGTGAAAGCTAGGCAGATAATCATAGTGACATTGCTGAAAGGGGTGCCTTTGCTAGGATAACATTACATTTTACATTTATGGCATTTAGCAGACGCCTTTATCCAAAGCGACAACAATACATTTGTTTAAGTAAGTGAATCATCTATCCAACAGTCATCATAAGACAAAGTAATCAATGCTCACACCAGGGGCCATTGGCATTTTTAACAATGTATGTCCTAACATTCATTTATGCCTGATAAACCAGAAGATTTGCTTGCTATCCACAGTAGTCTGTAACTGGAGGTAATTTGCCACATCGGGCCGGGGCTCCTCCAAACAGGAGATGTGGTGTTTTAATAATGGCTAGCTATGCCATAGCCGAGATCACTGCTGTTCCGTTCAAACGTTGATGCTCCTCTACGACAATCATGTAAATAATCAATACAATCAATGGCAATAGCATAATATATCCTCCAAATGTCTAATGACGATGCCGGTGATGTAGTAGCTAGGTTCAGGTAATTAACTAAAACTCAAAACGTTTGCACTGGTCCGGACCTGCTTAGCCTTGGCAAGGAGAAGATCATTTTTCTGGTCGTCAGTACTGTCCAAACTTCGAGCCTGGCAGTGTAGTTTTCAGACGATTGTAGCTGCTAGCTATCAAGAAAAGTCAATGCATTTCATAAAAGAGAATTACATTGCAAAACAACAAGTCAGCCATGTCACATCCGTGTTCCCATCGTAGTTTTACTTTTCGTGTTTACATATGGAGATCGGTCCAGCCCCCCAGCTTACAAGGTGACATTTCAGAGTGTCATTACATTATTCATGCTGTCCAAACTTCGAGCCTGGCTGATCAACTGGTCAATAGCTGATGCACTGCGACATTTATGCAATTTGTGTTGGTCATAAAAATCCATAATATTATGTCGCCATCTCACTACCGGCCTATTGTTGCATGCCCAGGGTGGCTGATACTATGGCTACACAGGCATAATTATTTGACACAGAAGTGATGTGGACTGTCCAATGATCTGAAAAAGTACTTGGGTATTTTTTTTTAAGGAAATAATTACAGACCATCTTTCTTGTTTGTTACACAGTGATTAATAGAACAGGTCCAGGAAAATCTTTACACAATCTATAGATAATTAGGGTTGGTAATGAACTTGATATCACACAGGAAATGTTTACAGACAGGAAAACATATTTAAAGCTTCTACAACCACAAAGGCATGTGTCTGTACCCAAAACCTTACACAACACGTAAAAGTGAACAATGACAGGAAATGCATCCTGTATTACATGGGCCGAGTGAAATCTACAGTGCTTTAGACTATATTGCATTGTCTGTTTTCTATTCATTGCAGTGTATGTCAGTGAATGTAGAGCACCATACTGTACTGACCACAAATTCCACCAATCGAGGTTGTGTGGCAATAAAAGGAACTGTATATAAAAATGTAAATCACTATCTTGGGATAAAACTCTGAGAGTATGAATTAGGCTGTTTGAGAGAAGCTTTGAATCCTAAGCAACCTGCCCAGTGGTGAACATGTTGTTTGAAGTATAGTAAACTAACATACAGGACTATATGTTATGGGTGGTGGATGTTGAATTTCCTGTCTTTTACGGCTTCTCAATTCTCACTTAAAACGTTGTTTTGCTAATTAATGATTCTCCTGCGTCCACCGTTTTTTCAATGTAATGCAAATCACTTTTACATGGTAAGGCAGAGGAGCTTGCAAATTGGCACGATGGTAAAGGGCCGTAGGCCACACCCTGTCATGCATTGTCATGCCATCTGGCAAAGTCCACAACCCTCATCCCAGTATGAGAATTCAGAAATTTGGTACATACATCTGTTGCTTCACAAGAATACAAATTCTGTTTGGAATTTTACTCATGCAGGGTTCTCCCCCGAATTTTTGAACAGTGTAGCACTGGATTGCATTATCAAACCCGACTTCATTCATGTCAGAATGTGCAAAAAATACTACTAAAATGCTGATTTCACTGAGGAACATAATAACGCTTAGTTACTCATTATCATATCATTATTAAATATGTAGTTTAATTCGATTAGAAATATTCACATAGTGGTGCCCAAGTTAGACAAAGACAAAGTTTATCAGCCATGAAATCAATTCTCATCAATTGTTGGAATGTGGTAATTTTTGCACCCCACACACACGCACTGCACACATCCCCTCTGAGACAACACACATGCGCACCCCCAAGGGAGAACAGAGCTCTGGGCTCTGGGCACAGGGTCAGTCATATACAACACCCCTGGAGCAGTTAGGGGTTAAGTGCCTTGCTCAACGGCAGTGGTAGGCACCATAGATATGATGCCAGCAACCTTCCAGTCACCAGCTCACATCCAGCTCCCTCCTGGGGTGGGAATCGAACCAGTGACCTACCGATTTCTGTCCGGCCTCTCTAACTACCTGCCGCCCCAAGTTCACAGCGTGGCACAGCTCCACTTTTACATTCTTTGGGAAGAACGCTGTTGATGTATTTCTATGATCTCTTCTCTTGTTTAGTAGCACTTTGTAACCTTGTTTAGAAAAGTATGATACAAATAAAGGTATTATTAGTATTGTTGAAAACAACATTGAAAACACAACAGTATACATCATGAGCATTTCTCAGATTTTTCAAAATGACAGGAAAAGAAAAAAACAGAACTCTATATCGGTCACTCGAAAACACAATATTCTGTTGGTGTCCTGTAAAATATGCGGTCATACCTGCATTTGGCAATAGCTTAGACTCTGGGCATGGCTGTCCGCAGATATGTTTTCATTTATAAACCTTTGCTGTCAAAGGTTCACAAGGCAAAATTATCGACCATGAACCTCCCAGCAACCTCAGCCACCTTGTTGCAACGTAGTGTCAACCTACTCCTTTTGGGAACAGCAACCTTGTCAGAAGGTAGCCATTACATACCAATTATATACTTTTAAGGGTCGCGCCAACTTAAGTGTGCAGCCTACTTGGAGACGACCGATGGGCAACCTTGTCGAGGGACATAGCAGTGTAGGGTTTTTATGACAAACTATAGGCTACTTTTTACAGTTGACTTAAGAGAACTTATTTAACTTGTGCTCTTGCCAAATATGAAACACAAATGGAGCTCAACTCATATGAACTATCACAAAACCTTTGTCTGTCATTGAGTTATATGAATCAATCTTCCACACTGACAAGGGCAAAGTTGTACATAGTAATGTGTTTGGGACCAATTGCTTCCTTGGAGATGGGAACCTTTAGCCAGTAGGCCTACACAGAGTATCTTCAAACATATAGCATAACACAACAGGCTACCTACATAATGTTGGTGAATGTAACTGTTTGTAGCCCTCACAGATTTAATCATTATTTGTATTTCCAAATGTTTGCTTTTCTGTTCCATTAGCTTGTTTTTTTCCGCACCCTCATATGCTAAGTGAGATGACACCTGCACCCCATCAGTCAAGTCGGGAGGCTACCTTGTCACAACTTTGTTCGTATAAACTTGATTCAGGTGTGTGATTTGGCATTACAAGTTGTTTTGCTGTTGTGTTGGCACCAGGATGGCATCAAACTTTTTGCCACAATAACTATATGTTCACAGAAGGTAGTCATTAGGTTACGTCACCACCATAACTATATGTTAAGAGAGGGTATTCATTAAGTTACGTTGGTACCAACCTCGCCACAACCTCGCCACAGTCTAACTTTAAGGTTGCAGTTACATACTGTGTTTGCTGGGCTCCATTTTGGAAGAGGTCCAGTGTGCTAAGACTGCTAATATGGTTGCATAATAAATGGGAGGGGAATGTTCACAACACTGCTTTTCCTTTACAAAACACCATATGATTTCACCTCAACTTACATGCCTCAGCTGACTCCATAAACCTATGTGCACCTTAACATCTTGATGTAGCTGTGGCCTTATAATAAAGACAGTTGTGTAATACAGGTTTATTATGCAGGAAGCCATTAATGCATAAACATGCATTAAAACCACTTGAAACAGGCTGTAATGGTATAATAACTGTGTAGGGATAAGGTTTGTTTGTGAACGTGTGTGTGAGTGTGTGAGAGAGACAATGCTGTGTTTGCTTCGAAAGAGTGTAACACATCTCAAAGAAGGTATTTCTTGGCCCCTCAAAGAGAGAGAGAGTAGGCTTATGAGTTTAAACCAATGTGAGGGGATTGGGATGACATAGATTCTTGGCGCCTCACTGAACCGTCATCACATGATTCGTTTGCGTTCCTAAAATCTCCTTGAGAGCAGGGAGGTCCACTTTGAAGCTTGTGTCAGACTATAATTTCAAATGACACCCAGTCTTGTACTTTTCTCCTCAGTTCATTTCAATTTGCGAGTCCTAGAATCTTACTGATAAAAGTCAACGAAAACCGGCCAGCAAGAAAGCCTAATTCTCGAGGTCATCATGCCACATAAATTCATGTCAAGTATACTTAGCAGTCTACATTTTTTTGTTAGAACTATCCGTGGGCACAGTGATCCAAATGCATTTTCTAGGTTAGATGAAGCTTTCCATAAGCAGGTCTCCTGCAAAGGCAAATTCCAGAGAAAGCAGCCAGTTCAGCCAGTGTAGCGTGTGTTTGTATACAAACCGCGTCATCCTCCTGGAGTGTAAAGTCTTTGCCAGGACCAAGCCCCTCCCTCTTCCTCGGGCTGATGCAATGCTGATAGATATAAAGGTGCAGTCAGTCGCCTCCTCCTTTAGAACAGCCTAGATTATAGTGCGCATCACATCGTTGCTCATTTCAAATTATTGAAATATTTAAAAACCGACCTTTTAAGCGTTTGTTTTATTACAAGTGTATCAATATTGTAAGTTAGCACCTTTTTTATTCATTAATAGTCTATCCCAAATAGGTTATATTTTTATTTGTGAATATAGCCTCAAGGATAAATTATTTAGCCCTTGGAATCTCTCATCGGTGAAGGAATTTTCAATTAAAATCGTGAAGGACCTCCACAATTTATAAGCGGATTTTATTCTTCTCCCATCTGCTTAAGGTAAGATTTGGTCAGCGCCCCATAATTTGTGTGTCATGAATTACCTAATGTAGGAAGGCAGTGTTTATAGATTAGCCTAAAATGATTCTTTCATTATTCATATTGCATAAATTCATGTCTTCTTTGTCTAGCAGGTTGTACTTTTAAGACGATTCCATTCAAAACGCACTAGAACAACACTACACATGTTGTAATACGCCTACATGTGAATATCTAATGTTCAATCAGTCAATACCTGGGTTAAGGCTCTCGATCCGTTTAAATTAATTAGGGTCTAAGATACATTCTAGTTAAAATCCCAGCATTCAGGGCGCATTGGGTCAAACTCGCATTGAAATAAATAAATAAATATGTATCATTGATACTGCAGTCTTATGACTGATGTGGGCTACATTCTTGATGAAGAGAATGACGGGGCGTTACCTTTTGGGTATCTGATGTAATAGGCGCAATTGACTCTTCTCCCCTTCATTTTTATGTTAATGAAAAAAAAACACTGAATGATGAAACTGAGACTAAATGTGTCAATATAAGATGAGCCTCTGAGACAAGCCACAACTCAAATGCGCAAAATGGAGCATATGTCCATAATAGAGAAGCACGTGCCTTTGTTTCCATCCGAATCACCCATGGAAACAATTTAATTAAATGGATCCCAACAATATTCAGTCCACATTCCTTTATTTCAAGCTCTAAACACAAAATAGTCCACTTCTGAATGTTTAAAATACTGAATATGCTCCTCAAGTAATTACAATACATACTAAATAGCCTACAATGTGTAGTCTAGTCATATAATCTGTCATCCTGTTTGAATAATCAGGATGTTAAATTATACATACATGCTATTACGATTATAATGACAATTGTCAGCTTCACTGGTATAGGAGAATTTTGCGCAATGGCTATTATGCGGAATTTTGCCATTGAGAGGGTTGTGGCTCTGATGTTGCTGGTTCGCTAGTCAGGATGCCGGCTGGTATTTTTCCACTGGCACCTCCGATGAGTCAACCCCCCTTCCCCGAACTGAGGTCACATGACTAATATGTATGAGGCAGGCTGCGGTGCGCTTGGCTCTCAACTCTCCAGTAGGGCTTATTGATTATTCACCGGTCTGGGAGAACGCACGGTGCTAGTAAAAAGACAGTTGGAGAATGACGCAGGGGAGTAATGCACAATAAAATACGAATTAATATAATGCTCTTGCCTTTGGTTGATTTGCAGCATGAAACAAGCCACGGCCAAGACAGAGATGAGCCGTTTCAATATTTCCCCAGACGAGGACAGCAGTTGCAGCTCCAATAGTAATGAATACAGTTACCAAGACTGCCCTAAGAAGGTTCCACTCAGCAGGTAACTTTACAGTCTACTAGGTCTATGCTAAACCACAGAGATGTTATCAACTGACACATTCTTTTCATATCAGACCATAAACATGACATTTCTACAAATGTTTCTTCTTCTCTGTGTGATTCAAGTCAATACCCCGATATGGATGCAGAGAATCAAAACTTCCTTCCAGACAATCTTGGCAAGAAGAAATATGAAACAGAATACGTAAGTGTTGTCATTTCTAAACAATTTTAGAAATGTGGAGTTTAGGATTTGGAGTTTCGAATTTGACAGTATTTTAAGTTTTTTTTGTTTTACTTATTTGCCCTCATTCTCAACAGCACCCAGGCACCACCTCCTTTGGGATGTCCGTCTTCAACCTGGGCAATGCCATCATGGGCAGCGGCATCCTGGGTCTGTCCTATGCCATGGCCAACACAGGCATCGCACTGTTTGTGTGAGTAATGCTTCGATTGAATTGAACTCATGTTGTTGGATTAAATCATGTTGACTTGTAAATCATATTTTATAGCCAGAAAATGTCTGACTCTGCGGAGCTGTGCAAGCAGGTTACCAAGTCGCCAGAAACACAAAAAGATGGCTCTTGAACCCCTTCTAAAATGTAGCAAAATCTGAGTCTTTCGCTGAGCTCTGTTCCTTTAGTTCTTGCTCTGGTAACTGTGGCAACCCATTCCAGAACCATAGAGATCCAGATTTTTTGTAAACTTTGAGTGTTTGAGTGAATACTTCCACAAACTCCTGATTAGTTTGCTCACAGAATTACACTTCTAATTCTCTGAAATTACATAATTCTCTGTGGTATGCGTGTTAGGCAAGGTCACCAGCACTTCAAGGTCACCCACTCTCAGTATGTACCAAGAGCTGCATTCTGAACAGTTTGTTTCCACGTCTACAGCCTAAACACATTCAGATGTGTCCCTGTGATAGGGTAGGGTACTGACTGATGGTGAACACAAGGAGAGGGATGGCAGGTGGTGGACAACGGTAGACACCACAGACCGAGGTGCAGGTGGTGGAGGAAGATAGATAGCACAGACCGAGGTGCAGGTGGTGGAGGAAGATAGATAGCACAGACCGAGGTGCAGGTGGTGGAGGAAGATAGACACCCCAGACCGAGTTCAAATGGTGGAGGGAGATAGATTCCACAAACCGAAGCAGCAACAGTATTAATATTCTGTGGGTAGTTCTCATCCCCTACCAATCCTAATCTGTATCATTTAGGGAAATAATTCCAACCTGACTTTTTTATTGATAGTGCCTAGAGGTGACTTCATCCTATTCTTACTATCACAGGGGAGGGCTGCACTGACTTGCATACATGCTAGTGGGTGTTTACAAACAGTTGGGCGTAAGAGTATGAGTGTTGGGGTGGGGGGGGTGTTCAGGCCTTGGGGAAGCTGTTTAGCAATGCTAATCCTGCAGCATCGTGGCCAGTGTCACATAAACACTGGGTGGAGCCACGCGGCTGCTAATGGCCGTTGGAGAACCAACTATCCACTCAAACTCTGAAGTGCCACCTTGAGTACTACCCGCTAGCTTTGAATTTCAAGTTTAAAAAAATGCACTACAGCATTTTTATGATCATTTTCTTTCTTTTTTTTTAAGAGTACTATTTAGAAATAGGCCTAGCTGAAATAACGTGCCATCACTTTCTTTCCTCAACGTTTTTATTTTTTCCTGAAAGTGTTTTATTGTTTATTTTATAGAAATAACACATGTGGAACAGTACTTAGTACACCATAAAAAAAAATTCATACAAAAATATTAATCAATGACAATCAATGAAAATATGCAGGCATAGCTTTTTAAAGTTTGTACAATAGAGGCTATTAATACAAGCAGATGGTGCTGGTCCTGCAGGGCTTGGGTGCTAAGAGGATCAAATATACTTCACCTGGAAGTCCAATCATATCCTCCTATGTAGGTGGCTGGTGTATCAAAAACTGCATCCCTTGTCAGTGTAAAGGTCTTGCCAGATCAAGTGACACAGGCTGGGGCTACTGATCCCTGTGTTTGGGTGGGACATAGGGGAAGGTCGTTTGTATGTCGTGTTCCTCAACTTGTTAAAAGTGATACAGCCTTCCCTTCGCTTCTTATTATGAACAAAGCACACTTTGCATAATATGAACTAAAGCCCAGGGCCATTTTACCTTGGATGTGAGGTCTGTGGTTTGTCAGACTGGAGAATGGGACTGGACAACTGAGCTGCCTTTTAAACAGAGTTGGTATAGGACTTTGTGTATCAGGATTTTACTAAGTTGAGTATGGAGTTAATAGGATTCTTTCTCTCTAACTCATCCCCTGGCCATCTAGGGCCGTCTTCTACACTGTGAGCTTGGGCTGTGTTCTTGTAGTTCAGCCTCCACAGGTGTTCTGTTTTGGCTTGGGTCTTCCTGTCTTGCGTCCACCCTCTGGGGTCCAATGGGCTGCTTTTCTCGTGATAGATTGTGGCTGTTCTATCCAGCTCCAATGACGTTTCTTGAATATGCTGTCCTGTCCATGGCTTCCTGTTTTGTGTGCTTGAGGTCAATATGATTGATGTATGGTTAGTGACTGCCAATACTTGCCACTAAATCTGACGTTTTGTTTCTCCACAGAATTCTGCTGGTGGCAGTTTCCATCTTTTCCCTCTACTCTGTGCACTTGCTGCTGAAGACCGCCAATGAAGGAGGTAACTTATAGCACAACAATGTGTTTGTGTGTGTGTGTGTGTGTGTGTGTGTGTGTTAAATGTGTCTGTCACGTGTGAGTTGTTTTGGCCTCTCAGGTGCTTTGGTTCGGACCTGACAGTAATGTGTCTCTGTCTCCTTGTCTCTCAGGATCACTAGTCTATGAACAATTGGGCTACAAGGCATTTGGCATGCCAGGGAAACTGGCTGCCTCCATCTCTATTACCATGCAGAACATTGGAGGTAAGATGAATAAAGAAAATATGAATATAATAATAATAGTATTGTTATCTATATATTGCTTTCCCACAAAACCAAAGTGCTTTACATAGTCCAAAAATCTGCAAGACACACAACACACAAGACAATGTAAAAACGAGACAGACAGACAGCCAGGACTTTAGTACTAAGCTAAACGGTACAGGTGAAGAATGTGGTACGTTAAAAATCTGTTTAGAGCCTTGTCTTATAGGAGTTGATATTGTCTTCTTCTGCATGAAAAACCTCAAATGAGCATTCAAGAAGTCAGACTAAAGCGAGGAGAAACATGCAAAATGTACCTTTATGAGTGGACCATGTGTAAAAGATGTAAACGTCATTGATGTTACACATGGAAAACTGAATGAGCAGCTTTCAGTAAAGAACTGAGAGGTTCAGTAAATGTTAGATGATAAATGATAGTCTGTCCATTTCCCCCCAAGATGCTTTCTGTGAGCAAATAGCTTTATTCATTCTTGTTGCCAGTGCTACTACATTTATTTTCAGTGGCTGTGTGATGTCATTTTTGGAACTAATAGCAAACGTGACCATTTTAATGAAGGACTCGTACATTGATATTGATGACTTTTGCCTATATTTGACATTTGCAGCCATGTCTAGTTACCTCTACATTGTGAAGTATGAGCTCCCGATCGTCATCCAAGCCTTCTGGGGATCCACCAATGGGTAAGGGGCTACTATATGTTTACTATATATGTATGTATGTATGTATGTGGGTATGGGTGTGTGTTACTATATATTTATGGGTGTGGGTAAGGGGCTACTATATATTTGTGTGTGTGTGTGAGTTCACCCTCATAGGCTTTATGTAGTAGGCATGAAGACAAAAAGCATCCCACTGTTATTTTTCAGTCTGTATTCATAGTGAAGTGGGACATGTGCGTCATTCAAAATGGCGGTGGGTTGTTTTTGAGTGCTGTGCTGAGAGAAGGTGAAGCGGGCCCTTTGTACATCTGGTTGGAGAGAGGGGAGGGAAGGGGATGGTGTGTGGAGTGGCTATTCAAAGGGCTCTTTTAGATGAGCCCGTGCCGCATCGAGACAGAGCTTTGGATGAGCTCATTTAGACCACCCTCCAAACCATGAAACATCAAAGACAAACAAGGGGGTGGGGGATGCTATTTTTATGTGCATTGTAGTTCTAAATATGTATGTATTTTTTAGACATTCAAGATATGACAGCCAAATGAAGGGAAAGTAATTCTTATAAAGGCGACAACGTTTATGATATTGGCAATTGTTAACAGCTTAGTATGTTGTTTATTGCTAAGAAGTCACAATTTTACATTTAAAAGCTGTTTGTTATGTTTCTTTTGGATAGAATTTGTTTCCATAATGTTGAGGATAGCAGGCAAGATGTTGAGCGTGCTGTTTTGTTGTGTGTGTACATATTTGAGGTGATGTGTGTGTGGCTGTAGTGCTGACAGTGTGCTCTTGGCCTGTGTTTCAGAGAGTGGTATGCTAACGGAGACTACCTGGTGCTAATAGTTTCAGTCGTCATCATTCTGCCTCTCTCGCTGTTGAGGAACCTGGGTAAGACAACACAGGGTTTGGCAGTGTACAGTTTGTATGTGTTGTGAAATCTAGTGCTTGCGTAAAACTATGGGCGGGGGATGGTGACACACTGTGTTAGAGCCGGAACTGCTTGTTTTTACATTTGTGATTGATTAAGTTTAATTAATATTGATAGATTCTCATTTGGAAAGGGTAGATATTGTGCACATTCAATAACATGGCTAAGATGATTAACCAAGTTATTAAAATCCCAGCATGTTAATAGTAATGCTCACTCACTGTGACACAGTTGTGATAGACACTCATAACAAGTTATTGATAAGTTATGACATAACATGGAAAACAAGTTGTTACTGTTCCTATATTCTTTGCCTTTAACCCTCCCACACATGAAGTGCTCACTCTTTGTTTTCTTTTTCTCTCTCAGGTTACCTTGGTTACACTAGTGGCTTCTCCCTGCTTTGTATGGTGTTCTTTGTGATTGTGGTGAGTCAGAACCCCCTCCTCTGGTATAGTCAGGGCTCCAGAGTACGCTGTTTGACTTATGCTGTGCGAGTAAAACATGTTGTTGGTGCGAGCTGCAAAAACTATAAGTGCATAAGCTTAAATAATGTTTTTATATTGCAATTGTATATAATGCATGCAACATGTTTGATATTCATTCTAATAGCCATTTGATATTCATTCTAATAGCCCTCTCAGCCCTCTGACCTGCTCTGGTAACCTAATAGCCTACTGAATGATGTTGCGTGTAAAATCATACATTCAACTGTTTACTCACTCGACTATTGCACCGTGACTTTTGATCCGTGCCTCAGCCAAAACATTGTTGTTCCTTGACCAGTCATGTTTAGAAGTGCCGCTATTGCAAAACTATTCTCTGGTAGTTTTTCACCTGCTAAAGTCAAAGCCATACATGAAAACTGTGCACTACATTAGGTGGTATGAAAACTATTATCTGGCAATAAATTACTTGCTACAGTTATCATAATGGATGGCTAATCCAACAGTGACAGGTTCTCTGACTTTCTTTTACTGGACTGATCATAATAGTGAAACAAGGCTAATAGACTGAACTGAACTGACCTGAACTGAAATGGTTTTTGTTTGCAGGTGATCTATAAGAGTTTCCAGATTTCGTGTCCTTACCTAACTGATGGCGACGTAGATGCGTTGAATGAAACCATCAGCAAGGTCCTGAACACCACTATGTCCCACGTCAACACCACTGCAGTGGCCTACAACGAGGACGTCTGCACGCCCAAATACTTTGTCTACAACTCTCAGGTGAGTGTTAGGCCTGACACTTGCCTACACACTCTCTCTCTCTCTCTCTCTCTCTCTCTCACACACACACACACACTCACATACACACATGCACACACACACACACAGAACATATTCAATCTTGTACACACACAGGCAGAACAGGCCTCTAACCCCTTGACTCTGCTCTCTCTCCCAGACTGTTTACGCCGTGCCCATTCTGACCTTCGCCTTTGTGTGTCACCCCGCCATCCTGCCCATGTATGAGGAGCTTAAAGAGTGAGTATACCTCCTCATGTTTAACCGGCTGCCACGTAGCCAAGGCATTTACACACACACACGCACACACACACACACGCACACACAAACACACACACACACACAGGTATCTTATTACTGTAGCACCTGCAAAGTAGGGGGCAGAAAGGACTTTGCAGTAGTGTAGTGTCTAAACCCGCCTCCATGTTTTTCCTCCACAGCCGGTCCCGTAGGAAGATGCAGGGCGTGGCCAACGTGTCCTTCCTGGCCATGTTCATTATGTACCTGCTGGCCGCCCTCTTCGGATACCTGACCTTCAATGGTGAGCCTCCCCTTCCATTCAATTCAATTACAGTTTATACGTAGTGTATTGGAGTTTAGTTTACCACTCTAACTATATGGTTTCAGGAATTTTCAGCTATCTCTAACAAGAACATTTTCAAATGTAATAGCCAATTTCCTTACATCTCACTTGCTTAATTTAACTGGTCCCAAACACAACGGTCAAACGCAGCCTAATCATCCTTTCAAACTTTTCAAAACAGTCAACCTTTCAAAACAGTCTTTCAAAATTAGCTTAACAAACTAAATCATATGTTCTTGGAAAATAGTTACTGTAATCCAGAGCGAAAGCTCAAAATGTCCAATTAAAGGTGCAATATGTTAAAAAAAAAAATGTCCTAATGGTTGTAATGACTGTTTAATCAGTAACGGTCAGGGAATGAGATCCCTTGAAAGACATATTTCATTTACAAGCTCTACTTTAGTCCTGACACCAGGGGTGTTCTAAGGGAGTGGACTCACCGATTTTCGCCTTTCTGTCTCTGGTGGCTGCCTCTTTGAATCATGCACGCATGCAGAAATGCAACAGTTAACATCAGACACTGCAAGTCCATTTCGGGGGTTATATTATTATTTGAGAGGATGATGTTGTTTGGAACTTCAAACTGAATTTTACCACGGTGGCAGATTTCTAAAAGACTTACACCCTGCTGCTTTAAGTTTGAAATCAGTTTGGGCAAAATAAGATAATCACATCAATAATTGTGAGCATTTCATTCATTTTGACTTATTTTACCAGGGTGGTCTACTCAATAACAAGTGTCACTGTTTTCCAGAACAGCATAGTACACATAGTGCATGCACAGGCATTGCCAGGTCCGTCTCCCTGAGAAAAACAACACACATAAACAGCTGCCTTATATGCCAGTGTTCCGCCTGTGTGTTTATTATAGCAAGGACATCACATTATGTGTTCACGTTCATGACTTCCCTGGAACTTCAAACCGGTTATGCAAGGGCCCCAGATATCAAGGACTTCCTTAACCAACATGACATGGCATAACTGAATGAATAAAGGGGAGTAAAAGTTGCACAATCTAGGTCAGAACTAGGTTGTATTCAGATGTGTCTCTCAATCTCCATTTGATTTGGCTGTACTTGTAACTGGCTGTACACTGAACTGATAAGCTCCAATCTAAAGATGTGTTTGAATGAACACCAAAGCCTCTATTTTTAGTCTGCGCAAAATGGTCGGAAGTCTCGGGTTAAGTCAAACGCAGGTGTATTGGCAATGTGTGTCTGCGGTAACTGGTGAAATTACCATAGTGCTTGTTAGAGGCGTGTTCATGACAATGACCAGGCCAAGTGCCATCAGGTGCGCTGAAAGATTCTGGCCTTGAAAATAGCACAAATATTTCAGACACACCCCCTTGTGCCACTGGCAGCACACCACAACTGGTTCAAATATAGCCCCAAGAGTAAACAGGGATGTCAAAGTCAGGGGTTATCATTGAAGGTTAGGTGTAGCAATACTCTGGTTAGGTGCAGGAACATTATGTCAGCCATGATGATGATGTTTCCATTCCTATTTGATCTGTTCTTGTTGGAGGTAGCGTGATCCATGTTGTTTAGACAAGTGATCTTGAGCATATCTCTCCTTTCTTTCCCCAGTCAATGTTGAGCCTGAGCTGCTGCATACCTACTCTAAGGTCTACAAGTTTGATGCCATCCTGTTGATCGTCCGCCTGGCTGTGCTGACTGCTGTCACCCTGACTGTCCCTGTTGTGCTGTTCCCAGTGAGTAACATCTATCAGATATGCATGCATGTCTGTCTGTCTGTCTGTCTATCTGTCTGTCAACCTCTCAGAGCTGTCTGTCTTGTCAACCTCTCAGAGCTGTCTGTCTGTCTATCTGTATCCATTGTTGTAACACAGTGGAATTGCACACATTTAAAACACTCTTTCTTTTGAGTCTTGCCATAGTTCAGCTTTGTTTGCTATCTTTGCTAATGTGATCCTGAACTCTCTCTCTCCAGATCCGCACCTCTGTCAACCAGCTGCTGTGTGCCTCCAAGGAGTTCAGCTGGATCCGTCACACCATCATCACAGTGATTCTGCTGGCCTGCACCAATGCCCTGGTCATCTTCGTGCCCACCATCAGAGACATCTTCGGCTTCATTGGTGAGTGGGCAGCACCTCTAACCCTAACCCTAACCGTCTACACCTCTACACCAGCGGTCGAGTTAACCCTAACATTAAAAGAAAGTCCAATTCGAGAATTGAAATTTCCTCACGAAAATCTTTTTTATTTAAAAAAAAAATAATATATTAATCTTTTGGAATTGACCAGACTACAATGGCATTGACCTTAAAACTGTTGTTGGATTTTGATTGACATCTTGGCTACAAAGTGGAAAGCCTACCTGCACTGTAAATAGTGACAGTATCACGTCTATGATTTAGCCTGTCCATTGTAGCGTAGTAGGCAACACCCATCTTGCAGTAGCAGTTGATGCAGTATGTGAGATTGAGATGTTTGTGGGCAATGTCTGCCAATACCAATGTCATTCATAGAATGTAACATCCTGATTGAGCCTGCCCTCTCCCTTTCCAGGTGCTTCTGCTGCAGCCATGTTGATCTTCATCCTGCCCTCGGCTTTCTACTTAAAACTGGTCAAGAAAGAGTCCATGAAGTCTGTGCAGAAGATTGGGGTAAGGAGCAGTCATTCTCCTTGTTGGTTTATATAGACTAACGTAGTCCAAACACATATTCTACACACACAGGTGTACTTTGTGGGTCTGTCGCAGTTTGGAATTCTCCCATCTTTAGTTTGAGATGGAATTGCTAGCTCCTTACAGTAGCTCTCTGCGCCAACTGTACACTCACTGGCTGTCTTGCATAATGTCAGACAAAAAAAAAATGCCTGTCTTCATTTGAGCCACAGGGCCAGTGTCCGCAGTGCCGTGAGTGGAATGCAATAGCTGTTACCTCTGAAAAAAAGTACATTTAAGGGGTGGATTTCTCCAAATCAGTGTTCGGTAATACTCTCTAACTGGGAGTTGAGACAAAATTTGGCATAGTTAGAAAGGTTTTATCAGCCACAAATAATAAAACAACAACAAATGGGGGAAAATGCAAGCATGGCAGTTGTTACGGTTGTTTGCTCTACCCCCACGGGTGGCTTGACACAACCGCTGTGGTGCCGTAGCACGGTTGTGTCAAGCCCCGCAACAGCCCAAGTACTTAGTATATAGGCCTTCATACATACACAGATACATATAGTACATAACAATAAACATACCACCTAATATAGTGCACAGAAAGACAAGCAGACCTGAAGGGGAAAGCTAAAGAGATTGGTGCATGGCTTAGTGAGTGAAGAGGGGTGAAGAGTGAATGAATTGCCAATGGTTGGTGATGATAAGGATGATGATGATGATGATGATGATGATCCTCCTATCTCTCTCCAGGCCGCTGTCTTCCTGTGCTGTGGTTTCTTCGTTATGATCGGCAGCATGTCCCTTATCATCCTGGACTGGATCCACATCTCATCCTCCACTGGCCACGATGACGGACACTAGGAGGGTTGCCACAGCTCAGTCGCTAAACATCTGACTGCTAAGACTGCTACCCAAGAAGGAGAAGAAAAAAAACTCACAAGATGCTCAGCTTTAACCTCTGAGCAAAAGAACATACCATTCCAAGAGAATGTACTGAACTTTGTACAGTATGCTGTTAGGCCACAAAGATGATGAGATTTTCTTTTCCTATTGTTGTGCTTTTTTTTGTTTTGTTTTTGTTTTTGATTTGATGTTTACTCATTTATTTTGTAGTTCTGGTACAGTTGAAACTTTTGATGGTGCCTCAAACAGGGATGGTTTAGTTGTAGAGTTCCAATGCAGCTTATATTCAGGTACGTGTGATCTCTGAATTTTGGCCTCAACCTTTTGTTGCCCAGCGAAAATGTTTGGGACCCAGAGTCGCACGCAAATGCGAACCTCCTGGACTCATCAGAGGCAATAGAAATGAAAGTAGTCACTACTCAAGGTGAATAAGTTCAAATTATTTTTAAACTTTGCCAAAAAAAAGTATTTGTAATATGTGTTTATATATTGAAAAGCACTTAATGTTCAGCACACTCGTGAAAAACTGTCTGTTCACGGACTACTAGACCGCTTATCAGTATTTGTACCAAGGCTGTGTGACCTTGCAAATAGTGTCAGCTTTACTTGTAAAATGCTTTGTCTAAATCAACAAAACCTGCCCTCTTAAAAACCCCACACTGGAAGCTGCAAAAGATCTCAGAAGTCTTTTAAAACTGTATAGTGATTATAATCTATTGAAGACCTTGTTCAAATCTTTTTTGCAGCAATGACACTACTGCTTGCAGATGGGGCTTGCTCCCTGTTGAATCTCCCGCCAAAGGGCGTCGGGGCGTTACACTTTTTTTCGTTACGGAAGAATACCTTGAATTTACCACATGCTGTGGTTGTAATAATGTACCTGTTTCACTTGCAAAAGAGTAAATGTTTTTTGATGGCAAGGCCGCACATAACTATAACATCATGTCAACGTTACTTAATGGCTTCCATGTTGAGCGGAGAGGAGGGCGGAGGAATGGTTTGTGAGCTGCTTAGTGTATCTGTCACAATTTCTGTGTTTTATCTTATGGTTGGCAGCTTCTCCTTTTTTAAACGTTTCCATACTTTTAAAAAAGAGCCCAAAGCTTGATAAGGATACGTGTCATGTCCCCTTGTCACCTCGTCACGACACGAACCTCGCGGCTCACTGTGCTTCCAATGCTAACCTCACGCATCATCCAAACTGTTATTGTCCAGCAATTATTTATGGACTTGAAATCAATGTAATTTAATCTATTTTACTATATTTATATATTGTACATATATGTATATATATATATCTATGAGTTGAACTGTATATACGCTTTGTTTTGTTTGACTTTTCTTTGGCAATTTGCAAGACGCATCTGAGCTGTAAAAAAAGAAAAACTGGTGATTTTGTGTTTATCGACTTACCCCTTACTGTAGAGCTATCAGCTTTCATCTCTGAAACCTTAGAGAGTAGTCTCTTTGCCACTTGCTGTAACTCTAAAAGTCCATGTTTAATGTGGAACCCTACCAAAACACAGTGGTGGTAGTCTGTGTGTACACCTCAGACATGTTCACTTTTGGCCTCTGTTAACCTGTATTTATTAACGTGTTCTACGCACATCTCGGTTGGAGAGTATGTCAGCCATCTCATGACCTCAGGAGCAAAGAGGGCATTGCCCACCAGTGTTACACTCTTGTTTCAATGAAACACTATGTATATCCTGTAATTATTGTCAAATTAAAGTCAAAGATAATCCCTGATATGGTCTTTTGGTCTTCTTGTGTCACTGTGTCTGTATTATTTGGCAGAATGGTTTGCTTGTATCAACTAAACTACAATATGTAAAAAATATCCTCCTCACTCCTGCTGCTTCTTCTACTGGCCACCAGTGACCGCCAGAGACTCCTCATTGTTACCCTTAATTCACCTTATTTAGTTAATTGGCTACACCTGTGTCTAGTTATCTGACCACATAAACCAAGCCCAATTGTTACTTCGTGTTCAGTCCAGAGCCTTTACCATTGTATGTATCTGTATTACTTGAGTTTCCTAGTGAAGTACCTACGTTTTGGATGATTGCAAACCTTGACTCCTGCGTTATTGCTGCACTTGGGTCCATACCACTCCACCCCGTTACAGCAGCCTTATTTCTATTACAGCATATTGGATGACTGTCATTTATATTCCATTCACCCAGCTCAATGAAATCATAGGTTTAGGCTACTGTATTTACATACACATACCCATCATGAGGTTGCTACAACCTATCCTAGAAAGTTAATAACGCAGGTGCACATGAGGAGTGTTACATTGGAGTAATCAAGATGACAGTGACACATTCTTGTCTGCATCTAGCTGACCTGATCAACTGCACACACAGTTCACTGTGATATCAGCCACATTCAGCATCACTTTGCTCGTTGTATAATTCCGTCTCGCAGCCACACGGTCTCCTCCTCTCACCTTTTCCCTTTGCGTGGGGACTTCAGTGTACAACAGCTGTCTGTGACCAGGCGCAAAAATCTCTAAGCTAAATCTTCATCCAATATATATAACCAATAACCGCTACACAGTTTACGTTATCACCATATACTTATACTAACGTGCGTAACCTACAATTCCAATCCATGTTTACAATCACGGAAAGCAACAAGCAGTTTAGCAGTTACACCGACGGGCCCCGGTGGCAATACATTAATACATTTGCTAATAAACATTAGCCTAGGAGATTAATTCTCTGATCTTTTTACACCATGGTGCTACCCTAGAGGGTGCTGTTGAGACTACTCTAGATCTTCATTGCATAATAGTGTCCTTGCAGTAGCCTAATCAGGTATTTGGTGATATGAGAATATATTTAGTAGTAGTTGTATCTAAAAAGGATAACTTTCGGTAACACTTTACATTAAGGTCACATTTGTAAAGGGTTTATAATTAGTTCATAAATCACTTATAACCTGTTTACTATTCAATTATAAACCATCTAAAACAGTTATAACTCATCAGTTTAGATTGTTCAATATTCACTTGGTGCTTGCCAAATAGGGAGCTTGTTATTAATTCTTTATTAATGCACATATAACTAAAAACTAACCTTGATGTGAAATCATGCAAAATTATTTGCAATGGTTGCACAGTTGGGAAAGTTACATCCTGAATTGTGGGGATTATTCAACTGGCACCAAACCGATTCAACACATCTTTACATACAGTACAATGTTAAGATCTCCCAAAGTACAGTACAGCTGTCACCATGTTTTTTTTAACCATGGCCCTTGAAATCCTGATGTCCTTATCAACACGTTCCTCAATTAAACATGTCCACAATGCAGGTTCACAGATTTTATTTGTTGTACCCCTTCTCTGTGTTCACCGATGTGTGGTTAGTGCTCTGAGCTAGTTTGGGTATATCAATGAGTACAGTAGACCACATTGATAATTAAGCCACATGAGTACTCTTCTATCCTGTGTACTTATGGAGAAAACCTCTGACCATATAAGAGGTACCAACATGTACAGTACCAGTCAAAAGTTTGGACACACCTTCTCATTCAATGGTTTTTCTTTATTTTTTATTATTTTCTACATTATAGATTAATATTGAAGACATCAAAACTATGAAGGAACACATATGGAATTATGTAGTAAACAAAAAAGTGTTAAACAAACCAGAATATGTTTTATATTTTAGGTTAATGTCACACTGTTAACCATTTATTAATGACTTACCAATATTTATTAATGGGTTACCAATATGTTTAACTGATGAAATGTGGCCTTAATGTAAAGTGTAACACCGTTAAACATGAATTAATGAGTTACCAACATTAATTAATGAGTTATTAATATTCTAACTGATGAAATGTCACACTGTTAACCATTTATTAATGACTTACCAACATTTATTAATGGCTTACCAATATGTCCAACTTATGAAATGTGACCTTAATGTAAAGTGTAACACCGTTGATCATTTATGAATGACTTACCAATATTTATTAATGAGTTATCAACATTCTAACTGATGAAATGTGACCTTAATGTAAAGTGTAACACATGACGTGACATGTATGCACATGACATCATAAAAGACGACCAAACATTATCCAGATAGCTGAGTGACAGGTTACCATAATCTGGACAAGCGAGTGGACATAGGCTCTGAAAATAGCTAAAAACTATTTGATTCAACTACGGTGGAAGATTGATAACTTCTGTAGGCTTTATTGGTCGGTGATATAGACCTTTGTAGATTATTCTTGCAGTAGCCTAAGTGACACAAAAATGCTTCATGATTTATTTGAGAAATTGAAGTGTCGTTAATTAAGTCTACTCAAATAGGTTTATTTAACATCAGCATTTTGGGTATTGGACTGTAAAGACATATTTTACTCCGCACCTAGGCCTTGTGATTGTTATACAGCCACTGCTTTATGAAAACTGTCCAATGAAGTTGTCATTCATTATCCGCTAATATCCTAAAAGTACTGGTTTGAAATACCGTTTGTTCGTCTGTGAATTTTTGCTTTATACCGTATTGAGATTGTATTGTATTGTTGCTCTCTATTGTACAGCCTACTTGTAAGGCGGTTGTCAAAAACCATATGGCTAAATCAATGTAGGCTATTCAATCGAAATCGTTCTACCCCGCCATAGGTAGTTTTGCTCCATCATCTTAAATGAAATACACGTTGTTTTCATCAGCTTGTACTATAATAGCCTAATAATTGGTTATTCTTATCATCAATTAATTTCAAGGACTTTCAAATATATTCTACTTAAAGTAAACAAAAAAACGTTGTATTTGGGTGCAGACTTCAATAATTTGTATTAAGATATAATAAAACTTTCCGCAGAGAATATAAACTTGTCCTCGTTCACGTTAAATTACATCTCTTTTAGTGACTGTATAGACCTTATTTAGGAAGACAATGTATATATTTAAAATATATAGTCTCATAGCAAATTAGTCTACTGTCTTTTAGGCCTACTTGCCTGTTAATTGTTTTCTTGGCACGACAGGTGGTGTGGATTAGTGTTGACATTTCTTTGTTGCCCACCACCACAAAATCAAACAAGTGGACAGTAAACATGTTGTCATGTTGTAATGATGTAGCGCCCCTCCATGTGTGAATTGGTGACAATTATTCAGACGTATGACTGAAAAGTTACCGGACGGTGTAGTGCTTATTTTATTCATTATCAGTCTTGCTTCTTACAGCTTTGCATTTATTTGAAGGCAGTCCACGGATTTAATGTAGGCTGAAACGTTACTGGAACTTGTAGTGCTTATTTTATTAATTTCCAAGAATTTTACCGTATTTTTGTAAAACAGTCAATAGTCCAAAAGGTGCGTGCGCTCTGAGGTGCGCTCTGCTCTCCTCCTCAGACTTTAGCCTCACCGCACCATCAAGAGATGATGGCGTCACCTCCAAACTTCTAACAATCTCTAGGGCAAGACGCATCATTCAAATTGAGTGAAAATTGGTCCAAACAGTGTCATTTTGTAAATGCCGCATCTGTATGGCAAGACGCATCATTGTCCCAGTGGTGTTAGAGATAAAACGTGTGACTTTTCAGAATTTTGTGACATACGAATGGACAGAAGCCGATCCATAGTCCTATTCCCGATTTCATTGTGGGTGACAATAAGTTCCTTCACGGGGAAACTAACGTTTTTATATTGTATTGAATATTCAGGTCGTAACAACGTCTTAGGTTGAAGTCATTATGAACAACGTCACAATCAGTGACAAGTGACATTTTTATTTCATGTAGGCTTCAAATAAAACATAGAGATAGTAGATAGACAGCAGATGTGGGGATGTAGAAGACATTCATATGAATTTGTCTCCACCCTGCTGTTTCTCCCGAGAAATCGAAAATGGAGCGTGTTGATGGTGCCTAAATACGCAGAAGGTTTTTGTACCTTCGTGGGCATGGCCTCGGCCCCACAGGTTAGTGAAATTATTTATTATGCTAAATGGGATCCTTGGGACGACCCTACCCTAAACCATCTAAACTTAACCATAACCCTTACCTAACGGTTTTAAATCTTAACTTCAATGGGGTGACAGAGCCAGACTGTCAAAAGCATTCCACTTAGCATTTACAATGAAAGTCATTTTCAGCTCAATAAGTCAGAGAGTTACAGTCATATAAAGCTTGTATTGTCCTCTGCTCTTGTCATTCAGGAAGTGAAAGGCAAAAAGAAAAAGAACGCAGGGAAAAAGTGAGTGAAGAAATAGAAGGAACAGCAGCAGGAGACAATAAACAATGAGGAGATTGAGAAAGAAGTATTTATTTCTGATTACAGGATTATCTGGTGGCTGCTGCGTAAATTGTAATGGACACCTGCAAAGACTAATGGACACCTATCCACTCATCTACTTCCCTCCCAACCCCACCTATCTACTTTTTTAAGCATTACCAAAAAACTAAGCACAATTATTACCAAATCTACACACATATGGACATACACATAAACATAACTACCTACCTCCCTTCCTACCTACCTACAGTACAATACCACATACCCAGCTACCCACCTTCACACACACACAGACACAGACAGACAGACAACCACTTACTTACCATACTGTACATACCTCTTACCTTTCACATACAGTACATACCCACCTACCTAGCTTTCTTCCTACCTACACACACACACACCTCACATACAGTACCTACAAAAGACATTAGCAGAATAAAATAAAAAAATATTTTTAATGGATTGGATCTTGCTGATTGCTGTGTTAGTGTTTTGAGCTCTGAACAAAACAGCAGTCACAAGAGGAGACTGTGTCATTCCTAAAAGAAAAAAACACCTTTTGACAGTCAGCATTCTCCATCACAGGCATCAGGAAATTGTATTTCTTGTAGTATGTTGTCTTGTATGTTTCCTGTATTTGTTTCAATCTGTTATATCCTACTATACTACTGTATGAGTGATGCGTATGTGTATTGAGCTATGTTAATGTATTTGGTTATGTTTAGTTAGGGACTGCGGACGTCTGAAATGTATGTTTTAAATTGCAGATGGTCCCTTTAAATAAACTACTACTACTAATATCCATGGATATGCCATGTTAGAAATGGTCCTCTCCAAATATTCTTAAAGCTCATAAATCTGTCCTGGATGCCACCGTTTGCTCCACACATCGAAGTTATTGGCAGTTGGTCATGACAACCTTCCAGAGGAGGCTGGTGGAGATAGAAATCGGAGGACGGGCTCATTGTAATGCTTGGAATGGAATGAAGGATTATATCAAACACGTGTGTTTCTCCACTGCTTCTTTCATCATAGAAGTTAAAGTAGGAGGGTTTATCCATTCTTGACAGAGCAGTTGTTCAGTCACAGGAAAATAAAGGCACTACCTCCTATCATGTGACTTTCAATCTGAATTTGGGCATAACATTGCCCCATTATAATCATGCATTGCTGGAGTAAAAGACTGTTTGAGAGGATCAGTTATGAGCAGTTGCCCTTTCAATACCTGTTGCATGATGGGGATAAAGAGATCACGCAATGCTCACACAGTTTTTAGAGTGTGAAGCCCCGCAGTCACTTCTCTCTTCATATTGGAAGGCACTTTTCATGACCAATCATGAATGTTTTCTTGACATGTGTACCGTATACGAGCCCTATATGTTGTGATGTGTAGACTGTGGTAGGATACCAATTATTATGGTATTTGAGATATCTTTTGATTGCACATATCATCAGTTGATGGTTGTGTTATGTGGTGATTATTCAAATATAATTTATGGAACAGTTTATGGAGGATTTCATAGCCGTCATGTTGTCACCGCCATGTTTTCAAGCCATGCAGTCAGAATTGCACTTCATTGTCCAACTTAAGACTGCACAAATACATTGAATTGCTTACGTAGCTAGTTAGTAGCATCACCTTTGAGGCAGCAGCTGGCCATAGCCTACCCATACATTTGTAAATGTTATATATCATTTGATAGGCAGTGCTTGCATCCAGAGTTCTGTCAATGAATTTGAGAGTGGTAACAAACCCATCCCTCAGCTTTATGTGGCAGGGCTTTAAGCTTGCTGCTCATGGAAGGTGCTAAAATAATAGACTTGTATCTTTGAAATCATGGTGGGAGGTTTTTTAGTCTGTGGTTAGATTAATTTGACAATGGCTCTCCCTACTGGTAAGAATAAGCACATCAGCGAAATATACTTGCAAATGATATAGGGGTCTATTCTCATTTCCTCGTGCACCACCGTACGCGCACGGTTCTGTGCTTTACGCGTCGAATGCGGAGCTCCAGTGCGTATTCTGATGTCAGCCTAGTACAAACCATTGCGCCAACTGCGTGTTTGGGGCAGAGAAACTCATATTTGTGGGTTGTATCTCATGAATATCATAGATACGCGCATTCTCATCTGATATTTCATGTGCAAAAACGCCATGTTCCCTGCGCACTGGAGAGCTTGCATCAAGTCCAGCAACACTATTGGAAGACTTCGATATAGTAGCTTTTCCTATCCGTATTTTATGGATAACTCAATAGGCTAATCAGGTAATGTAACATTGCTCACGTCATGGCCATTTGTTGAAGTGACACTGGAAAGACTTGAATACCATATACACCATACACACTTTATTAGGTACACCTTGCTAGTACTGGATTGGACCCCCTTCTGTAGCCCATCTGCTTCAAGGTTCGACGTGTTGTGCCTTCAGAGATGGTCTTCTGCATACCTTGGTTGTAAGGAGTGGTTATTCGAGTTACTGTTGCCTTTCTATCATCTCGAACCAGTCTGGCCATTCTCCTCTGATCTCTGGCATCAACAAGGCATTTTCGCCCAGAGAACTGCCGCTCACTGGATATTTTCTCTTTTTCGGACCATTCTCTGTAAACCCTAGAGATGGTTGTGCGTGAAAATCCCAGTAGATCAGCAGTTTCTGAAATACTCAGACCAGTCCGTCTGGCACCAACAACCATGCCACGTTCAAAGTCACTTAAATCACCTTTCTTCCCCATTCTGATGCTCGGTTTGAACTTCAGCAGGTCGTCTTGACCATGTCTACATGCATAAATGCATTGAGTTGCTGCCATGTGATTGGCTGATTAGTTACCGAGCAGTTGAACAGGTGTACCTAATAAAGTGGCAGGTGAGTGTATGTAGCAGCATTGAAAAAGCAAATAGCACTGCAACCCTTATCTGTGGTAGTATGTTTCTCTTTTTAGCACTGCACTCTCGGTCATTTAGCCTACCCAGGATCAGTTTTTATTGAATAGCCTAAATGTATATAATTTAAAATGTATTGTCAATTTTGCTTACCAATTAGAAAGAACGGTCTCGCTGATGGAGGGAATCCGGTCCAAGAATAACATAACACATACAGTTCATATTGTCTTATTACTGTATGCACTGGGATACAGGAGAGTATGACAGTACAATTAAGTGATTACTCGCCAGCCCTCCCAGGGTTCGGAAAGCCTACCTTTGCAGAAAGTAGCTACAAAAGGGTGGAAACTCGTTTGAAATGAGTGACGCCCCACCATCCGTCAGAGCAATGAAATACCTTGCTTGGGCGGAGTTCCAGAAAAACAGTTACGTTTTTCCTTCAGGTTTCCTTACATTTTCTACAATGTTGCAAGCTAGCATAGGCAACAACTCTCAAAATAGTCGAAATAGTCTCACCCGGTCAGAAAAGAAACAGACATAACAACAAACAACCATTCTACTGGCATGTGGGGGGAGGATTCTTGGAATGTAACGTCCAATGAAATTGCAAGCTCATTCTCCCATCGCTCCGTCCAGTTCAATCCAAGTCAGATCGGCTAATATAAAATTCTCCAGACCTCCAAAAACCTCCTCTGCCCTCTCTACTGGCCTTCAATCATATTCAAGACCCTGGTGCCTGTATACAGGGCAACAAAGGGAACAGCTCCTCCTGATCTCCAGGCTATGGTCTGTCCCTATACCCCAGCATGCTAATCAATCTGTAAACCTAATCAATTAACTCATTTTCAAACAGCAATATTTACTACTTCAATGTCCTTAACCAAGGCTTACCAAGGACGTGTGTTCAAGTCAATGAAGAAGCACTACAGTGGCATTGTTTCAGCTAAAACTAGGGTATGGCAGAATCATTGCAGCAAAAATTCTTGATCATAAATTGGGTGGAGGGTCTGGGAGTCCTCTCCAAGGAAAATGTGGACTTCTGTAAACGCATTTCATGCAATCATGCATGGTTAAAGCAGCATTTTTAAGCAACAGTTTGCTTGCTTTCGAGCCACAACACTGGCAAATCCCTCCGCTATCCTGCATCAATTAGTGCCATAATAACAATGGCGCATATTTCAATCAGTGTCCCGTGCACAAGATTCACATTGAACAAGTGTTGAATTGTTTCTCATGTGCCTCAAAGAAAGCATATAGGCACTGTTGCACAAATGAAATAAACGTTGTTAATGTTGTTTTTCCCAAAAAATAATGACCATGTTATCTTTTGATTATTTTTGCTTTGACGACACAGGAACCTAACCATGAATTGTTCATAGAAGGCTGCATAGGCTATTCCCCGCAAGGAAATACAATAAAATAAGTAGGCCTAATGGGCTACATAACATAACTGATAGAAGGAGGGACTTTCCAAAATGATGTGTGTAGGCCTATAAATCACCAAACTTTATGCTATTAGGGTTAACGTAGGCGTAGTTTCCACATACTAATGGTCATTATTGATGACTTGAGATTTCGCCGCATGTATTAACATGAATAACTGTAATAAACCATTTGTTACTGCCTTTATTAAACATGAACAACGCTTTGTGAATGTATTAAGTCCTGTTTATTATGCCATTAATGAATGTACCCTTATTGTAAAGTGTTACCAGGAGCCATTCTAAGACATAGCCTTATTGTCCTTATTATCGAGCCATCCGTACCAGCAAATGCAATACATCTGGAAATAATGGATCCTGCTTTTGAGAACTCAGAAGGGAGAAAAAAAATGTTCTGGGGAGGGTCTTCGACAGACAAACTCCTCTACCGACAAATCACGGGTAGGTGGGTGGCTGAGAATGAAGATGGAAATTGTGGACTCCATAAATCTGTATAGCTAATGCAGACAGCTGACAAGCCTCTAGAAGTTAGCGACTCATTTTGTGTTGGGGTTGATGATAGATTTGTAAGACGAATAACGATGGGCGGATTTCTGGCGCGTGCATGTCCCTCCCAACCATCTATAGAAGCCTCCAGGCGGTATGATGGGAGCATACGCAACACATCTGGCCCTGTGAGACTAAGTAGTGCCTGAATGTAGAATCTTATGCAAAGCTTACAACATTCTAAGCATTCTTCTATTATATAGCATTTAATATGTAATCTAATAAGCTTTTAGAATTAAGGGTAAAAATACAAATAATAGAGCCTATAAATACAAATAATAGAGCCTATAGTGAACATGAATAGACCCCATAGTCACCATGTTTTTCTTTCTTTGAATGGCTGTCAATTCTTCCATAACTGTGAAAAGTCATTTTTAGTTCTTTTTAATAACTAAATAAATAACTTGGTATCAGTTTATGTCAGCTTTAAAAGTGACATTTGTTTCCCTCCATTTCCATGTCCAGTGTTGTGACTCAAGTCTACACCGCCTCGGTGTGGCATCTGGTACTCAGATCGTCAACATTAACAGTCCAATGCTGTGGAAAGAAAATTATCATGAGCCCTCAACTTTTCCACACATACGATTCGGCCTGTAAAGCAGAGGATCCCTGTAGCAGAAGAACTCTACCGCAATAACTACTACATCTCATTGTTGTGACTGCTGTTGAATATGTAAAATAAGTAACCATTGGTATGGGTTCAAATTA
Source organism: Argentina silus (assembly GCF_951799395.1). Lineage (NCBI taxonomy): Eukaryota > Metazoa > Chordata > Actinopteri > Argentiniformes > Argentinidae > Argentina > Argentina silus. Next base: position 2,019,738 of record NC_139674.1, on the reverse strand, counting down.
TGAAATTGAAATGAAGGACTTAATTCCTACTAATTCTGAGGGTGAAATCAACTGGATGGTGAAATCACCACCATCACTTCTCTACGAGGTGACACACCAAACTCACCACACAGAATCAGACTCAGGAAGCAGCTAATTTATTTCATTGCTTTCTGGGTATTTCATACAATGTTCACGCAGCACATTTAATACAAGTAAGGGCCAGAGCCTTTTTTACCTGATCTGCCAAACCCATTCCTTACATTACATACTCACTGCTGATTGGCCAAAAGACCACTTACTCCCAACCAATCAGGTCCCTGACAATGACACTCAGACGTTTTCAGCACACAGCTTTGAGCTGTGGCAACAAAGAGTCATAAAGGCAATGCACATTTACCTAGGCTTCAATCTGAATTATAATTGTAGAATATTTATTAAAAAACAAACAAATGAGAACCAATGACATTATTTGTAAGCTAAGTAATCAAGAGGTCCTTGTGGAGACTGGAAGAAATGAATTGTACCAGCTGGCTCCACAAGAGGGCGCTCTCCTCTGTACTACCCGTAACGCCATGTCCATGGCCCTTACTCAACTGTTAGAAACTTGATTGCTTGCATCCTCTCCTTTGTCCTCCACTCGCATCATACTCAAAATGCATTGGAGGAGAAGACCTAGGTTCCTCCCCCCAAGATATTCTTTTCCAATGCTTTTTGAGAATAAGCAAGTGGAGGACGAAGGAAAGGACACAGGGAATCAAGTTGTTAACAGTTGAGAAAGGGCCACTCACCAGAGAAAACGTGCTTACCTCACACACAACCCCCCCCCCCACACACACACTCTGGGTTTCTTATAGCAGTTCCCAAGCCACAAGATCTACGTAAAATAAAGGGCTCTTGCACTACTATTTCCAACTGGATTTTTTTTTTAACAAAATATGAAATCTATAGAAAAATCTTCATTCAAGGTAAGAGATATCAAAAGGTCACACTCCAGTTTGTTTCAGCATGGAGGTATACAGCTGATTTATACAGCTGGTAAAAATTGCACTTAAGCAGATGATGGGCTAAGAGCATCCTGCTCAGCAGTTGTCTATTTCTTGCGGGCGTGTTTGTATTTGTCCACATAGGCCTTCACCAGGTTTGCCACTTTCCCAGAGTTCACCTCTCCACTCTTGCTATGGCAGATCTAAAAAAAAGAAAAGAAAAAGAAGTGACAACTTATCAAAATTAAGACCAGATGCTGTTGGACACCTGTTTGATGACTTTTATATTACTAACAAAATAATAATAACATAGTAAAGATTTTCTAGAAAAAACTGTAATAAGGTTGTCCTAAAAAAAATATAGTAATAACACAGGAGGGTGTGAGGAGAGTTACAGCTCACCAGGTCTGGAACATGAACAAAACTTTTGTTTTTGCACCTCAAATTCTTTTATTCACCTCCAAATCATTATACATTTTTCACTGAACTTTTGCTTGGTGTTAAAATCTTGTCAGAAATATTTCAAAAATCAAAACACTGACTGTACTTTAAACACCACATTTGTCCCTTAGCAGCAGTTAAGAATAATTAAAATTACTGTTTGAGTCACAAAAAGAACAAGCTAATGAAATTTTGTTTTCTTTAACAGTATACCTGTATGCCTTCACGATGCTCTTCAATATGATGGAAATATCGCACCACATGCTTGTTTCCTGTGTTCAAATTCATGTCAAAATGTTTCTGAATAATCTCCACTCACCTTTTCAACCGCTTTGCGGACAATCTCTTTGTACTCCTCCTTGGTGATGTCCTTCTTTTGGTAGTACGGTTTCATTGCCGTCTTCACTTCATTAATAGCCCTCTCCTGAACCTGTTGTTTCTACAGTGGAAATAGAGAAGAGAACATTCATAACGGCTCCAAATGATCTAATACAATGATAATTACCTCTACGCAATCTTGTGATAGGAGTTGTCTTATGCCACTATCTATGGTCAGGCACCCAGCAGGTAGGTAGGTAGGTCTCTCTCTCCCTCTCTCATTATTCACACTGATCTTCAGAAACTGCCCTCTGGTGGGTAGCCTCCAAACTGCTTTAACCTGGCATTTTAATAAATAAATCAAGTAGTAAATAAATCAAGCAGATGAAAAGGAAGACGAATGAAATTGCGCACTTCAGCCATTTAGGGGTCTGTGGAAAATTACACATTTCTTAAGTTCTGCAGATTCCTTATTATTTTTGTCTATTCTAAATGTAACAATTTAATTGCATATTGACTTGCGTATTGAATTGCCTTGAGAGTCAAAGAGGCACACCCCTATATACATGTGCCTTTTACGGAGAGTATTGAGGGCAACTTTTAGGATGAATGTTGAGATTCATATCACTGGCGGTGAACTTTTCCTTCTTGGAGCTATCTGCCTGGGCCTTGCTGTGCAGGCCATGCTGGGTGGAGGAAGATGGCAGGGCCTGGACATGGGCTGTAAACCACTAGTTAGCAACAGAAACTGGATGGCTAGATTAGTTTGCTAAAAAGTACCAAAAAGAGCCTGCAGAGTTCTGGAAAAAGATCTTGTGGACAAATGAGACTAACATGTACCAGAGTGATGGCAAATGTAAAGTGTGGAGAAAAAAAAGGAACTGCCAAAAATCTGTGTTATACCACCTCATCTGTGAAATATGGTGGAGCGAATGTTATGGCTTGGCTGCCACTGGAACTCTCTCACTTATCTTCATTGATTATGTAACTGCTGACAGCAGCAGCAGAATGAATTCTGAAGTGTACAGAAACATCTTGGAAGTATCTTGTCTGCTGCAGCAAATGCTTCTAATCTCATTGGACTGCCCTTCATCAAACAGCAAGACAATGACCCCAAACATACTGCCATAGCAACTACAGAGTTTTTCAGGCCCAAAAGAGGAAAGTTCTAAAGTGGCCAAGTCAATCCAAATTTAAATCCAATTGAACATGCATTTCATTTGCTGAAGAGGGAACTCAAGGCAAAAATACCTCAAAACAAACAACAACTTCAGACAGGCCTGGCTGAGCATCACCAGAGAATATACCCAGCGTCAGGTAGGGTCAATGGGTCACAGACTTCAGGCAGTGCAAAGGATTGTCGACCAAATACTAAAGATGAGAGCTTTATTTTGATATTATATGATTTTTCCAATACTTCTGGAGCCCTGAAACAGGGGGAGTATGTTTGCTGTACTTTCTGAATGGTGAAACCAATCAAAGAAAAAAACATTGAATTAAAGCTGAGAATCCCTACTTTGACCACATAGTACCCCATTGTTTGAATTCAAATCCAAACTGTTGGGAGTATAGAGCTAAAAGAAGACAAAATGATTCTTCTTTCCAATACTTGGAGTGCACTATATATTATTAAACTGTTATTTAGGCAGGGAGTCCTACTGAGAGAACAAGGTCACTTTTGCAGAGGACCCCTGCTTACAAACATAAAACAATCCTAAATGTAGACTACATTCAATATTACAAACATAATATGGTTAATTAATTCCATACAAATTACAAGTCAATGTACACAATATAATCAATTAAAACATATACATTGGATGACAGACCATTAGTCAAGGTTTTAAACTGACCTAATGACAAGATAATCTAATTTTAGTTTGTTTTGAAGGTCGTTCCATGTACTTGGAAACTAAAGGCTGATTTGCCTAGTTCACACAAAACGCTTTGTGGGTTAACCAAGCTTGGGACCTGGTTTGCTACTCTGGAGAGCGTGTCTGCCATAAAAGCAACAATGTAAGGTAAAATGAATATTTTAAAAGAACTGCTTTATACACAAATCAAATTCAATGGTATGTCCTTCTTGAAGTCAAATACTCCCAACCCACAGACTGATATAAAAGACAATGGTGGGTACGGAAACACTCTCTAGAAATGAATCACAGATTGATAAACCGAGTCTAAGGTTTGAGAACTGAGGCTGCCGTGTGCATGTGAATTGTGTCACCATAATTGAGGACAGGGAGGAGGCATCACCTGGACAATCCTATTCTCAAAGATGAAGGAGGAATCTATACAGAAAACCAAGTTTAACTAAGCTTTTTTAACTTGCATTTAAAAGACAGTTTATCATGAATCCGAATGCCCAGGTACGTATATGCAGATCATTGTAATCAATATCAGGATCTAGAGAAAAACATACATACCAATAAGCACCACTACAAAAGTTACATTGAATCCCCCTTTTCTGCCAAAAAATCTGAATCCTCAGTCCCACACTACCCAGGTTGCCCCTACCTGTGTGGCACGGCTATCAGGCTGTGCAGCTGACAGACTGCCCTGCTGCATCGGGGGAGGTGGTGGGGGAGGAGGAGGGAGGCCCTGGGTGGCCACAGCAGGAACTTGTTGGAGAGGCACTGCAGGGTAGAGGTGCACGGGGACTCGAGGGGGCATCCCATACGGGGTTGGCTGCAGACTGACTGGCAGGCCTCGTGGGTAGTGCAGGACGTTCATCTGGGGGGGCACCACATTCAGGAGAGCTGGAGCTTCGCCCGGGACCTGGGCATTGGACTCATTTTTAGGGGGCTCTGGAAACACAAAACTGAATGAATACATCACCATCATATCTGTAGATAGTTATTTTTTTTTAACCTCATTCATTATCTCCAGCACCATCCCAGTGACCTACATACTGTATCTGAACGGTCATTTTTCTACATTTTGTAGTAAAAAGGTCCTAAGAAAACAACTGTATGTTGATTAATTTTAAATTATTGGGTTCTTATAGCCATAATGGCAGTTGATTCACGACTTAAGTTCCCAAGTAAGCAAAACGTGGGGTGAAATTGTCTGGGGAACTTGACAACAGCCAGGGTAAGTCAGAAATTGCATGCAATTGTAAACTGAATATTCCGTTCAACTGATTTGTCAATATTGGACGTGCCATGTGGGAGAAGTTCTGACCTGCTGCTGTCGGCTGCTCCTCCTCTTGCCTGTTCCAGCCACCTCCCCCTGCACCTGCTCCTCGCTCTCTCCTGGAGTAATAGTTCTGCACGTCGGCCGGAAGCGTCCTCCTCACTGCCCAGCTGGAGGCTGACGACCAACCAGATCTGTCCAGCGCAGACTCGCCCATCTCCGGCTCTTTCCTACGGCCACCCCAGTTCTCGTTGAAGCGGCTGTATGAGTCACTCCCTGAATTGTTCACTGTCCCCGAGAACGTGTTTCTGGGCTGCCAGCGGTTTTCCACAGGCTCCCCCTGCTGGTTGCCGGTGCGGTAGCCTCCCCTCCCTGCTCCTCGGCCGTGCTCTGAACCGCCCCAGCCACCCTGAGCCCCGCAGCGGGCCCCAGAGTCTGCTGACCCTCCACTACGCTGCTGTTCCCAACGGCCACCAATCTCACGGCTCCTGGTCTCTGCATCAGCCCGGGTCTTCTCTGTGACCCAGTCAGGATTGTCCGACTGGACTCGGTCTGGGGAAGAATCCATGAATCCTCCGTTTTCAGAGCGGCCTGTCTCTCTAGAAGGAAAATTACCCAAGGGATTTCTCCGGGAGTCACTACCCTGCCCAGCCCTCCACCCATCCCCAGCTGAGCGGTCCCTCCTTCGGGGTGACTGCCCCCCTGAATCTGGTCGGTCCGGGGATGCCCCTCGCCTGTAGGGTCTGGTCCGAGATCTAGAGGGGGATCGAGATTTGGATCTGGACCGGCTTCTTGACCGCTTCCTGCTCTTCCTCTCACGGCTGCGCTCCTTCCTGGATATGTCTCTCTCCCCGTCCCTCTCCCTGCTGTGGGGTCTGGAAGAGCGGCTGGAAGGTGGGCTGCCCTCTCGCTCCTTAATGCGCTCTTGAGAGCATGACCGTGACCTCCTTGATGAGTCTCGTCTAGATTCTCTATTGGGAGACCAGGTGGTGGCAGAGGAGTGGAATCGAGACCTGCGCTGCTTCCCATTCCTCCTTTCCTGGCCCCTCTCTTCTGCAACTGAGCACTCCTGTTCTCTGCTGTTCCTCTCCTCAACAGCTTGGCTAGTGGACACAGGTGCTGTATGATCTGGACTTTCACTTTCCCCTGTTGGATCAGGGGTCAGGTTGTTGCTGTGCTCACTGCTAGGTGAATCGCAGTCCATTGGTATAGCATCTGTGTCATCCTCCGATAGATTGTCGTCTTTGCTCCTCTTGTTTGTGCCATCATGTAGCTGACGCATCTCAGCGTCTTCTGAAGCTTTCTCTTCTGAGGTGCCTTGAGCTTGCTGGGACATGCTTCTATCTGGGGAGTCACAGAGCAGAGAGCTACTTCTAGATTCCTGCTCTCTGGTGGGGCTGGGAGACACCTTCATTGAAGAGTCATCTTCCAGTTTCCCCTTTGCTGGATCTGCAGTGGGCTCCAAGGCATCTGCATCTTCCTCCACAAGTTGGCCTGATTGTAAAGACTGCGGGCTCTCAAATGGAGAGTTGGAAGGATAGGGCGAGTTGCTTTTTTCTAGGTCTTCCATGTCTCCATCAGAAACTGGGCCCCCATGTTCCTCCACTGCCTCCTGGTCCTTGTCATCAGACAGTCCAGAACTATTCAGAGCTGCATCTGATGACGGCGACTTCTGATCCTCTCCCTCCTCATCCTCCTGTTCCTTTGAGACACTGTTTTCATTTTTGCCCGGTTGAATCTCAGTTTTCTCCTGCTCCTGACCCAAATCGCTTATAGAAGGTTCTGAACTGTGTTCCTCATCGGCATGGCTGGAGCTGGGGTTCCCCGCTTGTGGGCTCCCTTCCCCGTCTGAGTGCTGCAATTCCAAGCTGTTCTCCTTTTGCTCTCCCCCTTTACTGTGCTTCTCCTCCTTTTCATCTTCCCCCTTGCTTTCCTCTTCCTCCTCACTTCCTGTTGGGCTACTGAGGACTCTGGGAGAGGCCTTTCTCCTAGCTGGGGCTTTCCTCTTGCCACTGGACTTACGATTAGCTGCCTGCTTGCCCTTCCTTTTGCCAGTCGCTGAGGATGCTTTGCCTGCTTTTGTGGGCTGGTTTGTGGATGAGTCTGAGTCTGAGGACTGGGATTGTGATGATACAGGGTCTTGCGTCGTAGCTGGTTCCTGGGCCCTGCTGTTTCGGCCAGAGCGTCTGCTAGTCAGTGACTGTTTGGTGGGGGCTCTAGAGCCTGATGCCCCGGTACCCTTCTTCTCCCCTCCTTTGGGGCAGGTGACTGCACAAACTCTTCCTTGAAAGACTGTTGGAGGGGCATCATGAATAATATCAGGTGAGGGTTTTGACAAAAGCATAGCATATAACACAAAGAATGCAGGGTTTGATCTAGGGTGGGCGGTATAGCGGTAATCTCGCAGGATTTGAAAATGCCCACGGTATGCTTTTCAATACAGTCATGAAATTTCTGCTCCATTATCTATCAAACTGCCAAATTAAGTGCTGTTTGTCAATTCACAATGTGTAACAGCGCAACTGCCAGCGGGGTTGCATAAAGAATTACAAATGTAACTTTTAGGGTGTTGCACATGACCTCTTCCACTTAAGGCTAGAGAAGGAGAAAAAAAGATGACTAGCGCTAATGACTTGACTATAAAAAAATGCCATTGCTGCTACATGGCAGCATTTCGTGCTCTGACCCAATGACAAAGGAGAGCCTGCAGATTTGGACAAGGTTATTTGCAAGACTTGCATGAAAATGATGACGGCCAAAAATGGGAACTAATCGACACCCGCACATTAAACTGAAACACCCATTAACAGTTGCATGGATAAGATATCTTTAATTTTCAGTGGGTGAGTGTGTTGTGCACCAGGAGCTGGCTTTATGTGTGTAGCTAAATAGCGAATGTTAACAATGTAGGTAAAAAAAAAGCTTTTCAAAACATCATTAAACATTAACTGCCAAGCACATGACAGAGTACTACCTCGTTACTTTTGTTAATTGAATAGGCCACTAGATTTAGCTTGCAGAACATGCAGTAAAATACGCAAGGAAAACTTCTGCTGTCACCTGGTGCGCTCAGAGTCTGGGTGCACTCGTTATGCATTATTATTATGCATTATGCAACGTGTGCTGCTACACTTGGTCGAAATGTTTTTATTTTTTAAAGGTATTACCAGTGTAGCAGGTATTTTGGCAAAGGTATACAGGTTTGAGAATTCTGATACCGGTATAAGCCTACTTTGAAGAGGAGTATATAGTGGGACTCACCAAAGTGCCCCGGGCCGAGGGATGAGGCAGAGGTAGAGAGGGGTCGCAGAGGAAAGGGGCTGCTACTCCACTCAGGGGGGTTGAGACAATGTCTGCGGGAGCAACATTAGATCAGAGCTTTGCACAAATGTTGACCACACTCTGGTACGGCCTCATTTCAACTAACATATGCATATTCATACCTGGATCTTATCAGTTGCATACTCACCAATCACATAACAAGGGTTCACATAAGCAGTAGGCATGAGCAGTTAAAATTCAGAAGGCGTAAAATAAACATTAACTTCACCAGAAGTCCCAGAGTACCACTCTCACCTTGAGTTGCCTCTGGCCGCAATGGGCACAGCTACGGACAGCCATGGACAAACTTGTGCCTGGCGACTGCACTGTTTACAGCTAGCCTCAAAAGGTTCTTCCTCAGCCACCCAAAGGGGCTCTGCACTGCAAAGTAGACAAAGCACTCAATATATACACAGTAATTGATACATTGTTTATAGGCATTCTGGTTAAAGTATTGAGTGTATTATGGGTTGGATATCATTAGGATTTAATCGATGTCGGTACCAATTTGGGTTCTTCTTAATGATTCAGTTCTGTTAACAGTTCCTCATTAAAATGAAGAGCAAAAATGACTCCACTGTTCTTTTTCAGTTTAGTACTGCAGCAATGCATTTTATTGGATGGTATTTGTGTCCATATTGGTTTCACCATTCAGAACTTACAACACTTTTTATGCATAGTCCGCCTATGTCAGGGTACCCAAAAATGATGGGACAATTGGCATGACAGGTGTTTTTGGTTCGTCAGGTGTGTTCTGTCACATCATTTGAGCAATCATGAGAGCGCTCTCAATATCTAGTATTGATTCTAGGCTTTGCATTTGCCTTTGGAGTCTGCTATTGGTGTCTGTCAATACAAGGACCAAACAGACTTCAATGAAAATCAGGGAAGCCGTTATGAGGCAAAAATATCACAAAAATGTAAATCAGAAACATAGCCAAAACCATAAACCTACACAAATGAACAGTTTGGAACATTATATATTAAAAGGAAAGAAAGCACTGGTGAGCTCAGAAATCGCAAACGGCCTGGTGGGCCAAGGAAGAGGACCAACCACCATAATTAAGAAAAACTCCAAAACAACCATCACACAGATCTGAAACACTCTCTAGGAGGTAGAGTGTTTGAATGTGTCAGAGACTACCATCTGCAGAAGACTTCATCAGCAGAACTACAGAGGCTACAGTGCAAGGTGCAAAGTTAGCCACAAAAGCCAGGTTATGGTTTGCTAAAAAGTACCGAAAAGAGTGACGGCAAGAGTAAAGTGTGGCGAAAAAAAGGAACTGCACAACATTCACAGCATACCACCTCATCTTCGAAATATGGTGGAGGGGGTGTTATGGCTTGGGCATGTATGGTTTCCATTGGAACTGGCTCACTTGTCTTCATTGATGATGTAACTGCTGATGGCAGCAGCTGGATGAATTCTGAAGTGTACAGAAAGTACAAGCAAATGCCTCAAAACTCATTGGATGGCGCCTCAAAATACAGTAGGACAATGACCTAAAACATACTGCCATAGCAACTAGGGAGTTCAAAGTTCTTGACTGGCCAAGTCAATCTCCAGATTTAAATCCTACTGAATTTGCTGAAGAGGAGACTTGAGGCAAATCGTCCTCAAAACAAACAACTTACAGTACAGGCCTGGCAGAGCATCACCAGAGAGTATGCCCAGCGTCTGTTGGGGTCAATAGGTCGCAGACTTCAGGCATTTATTGCATGTAAAGGATTGTCGACCTAATACTAAACATAAGTACTTAATTTGGACATTTAATAAATCTGTCCCATTACTTTTGGCTACCCAGAAATAGGGGGACTGCATAAAAAGTGGTGTAATTTCTAAGTGGTGAAACCAATATGTACACAAATAGCATCAAATAAAAGATCTACTTTAACCTCATAGTAATTATTTGAACACGAGTGCATCATTTGGACATTTGATAATGTCCCATCACCTTTGGGTACGCTGAAATAGGGGGACTATGCATAAAAAGTGTTGTGAATGAAGAGGGCACTCCTGCGAAAGATTAATCCCAGCCATTCTCATGATTTGCTTATATAGGACTCAGAGCAGACTGGTAGGTAGCAGCAGGATGGTGATCCTTGGTGCATCAAGAACAGAACTAGTCTGTTCAATCATCTACCGATGGTACATACATATTCAGTGGTCAGTAGTTGGGTGGATGGATGTGTCAAGGACTTAACTTTTTCAAACAACAATTTGATTTGGTAAATCTATGACAGTCAAGAGAAAACTTTCATATAATTTGGAAAAAATTAGTAGCGTGTGCGCGTCAGCTAAAACATGACAAACATTTTCTGGTCTACAGCTGCAAAAGCCTGGCTGGAAACCTGTTGTATTAGGATGTTATCTTTTTTCTTTTTTTTTTACTACGAAATGTAGAAAATCGTTTTCACATATGTAGACACTGGTATGGTGCTAGAGATAATGCATTTGGGGTTACAAATCTGTTCCCCTTTAAATAACACATTGTCTATCAGTGACCTGCTTATGAGGTTGACTTAGGGGTGGCCTACTCACATGCCCTGTGTCAGAGTGCCCAGAGTGGAGTCTGCCGTGGATAGGGACCAGGGGCCACAGAGAGCGCCTCTCACCTGAACAGGTAAGACAAGCTAAAAATTAGGCTTGACCTTCACAAATCAATTCCAAGAGGACAGGGTACAGAGCTGTTACTACTAATTTGACTTACAACTGGTAATTTCAGAAAATTAGGTCTGAATCAACCAAAACAGAATTGTTCGCATGCATAACATATCCATACAGTTGCTGTCTAAATCTGCATTTAAATCATCACAGCTGCCCTAACATGGACCTTTTACGGTTGGGGATTATGAAATAGTTATTGCAGGGTTTTGAAATTACAAACCTTTTTCTTGCTCATCGCAAAAGGGTCATCGTCGTTGCCTGAGGGTTACAATTAATGTTGTTAACTATGCATGTTGTGTAAATTAGGGAAACAGTAGTGTTTACGTGACATGGATAAGCAAGCACACACATTTCCTAATGAGGCCTTTCACTTTCGCATCTGATGTCTTCTCCATCTTCTGTCGTTGCAATCTTCCTTCTTGCTTGTTTCTGAAAAAAATGTTTTTTTACATCTGTCATAAAAGGGAAATACTACACAACTGCAAATAATGTGAAAGCCTTAACTAATTCTGCTGATGCAATGTGGACCACAGTGCACTCACTTTAACAAACAGCCGGTGGATTCCATGTCTGTGCAGCCACATCTCTCAGGCTCTGATTGGCTGACTTTCTTCTTCACCGGAACCTGACAATCACATCATAGCAAGTAAATTTGGGCCTCACCAGATTAAATTAGCATCACCCAAATACAAACATTGTGGTTTCTGTCATTTTCCAGAACAAAAAAAAAATCCAGCCATATTGTAAAGCACTTTGTGATAAAACTGTGTTTTTAAACAGTGCTATACAAATAGAAATAGAAACCACTGCTAACCTTAACACATCCTAACACTGTGTCCCGTTTGTAGACAACATCAAAAGGCCGTCTGTCCACTGGGCAGGATGGAACTGTCTGCAACTTAAAGACACAGTTAAGGCAGTATCCACATTTCTCGCTTGTGACACCGACATGTTGATGAAAATATCTCAATGCATAAGTTATGTGAAAAATGACATGCAAATCTTAAATAAGCCCTTTAAGAATAATGCAAGACCATGGCATATTACAACAGGCTACTTGCAACATCTACTGTTGTCACCAATGCTGATGTTTCTGGGATGATAGGGTGGATGTGAAGCTTACCTCTGCCCATCTGAGGAGGCAGCTGAGGCAGAAGACATGGCAGCAGCTTTCAGGCATGGCAAGATCACCACGGCCCAAGACGCCCAGGCAGATAGGACACCGCTCCGCCTCTTCAGTGTCTGTACCATCCTCTGGAGCCTGCCCACCTGACACCCAGAGAGACAAGGCACATCCACTTCTCATTTAAAGGGTAGGTAGTATATAATAAAATGTGTAGAAATGCATATAATATGAACCCCCCCCCCCCCCCAAAAAAAAGCACCCCCACAAAACGTATGAACACTTTAAATACTGAAGTAATGTAATTTGGGTATCACTTTACATTAAGGTCATATTCGTGAAGGGCTTTGTGGGGGGACATGCAGCGTTCGGCCTGTAGAGGGAGTTACAGGACCGTGGCCAGGGTTGTGTCGGCGAGGCTTCGTTGCACACTTGTTGCAAATAAAGCCTCGTTGACTGGTGCTTAAGATGTGTGTGCCTCTGCTTTTTCAGTAGGTGGGCTGGGAACGGCAAAGAAGGAGACTGACGGCTGTATGAGTGTGCAAATAAACGGGACCAAATCCCTCAATAAGATACTGCGTCTGCCTCTGTGTACGCACCCCGGTAGCCCTCTTTACCGCTTGAAATGTAACAATGTTCGTTCGTACACAGAGGCAGACGCAGTATCTTATTGAGGGATTTGGTCCCGTTTATTTGCACACTCATACAGTTTTAGCTTTTCAGCCCGTTTTAGCGACTTTCCAGCCGTCAGTCTCCTTCTTTGCCGTTCCCAGCCCACCTACTGAAAAAGCAGAGGCACACACATCTTAAGCACTAGTCAACGAGGCTTTATTTGCAACAGGTGTGCAACGAAGCCTCGCCGACACAACCCTGGCCACGGTCCTGTAGCTCCCTCAACAGGCCGAACGCTGCATGTCCCCCCACAGGCTTATAAATGCTTTATAATTAGTTAATAAATCACTTAACTTATTAATTAGAAACCATTTACAAACAGTTATGTCATTAGTTTAGATTGATCGATATTCACTTGGTGCTTGCCAAATAGGGAGCTTGCAATAAGGAGCCAGTTATTAATGCTAGAGAAATGCACATACAAATGCTTCGAAAACTAACCCTTATGTGAAATAATGCAACATTATTTGGAATTGTTGTTTAGTGGTTGCACAGTTGGGAAATTGTATTTGCTAATTTTTACAACTGATTTGTGTGATTATGGGCCTAATTACTCTTAATTAATGTACTCTATCCCGCTATCCTACAATTACCACAATGACTCTTAGCATAGCGTAATAGTCTGAAGCAATGATGGTCAAGGTCTGTAGGTTTGGATTTAATGGCTGCTACTGGGACACAATGAGGTCACTCTGTCTGTTACAGCAAGTTATCTGGTTACAATTCAGCATGACTAGTATTTAAACCATTTATAGGGCAGTACTCTTATTTTTAAGAGAAAAATACATAAGTTTGACATTCATACTAGATGTGCAAGCTCTCTCGTGTTGCTATCTTGACTCAGTATTTGGTCAAAAAAAACTATTAAATGATACAACATTTACAAACGATCTGTAGGCGATGGTTTTTTCAGATTTTTCAGCCTCATAATGGTTTCCTTGACTTTTAGTGACACCTCTTTGGTCCTCATGTTGACAGACACCAATAGCAGACTCCAAAGGCAAACGCAAAGCCTGGAATCAAGACTAGACATTGACAGCTCTCTTATACCTGCAAAAATTGTGTGACAGAACACACCTGTCCCAATACTTTTGGTACCATGAAATGGTATAAATGGTGAAACCAATATACAAATACCCTCAAATAAAAGCTGAGAATGTGCATGTTAACCTCATGGTAATTGTCTGATTTAGGGTTAGGGTAAATCCAAACTTTTGGAGTATAGAGTCAAAGGAAGAACAAATGATAGATGGTAGTAGTTCCATCTCTGCCCTCTGATAGACAAGGTGGAATTTCCACCGTGTTGCTAATCCCATCCTTTCAGATCTACACATGTGCCAAGTTATTTCTAGACTGACACTCTAACAAGGCAGACACTCACCATTTCCTGATCCCCCAGGCATCTTTGGCACAGTGATGCGTTGTCCCTGATGACCCAGTGACCTGTGAAAAATAGAATAAAGAGATAGAACAAAAATCACTATTAAGGAATACATGCCTATGATGCCTATTTTGGGAAAAGGGTTGATTCATTGTTTAACAGATTTAATTTTCAGAAATGTGAGGTGACAAAGAAAAAAAAATGACAGTATTAAAGTGTAGGAATATCCATCTTAGATGGATGAAGAGGTACAACAGGAGACAAATAAAAATAAACATGAAAAGTCTGAGAAATATTATGCTACATTCAGTCTGAGTATTAAATACATTAATATTAATGAGTTTGGGGTCCCTGCTTAGCTTAAGTTATTGGTGTTTTGGTTATGAAAAGGTGAGACAGTTGTAATTACCTCATTATGAGTTATCAAAATCAATGGATAGGCCTATATAGTATACATTATTTGAAATTACTGGGAAAATTACAGACTGTGGCTTTAATGAAAATGCTGCTATTTAAACATCAGCCATGTTTGACCTGAAACCTATAAAGCATATTCAAGCCCACTGTAGCCTAATGATGAATTAACTTGCACTTCTGTCTTTCCTAAAAATACAACACTGCCCCTTTAAGACCCCAGAGTGCCTATCTTGCTAAGCAAGAGCCCAAATTTGTGGTTCATACCTGGTGAAAATAATAACTCTAAATAAATAATTTAATTTGGGGGCCACTTCGCCTCATGCTTTTTTTTTCCCAATGTATAGTGAAGCGGGGCATTCATTAAACAGCTTGTTTAATCAAGTTTGTATGGCCTAAAGGCCAATTTATGCTTGATCTGGCGGAGCGGAGTGTCTGCATGGCAAACATAGAATTGGGTCTGCAGGAAGTGCCACGCACCTCCCAAATTTTGTAACAATTCAAATTTGTCGTCACCCGTGACCAGCAACATTTCTATTTGCCGGACAATACACAATTTTTGTCCATAGGCCAAAATCATAACCTGCAGAATATAAATATAACTGAAGACAGGTGCCAGCTTTTCGTTTGACAGCAAAAGTGGGTCTGACTGGGAGTTAGCTTAACTAAGTCTGCCAGCTAGAGTAATTTAGGCCTACTTGTATTCACCATCAATTAGCAACTAACACATAGTAAAAAGGAAACACTAAAAAGAACAGGAATTACACTATATAATTCCACTAAATATCTCCTTCCTTATTGACCAGAGGTCATTCCATGTGAAATCAATGGAAAAAAAAGAGGATTTCAACACCCACCATCTCAGATTGTTCGGCAATGGTATATATAGTTTAAAATGTCCTACCTGATAATGATTAAGACATGAGAAATCCAAAACAGTCAATTCACCCATGAACCCTCAAACCCCTCCTTAGAACATTTGATCAGGCAGTACAGAATATCAGTTCTCTATGTCTGACAAGCAATATGAAGCTGTAATCTACATCTGGTTATCTGGAGGTTGCCCTGTCCAAAGGTATGAATCACTGAAGCTGTGAGTCTAATGTCCCATTATACAGTGTGATAGTACCAGATTCTGTCCACTAGGTTGCACTGTCCCTGTTATTAGGTGAAATAGTGCAAACAAAATTAATTGTTCTCAGTGCTAATTCACAACTTAACCCTTTACCTGCCTGGTGTTGCATATAGGCAACAATGTATTTAAACACCTGGTAAAATGTGCGTACGTGATCAATTCACAAAAGGAAAGTACTGCCTTGAACATGAGATCCTAATGAACACTCTTAGCAATATTTGGTGGCTGATTGTTGTAATTACACAGGGCAAAAAATTAACACCCACCACCTGCCAAATGCGGGTAGATTTTGGCATTGGCAGGTAAATCTGTAAATCTTACGAACCATCTTACCAGCCACTTTGGCGGGTAGCCAACAAAGTTTCGCAAATATATGCTTCAATTTAAAAATGAAACTGGTGCGATCCGCAATTACTGTCACCATCGATTGAACATTTGTGACAACACTTCTCCTGCCTCCTCCAGCTGACTGTAACGACTGCCCACTCACGCTTTCCTGATTTTCATTTTACATCCCAACCATTTTAGCCAGCCCTAGCAGTGCACACATTGTCAGCTCCCAGCAGGTGCAGATAACAGCCGAGACTAGATGGAACTGGCCATTTAGAATGCTGTGGTAAAATGCAGCAAGACTGTTCAGAATACAAAGGTAAGAAAACGATGTAGCTGAAGTTATCTTGTTGTTTGAGATACCAGTGTTGCATTTTGCAAGGAAAAAACCCTGTTTGCTAACTTATCTTAGTAGATTTACTAACAACTGTACAAAGCAAGCTTCAAAGTAACTCACCAAAAATGTAATAGCATCCAACTGCAAACATAAATGGTGCATAAATCCACATAAGAGACACTGTAGCTGCTAACAAATTGGTCAACATTATAGCCAGCTAAAAAAACATTGGGAAGGGGGTCACGAGCCAAACTGTCAATTCAACTTGTAAACGTCCCACCCCGTCAATCATGTAGTCTGCTGGCTTGAGAAGTCGTGATCAGCAAAAAACAATCAATTGAAGTATGTAACCTAACATTCACCCAGAAATCATGTGTAAATCAAAAATGTGTAAAACAAAGTCACTTTAGTGGGCCTTTAAAGTCAATGTGTTTTTCCAGTTGGAATTGTTAGAAGTGCATAGAGTTGTACAATTTGTTCAACTTTGCTATCACGGTAGTTTTTTTGGCATCTGATTGAAAGTAACAAATTGAGTCCCAGGGTCATTCAGCTGCCCATAACATACCACCTCTAATGGAGGAACCCACCCTGTACAATTTCTAATTCCTGGGACAGGCAGGGGAAACAGGTTTAAAAACATTGTAATGGTAGAAGTCTTAATAGGCCATGGATGTGTCACAACAGGCCAAATGGCAACAAAGCATTCATATTTGAATACATCAGGTTGCTATTCATTGGCCAACCGTTCCTCTAGTCTAGCTTAATAGCAATTAAGTTACAATCAAAGGCAGGAGTACTTGTTTGGCCAATCAAATTAGAAAAGGCATCATAACAAGTTATTAAGTGACACCAAATGATAAGCTTATGAAAATGATAGCACTCTTGAGACAAGCCTGCTGCCAGTTCTGGAACACTGGTGACGACGTTGGCTAACCAACAACTAGCTAGCTAGGGCAGCTAGCTAGTTAAACTTTGATTGGTGGCACACAACCCTTTTTGCTAGACAACTCCTTTATCCAGCCATTATACAACCACAAGTTCCCTGTAACTAGCTTTAACTTCTTACTCAGTTAGCTAACAAAGCTAACTGCGTTGCCTTTGCAAGGTCAACAAGTAACCAGCTGTTAGCGAAGATCATAGCTAGCAAATTGGGTAACTTGAAAACTACCTGGTTATCACAACACAGCCTGATTTGCGGTGAGCCAGATGGGGGTTATTGCTGAGCCAGCTATCTGGTGGCCAATGCTAGATAGCAAGGTAGCTAATACAGCTGTATCACTTCCATGGCCTGCCAAGTTACAGTACTCTGCAAGGCTGCACACTACTAGGCTACTTGCTAGCTCGCTACACGAACCGTTAGCTAGCTACAAGCGTTTGCGCTACAATCATCAGCGAAGTGATAGCTAGTTGGCTTGCTAATAAATATGTTTGCCGAAACTGCTATGTTGCTGCACACGTTATCTGACTAGCTTCAAGGGTAGGGGATAAATAGCCAGCTATCTAATGTATTTGGATTGCTAACGGCTAGCTTACTTAGCTAAGTTAGGTAAGCTAGCTAGCTTTATTTGTTTACTTACCCCAAACGGTAGCTATAGCTAGCAAACTAGGGTTGAATTATCTTTGTTGACTGTCCAACTTGTTTGGGGTATTTCTTTGTCTCCGTTACAAGAAGAGAAACGGAATGTTCCCAGGTAGGAAGCACTAAAAACTCGTTACAAGTTTGATAACGTCTCGGCCACATGTCTCGATGCCTGTCCGAGACTTGTGGAATGTGTAGTAGTACACACTTGTACGGCACCGCATGGTGTCGCTGTAATGATATTTCAAAGTGAAAGAGATGTGAAACCTCATATTGCCTTCCGTTCACTAAAAGTATGTACTATTAACCTACATACTATTTAGAACCTACTGTTTAGTAAATATGCACTAAGCGACCAATTTCAACACACTACACCTCATTCGTACTGAGAAACAGTCATCTGTGGCTCAACCATGTTGTTCATAATTGGTCCAATTTCGCTACTGCCCGCCCCCCTACCTGCTCCATAGGTACTCACGCCAGAAGCGTTAAAATCCCTGAAATCTGAAGCCACGCCCCTCTACTGGGGTACGGAATTCAAGTTTCCTCATTGACCCTCACTATAAATAGCGTTCACTTCATGAGTTTGGGGTGTCATGATTGTACCCCACTGAAAACCCATTGGAAACCACACTTCCATACCCTCGTAGGGAGCTGTGAAACGTCACTCGTCACGTAAGTATCTATTGAATTGTAGGACTAAAATCGTATTGGACTTCCTGAATCATGTTAGTCCGGTGTCCTGCTAAATACATTTATTACATTTATGGCATTTAAATCCGACTCGGGTACGCAGCAGACTCGGGTACCGTTCGGGGACTCAGATGCTCAGATGCTGCCTTTGTTGTCATTTCTGTATATTGCGCAATAATCAGTATTATGTATTTAATGGATTTGTTCGGGTGTAATTTAGCTAATATGCGTTTGTACAGTGCATTCGGAAAGTATTCAGACCCCTTCACTTTTTCCACATTTTGTTATGTTACAGCCTTATTCTAAATTCATTTCCCCCTCATCAGTCTACACACAATACCCCATAATGACAAAGCCAAAAACAGTTTTTTAGAAATGTTTGATAATTTATTAAAAATAAAAAAATGAAATATTTTGTCACATTTACATAAGTATTCAGATCCTTTACTCAGTACTTTGTTGAAGCACCGTTGGCAGCGATTACAGCCTCAAGTCTTCTTGGGTATGACGCTACAAGTTTGTCACACCTGTATTTGAGGAGTTTCTCCCATTCAAGTGGTTCAAGTCTGGGCTCTGGCTGGGCCACTCAAGGAGACTTGTCCCGAAGCCACTCCTGCATTGTCTTGGCTGTGTGCTTAGGGTGTTGTCCTGTTGGAAGGTGAACCTTCGCCCCAGTCTGAGGTCCTGAGCGCTCTGGAGTAGGTTTTCATCAAGGATCTTTGTACTTTGCTCAGTTCATCTTTCCCTCGATCCTGACTAGTCTCCCAGTCCCTGCTGGTGAAAAACATCCCCACAGCATGATGCTGCTTCACCATAGGGATGGTATTGGCCAGGTGATGAGCGGTGCCTGGTTTCCTTCAGACGTGATGCTTGGCATTCAGGCCAAAGAGTTCAATCTTGGTTTCACCAGACCAGAGAATCTTGTTTCTCATGGTCTGAGAGTCCTTTAGGTGCCTTTTGGCAAACTCCAAGCTGCTGTCATGTGCTTTTTACTGAGGAGTGGCTTCCGTCTGGCCACTCTACCATAAAGGCCTGATTCTTGGAGTGCTGCAGAGATGGTTGTCCTTCTGGAAGGTTCTCCCATCTTCACAAAGGAACTCTGGAGCTCTGTCAGAGTGACCATTGGGTTCTTCCCACTGTGATGTCCCTAAAAACCTGTTTTCACTTCATCATTATGGGGTATTGTGTGTAGATTGGTGAAGAAAAAAATGAATTTAATCAATTTTAGAATAAGGCTATAACATAACAAAATGTGGAAAAAGTGAAGGGGTCTGAATACTTTCCGAATGCACTGTATTTATGGATCGTAAATTAGGTGTAATTTAGCTAATATGCGTTTGTATCAAGCTAGCTTTATGTAATGTAGAGAGTCACTACAGTATTTATCCAATTAAACATTAGGCAGCCAAAAGTGCTGTTCAACTCAATCATTTATCAGTAAATTAACACACCGAGTTGGATTTCCACATCATGACAGATCATCATATACACTTGTAGCCTCCCTTTCTCCCTTTATTTTATCGATTGAGTGGCAGAATCGAACCCTGCACCTCACATCTCTATCATGTTATGTGGATTACATGAGAAAGGGAGGCAATGATGAGGTGTATATGATGATGATAAAAACAAAACAATCCACAATCACACTTTTTATTACAAGATGAATGAAGGTGGAATGGTCTGATAGATGAAAAGTAATGGTTGGATAAATCAGCTTTAATAATGTAACGTATTGATTACAGAATGAAGTTAGGAATTTTCATGCCGTATGTAGGATGTTGGGTTTCAGTGGGATTGAGGCTGGAAAGAAAAGTAGCCTACAGTTGATATCATTAAAACCATCATAATAAGGTGAGAATGTCCACATTTTCAGCAAGGCATCTTTCTCTCGTTCACACAATGTAGTAATAATAATAATGCATTTATTTTGTATAGTGCTTTTTGAGGGATTGTTTGAAAGGGGAGTGTGAAGAATTGGAAATAAAAACACTGAAGAATAGAGGACGGGTTAAGAATAAAAACACAAATTTATTCCCAAGTACAACTTTAAACTGTTATGGACATGACAAATCGAACTCAAGGGGTCACATAATCAACTAACACAAGTTAACATGACGTTATATATGATGTCAAAAGACATTTCATGATTAATAATGATTGATAATGCTTTGTTCATCCCTGTGCGACAGACAGACGATCATATCGCATCCTAGATTCCATTAAGAATACCCAAAATGCTATTTTACAATGCCATCAAGTTAAGATAAATCGCGAGGAGTTTACGCTCAAGCCAATATCTGAAGTTGTTGAGTCAACTCTGTGTCATTAACGATGCGTGTGAACATTAGACATTACATGGGAGAACCTGGACACGATTATGTTGTGCTGTATTAAGAGAACCTTTATATAGCGCACAACATCACATTAATGCACATAGGAAGAATGAAAATAGAGTATCAACAAATTAACCAATTTAACAGTTTCAAAGCAACATGTTACTGTAAGTTTAACCATACATTTAATGTCTTTAAGGACAACACAGGAGACCGGTGGCCATGGGCCACATTTAAATCCAATAGCTGGAGCCACCAAATCCGTCTACAAGAGCATGCTGGATAAATTGTTACATTTACATTTATGGCATTTAGCAGATGCCTTTATCCAAAGCGACTTATAACAAATACATTTGTTTATGTAAGTGAATCATCTATCCATCAGTCATCATAAGTTAGTCTTTTAAAAAAAAATTTTTATTAACAGGACAGAAACTTGTACAGGGGGGTAGTGGGGGTGAAGAGGTCTTTAGGAGGGACTGTTAAGATGTAGCCTGAAGAGATGGGTCTTCAATCTACGGTGGAAGATTGGTAGTGACTCTGCAGTCATGACAACAGAGAGAAGCTCATTCCACCAGTGGGGCACCAGGACAGTGAAAAGCCGTGACCGAGTAGTGTGGCTGCTGCATCCACATAAAAGCGGCGGTGCCAGGCGGCCAGCCGAGGTGGAAGAGCGGAGTGATTGGGCAGGGGTTTGGGGGCTGACTAGAGAGGGGCTGAGTAGGGAGGGGCTGTTCCCTTTGCTGCCCGGTAGGCGAGCACCAGGGTCTTCAATCTGATGCGAGCTGCTACCAGGAGCCAGTTATGGGTGCGGAGGAGGGGAGTGACATGGGAGAATTTGGGGAGATTGAACACCAGATGGGCGGCAGCGTTCTGGATGAGCTGCAGAGGTCTGATGGTGGAGGCGGGGAGACCGGCCAAGAGTGCGTTGCAGTAGTCAAGGGGAGAGATCACAAGTGTTTGGACCAAAAGTTGTGCTGCTTCTCTGGTGAGGAATGGACATATCCTTTTGATGTTGTAGAGGAAGAATCTACAGGAGCGTGCTGTCGCTGTGATGTTCGCCACACAGGATAAGTGGTTGTCCAGGATCACCAAGGAAATTGTCACACTTTTGTTTGTTAATCGGAAGCGATTTAAGCTTCTTGTAAGCAGAGCCTTCCCCCACCCATTTGTTAACAATGGCCAGTAACTTGACACAATGTGCTGGTTTGTGCTGTTATTTGATTTTTATTTAACACTGATGTTCTTGATCACATTCCGGTTGATGGGAGAATAATGTAGTGGTTAGTGTGAGCGAAAAGCATGAAATGATCGGGTCACCGGTAAATATTTGTCAGTATATCAATCCTAACTCATCCAAGCATGCATCTCCTTCAGATCCTTGGTTACCCATGGCGTGTTATTTGGGTATATCTTATAGATCTTGGTTGGGATCACTGAATCGACACAGAATTCTATGTAACTAGATATTACGTTGTTTTGTTCAGGTCAGCTGATTCCAGGTATTGCATTCAAAGCATGCTTGTAGTTTAGCAACACTGTCATGATCCCAAACCTGGATTTGTTTTTCCACCACCATCTCCCTTTTTAGTTGTTGTCTTTTGATTGGTCTGAGAAAGACAAATCACTGCGGTCACTTACAGTGCTGAGTCCACTTGAGAGCGCAGCTATTAAAATCACCCATTATGAATTTGGGTGCATCAAGTTCATGAGTGACATTAAAAATTATGTTGACTGCATTATCAGTATTTGCTCTTGGATAGATGTGAACAGTGGTGATCAAAACTTGGGTGAATTCACCAGGGAAAGCTTCTTTTTTTGGATGGCCCCAACCGCTGGAACAGCCTACGAGAGGATCTGTGGGCAGCAGAAACTGTATATTTTCAAAAGAAAGCTTAAAACATACCTCTTTAACCTTGCTTGTAGGTCTAATTGAGCTTTGTACTCCCAATTTGTCACTCTTTTTCTTTTATCCATCTGTCCATTTAATTGTGCTAACCAGCTAGCTCCTGTGTTCACTACCATATTCAACCTATCACTGGCTAATTCTGTAGTTCCCACCTGTCCCACTGCAGTTCGCATACAGACCAAATAGATACACGGACGATGCAGTCTCCCAGGTCCTCCACACCACTCTCTCTCAAATTGACAGTCAGAAGGGGGGCTATGTGAGAATGCTGTTTATAGATTACAGCTCAGCGTTCAATACCATAGTCCCCACCAGACTGGCTGAAAAGATGATTGGATTAGGACTGAACATTCCCCTGTGTGCCTGGATCCTGGACTTCCTGACGGCCAGGCCACAGGTGGTCAGGATGGGTAGACACACCTCCAGCATACTCATCTACTCATACTAAGACTGAGTTTCTTCCCCCATGCCATCAGGATCATCAACGATGACCCCACCAGTGCCCCCCTCAAGTCACTCACACACTCACTGATATCATAACCCATTTGCACACACATAATTATCCATTGCAGACTCATCCTCCACTGTAATTATCTGTACTGTCAACCTGTCATTGCCATTGTATATTGCCATTCCATTGCGTACATTGCTTCACTGCTGTTTATACTGCTTATACTGTTTATATTTTTTTATTACTTCTATTTTATTTTATTCTATTTTAAAACTTATTGTTGCACTACTCTGTGGCACTGTCACTTTTGCATTTCACTGTATACTTGTATGCACATGACAAATAAAGAATCTTGAATCTTGATCTTGAATCTAATTGAATTCTATTGCATTAGTCTCTCAGCCCACCATTATCACCTGATAATGTGTCCAACTATCAGTCTTCTATTCTCAGTCTAAACTTTGGTTTGTACTCTGTATGTCTATAATATTTTAAACTTGATCTTATTTTAACTGTTTTTTATCTTTTTGTGAAGCAGTTATGTACGAAATAAATAAAATGTGATTGATTGGTTGATTGATTTTAACCAGGTTCCCCTGAACTGATTGCAATGACAATCCATAGCGACTAAAGAGTCTCCTGATTAGCAATGAGTAATCTGCGTTAAAATTGACTAAGCAGTAGGCTATAAATGCACATTGGCATAACTTTGGCGTGTCCTATGGAGTTAGATAGCTGCCAAAAGGTTGAACGATCGTAATGTTAAGATCGTACATAAGTAATCGTACATAAGTAATTCCACGTAAAACATGACGCGCAAATGCAAAATCAGCACTGTAAACATAAAAACTGCTTTGTAATCTAGTTTCTGCAAATACAAGCCCTGTTACGATTACGGATGAACAATTACGCCTTTGATATTACATACACATCTTGTTTTACAACTCTAAAACACAACATTACATTACGCGTTTTGTCAGTCTCATCTCATCATTAAGAAAACGTGAACATAATGGCCAGCAGAGAGAGCTGACGCTAACAAGAACAAGCAGGTACAAAACAGGAAGTAACGAAAACTGGAAAAAGAGCTATCTTTCATGTTTTCAAATTAGATTTCTCAATTTGCTTTGCTGGAAGAAACCGCATAATTTGTTTGGGATGGAACTTTCACTACACTGTACGCGTGTGTGCTGTCACTACAGCAGGACAAGTCGGCATTGGAAACCGCTAGTCTTGTCTTGTAGGTTAAAGGCGGTTACCGCGGCTCAAACTTATCATTATAAAATATAATTGAATTTGCGGTTGGGTAAAAAATACAGTAATACATTTGGGAGCCATGTCGCAATATGTCAGTGCGCGATTTATGGAGGCTTGCCCTACAGAGGAGTTAGAAGGTTCATGTCGGCCTTCAGTTCTTGTAGGCTGAAATAAGTTAAATAACCAATAAGTGGCTTCTTTATTTCATTATTTCATTTCTAAGGTTTCCCACAATAGTTGAAACAAATTTTTGAATCAAATACAACAAGTGTACAGTAAACAGTCCCCCATGAATGATGTAGCGCCCCCTCTATAAAAGGAGAGTGATGGAATGAAGCCTGTGAATGAAGCAAGATGTTTATTCATAAAGGTTTTACTAAGGCAATCTGGTTGTCTCTGTTTTACAGGGGGAGACATGGGATGATTGTAAAACAGGATAGTCGTAACACTCTCAATATCCTAATCAGGAACAAGTTAGAATCATGTGACACACTTGGGCCTAAGTGTCCTGAACTCACATGCAAGCAGGGAGGTGTCTGAAAAAATCAGGGTTTTTTCGGTGGAAAAGTTTGGAATTTGTTTTTTTTTATGGCACTGGCTGCGTTGTACTTTTGCATTACCAAACTTATATCAGGTGTATCACCAGCTGTTGGAGATATCTTTGATGCTAGTTGTCAATGCTAAAGTTGGAGCATTAACCTGCAACATGGAGCGATGTAATGGCTGCTAAGGTTGGGGTGAGATGTAACACAATGTAACGTTACAACTATGCCAGGTGAGATGTGGGTGCACTCCTGGAGGACACATGTACACGTGTTTCACATCTGTGAATCTGACTGAAAAAGATATTGAGAGTGTTACAACCATACTTCTCCAATGAACTAGATAATTGTTTGGATTCAAATACTAGCCTAGATCTTCCTCTCATCTCATCTCCTGGACTGAAAGCTGGACCAAAGATAATGAAGAAATGGCAGAAACCTTCTTCCACTACACACAAGGATGCACTCAAAAGTATTTAACAGATTAATTCAGCCCTGTGCAAGGAGTCTTATGCATTACAGGATCCTACGGAAAAGATGCAGACGATGAGGCGATAGGAAACTGATCATCAAATTAAAATCTATTGTGTGCACTCGCAATGTGAGCAAAACAATATGCACCCCAGAGTTGGACTGCAAAGATCATGTGCCAGTTCTGCAGGCTGACCCTCAGGCAATTGACATCACCCACCCTAAGCCAATTCAGTCTCTGTGACCTGTTGAAAAAGTCCATGTATCTCACTCAGGCCCCGTTAAGACTGACACTGTTTAATGCACAATCTCTAAGAAAGAAGTCTCTACTTGTACAAGAGTTTATCAGTGACAACGACCTGGGACTAATATGCTTGACAGAAACATAGCACAGAAATTGTGATTTCTACCTAGTCAATGAAACATCTCTTCCACAAAGACATTGAAAATGTTGAAAATGAGTCCCTGCCTCAGACCTGGATGTACATGAGAGGTGTATCTGACCATAGGGCTGTGACAATGTCTGTAAGTACTCTTGCACTTCAGCTCCGCCCTAATCACACTATTAAATTCAGAAACATGAAGTCCCTTGACACGTCCCTCTTCCAGGAGTCTGTTCACCCTGCCCTACAAGCTGCCTGCCATGAGTCCACCCTTGATGAGATGATTGATCTGTATAATAGCACTCTCAGCAACACCTTAAACATGTGCAACATGAAGACCCATCACCGCAGTTTAGAGCATCTGTGGAGAAGCACTGGCCTAACTGTCCACCTACTGGTTTATGAAGACCACCAGGCCTCCTATTTCAAAGCACTAAAAGCAGCCCACTCCACTTTCTCTGACATGATAGACAATGACCGAGGAAATCACACAATCGCATCTTTATCGGCAGGCCCACCATACCCTTCCTCCTAGACTTTGATTGCTGCTTTTAAGATATGGTTCTATACACTCACTGAACACATTATTAGGAACACTATACTAATATTGGGTAGGGCCTCCCTTTGCTCTCAAAACAGCCTCAATTCTTCGTGGCATTGACTCCACAAGATGTTGGAAACATCTGGTCCATGATGACATGATTGCATCACGCAATTCCTGCAGATTTTTCAGGTGCACTTTCAAGTTGTGAATCTCCCGTTCTACCACATCCCAAAGGTGTTCTATTGTATTCAGATCCAGTGACTGGGAAGGCCACTGAAGAACACTGAACTCATTGTCATGTTCATGAAACCAGTTTGAGACGACTTTTGCTTTGTGGCATGGTGCATTATCATGCTGGAAGTAGCCATTAGAAGATGGGTAAATTGTGGTCATGAAGGGATGTACATGGTCATTTGTTTTGCTTTGTTTTTTTCAATACTTTCTTTGGTATTAATATTTTAGTATTTGGTCATTTCTATAGTATATATTTTTTATGCACTTTGAGATTATTGTTGTATAATGAAAAGTGCTTTATAAATGTAATAAATAATAATAATAATTATTATTATTATTACTTGAGACCTCAGCCAAGCTTGAGTTTTTACTGCTTGTTTCATCTATTCTGCCCATTCAACTTTGAGATTTCCAACTTTTAACTATTTTAAAATCACAATTTAGGACAAGGATAAATTGAGTTTTGACAAAATCTGTATTTCTGATGTAGAAGGGTACAGACACTTTTTTTGTGATTTCACTTGATTTTGAGAAACTTCCTGGCACCATGCAATACGCTCATCGGGCTACAGTGGAAGTACTGCAGGCAATCGTCCAAACAGGAACAAAGGATCCAAAAAGCCAAATACGTCCTTTTTGAAATTCTAAAGCTCTCAGTATTGATGCAGGTCCTCAGATGTATATATTGTATATAGATGTATACAGTTGTATATATGAAATTGTGGCAATCCAAACCTTTTCTGCGTTGTTATATTCCATTTTGTGGGACTCAATACGGAGGAAACAAAATGGAATATAACTTCGCAGAAAAAGTTTGGATCACTCTTATATATACAATGCCCAGTGTAAGTAATGGGACAGTGAAGCATTTCTTCTTCTTTTGGCTCGACTCTCCATATGTTTGGATTTGAAATTAAACAATTACTATGAGGTTAAAGTAGATATTCTCTGCTTTTATTTGATGGTATTTGTGTACATATTGGTTTCACCATTCAGAAATTACAACACTTTTACGCATAGTCCCCCTATTTCAAGGTACTGTGACGGGACAATTGGCTTGACAGGTGTTTCTGGTTTGTCCTCATTTTTTCTTATTTCAGCTGTATACTCCAACAGTTTGGATTCGAAATCAAACAATTACTATGCAGTCAAAGTAGAGATTCTCTACATAATTCAATGCTGTTTCTTTCAGATTGGTTTCACCATTTAGAAAGTGCAACATTTTGTAAACAATTTCTATAACTATTTCAGAGCTCCAATAGTTTTGGAAAAAATAATATAATCTCCAAATAAAGCACTAATGTTTAGTATGTGGTTGACAATCCTTTGCATGCAATAACTGCCTGAAGTCTGCAACCCATTAACCCCACCAGAAGCTGGGTACATTCTCTGGTGATGCTCTACCAGGCCTGTACTGCAGCCATCTTCAGATGTTTGTTTTGAGGCTTTTTGCCTTAATGCATGTTCAATTGGATTTAAATCTGGAGATTGACTTGGCCACTCTAGAACTTTCCACTTTTTGGCCCTGAAAAACTCCCTATTTGCTATGGCAGTATGTTTGGGGTCATTGTCTTGCTGTATTTTGAGGTGTCGTCCAATCACTGAAGTGTACATAAAGTACATTGTACTTTATGTACACTTCAGAATTCATCCTGCTGCTGCCATCAGCAGTTACATCATCAATGAAGACAAGTGAGCCAGTAGTTGCAGTGGCAGCCTTACACACCAAAGCCATAACACCCCCCCTCCACCATATTTCTCAGATAAAGTAGTATGCCAGGGATTTTTGGCAGTTGTTTTTTTTCTCCACACTTTACATCACTCTGGTACATCTTAATCTTTGTCTCATCTGTAAACAAGACCTTTTTCCAGAACTCTGCAGGCTCTTTATAGCAAACTGTAATCTGGCCATCCTGTTTCTGTTGCTAACTAGTGGTTACACCATTTCTGCTGGTGAAGTCTTCTGCAGATGGTAGTCTCTGACACATTAATGTCTACCTCCTCGAGAGTGTTCCTGATCTGTGGGACAGTAGTTTTGGAGTTTTTCTTAGTTATGGTGAGCATTCTTCAGTCATCCACTGTAGAAGTCTTCCTTGGCCTACCAGGCCCTTTGCGATTGCTGAGCTCACCAGTGTTTTTCATTTCTTGGATGATGTTTCAAACGGTTGGCAAGCCTAAGGTTTTGGATATGTTTATGATTCTTACATTTCTTTCTGATTTCTCAGGCCAATAATGGCTTCCTTGACTTGCAGTGATAACTCTTTGGTCTTCATGTTGACAGACAACAATAGCAGACTCCAAAGGAAAACGTAAAGGCTAGAAGCAGTACTAGACATTGACTCTTAAGCCTGCACAAATTATGTGCCGGAACACACCTGACTAACCAGAAACACCTGTCAAGCCAATTTTCCAATACTCCCTGAAATAGGGGGACTATGTATAAAAAGAGCTGTAATTTTTAAATGGTGAAACTAACCTGAAAAAATAAAACATTGAATTAAAGCTGAGAATCTATTTTAACATCATAGTAGGTGAGGTTGGAATATAGAATGACAAGACGACAAAATGCTTCCTCTTTCAAATACTCATGGAGGGCACTGTATATATACAGTGGTTGTATTTTGCCATTTTTTGAGCTTTTGTTCACATTTGGACGCTTCGCCTGCAGTACTTCATACATAAAGACAAAATTACTAGAACAGTTACCAGAACCAAACTAATGAACTGAAGAAAAACAAAGTACAAGAAACTGTACGCCTGTGTGTAACAATGCTTATATTGGATATTTGAAAATCCTGAAGTAAATTCACAGACTACATTTTGACAACCACTTTGTCTCTATATTCATATTCAATAACATGTTAAAATGTTTGCCTGTAAAAAACTACTGAAAGAAGCGATTGTTTTAGGACGGGACTGTTTCTGGAACACTGATTACTTAAAGCTCATCCTCTACTTTATTTTTTAGTATGGAATACAAATGATAAAATTTAGCATTATATACATTTTTTTTTTTTTAATTTATGGCAACAGCCATTTAATATTATGGAACACAAGTAGAGCCACACATTGGAAGTCACACACAGCAACAAAAAGAAAAAAAGAAAAAGAAAAAAAAAAGAGGCCCCAAAGCAAAGACAAAAAATGTTCAGTCTTTTATTTAAAAACTATAAACAGTCACCAAAGTAAATAAAGCCAATCTCTAACAGACTGTTAGGTCTATGTATAATCTCACATCCTACTGACACCGCAGAAATGAGGATGGGTGGGTTGCCCCGCTTGGATGCTAACACAACAGGCAGTCATAAATGTTACACAACACACCGTAGAGGACAGTCTGAGGACGTGAGCCGGAATGTGGCATGGTATTAAGAATGAAAAAATAGTACAATAAAACTCCACACTATATTAAGATAGAAAAACGTAGTGAAGAAAATATCATACCTGCACATAAAGCAAAGAACACAGGAGAAAACCTGTATAAAACTCCATGTATTTAAACCAATTTACAAATACAAAAAAATTTGGTACGCGCACTGTGCTCGTACAATGACAAACGTTTACAGTGGATAAATGTTAGGGGTGTGGGGGGGGAGCAAATACCTTCAATATTTTTTCTTCTACAAAATGACATGAGATATATTATTCCATACTCTTTCAGCCAGCAAAATGAGTTCTACAAGGTATTATAATACAAAAAAAAGTCACAGTTCACAAAAAAACTGTTTTTCCCCCTCCCTAAACTTTACAGCATCAGTACCTTTGCAGAAGTATTTACAGGTTTTAAGTACATTCATCCACTGCTGAGTATAGAATCACATTAGATACAAGTAACCAGGGATCATTTAAAAAAAGCAAACAAACAAAAAAAACATCCTATTCAATCCTACCAAAGTAATGCTTCTATTACTCCACAGAGCAAGTTCTCCAGTGGCTGTATCAGCATGAAAGAGGATTTTCTTTATATATATTCACAAATATTTACAAGATTATTTTCATTAATTGTAATGGTATTCATTTCAATAATAAATAAGTGAAAATATATCGACTCAAGTAAGAAAACCAAGCTACCAAGTTCTAAAGAAAAACAATCGAGCCAGTCATCCACTGCTCCTCCCTCCCCAGCCCCTCCCTCCCTCAGCACCACCCCCAGACCTTCAGCCTGCCACCACTCCAACTCATGTCAGTTCTCTGTGAACAGTCCCAGTATTACAAAAAGTGTGCTCGTAGGTGGGGTTTCATTAGTAGAGTCCCTTAGGGCAGCAGTCTAAAGAGCTCCCCCTGTTGGGCGGCTGGTGGAAGACCCCGTGGCAGTTTGTTGTATGGAAAGGACAGGGGGGGGGTTGGAGCACAGGAGGGGGGAGGGGAGTTAGAGGGGCATAGTTGCGGTAAATGTCAGCTGCTGCCCTCCTATGTGCCCCATTGCCAAGAGGACACCTCTTTATGGGTGGTTCTACCTCTTATTGGGGGGGTGGGGGGAGGTGGTGGGGGGTGTCCTGCTGGGCTCAAGCCTGGAGAGAGCGCGTCAGTTCAAAAAGGCATTTGGCGAGCGTGGTGGAGACCTCCATGTTACTGAGCGCCAGCACAGACAGGTGGCTCTCATGCCTCTTCATCAACCTGAGGAGGAAGAGACAGACTCCTGTTACAAACACCCCCTCCACATCATATCACTGAAAATAAACAATAGAATGAGAAATGGATAACACATATACACATTTGGCATGACGCTTTTATTCAAAGTGAGTCAATACATTGTTGTATGCATGGTCCCTGCAGGAATCAAACTCACAATATAAGCGTTACCAATACCATGCTCTACCAATGGAGCCACACAGGACCAGATGTTACATATACAATGACAGATAATGTTCTATGATCCATGACATCACAGGGCCTCTGCCATCTTGGCTGTACCATTTGGAATGTCTGATGTCTGATGTCTTAGTGGTAATATGCTGGTGAAGTGATTGCATCATAACCATGACAACAAAAATATCAACCAGCCGTCTGGAGACAAGCAAAGCAAAGCTTTGGAATGTCCATAGGAGACTAGTTTATATCGAGAATCAAGCTTGTTTGTTGAGCGTAATCAAATTCCTACTATCTCCGTTTCGGGGAGGATGGGGAAAGTGAAATAATGAACACTTCAATTGTATTACAATGGGAGTGAGTTTGACATGAAAATTGTGATATTTGGCTGCCAGTGTTAGAGCGCTGCATGCCTGTCTGTGTCTCCAAAACAGAGAATGACATTCTACTTCACCAGCCTCTTGTCTTCCAACAGAGTCTGATCTCTCTAATAACTCTCAAACGGGTGCTAACCATACAACTGTGTATACCAAACACTGCATATAAATACCTCTTAAAGTAGCCAGTCGCTATAGGAGGCAACAGTGTAATAGAATTTTCATAGGTTGTTTCCACGATTTGCAACGCTAGAATGACGTAGCTGTCGTCAATGTATTATGACTTTCTAAACAGAAAAAGATTGACCCCATTGTGGTTGTGAATGACCTAGACTTACTTCCGACCGCAGTCTGAATACTTGGCGATGTTCTTCAGCGTTAAGGCAGCAGTTAGTCTTATGTGTTTGGTCATTGGTCCCTCTTTTTCATCCTATAAGGAAAGAGATAATGTTCATTACAAGATTTCCATATACCCTTAATATGATGAATCTCTAGTAATAAAAGGATGGACACTTTGGAAACCCTACATTCAGGGTTCCCACTCTCTTCATCAAATCATTTTCCAGGACATTTCACGATAAATAATTGGGAGATATTACTCACTGAGTGGCTAAACACACAATTACTATCAATGGCTGGCTGCCACACAGCCTCAGTTGGTATCTCATGTGTAGAACATGGATGCCAATATTGACCCTCCTTTTTCTTTACTACTTAACCAAGACTTTATATCCTTCACCAAGACATACTAATAGGCTTGTGTTCAAGTCAATGAAGAGGCACTACAGTGGCATTGTTTCAGCTAAAACTAGGGTATGGCAGAATCATTGCAGAAAAAATTGGGCGGTCCTCTCCCAGGAAAATGTGGACTTCTATAAGCACATTTCATGCAATCCTACATGGTTAAAGCAGCATTTTTAAGCAGTAGTTTGCTTGCTTCCGAGCCACAACACTGGCAAATCCCTCTGCTAATCTGCATCAATTAGTGCCATGTAACAATGGTGCATATTTCAAGCAGTGTCACACACACAAGATACACATTGAGCAAGTGTTGAATTGTTTCAGTGTGGCTCAAAGAGTAAGCACAAGTAACTGTTGCAGTGAATAAAAGTTGTTAATGTTGTTTTTTATTGAAAAAAACAACAACATATATTTGGATTATTTTGCTTTGGCTACACAGGAACCTACCCATGAATTGTTCATAGAAGGCTGCATAGGCTATTCCCCGCAAGGAAATACAATAAAATAAGTAGGCCTAATGGGCTACATAACAGAATCGACAGAAACAGGAACTTTCCAAAACTGTGTGTGTAGGCCTATAAATCACCAATTACGCAATGAGGGTTAACATAGGCCCAGTTTAACCACAACACACCAACACTCATGCCATAGACTAAACTGTTTGAATTGCTTACGTTTAATTAGAATTCTCTCCAATCCTTCACCCTACCCTCCATTTACCAGTAGGTATAACCGCTATAAACATCACTAGTTGTGGTATACCATTGCAGCCTGTGCGGCGCACCAACTGCAGTTGTTCTGATCCAATAGTCTACATGACATGTTTACTGTCATACAATGGATGCAATCAGTAACTTCTCCCCATAAGACTATAGTTCTTCACATAAACCCGTTTCTACTGGTGTTAACTTTTTTTGGCCATGTGGATAAAATAAAACAATAACATTGTCAGGCTCCACATCACCAGGCTGCATACTGCCAGGCTCCATATGGTCAGGCCCTAGCAGTCATACTCACAGTGAAGTCCCTGAACACCAGGTTCCGTGAGCCTCTGCGCAGGGCCATGAGGGCGGCACTCGGATGATTGACGATAGCTTTCTGTGCTCGCGGTGCAGGGGTGCTGCTCGCCACTGGCTGAGGCCTACAGGACAACACAGGGAAACAAGTTAGGTCATCACCCCCACCTAAGGTACTGGACATGCATAGTGATTCATCTTACTCCTATTCATAAAGCTAATACAAGTTCCACTTCCTATAACAGGCATTCAAATGCATCTCATCCCAAAGGTGACTTGCCTAGATTTCATATAGCGTGGAGGTCAGCTTGTGTCCTTTGCTGTGGTTTATGCCTAGCTACTTGCATTAATGATTCATGCCAACTACCAATTCACATTACCAGCCTCCACCTTACGTCACTAAAGGGTAGTTGTGTGTTATTTTACTTTGGAGCCCCCCCCCCCCCCCAGATCTCTCTCCACTCCTCCCATGATGATGTGTGTGTGTGTGTCCCTTTTTACCTCTCGCTTTCCATGTGATCAGTTTCCAGACAAAACTACTCAAAAATTCGGAATAATTAAGTTTATATTCGGCTCATATCCGTTTAAGTCTCATTGTTCGTGCATATCCGAATACCGTTTTCGGATGCAGGTACATCCCTAATGAAGACCCAACGGGCAGGCTGCAATGTTTTTGTAATATCGTTCACCTTTACTTTACAGGTTGATTCTAAATCTATTGTTTAGATGAATTACCATAATTTAAATATATTCTTTAGATGAATTACCATAATCTAAATCCATTCTGTAGATCAATTACCATAATCTAAATCTGACTCCTGTCATTCTGAGCACCGCGGGTAGACGCCCTAATTAGCTACGCACCCAATGCATATGGATGTCTGGTACATTTCTCAAATGTCCGGTAAATGGAAATGTTGCAGGTCACATTGGTCGGTGCCAAAAACCAGAGCAGACTGGATGTAACAAATGTTTCTGTTCACACATATTTAACTATTGGTTGTAGATTCAGAACTGGTGACCATATATAACAACACACTACAGAGGTACGTACTTGGAAGTTTTCTGATTGGCGTCTTGCGTCTGCTCCTCAAGTTTCAGTCCGGCCAACAGGGCATCCCGAGAACAGTGCTTATCCTGCAAGCAGAGCAGACGGAATTATTAGCATGCTCAGACGGATGGACGCATACCATGGATCTCCTTTCCTGATACATTTCAGGTATTAAAAATAACTTTTGTGGTTTATTGTATGTTACTGTCTCATGTGTTGTGGGTTAGGGTTACAAAATGGAGCATATCTACAAAATATCTATGAAATCTATTTTTGTTCTCCATTAAAACATTTGAAAAAAATAAAAATAATAAAAAATAATAAATATTATATATATATATATATATATATATATATATATATATATATATATATATATATATATATATATATATATATAGACCACACATGGTTTCAAAATGCTTTACTGAATCACTGTGATTACCCATAAACAATATTGAGATGCAAAAGGCATTTATCCTGCCAGTGTCTCAGTGAGTGAGTGTGTACATGGTGCATTCATGTGGGGTCTGGTCTTGCCTGTAGGTGGGTGATGAAGGACAGTCTCTGTCTGGGGAACGGTTCACAGCCCTCCCAGAGGCACTGGCCAGGGTACACCTCCTTACTGCCATGCTGCGTGGCTGCATGGTAGAACACCTGAGACGGAGTCTCAAACCACCTGGTGGGAAAAACAACAATGGAGACTTTAACCCATGAGCATGCTGCTCTCTCCAAACAGTTCTGGATAAGACAACCAACAACATTGCCTTGGAGATGGTTACGTAGTCATGCTATGGAGAAACGCTTAAAGGCCTACTAAAGTGAAAATTGTCATTTCCAGTGTTTTGGTCTAAATGTTGGCATCACCAGATCAAATTAACACCAACCAAATATGAAAATTAAATTTGTCGTTTTCCGTCACCATGACCTGCTTATGTTTTACTCCAATAGGATGCATGCTCTGTGTAGTAAAACTCAATCAAATAAACCAATTATATAATTTGTTTGCATTTTACATCCCTCCCATTTTAGCCAGCAATAGCAGTACATACATTGTCAGCTCACATCAGGTACAGATAACAGACCAGATGAAACTGGCCATTTAGAATGTTGTGATTAAATGCAGCAGAACTGTTCAGAATACAAAAGGTAAGAAAATTATGTAACTGAAGTTATCTTGTTGTTGAGATAGCACAGTGTTGCATTTTGCAAGTTAGAAGAACAACCTGTTTGCTTATTACTGCTTATACTAACTTATCTTAGTAGTGTTGCTAACAATTTTACACAGCTAGCTTCAAAGTAATTTGCCAAAAATTTAATAGCATCCAACTGCAAAGAGAAATTCTGCATAAATCCACATAGACACTGTAGGCTGCTAATGAATTGGTCAACATTACAGCCAGCTAAAAATGTTTTATTGGGAACGGCTCACGAGACAAACTGTCAATCAAACTCGTGAGCGTCACACCCTGTCAATCACGTAGTCTGCTGGCTTGAAAAATTGTGATAAGCAAAGAGGAGAAGCTATTTCTCGCTTCTTTTGGAACAATTAAAGAATGTAACCATTTACCCAGTAAATTATTTAATATGGAAATCAAAGTCACTTTAGTGGGCTTTTAACAAATGGTGCAACTAGAAACTTTCACTAGAAGCACTAACTGGAAACTCACTCAGATTATTTGGCATAATCTGCATGGCAGGTCAAATCTGTTCTGTTATGCAGGATGTACACTCACCGGCCACTTTATTAGGTACACCTGTTCAACTGCTCGTTAGCGCAAATATCTAATCAGCCAATCACATGGCAGCAATTCAACGAATTTAGGCATATAGACATGGTCAAGACGACCTGCTGAAGTTCAAACCGAGCATCAGAATGGGGAAGAAAGGTGATTTAAGTGACTTTGAACGTGGCATGGTTGTTGGTGCCAGACGGGCTGGTCTGAGTATTTCAGAAACTGCTGATCTACTGGGATTTTCACACACAACCATCTCTAGGGTTTACAGAGAATGGTCCAAAAAAGAGAATATCCAGTGAGTGGCAGTTCTCTGGGCGAAAATGCCTTGTTGATGCCAGAGGTCAGAGGAGAATGACCAGACTGGTTCGAGATGATAGAAAGGCAACAGTAACTCAAATAACCACTCGTTACAACCAAGGTATGCAGAAGACCATCTGTGAATGCACAACGCACAACACGTTGAAGCAGATGGGCTACAGCAGCAGAAGACCACACCGGGTGCCACTCCTGTCAGATAAGAACAGGAAACTGAGGCTACAATTTGCACGGGCTCACCAAAATTGAACAATAGAAGATTGGAAAAACGTTGCCTGGTCTGATGAGTCTCGACATTCAGACGGTAGGGTCAGAATCTGGCGTCAAAAACATGAAAGCATGGATCCATCCGGCCTTGTATCAACGGTTCAGGGTGGCGGTGGTGGTGTAATGGTGTGGGGGATATTTTCTTGGCACACTTTGGGCCCCTTAGTACCAATTGAGCATCGTTTAAACGCCACAGCCTACCTGAGTATTGTTGCTGACCATGTCCATCCCTTTATGACCATAGTGTACCCATCTTCTGATGGCTACTTCCAGCAGGATAATGTGCCATGTCACAAAGCTCAAATCATCTCAAACTGGTTTCTTGAACATGACAATGAGTTTACTGTACTCCAATGGCCTCCACAGTCACCAGACCAGACGGGAGATTCGCATCATGGATGTACAGCAGACAAATCTGCAGCAACTGCGTGATGCTATCATGTTAATATGGACCAAAATCTCTGAGGAATGTTTCCAGCACCTTATATTGAATCTATGCCACAAAGAATTAAGGCAGTTCTGAAGGCAAAAGGGGGTCCAACCCGGTACTAGCAAGGTGTACCTAATAAAGTGGCCGGTGAGTGTAGTTTATACATACATTTCAAACACATTTTCTCTATCAATGGACTGGAGGAAGAGCATTTAGCTCACCGTTTACAAGACTGCCACAGACACTTGAAGTTCTGTCCCACTTTCCTGGTCTCCAGGGCTGCCGCCGGGGCCTGCGGCCTGGGGAGAGGGTTGTTGGGGCTGGGGTTGCCTGTCTGGGTCACTGGGGGTGGAGAAGGTGTCAAAGCAGGCTGAGGGAGAAGAGGCAAGGAATGATTAGTCGACCAAAATACCACAAAAATATCAGGTAAAACATTATTTCCAGGGAGAGGATCTGAAAAAGAGCTACTTTCAATTCAATTGCAATTGTCTGTACCTCAAAATTATTAACAGCTACAATTTAGTTTTTTTTCTTAAAGTGAGGTTAAAACATATTTTGGTTGTGTCTGACGCCTGAAAAAATGTGTCTTGTTTTTTCTCAGGTAGTTCTGTCCACCAACAGACCCAGCGTGTGTTGAGGGTCCTCGCTATTATATATTACAACCGTGATGTAAATAAACTTCTCTTATAACAATGTCCATGGAAAGATGGCGATCCGGTATGCAAACTTTAAATTACCACTGTGAAAATCTGTTGCTGGTGGTACAGTCCCAGACCTGTAGTCCAAACTCATTTTGAATAATTGTTGTGTCCAGTCTTTTTACAATATTACAGAGGGGTGTTTTTGTTACTGTGTGCACGGAAGGAAAACAGTGGAACTGTGGAGGTGCCTTGACGATAAGCTTTGAAATAGATGTTAATGAGGTCAGGTCAGGTGGTCTCTGGGCCCTACTTATGGCCAGTACCTTTCTAAAGGAACAGACTGCAGGAGGAAGTGAGTAGGCCAGCCACATATTTATTCTGTTGGACAGGAAAGTCAAGGATCTGATCCAAATAATCAAGACCAAATAGCATTCGAATGAGCCTTCTCAGTTATCAAATGCAGCATGTAAAACAAAACAAAAAGTATATTCATCAGAATGGAAACCAAATTAATTCAAGAGCCTTGATATTACAAGAGCCTATAACCACCAGAAAACCATATTTGTGTGTATTTCTGGTCAATCCATGATGCATACTGTACCACCCCCAACTGTCATCATTACTCCTGCAGCTGCATCACAGCTATCAAAACACAAGGTCTGTGTTTACTACTTAAAACCGCATTAATGTGTGTCAGACGAGAGTTTTTGCACTGTGAACCTGCTCTACTAAACCAGCAGCACGCTCTAGCTCTTGCACTGTTCAACAGAAGGACCTTGCATGGGAGGGAGGGGGAGGAGAATCTTGAGAGTTGTAGGACTTGACTCAAATGGGCAATTTGGAACATCAGGTCTGATCAAAGCGAGATATTGTTGATTGAGTTTACTATTGACTAATGAAAACGAACTGCTCCAGGGGCGCTGGAATATGGTTGACCCCTGTTGTCTTGTGTGTTGTCCCGGGGGGTGTGTGTGCAGTGCCTGTGTGTTGTCTGGGGGGGGGGTGCAAAAAATTACATTCCAACAATTGATGAGAATTGATTGCATGGCCAATAAACAGTCTTTGTCTTTAGTACAGTCTTGTATTAGGACAGTGTGTAAGCTACACAAAATCGGCACACTACATGCTGAATCAGGTGTCATCACTCACCGTGGATCCAGCAGTCTGCATGGGAGAGCAGCTCCGTTGATGCGTGGTGTTCTCTATTGCTACCTTGGCTACTGTGCTTGGGTTGGCTCCAGCCGGGACAGCCACCATGGTGGAGCTGCAGCCTGCGTTGTTGGGGTCGCTGATGGTGATGATCCTCACCCCAACCTTGCTGGGGATCCCCGAGGCCGCTGCTCCCCGATCCTCGTCCTCCGCCGGCCTCTTAAGTGCGCGGCCTTCGTCCATTCCATTGGCCGACAGGCTCTCGTGCCCCGTGGCACTCTGGGAGTTTACAGTGAAAGCGTTAGGGAAAAGCTGCTGCTGCCTCAGTGCAGGCACGCCATGGCTGGGCCCCAGGGGTCCGTTGGCCAGCTCCATGGGACCCCTGGCACCGGCTGCCTGAGGCCCGTTGGCCAGGCGCTCTGCCTGCTCGGCTTTGGCAGTGTCCCTCTGGTGGGGGTGGGAGGGGTCCTGGGGGGGGCCCACCTCCCCGTTTCCCAAGTGTTTGGAAGCGATGTGATTTGGAATGTTTTTGCTTAAGTGGGCGCCAACATTAGCGGCGTCCCCCCTCTCAAAGTCACAGACCCCGTTAACCAGGGTTTTTTTGGGGTCGGCGTGACCCTCCTGGCCTGTGGCTGCCTGCCTCCCATTGGTGGGGCAGCCCTCGCTGGCGGGCCCATTGGCCGCCCCCTGGCTGTTCCCTGAGTGGTACGGAGGTAGACTTGAATCGACGCTCATCCTCCCGTTCAGCAGCTTGGCCCCCGGCGTGTCGGCCCCTGCCAGGTCCCCGTTGCTGGTTTTGGCAGCACCGCCCCCCTCGGCCAGGGACGAGTTCTCCATCACCTCGATCTTACGCTCGTGTATGTGCAGCCCCGTAGCGTCCTTGGCCTCCTCCTCCTTCTGGCAGATGATCTTGTCTCCCCTGAACGGCGGCGCCGGGCCGTGGGCCATAGTGCCGGGCTGGACCAGAGGCAGGCCTGGGGCTGCTGCGCCCTGGCTCATGGCTGCGGCCGCCGAGGAGCTGGTGAAGCCGGTGTTGGGCACCACGGTGAAGGTGACCTGGCCACCAGGCGCTGGGCCCTGGATGATGGTGGCAGGGCTGCTAGTGGAGATGAGCTGGCCTGGCAGGAGCTGCATGGTCTGGAGAGGGCCCTGGGCCTGCAGCGGGCTGGGCACCAGCTGCACGTTGAGCTGCTGGGGTTGTGAAGGGCCCTGCGCAGTGAAGCCTGCCCCGGGGCTGTTGGCCACCTGGTAGAGCACCTGTGGGCTGGGGGCCCGCTGGGTGCTGGGAGGGGGCACCTGGGGTGCAGGCAGGATCAGCTTGCCACCCGGCGTGGAGGGCCCTCGCTTTGGAAGCAGTAACTGTTTGATCAGGCTGGACTCTGTGGAGGTAGGCTGGGCAGGAGGTGGCCCCGGCAGAGGCTGGGGGTGAATCTGAAGCTGCTGCTGTTGTCGCTTGACTGAGAGCATCTGGCTAACGGTGGGAGGGCCCTGGGCCTGGGCATTAGAGGGAGAGGGCAGCACCTGGGGGAGGTTGGAGGCAGAGGGAGGGCAGGGCGAGGTGGCACCAGATTGCCCTGCCAGCTGAATGGCCTGAGCGCCGGGCATGGTATTGGGGTTAGCTAGCACGATCTGATGGATGGCCGGGGCGTAGGCCTGGCTCTGCTGGGGGTTGGGGCTGACGATGACTACGCTGGATTGCTGTGACTGCTGCTGGTTGTGAGTGGCTGCAGGCGCTGGCCCGCTGGCCTGGGATGGAGCTGGCTTGGGAGCGATGTTCTGGAAGGTGACTCGAGAGCCCTGGGTGTTGGGCACGCCTGCGATGGTGAACACCTGGCCCCCGCCCACCTGGAAGTTCTGTAACGAGGTGCAGGGGGCCGCCATGCCACCGGCATAGTGCTGAGGGGGAGAGAAAACAGCGGCCTCGTTCTGGAGGCCGCCCTGGGGGGCCGAGGGGGTCGTCTGGGGCAGGGGCGGACGCTGGGATATAGGGGAACACACACCCTGCACCCTGGCGGTGAAGATGTGGCCCTGTTGCACCTGCTGGAACAGCGTGACGGGAGTCCCAGGGGGGAGGACAGGGGAGTGTTGGCCCAGCAAGGGCTGCTGATGCTGGGGAGGAGGCAGGGCTGGGCTGAGGCTGTGGTTATGGATCCCTGGGGCTGAGGTGGGAATGGAGCTCTGGATCATGGCAGTCTTGAGGATGTCCCCGGGCCGGGCCTGCTGCTGGGGCGCAGCGAGGGGGTTCAGGGGGAACTGCTGTTGGTGGTGCGGGAGGAGACGAGGAACAGTCTGAGCAAGCTGAGCTGCTTGGGGCGGCTCCTGCGTGTTAAAGGCCACCTGTGGGGCTGCCGCACTAGCAGCAAGGCTGGGAGCCAGCTGCCGAGTGAACTGGGGGCCGAGGCCGGCGTGGCCTGTACACAGTGATGGAGGACGAGAGATAGAGATAGAACATGTGTCAGGATGTATTACGTTCTCTGCATTTTCCTTCAGGATAAAGCAAATGTCGCAAAGCATGATTTGCAGGTAAGCAAGTGAAATTGTTTCATTATAAAATCATTCATAAACCACACTCTCCAATGGTCAGAAGCAAATACTACTAATACATTTATTCCACCAACACTGCCACTAGACGACCTGTTACAGGGAGTGTAGTGTGTTTACCTGAAGGGGTTGACTGTGGGTCAACGGGGCCCTCGGGTCTGGGCCCTGGGGTGGGGCTGGGCTGCTGCTGCTGCTGGTAGTACAGCTGGATGGGCAGAGGGATGGCCCTCCGTCTCAGCCCCACCACGTGGATGTGTGCCTGCATGTTGGGCTTGGTGTCCTCCTGCCGCTTAACGGTGTGGTTTGGGAAGATGCTGCTGCAAGAGAACACAGAGAGAAGGATCACTGTCCGTACTAACACTGGTCAAATGGGAGCCAATCCTCAATTCAAATTCTGACCTTACTATTGAACCTTGTGTATTAAACAACAAACCAACATCTATTTCAGATTCGCAAAATACAAATAAATGAATGAATCACTTCCAGTTTCCAAAGATGTGCGTGCCACTGATGACCTTACATTACAGGGAGAACATTGGTTGAAATGCAAATACTTAGAAACCCCAAACCCAACACCCAGGATTCTCCTGACCCCATGCATGATTCAACTCATGAGACAATGCTTTGTTTTCTGCTGCTGGGGATATGCCAACTCACCGTAGGCATTTGTAGAAGCCAGAGGAGGTCAGAATGCCGCCCCGTGCCATCTTGCTGCAGGTGGCCAGGTACTCAGAGTACATCTCTGATCGTGACACGGAGCCCTCGGGGTTCGCCTCAAAGTGTGCGTTCAGCCTGTCCAACACAAACAAACAGGATAGGATGTAGACTAACTCACAGGGGTCAATGGTGTTAACTAACAGACTGTTTGACCTATCGTTCGACTTGTCAGGTTGTGGAGAAACTATCTGCAAAGCTTAACAGATGTCAGAGTAAGAGAATAAATGTGCTGGGGTCTGTGTGTAATAGTGTTATCCTGATACCAGAATTTCGAACTTCAATCACGTTACCAGTTCCCGTTACCAGAAAAAGCAAGCCCCATGCATTGGAAGCGACGGTTGCATCTCATCGCTATAGGCCAGCGGGTGGAAATGCAATTTGGCCAATGAACACATCTCTTACCAGCCCAATGTAAAGTCACATTTCAAAAGGACTAAATAAAGAGGAACTGACAGCATGTTTGTACTCAAACAAACATTACACGTTTTTTTTTGGTGTACACAGCCCTAGATATTAACATTGACATTATTGGCTATGCACATGCCACAAGCATTTCATGTGGAAGTGATATAAACCATTAGTTACTTTGGTTTGGAGTCAAGTTTAGAAGCATTTATATGCACTATTAAGATTGCTCAGCTGAGGGTAATCACGTTTAGTTTCATGGGAAATGTGACTGGCTCATCTGGCTGGCTAACTGAAAAATATGCTTTTTGTGCACATTTCCAAATTAAATGAATGCCTCACATTCAACCACACAACTCCGTTCCTAGTTTCAAAGTCATGTTACTAAGAAATTGAAGGGGGGAAAAAAATTCAAATTATTGACAGATTAATGGAATCACCCTGATTGGTGGAAACAC
Source organism: Argentina silus (assembly GCF_951799395.1). Classification (NCBI taxonomy): domain Eukaryota; kingdom Metazoa; phylum Chordata; class Actinopteri; order Argentiniformes; family Argentinidae; genus Argentina; species Argentina silus. Next base: position 1,976,446 of record NC_139674.1, on the reverse strand, counting down.
AACACCCAAAAAAGTGTGTGCTTGGGCCCAAAAGAATTGTGGAGTGGGCTCGAATGGAAAAGCGGCATGTGCGTTGTTAAATTTGAAATTGTTCAATAAAAATGCTTGGCATTTACTGACCTCCATGGTATAATAATTTTTCAAACTTTGAGAATGTGCAAAACATTTGTCACAATGTTGGAATGTCTTGCGTGCAAAGTGGACAGGAGTTTTTACTTAGTTAAGTGACACTTTGATGCGTTCGGTTGCACCTCTACTGAAAAAATACCGGTACTAATTAAAAACGTATTTCAAATTCTGGTATTGTGGTACTATCGAAGCACCGGTACACCATGGAACACTTGTGTGTAAGAGGGGGAACACAAGTGATAGAGAAATAGGGAGAGGGGAGATAGAGGGAGGGAGAGGAGGAGAAACACACTGTATATGTGTGACTCACCACTGCATTGTAAACTTCTCCCCATCTAGTTCAACAATACCAGGTGGAGTGGATTGAACAGGGACTCTTGCAGCTGGGGGAGGAGAGAGAGAGAATACAGTTTAATCTTCACCATTGCGACCCTGAAACTCTCCAGTCTCTCGAAATTTCTTTTTCTTAAAATATTTTGGAAGTTCGAGACCTTTTTCAATGCTGATACAGTATTTCTGTAGACTTTAAAACATGAGTGACAAACAACTGGCAACTCACTAAATTAAATTTAAAAAGCCCAAATGTGTGTTGCGCTTAGTGTATTGATCCCAATTTGTCCACCAGATGGCAGTGAAATAGAACATATAAGATGCTGATAGTGCCACCCTCAGGCTCACATAAACATGGGGCTAAAGCCTGGTTTACTCAGACACAACCTTGAAGCCACAATCCCTAATTCCAAAACAAATGTCAGCCCCGCCACATAAAGCTGAGCTGAGGGTCAGGTTTGAGGCAATGTTATCACTCTCACATTCATAGACAACAACAATGTTCATGATATGGTTGCAACTTGTGTCAAACTGAGTGTAAACCAAGCTTAAGGGAGCTCTTTGCCTCTGGGACAGCAGAGGCTGAAAAGCCCTGGAATTCTCAGCTTTTAGTGCGAACATATCTAAAAACAGTATTGCCATATGACGACTCAATTTCCATAGTCATATGGTATTAATGTTTTGAATGTAAGTGTCTGTTGACTGACGATACTTGGCATGTGCACTATGATCATTCCATTAGCTTTGAAGTGATTCAGAATGGAGTATCTGAAGATCAGGGCTCAGGTATTATGAGTCACTCACCAGGTAAGGTTGCTCCTTGCAGTGGCGTAGGCAGCTGTTCCACGAGCTGTGGCCGTACCTCTGCAACCTGGCTGCTCCCGGCACTCTGGTGCTCGATCAGCCTCACAGCCGTCAGAGCGTCTGGCCCGAACGTGTGCAGGTCTACTGACACCAGCCGCACCAGCAGGTCTGCCCAGCGATGGAGAGAGAAAAAGACAGAAACTTAGTACAGCTGGGTTCTACCTGTAGACCAAGAGGAGATCCTCAGGGGCCAAAAGTAACATTTGGGTTTACAAGTCTGAAGAAGGGCAACACATCACAAGAGCCTGATTCCAGATCACTACTGATACATCCCCTTCGACCTCAGCAGAGCAGCAGAGATCCGCCCGGTTTTGGGTACCTGGGATTGAACTCAGGTCTTTTGCACACCAAATCCATTTCCCATCCTCATGTTTCAAGAACGACAATTGTTGTCCCAGACATTATTCAAATGCCCCCTCCACTACATAGACACACACATTTAAAGTACACAATGCCTATTTTCACATGTGATACTCCTGTCCACAGTTCCTACCTATACTCCTGTCCACAGAGGCGATCTTGCTGCAGGGGATCTCTCCTAGCTCAGCCAGCAGGTAGAGCACCTCCAGGGAGGACATGAGGAGCATGAGGTCCGGCAGCGACAGCAGGCCAATCACCTCCCGGTACGAGTCCTGGTCCACGTACTCGCAGATCAGCACGCCGTTGTCTTCCGCCTTACTCAGGTTACCCAGGATCTCCATGGCTGAGGGACATGGGGTTATCAAAGTTATCTATCTATTATTTTAATTTAACCTTTATTTCACAGGTAAGTCAACTGAAGACCAATTCTCATTTCCAAGGACGACCTGGCCAAGAGGCCCAACATTGTGTAAATATTTCAAACAAGGGTCTGTGAAGGTGACTACTTGAATTTGGATTCATGCCATGAGTACGTGTGTATGTTCTTTCTGTAGCAACTCATGGCTTGAGTCTCAATTCTGAAATCAATTTGCTTTTCTTTACACACAGTGCACTGACACACATCATAGTTAGTGTAGGCACCCAGGCATCAAGCACAGGTCAGGACCAAGCCAAAAGCTGGAGGTACTACAGTACTATCTCAGCCGCAAGGCTAAAACTGACACAGAGGGCACGTTATATGGGCTAAGTATTTGGACGGTGAAGTATCTTTTCTTCTTTTAACTTTTATTTGAGGGCATTTCTATAGATATTGTTTTACCACCAAAACAAACACTTTTTATACATAGTTGTTAGTTCGTTATTTCAGGGCACTGTCAATGTCTAGTATTGATTCTAGTTTTTGCATTTGAAGTCTGCTGTTAGCATCTGTCAACATGAGGACCAGGTGTCAATGAAAGTCAAGGATCCCTGAATTTCAGAGTCAGACGTTCTAGCTAACTTGTCACAAGCAGCGTAGTTCCAATCAACTGTATAGACTGCATGACGCAGGTTTGTTTACTCTCATGAAGTGAGCAGTATTTAATAACGGTTGTCTTGGGGGGGGGGGGGGCTGGAATAAACTATTACTGGAAATTATAGTGGTTGGCAAATAGAAAGTGCAGGGGGTATTCTAACACTATGTTTTAAGAAAACACAGTACATTTTTGTATGTGTTCTTTTTTTTTTTTTTTTTTTTTTAATAAAACATAGTATAACAAAGATAAAATCAGTGGATGATCAAACTGTGTCACAACAAGTTAGATTGAACAGCAAATCACTGATATCAATATGCAGTCAATGTGAAATTCTCATTTGGCATAAAAGTAACTGCACATAAAATAAATAAATGTTGTTCTGTTCATCAATGGAGATCATTTCTGGTCATAATTGAGATTTTTGCCCAATCAGCATTAAGAGCATCTTTTTGCCATTGACAATCCTATTAAAACTGTGCTAAAAGGGAATTCTGTAAAAAAAGATGTTCGGCAGATACAGTGCCTTCAGAAAGTATTCAGACCCCTTCACTTTTTCCACATGTTGTTGTGTTTGACTCAATTGACTCAATTTAAAATGGATTAAATTAAAAGAATTTGCCATCAATCCACACACAATACCCCAGAATGACAAAGCGAAAACAGGTTTAGACATTTCAGTACATTTATTAAAATTGAAATACAGAAATGGCTCATGTACATAAGTATTCAGACCCTTTGCTATGACACTCTTAAAATGAGCTAAAATGCAAAAATGTCATCAACAAATCAATCAGTAAGTTGAATTGAGTCCAAGGATAATAGTTCATGTTATTTTGGAATTAATCTCTTTGTTTTTATAGGGTCTCTGATTTGCATAGGAACACTGTGTGGATCAGGTTGTCATTACAAACCGAGCAAATGGAGAGGAATAAACCTGCTCAGGAATGAGACCCTGAGGCCTGGGGAGACATACAAACATCTACAAATTTGAATGGTGGAGAGGAAAACCAAGTGGCCAAAAAGAATCCCTTAATGGAAAATAATCTCTCATATCCATAATTGTGTTTGCAACAATGAATTAAATGATGCAGCAAAGAAAGTGTCTGTAAATGTGTTTATCTGGTTTTACTACAAAGCATTAAGTTTGGTGCAAATCCAGCACATGCAATGCAGTTTCTGCACCATCTCTCGTGTGAAGAATAGTGGTAGCTGCATCAAGTAATGGGTATGTCTGTCACTGGCAGGGACTGGGGAGTTTGTCAAGATCATGAGAAAATTATGAAATTTGCTGAGTTGTTAATGACATCCTAATCTACACAGTGTGTAATTGATTCCTATGCAAATCAGAGACCCTATGAAAAGACATTAATTCTAAAATTACATGAACTATTATCCTTTCATTATGGACTCAATTCAACTTATTGAGTGATTTATTGATGACATTTTTGCATTTTAGCTAATTTTAAGAGTGTCGTAGCAAAGGGTCTGAATACTTATGTCCATGATGTATTTCTGTATTTCAATTTTAATACATTTACTGAAATGTCTAAAAACCTGTTTTTGCTTTATCATTCTGGGGCATTGTGTGTGGATTGATGGCAAATTCTTTTAATTTAATCCATTTTAAATTGAGTCTATAACACAACAAAATGTGGGGAAAGTGAAGGGGTCTGAATACTTTCCAAAGGTACTGTATATAGCTTATCTGTGAATTTGCCCTCCATAAAGTGGCATCAGTATAGGACCCAAAAATCCAGTATCGGTTGGGCTCTACTGTTGGCGGCAGCAGCGAATTAATTAAGTCTTGTCTGCTCAAGTACAAGCAAATGCCTCCAAAGTCATTGGACAGCGTTTTATCATACAGCAAGACAATGATCCCAAACACACTGCCATAGCAACTAGGGAGTTTTTCAGGGCAAAAAAGTGGAAAGTTTTCGACTGACAAAAGATTTAAATCCAATTGAACATGCATTTCATTTGCTGAAAAAAAACAAAAAAAACAACTGAAGATGGCTGCAAAACAGGCCTGGCAGAGCATCACCAGAGAAGACACCCAGCGTCTGGTGGGGTCAATGGGTCGCAGACTACAGGCAGCTGTATGCGGCCAAATACAAAACATGAGTGCTTAATTTGGACATAATATTAACCTGTCCAAATACTTATGGTTTCCAGAAATAGGGGGACTATGTATAAAAAGTGTTGATTTCAAATGGTGAAACGTAATTGTAAAAATACACTCAAATAAAAGCAAGCAATCTGTACATAAACCTCATTAATTGTTTGATTTCAAATGCAGACTGATTAGAGCCTGAAGAAGAAAAAAAAAAAGGCATAGTCCAAAGACTTACGTCAGGTACTGTACACGCACCTCTACACTACCCCCTCATTCAACTACACTACATGCATTGGTTTTTGCTAATTAAGTGTTCCAGCTATTGCTCCATTCTAGTGACTCCAGTAAAGTTGGAATTAAGTTACAGTTGCAAGTTGTCTCAATGTCTAAACAGAAACAGAAAGGGAAACCAGTCAAAACACACACTGACCTCTCATCTTCAAGAACCGGTCTCTGGACATCAAGCATTTGGTGATGGTATGAAACATTAAGTGGGTTGTTCGAAAATCAACAGGATCTAACTGAAGCTATAGGGGGAGAGAAATAAACACACATCTTTGAGTCTGGAGCAGCCATTATGCAATATCAATTACCTATTGACCTTGCAATATTTAGTGTACAAGAAAATCACTGCCTTTCCTCACAAATCCGATAAAAAAGCACCACATACAACTTCTGTATTACACTAAGCAGGCTTTACTAATAAAAAGCTACTTCAAAAGACTCCAGTTTCCTATGAGGAGCTGTCATAACACTACACTACCAACAAGGTATTTGATTATGAAATATTGCCTGGACATCAGTAAAGTTAAATATGAGCAAAAACAAGATACTTTCAAGTTTAATTTCTTCCATTTCATCATTCAATTCTTCATTTGAAGTTGTTGACCATAAATGTTGAACAGGGCTTTTTGTCCATATCAAAGTTGTAACAAAAAAATGTTTTTTCAATATTCACTTTTGATCAAATTACAAAAGATTTTTTGTACAGCTTTCCCCCAAAATTCCATATTGCTATGGATATTGTTAGACATGATCTGAGAAATAGCTAACCCTCAGAAATGTCCATATCAGTGTAGTGCAATACCCCTCTGCCTTAAATAATGTCATACTTAAAAAGTACATTGAAGTAAAACAATAAGGCCTGTCTCCAGCCTTCCTCACCTCTCCGGCCACGTTTCCCAGTGTGTCCAGTCCCAGCTGCCGTAGGGAGATGAAGCTACAGTGGGCGCACAGCAGGAGGAACCTCAGGCATGTGCGGTTAGTTGCCAGCAGTTTGACGTTGGCCTCCTCGAAGGAGAGGTTCCGGAGGATGACGGCCACCTGCAGGACGCGCTGACCCTCGATGTCGCTGATGCCCAGGTTACGCGGAGGGTGGAAGAGGGTGTGCAAACGCTCTTCCCTCAACGTACCATCTGTGACAATGACAACAAAGAGCAGGGTTGGGTCAATTCCATTTCGGAGAACCTTCTTAGTGCACAAAATCAGGGAGATTTTAAACACAACCATAATATTTCAAATCAGATAGAAGGGCATATAATATGCAACAAGTTTAAAACACCTCAGATCACAATTGCATCACATGCAAACGGTTTACTTCACAACATCACTGACACAAAAGCATTTGAGAGATCCCACTGCAAGAATTATTTTTTTATTTTTTTGCTGGTTTCAGCAATGCTTCGGCTATAGACAACAGACATAAAATGTTTGCTTCAATAATTGCTTACCATGTGCTGGACTGCTCCTATCCAAAATGAGGTCCCTGACTTCAACATCCTCTACCACATCCTTCCAGAACTGTGGAATCACATATGGATTAATATAATTGCCTCTCCTGGAGAGATGCAGTTGCATATATAACATTATAAAAAGGGCCAATGCCCTGTGTACAAAGCTAACTGCCATATACTACATGACAGGTTTAAACCCAGGTGGTCTGTGCACCACAAGCCAACAGAGCCAAATCCTCAGACAAGACCACTCATCAGGCAGGTTACTGACCCACTACCGCCACACATACAGGAGGACATGAGTCATCTTTACCTTCATGAAGTCCCGGGAGGTTTTCTCCTTCCAATCCATCCCAAATACAGCCGAGAAGCTGCCAAGTGCTGTAAAGTCACATAGAATACCATTAGAGTACATAATTATTTTCAGCACAGCTCCCCCTCCATTCGTCATTCCATGCATTATAATGACCCCATCCTCCGATTTCGACCTCCACCAGCCTCCCCTTCTGTAGACTAACACCCAACTTTAATGAAGTGCACCAACCAAATACTGGAAACTCTACAGTAATGGTGACTTGCTTTCGTATTTGTGTTTAATTCTGGTCTGACAGGACTGTGATCATAAAGGTGTTGCGGACGTACAGTCATCAAAGACCCCTGCGTGAGCCAGCAGCAATGTGACAAGCTTGGGGTCCTTCTCCAGCTGCATGGCGTGCTTGCTTTCATTGGAGAGGAGAGTGCAAACGTTGATAGCAAAGTCCACTTCATTGGGCAGGCCCGACAGGAGAGAGAGCACCAGTTTGTTGTAGTCGCACGGTGGAGCAAACTCCATGGACAGTCCATAGCTTTGGCGGAGATAGTCTGGACACAAATACAAAATAACATCCAGTTAGAATTTGAACATCATGAATGTGTTAAATTAAAGCTAGTCAAAGTTAGATGAAACCTACTAATGTTGAAATGGAAGTTCAAACAAACGTAGAATGAATTGTTTAAATGTCGCTATTCCACTCATTAAGATGACTAATGCAGATTAAATTACTGAAAACGCAGATTTTTGGATGGCCTACGTTATGAAAATGACGGTTTCAGAAAGCTTGTTTGACCTCTGCTTTATGTTTTTTTGGGCAGTTTACAGCTCAGAAACCCAAAGCAGACCACCTGTAGAGGCAGACTGGGGGTTGTATGATCAACTAGATTAGTAGCAACCAGAGTGTGTGAGTACAGCCATGAGATTTGAGAGGACTTTCCCTCAAGGTGGTCCAAAGTTTATTATTGCTGTCCAATTTAAACATCTATCAGTAATCACGCCACATTCCTCAAATGGCCCACTACTAAAATGTAGCTAGTCACAAGCAACAGTTTAAGCCCCATGAGTGGAGCTACATAGCATAGCTAGCAACCAGCTAACGCAGCTGATGTTGCTAGCTCACTCAGTGACCACCCTACAAGCTAACTCAGGTGATGTAGGGTGGTGACTGAGTGATTACCACACAAGACTCCCCCCACCAAATGGAACGGTTACACAATTGTTCAAATTCATCGCAACAGTTTGTCATGTAAAAAGTGCTTATTACATCCACAAAAACTAAAATGCAGTTTCAAGTTTTAATGCATGATTTTATTCATTTTGTGGTAGAAAAGTCACCATGTGAAAACTGAGGATGGCCCTGTGGAAAGGTAACTGAAGCAAATCAGCAATACAGTGAGATTGCCTGAGTGAGGAGAGGGACAGATTTCCCTGATACAGTGTGTTGCTGGTAGTTGTAGGAGGGATAGATGTACCTGATACAGTGTGTTGCTGGTAGTTGTAGGAGGGATAGATTTCCCTGATACAGTGTTTTGCTGGTAGTTGTAGGAGGGATAGATGTACCTGATACAGTGTGTTGCTGGTAGTTGTAGGAGGGATAGATTTCCCTGATACAGTGTGTTGCTGGTAGTTGTAGGAGGGATAGATGTACCTGATACAGTGTGTTGCTGGTAGTTGTAAGAGCAGGGGATTGCACCGATTGGAAGAGATGGTTTAGGATTCCCAGGCTGCACTTCTTCATCATCCTCGCCAAAGTGATGGACTTTTTCATACTTCTCTAAATATCTGCAGAGAAAGAAAGAATATAATTAACCATCTGATCTCAGGAAGCAAAACTCACAGCACTACTGCCATAACTTGTACATAACTAGGCCGAACACACAGTAAGCACTTTGGCAGTGGTAACAAACAATTCATACATTTTGAGGGATAAGTTTTGCACACTTTTGGTATCAATGTGCAATAATTGTCATTCAAAACCTAAAACCCAACAATTGTACTGGTCATTGTTGACATTACAAAAAGGCTAAAGCTTCCATGAATTACTTCAGTCTCTAGCACAATGTGAGGACTTCTGTGCTGCAGTGTCCCTACACGATTGTCGATAAGTCCACATCTTACACCATGGATCTGGCAATATTCCCCAAACCCAAATTAATGTATAAGATAAGTAGGCCTGGCAAGGTAAATCTATAACCGTGGATGGTTGTGGACAATGACAGTGAAGAAAAAACAATAACCGTCATAACCATTTTAATACATTCATTTATTTTCAAGTACTTTACTCAATAGACCAGAAGTGTAAATTAATGATTATGAACAACTGTTTTGCTACCTTAAAAGTGCCTTCTGCAGTTATGAATTTGCTGGCCCACTTTGTTTACAATATGAAAAGCATTGAGTGGCGTCCCCCTTGCTGGGTCACTAGGACAGCCTGGATTGTGGCTAGAAACTCTATCTATGCTTGTTTTAGGCCTATGACCTCAGTGGATGGACTTGCTTACACAGACTTTTGATTATGGTCTCCCTCAAGACATAGGTATTGTATATAACCACCAATTGAACCAACTCAGTGCGGGAGGTGCCTGAATCAAGGTGCACACTACTAGTACAGACATCTGTCAAGCCCCAGAGTGACATGTACCTCACCAGAGGCAGATACCCAAACTAATACATTTCCACTTTACCCTATACTGCATTCAAACAATCATGTGTGATACTGCATTCACACTAAGGCTAGTTTAATTAGCCTGTGTATTCCCCTAGACAATAAAGCTGTGGTAGTTTGGGGACCAACGATAGGCAGCCTCGTAATATCACATCTCACAGAGACCCAATTGTTGATAGAAAGCCTCAACAAACAGGTAGGAATCATAAGGTATCAGAGAAAAAGTCAGCCAGCCTTTTCTTCTGTTCACCATTGCATCCATGCTCTAAGCCTAGCTTAGAGGCTGCTGTATTACAACATCAGTGCCGGACACTGGATTGCAGTACATCAAGGTCGGCAGGATTATTCCAGGGGGACTTACAGTGCAAGAGATTGGTTGTGTAGTAAAATGTACAGCAAATAATGTATTGAGTCACCAGCAGCGATCATTGCTGTCCTTCACACGCACACTGAGGCAGGAGCAGCACATCACACTCTAATACCTACCCCTGCTACTAGCACCACTGTCTCTAACACACATCACACAAGCACGTTAGGATATCATCTTTCACTTTGTTTGTATGCATAGAAACCACAGCAGGGTTTTTTTCCTGTATTCTAGATCCATCATGTATTCTAGATGATTTTGGGAAGAAAAGGAGAGCTTTAACTCATGCCTAAACTTCCTTTCTTAATTAAGGCAGCAAAAAACAAGATTATAATCTGATGTTCACTTGAGGTCGAGTTGTGTGAAGAAACATTTGTAAGAGTATAGTGAAATAGCCAAGAAGTTACTACTTAAGTAGTGGGACTCAAACAATAAGCACCCTTCAATCAGGTCATTTCAATCAGTGTTGCACAAATACACTTCTAGACAAGCTCTAGACAGTCTTACAGCAGAGACTGCCATGGATAGCATTACAATACTATGGATCACCAGACCAATGCATGTTAAAAACAGCTAGTGTACCCCTACAACACATATACTAGGCTACATACAGACAGGCACACACACCAGGAGCAGCAGAAGAAAATACCTCAACAGTCGTAGCGTGGAAAGGCCCGGCTAATCGAGGCTGAGCTGCCGTGAGTCACAGAGCGAACCCCTTTCTGAATGGAGGCCCACTGGTTCGCCGTGGCCAAGGTAATCCCCCGTCCGCGACGCATGACACACTGGACTATAAATACACCAAGCCTCTGTTTGGAAAGGCCCTGGCTCCCGCACCCTGTCATCAAACACTGTCTGGGCACCAGCAGAGGGAGGGGGGGGCTGCAGCTGCTCAGGTCTGCACTTCCCTTTTCATATATGGCAGGCTAATCGCTCCCCCTGCCATCTAACGTACTCAGCTTACAATGAGTCACAGAGAAACAATACAGAATAAATAATATCTTTTTCATTCATTTTTTATCAGGGTGACATAAGACATCATCTCTTTATGTCATCCATCAGTGTAAAAAACAAACATGCAAGGATTATTAGAATGCGATGCATTGAAGCGATAGCTCTGCAAAAGGATGATTTCATAACTGATGTCATGAAAGGTCTACCGGATCAAACTAGAGCAGGAGAGAGGACACAAGTGTGACTCTCTGCCAAGATGTCCCTCAGTGTGTGAATTGGGTTTCCCCCTGCTGGAGACACACACACACACACAGACGTTTAGACGTTTAGTGTAGCCTGAGGAGCACAAGGTCAGAGAACCATGTCCCCCTCCCTAAAAAACGTTTCTCCATTTAAACACTAAATGCTAATTTCAGCACCACCTAGAAGCGGAAAGCCCATGGATGGCCAAGTCCGACATGTCAGAGCTTCAGCACTGGGACGTGGACAGCGACGGGTAGGTGGGACGTGGACAGCAACCGGTAGGTGTGCTCAGTGCGGCACATGGCCTCTCACCATGGGAGATACTTGAGAAGATACTACCTTTTTCTTAAGCTATAATTTGCTTAAATAATAGGAAATAAAATTAACCAAAAATAATCTTTAAAATCCATCATCCAAATAAGTGGTGCACTACTGGCCGTCTCACCCCCAATGTAGCGGAGGTGGAGTATGAGTGCATGCAAGGACCCAAAAGTTGGTGAACCATTACTGGGCTTACTGGCATTACTGGAAACTCTGGTGGAGGTCCAATAACGAATGAGATTCTGGGGACGTAGGAAGTAAACACTGGGGATAGAAAGTTTTCGCTGAGCCGTTGACGACGCCTCTCCCGTTCTGCTCTGCCCTCTGTTAACAACTGACTTGCATGCATTGCTTGAAATGATGCTTTCGATGCCATCATTTTGCAGGTGCGCAGTATGCATTTAATTCCCTGTTTGAAAGAAAATTACGGTTGAAATCCCTGCCTCCATTTCAGCTCCACAAATCCATTCATCGAAACCTTGGTGCTTGGAAATTCACCAGATGGATAAATGTCTCCCAGCCCCATTGGCATTACAGTTCACCGTCAGACACTCTATTTAAAAAAAATGTAAGCGAGAGTCTGATTAAGCGAGAGTAGGTGCGCCAAAACATATTAGAATTTCAGATTTCAGATTTCAATAGTGAACTAGTTGATATTTGATAACTAAAAAAAGTTATGATTAGGAATGTGTTTTGTCATGGTTAAATAAGACTTGGTCCCTTACACTATTTTTAACTCGTTGGTTAGGGACCAGCTTACAGAAATATGTTCTTGTTTTGAATCATTAATGTGTGTATTTTGTTGTGTTTTTAATGTGCTGTTTTGTAATCATGTCTTATTGGCACACCCACAACAGAGACCTTGGTCTCAGTGAAACAAAAAAAAAAAAGGTATTCTCAGGAAAGAGGTGCTTTATTCCTGAGATCGTATAATACTCAATGGACTAAGATGAATCAAACACGAGTTATTGGGGCAAGAAAACATACAAGAAACTAAGTAAATAAGAATTCGTTGTTAAAAGGGGCCATGTCATTGTTCTAATTTTAATTTCCAAACATCCCTGGGTATCGAAAGTGTGTCAGTGTGTTTTTTATTTATTTATTTTAAGAACAGTCGTCACTAAATACACTGTGCTGCTAGTGCTGGCTAAAAAAAATACTCAAGAAAGGAAGCACCGAGTGGTGACGTTAGTTTGACTCAGTTGCAAAAAAGTCGGTGAAGGGGGGTCGGAGGGTTACATTTGACTCTGGGCACTATGAAAGCAGCTGTATGAAATGTCATACGGCACGTAGGAAATCGTTTTAGGAGGGGCAAAGAAAATAGAATGCAATGTTTACCATTCTGAGCACTGATACTCTCAGGACGCCCAGAGACTCTCACGTTCATCAGCTACAGTCTCAAGACTCTCCAAAGTAGTTTGATGTTGGCAGAAGTCATGCATGAAGCCAAAACTTCTGGCTTCATGCATGACTTCTGCCAACATCAAACTACTTTGGAGATCATTTTTCTTTTTTTAAACGCATTCTACAATAAATAGTGACTTGATACTTCAATATATATTCCCCTCCATACGTATTGGAAAGAGGAAGCATTTTGTTTTATTTTAGCTCAATATTCCAACAGTTTGGATTTTAAATCAAACAATTAGTATGGGGTCAAAGTAGAGGTTCTCAGCTTTAATTCAATGGTTTTTTTCAGATTGGGTTCATCATTTAGAAAATACAACATGTTTTTTAAACATACTCCCCTATTTCAGGGCTCCAGTATTGGAAAGAAATGATATAATTTTCAAAGAAGTATTCATGTTTAGTATTTAGTCAACAATCCTTTGCATGCAATAACTGCCTGAAGTCTGCGACCCATTGACCCCACCAGACGCTGGTATATTCTCTGGTGATGCTATGCCAGGCCCGCACTGCAGCCATCTTCAGTTGTTTGTTTTGAGGTCTTTTTTGCCTAAAATCTTATAACCAGAAAATGAAATGCATGTTCAATTGGATTTAAATCTGAATATTGTCTTGGCCAGTCAAGACCTTTACACTTTTTGGCCCTGAATACTCCCTAGTTGCTATGGCAGTATGTTTGGGGTCATTGTCTTCCTGTATTAAATGCCATCCACTGAATTTAGGGTTAGGGTTTGCTTGTACTTGAGCAGACAAGATGTTTCTGTACACTTCAGAATACATTCTGCTGCTGCTGTCAGCAGTAACATCATCAATTAAGACAAGTTAGCCAGTTCGAGTGGCAGCTATACATGCCCAAACCATAGCACCCCCTCCACCATGTTTCCCAGGTGGTGAGCATTATTCAGTCATCCACTGTAGGAGTCTTCCTTGGCCTACCAGCCTGTTTGCTGAGCTCCCCCATGTTTTCTTTCTTTTTTTAATGATGTTACAAACTTTTTATTTTGGTAAGTCTAAGGTTTCGGTCTAATGTCTAATGTTTCTGATTGATTTTTCAGCCTCATAAGGGCTTAACTGACATTCATTGACAACTCTTTGGTTCTTAAGTTGACAGACACCAATTGCACAAATGATGTGACGGAACACACCTGACGAACCAGAAACACCCGTCAAGCCAATTTTCCAATACTTTTGTTGCCTTGAAATAGGGGGCTATGTATAAAATGGGTTTTAATTTTTAAATGGTGAAACCAATCTGAAAAAGGAAAATATTGAATTAAAGCTGAGAATCTCTACTTTAACCTCAACGTAATTGTTTGATTTCCAAACTGTATAGAGTATTGAGCTAAAAAACAACATGTTTCCTCTTTCCAATACTTAGAGAGCACTGTATTGAATAGGCCTACACCTTTTCCTCACCTCTCTGCTGTCATGCCTCTGCCCTCGGCCTCTGGGTGCACACACAGATCACACATCCTTGCTGCTCCTGTCTCCCAACAGAGTCAGCTGTTACTCTAAAGTTGGTTGTGTTTCTAACTAGTTAAACTCATTAACTAGTGAGTTAAACTCATTAACTAGTGCCTGTTCTTATTTGGTTTAGAAGTTTTAGTAGCTTCTCTTAGGCTAAAAAATAAAGCAAATGAGTTATCTGGATACATTTTGATACTCATTTGGCTGATGGTTTGGCTTATTGCGGGAACCAAATGATTTTTCCTCATCTCCGCTTTGTCTATCTGCTCAACACACTGTGCTTCCCACTAAGCTCAGGTGTTAAAGTTGCAGTTTATCTTTTCTTTTTCAATACGAGTACTTGAAAAAACTCATGCAAGTACATGAACAGTCAAAACATTTAAAATGCCCATCCCTAGCATAATTTAGCTTCAAATAAAATAGAAAAACATAACTTCAAAGCAATTATATGGTAATATGTCCACACACAGCCTCAGAAGACAGTCGCTATGCTAGTAGCTTTGGAAATACTAAAATAACTTTGCTTTTTAGAGTAAACAAAATTAGTGTCAAAGTAGGGAACAATACCTTTTTATATAAAAAAGTAGACCTTTACAGTGTATTAAAAAGCACTTGTTACTTCATAGAGGAAAAATAAATGATTGCTGCTGAGACCACTGCTCTGAACTAAGTCCAATAGCCAAAGTGGGCCACGTCTAAAATGTGTGGAAGGAATCAAATCCCTGACAATGGTAAAACATATAAGCCTAGTTGATTAGGAATAGGATTTGGAGTGAAGAGAGCTATTCCTAAAAAACACTTCAAATGTTTCCTGCACAGGCCTTTGGAGAACAGTAGTACAACCATGAACTGCCTGGTGAACAATATCAGGGAAAACAGTTGTTGAGCAGCTATGGTAGGGTACTGATTATTATTTTTTTATCATTTCTATATTCCAGTCAGCAATGACAAGAACCATAAATACTAACTATGTAACAGCAGGGATGTGTCTTAATTTCAATCCCCTTTTCCTCATCTCCTTTCCTTCATTACCACTGACAATAAAAGGAATAGATAGATAGGTTTCTACTGCATTCCACCTGTCATGTCTTGCCATATCAGGAAATAATCATAGGGGAAAGGACAAGAGAAAGCCAACTAGAAACACAGCCGTTAATCGTTAATGGGAATCAAAACAAGCCTTCTCCAATGCAAATGCTATGTGACTTACGTCTATAATACGTAGCATCCTCTCTACAATTCATCCCATCACTGTCGGTAGGGGAACTTTCCATTCATAAAAGCAGATGACTACTGAACACATCCAAGGATGAAAAAGTTAAGTATTCAGACATTTACCAGTACAAGCCACAACGTTAGAAAGTAGAATCATTTCTCATCCAAATAACTTCTATCAGCACATGGCATAAACAGGAGAACACTTAATCTCAATTACAGACTAATCTCTATGGCTAACTGACATCAGTGTTGTAGGCCTACATCATTTCCCCCTCCATTTGGCATCAGAGACATAAAGGTAGCACAGAGACATAGTGGTAGCACAGGGACAGAGGTAGCAAAGGGACATAGCACAGAGAGACAGAGGTAGGACAGGGACATAGCACAGGACAGGGGCATAGGGGTAGCACAGGGACATAGCACAGAGAGGCAGGGGTAGGACAGGGGCAGGGGGGTAGGACTAAGTTTGGAAACACTGGCTGCATTTCACCTTTGCTTAGGTGCCAAAGCTGATCTTACTAACAAGAGGTGTGAATGAGGAAACTGCTGCTTGTTCAATACAATGACTGCACTTGGAGGAAAAAGGCTCATCTTATCAACAATCAAACAGTAAGGCTACTCTGCCTCTTATTCTCGCAAGTTACATCATAGCCTATAATGGTTTGCATCTAAATAGTTTTAAGAGGGTTCCTTATTAACTCTGTCTCCTTCACCTCAAATGGCATCAACTAGACAGGTGGAAGTAAATAGGCCCTACATAGGCACCCACAATACTGCTTCCCCCAATGCCGATAAAGAGGAGACCAGCAGGTCCAGACACTACACCCAAATGTGTTGAGGTGTCATTGTTGCACTAGAAAAACTGCTGTAATCATACCTTCAAATGGGGCATCAAGCACTGGATGAATTTGTCTGGGCTACTAACGTCTATGACTGTAGTACCATTTTACTCAACAGGTTACTTGGCGAAGGCAGGTGGATTGTATGCAAAAAGACCAATTTCCGTTTCCCTCCAAAATGTACAATAAAGTAACCTTCTTCCTGTCATAGAAACAGCAGCCATTCTGGTACTGAGATGCGAGAGATGTCTTACTGTGAGTCTGTTCACCATTCTGCAGCAACAAAGACTCTACCCTCACAGGTGTGTGCTATTGAGGATGACATAAGTTCCACTCTTTACAACTGCAGTTTGAGCACATGGAAAAGTAAATTCAGCTCCACTCTTACTATGCCAGTCAGAGTTGTCCCCTCGCTGCCTGCCAGAGAGCTGTCTAGGCCTACAGTAAATGGTTTGGGATTTTTTATTTGACATGTTGTACTTACACTGAACGATTTAGATTGGGTAAAGAGACAGTAAATGTACTCTCTTACACAATACAGCCAATGAAGCTGTAAAAAAGATTCAGGTCCAGTTGGAAAGGAGATGCATGAATAACAGTTCTGGAAACACAACAATTTCAGTGCCTGTGTTTTGTCATCCACTACACCCAAAGACATGCAATATATTTGTGTACACCTGACTGGTTAGGACAGACTGCTGGGGCCTAGACACACTCAAATTGACCTCTTGCTTCATTATGAACCATTCCAGAGATTAACAGATAGGCCTGATTCATGCAACAGGACTGTAAAAATGTGCCACTGCAGCCACCAAGCAGGGAAGACCACACAGGCATATTCCTGGTTAGTGAGCATTAATCCATCCCTTATAAAACAGGTGGTAATGATGGAGGCGTTTCGGAGGGAAAGAGACTCCAGCTGACAGTGTACAAAAACGCACTGCTGGTGAGGCTTGATTTACAATGTCAACATTGTTTGGGTAGACTAGTTCAAGTAACATTCAATAAGTAGCAAGATCTGTGACCAGAAGTCCAAAACCTTTCATTTCAAAGCATTTATTTTGTATTTCCCATTCTTAGTGTGGCCTACTCTATTCTAAATCTGCTAAAAAGCCTTATAAATGACAGAATAACCCATGGTAACACATTGCATCAAAACATAATGAAACTGCCTTTGTGATCTATTTCATCCCAGGTTTTGACTAAATGTTATCTTACTTAATACATAGGATTTTGTTACAAGTGAAAGATATTGCATTGCCTGTCCAGAATAGTGTTTGTGTCTTCTGTGGTTGACATCAGAGTAAACCAATAAGTTCAAAACAGTTACCAAAGCTGAGTTGCTGAATGGGTCATATCCTGCTAACAGCGTTTTACAACTTGTAAATATTTGCCGCATGCTGACTTACTGAGACCATGCCACTTACCGAAGGTAGTACTGTTTTAAAACAAACGCAGCGTTGGAACAACTTCTTGGAAAGTTAAAATCTTCGCCAAGTTCAGACCACTGATTCTTGTCTGAAACCTGCAATACAAATCAATATGCGAATTATAAATTAGGCAATATCAGTAGTAAAAAAAGTAGGGGAATAAAATAAGAGGTTAGAAAATGGCAACAAAGCCTCTAATTATGACATTCACTACCTGATTAACTAGGTGAAAATTGTATTGAATCTACCTGTACTAATGTTTGCCATATAGCAAGCAACAACAGTCCAGCTAGCTACAACAGTTTGCCCTGGATTGGCTTGTATATTAGCAGTCTAGCTAACATGACTTATTTAGCATGCCCAGTAGCGGGCAAGCCAATGTGGGACCAAAGCTCGACACAACTAATGTCCCGCTTCAACAATGCTATATGAGTGAATGATACCAACTTGTCTTAGGGGTCATTTTTTACATTTACAGTATTCAGTAAATAGGCCTGTGTGAGGCCTACATTTTGTATTCAACCATGAAGCTAAGATGGCTATGGCGAATAACTAGCTTCCCCAAAATTAACGTTAAATCTAGACAATTCCCGCAGCAAAGTGTTTCCTTGCCCTGCTCTGGGCCGATAATCGATGTTAAACGTGGCCGCTAATTTTGAGTCGCTCCAACTGCACTCAGACTACGAGCCGTGCAGCTAACGTACGGACTTTCAATTCAAACCATACACAACACAAGCCACCACATTGCATAGATGGCAAACTAGCACAAGGCCAACCCCAATCCTACCTTTCCTACAACCGTTTTGGCATGAGATACTTCTCTGGGATGCCGAAACAGAGTTCTCGGGCAGTCCACTGAAGACTTCACAGAAAACAGAGAGTGCGAAAATGCACTTTCAGTCCCACTCACCTTAGCAAATCCACCTAACGAAATGACTCTGATATAGAGAGCATTAAGATCCAGCTCTTTCCCACCCACGATAGGAATCTTCTTGAACGGTGATCTGAAGAAAAAAAACATGAAATACACACATAAATGTGTCAATAATATCCTTACATAGTTATAAGTCATAGATAAGGAAGGTTTAAAGTAATATTTTAAAGGATAAAGCCGCCCCATTCTCACCCTCTGCTTTGGTGAAATTGCCGCAGCTCGTCCAGGAAAGCCAGTCCTTTCCTTCGCTGATCTGGTAAATTTTTTCCCGTCGAATTTGCCATTGTTTTTGCATGTAAAAACGGTTAAAACCCCACTCACTCGCTTCCTAAGACACCAAGGATCCCATACTCCGCCTGCGCTCAGTCATTCGCGAAGCTGAGTGTTTAAAAAAGTTAAAGAAATAGCTGATAGCCAGAAGAGCGCCAGCTCGCTAATAAAGACTGATGCACACACAAACCAAGCCGATTCACCCCACAGTAAGTTCAAACAAACAGTAAGAATAACGACCGATTTTAACGGCAAACTAAAAGTGCCATTGTAATAGATGTTAAATGAATAGTTTTTGGTCGCAATTGTGTTCGTTTGGAGTGGTTTGACAGTGTGTTACGGACGCGGCTCCAAGCAATCGCACACACTGTAGAGCGGCAGCGGGATCCAGTTCTCAGACAAAAAGATGTAAGGCCGCGAGCTCGTAGTGCCGAGCAGTGCCCTCTACCAGAAACAGCGGTACTGCACCGTCCAAAGCGCTTTATTGGAACAATAGACAGTGTTTTCTTTTTTAGGGCTCATCTGAAACTTACGAGTCCCGTTAAAACTGAACAAAATGATTACTGGTCGTGGGGGAGGGTAGCTCTTTGATAAGTCAAACGGTTTTCAAATCAATTGGTTATATTGATTTGCTTTCCATTTCAGGGTTAGTTCCACAAAAATGTACTTGTGTTGTACTTTCAAAATAAGCCTACTCTATTTTGATCATATTAGGCATTCAACAGATGCTGTGGATTCATGGGGAAATGAGATGCGGAGGTAATCAACTGTTATAGGGCCTAGGTTGTGTGACTTATACATGAAACTACATTGACAAGTTACTTCGTTTTCGCTTGATATTTATCTAACTGCTTCAGTAGTATGGGGTCACCACCTCTAAGAATGTGTTTCACAAATAATGAAGCTTAATATCTATGACATGTTCCACAAGAAAATTATTGATTTTGGTGAGATTGTTCTCAATGAAATTAGCTGACTCAAGATGGCACTGTTAATGATACATTCTTAATTTCCATAACTACTTTCTTCTGGCTACATTAATTCACCTGAGCGTCCAAATAAGTTCGATATTTCTACATGTTTTGATTGACCAGGTAATGAGTAATCGTATGCACTTGTATCACAACACATCACAGGGAAAAAACGTTTTGATAGATCTGAGTCTTTTTTTGCGTGTGTGACACCGCATTCCAGGCTCCATGCACCTGCAGGACAAGACTAAACAACTTTCAATTCAGCGCAGCAATTACCTCATGTACTATGAAATGTGTCACAACCATCGCTCAGAAAGGCAGAGTAGCTATTGCACAATTTGCATGCTGAAGTACAGTGCAATGCGCGCAAGCTTAGATGGGAGTTGGCTAGCATCAATGCTGTACTACCACCAAGCCAAATAATTGTGACTTGAGTCTCTTGAGGTGAATGGAAATTGCTCCTGATCCCTTCTCTGTAACTGCCAAACGGATATCTACTTGATGGGGTTACTACATTCAACCATTACACGTACCCCTTTGCTCGGTGAGAAGCCTGTCACAAAATGGCGGAGACAAACGATAGCAGACCCCATTTTGTGGAGTTGACATTAGCTAAGCCTTATGATGGAGCGAGAAGTCTATGGCCATATTCACAACACTGGATGTCATGAAGCTAAATTAATATTTCTGTGACGAGAAACGAGAGAAGTAGCTAGCAACTAGATAAATCGGACTGACGGTTCCACCAACTCGAGTTGCTATGCTAGCGCAGCCTATATGTATGTGTAACTACTTCTATGTATATTGTTAATAATTGCTGATAATGTTAATTATGTCATGTCAGATTATTGTTTTTAAATAATGTAGCTAAAATTAGAACCAGCCAGACAGTTCACCTTGCCACTTAAACATTGACCAATTAGCTAATTTAAGTTCGCCTAATTTCGCTAACTCACCAACCAGCGCTAGCTATCTTGCCACCATTAGATTATTAGCCAGTAGCAGCACATTAATTACGGAAATCTATCCAATTAAATGAGCTTCTTTCTTCGTTGTCTCTATGTTAGCTATAACTAGTTCTAGCTACACCGTAGAGATGCTAGTGCTTAGTTCTTCTAACCACTATAGCTAACAATGAAAGGCGCGAGGGATTAGCTTTGTAGCGAAGCTGCAGTGTAGATAGGCCTCCATACATGTTTGAATGGGAAAGAGGAAAAAGTCTATATGGACCGTAGCAAGTGATGCACTCAATTCATGAAATAACCATTGTCATTTTAGACAATAGCCCCCACAAGTAAATTATTGAATTAATGAATATATTCAATTAATTTAGCAGCATTAATGCTACAATCATGTAACAGTAGCAGCATAGGCACCATCGGGAAACAACAATAACATTCCGTTGGCTACTTAGTCTGGAAACAATGAAGCTTCAAATATGTAATTTATTACAAATATGCACAATAAGGGCTGGTTTCCCGGATTCAATTAAGCCTAATCCTAGACTAAAATGCATCATCACTGAAGAGGGCCCTTGAAATCTGTTACAGAGCGTTTTGGCACTATTTATTGTTAGATTGATTTGTCTCACATGCATGTGGTAGCACACAAAAGTTTGGGAAGAAAGCAAGTCATTATAGTTTATGAAGTACAATAGTATAAAATAAAATAAAACTAAGGTTAAGGCAATACACATGTAGCCTAAATGCTTTCCCCCGAAGGTCCTGGGTTTGCAAACGGGCAGTGTGCCCTATTCTCCTCTTGTCTATTTCCCTCTCTACTTTCTGTGTCGATAATTGTCAATAAATATATGAAAGGAGAGTGGAATTCTCAGCTCTCTCTGCAACATTATGTCTTGATCGTTGGTCTGTCTTAAATATGTCTCATCATCACCATATCCAGAGGTGAGTTTGTGTTATGAGGCATGAGGCAAGTTATATTCTTTAAGAATCAATGGCTATATGTCATTACTTTAAAAGAGCCCAAATTTGATGTGCTTATCCCACATTGCCCCTTGTAAGTTATTTGTGTAAAAAGTTGTTAGTTTCTAAAGAATATTTCAATAATTCTGATAAAGACATATGTCGAAACACGTTGGTGGTAAGCCAAATCAAATAAATGCTTTATTAATTTTGAACACAAGGACTGCCTTGGTTTTTTGTTGTCGGCTTAATATTTCATGTTTTTTTCCACACAAACCACAGCAAATGTTATGTTCTATTTGATATTAGATCTAATTTATATCATATATTGACACCACTCTTCAGTTTTCTGTGGATCCTGATAATTAATTAATTGGTGTGACTGATCAGGCATTAGTGGTTTATGCGACAGGAAGTCAGTCTATCTGTCCAGCAGTAAACAACATGGTCATCTATGATGTCACATGTTAATCTTTATTCAGTCTGACAGTTCTTTTACAACATATGGCATGAATTGGGCCAATGGCCCACGCCACCAAGACAAAAGATCTCAGCAGGGTAATTACATGCTAATTGCTTGTAACGTCCTTCTAGTCTACAGTTACTGGAGGTATTCTGGATCCAAACCCCAACTGACCCAAAACTTGGAAAATGACTCCCCCTTGTGGCAATCTGACATGCAACATAAAAGTGAATTGTGCCCATCTTCGCTTCCCAGTCAAAAGAGCTCTTTACTTGGCTAACCCACAACTGTAGGGGAGAGACTAAGGTGTGTAATGACTGGCAGTGCAGTCGCTAAGGGGTATATTCTCATTTCCTTGCGCACTACCTTAAGCGCAGAAATCTGCGCTTTGCACGCCAAATGTGCGTGCGGATCTCCAGAGTGGTTTCTAATGTCACCACAGTGCAATTGTGCCAAATCGCGCTTGGGGTGTAGAAACTCAGATTTGAGAGGTGTGTCTCATGAATATCATTTTCCGCGCAAAATCTTCATGTTCCCAGCGCCCTGGAGAGGCAAGTCCAGCAACACTATTGGCAGGGGATCGAAATTTCATCTTTTAGCAGTCATTATTTTACGAATGACGGTTGATTCAACAGTAAACAGGTAATGTAACATTGGACTCATTTGTTTAAGTGACACTAAAATCAATTGAAAAAACATATATAGACATAGCAAATGTCACTGCAACCGCCTTATCTGTATTAGTTTATCTTTTTATCTCAAAGCTGCGACCTCTGAAATCAACACACAGTCTCCAAAATACCCGATGGAAACCAGCTACGCCACCAACGCGCTAGAGCAGCCGATGGAAGTAATTTTGACCAATGTTTGATGACTGTTTTACCAAAGTTACATTCGGGAACAATTGTTAAAATCTTTGGAAACACTCGAGTGCTTCATGAAAATTCTGACAGTTAGGGCTCACCTTGCCAATGTTTCCACCACTGATTTCGCAACCCAATATAAGCATAATGGACAGCGGTCATGAATGATTGATACTGTACTTGGACGAACTACTACTGTATATTGACGAAACATCCTTTTGCAAGCATATACTGTGCTTGTGGTTTAGATACGTTTATTTAAATTAATGCGATCCTATGGTTTATTGAAATGATAGAGTGGACACAAACATTTTGCACTGCTTTGAAGATCCCCCTTAAGCACCATAATCCCCACATCATAAGTTTTACGTGGCAAACTTGGGGCATTATCCTCCAAAATTCAATTCCAATCATAAACAGGTATGGTAAAGAACATTAGGCTATTTAGTTGTAATTTAAAGGTCCAGTATGTAACATTAAAGTTTTCTAATGGTTTAAATTACAATGTTTAATCGGTGTGAATCAGATCCCTTGAAATAAATATTTCATTTACCAATGCTGTTTTGGTCCCGGAAAGCGCTTTCTAAAATGGAGTGTCCTACCGGACACTCAGACTCAGTTTGTATACAATTGGGCAGGGCCTACTAGGGGAGTAGCCTTGGCTGCCTATTCAAATCTACATATTCTGCAAAATCAAAATAGCAATAAGCGACGTTGCAAGCAACCAGCTTCTCCAACAACTGCTTGAACTTCAGCATGTCCTGCTGGGATGTCGGCCCACAAACCCATTGGTAAAATGAACAAATAAAGCGTCAGTGGGGTGAAACCTTGGATTGGCATTCACAAGGTGTTGAGAATTATGGAATCAGAAAGCCTAGGTATGAAGAGTGACTGTAAGCTGGCTTTGCTGTTCCTCAACAGGTAAAATACGTAAGATTTCTTAGTGTTGTTGAATTAGGTTGACTTCATTGCTAGCTGGTTGTCCAAATGAATCACTTGTCCATATTGTGATTATTTAGCACAGCCATTGCTATCTACTGTGTTATTCACTGTCCTAGATGTCGTGCTAACAGCTGTTGTTTGTGGAGCTAGCTAGTAATCAAGTAGCTCCACAAGGTAAGGGCTGAACAAGGGATGGCTGAGTGTGGCTAGCTAACCGATTCAGTCATGTTCAACATCGAAATGGTGGTATGTGATGGCTTGCTCCAGCAATTGTCTAGGTAGATAATAAGTAGCAAATAAACGCAACATCTGTATGTGCAGTTTGTCTGTGAGACTAGTCTGTTTACTACCATAGTCCAGGGGCGGACTGGGATAACAAAACGGGGGGGGGGGGGACCAATGGGCTACGACGGGGGAGATGGAGTAGTGGGCTGCGTCGCTCACTGGCCCTGCAGCCCATAGATTGACCGCCCCGCAGCCCACAGATCCACCGGCCCATCCACCGGCCCCACAGCCCACAGCCCACAGATCCACCGGGTGGTCCAGATGGCCAGTCCGCTACTGCCGTAGTCCTGAAATTGCTGAGCCTTGCCATGAGGAATGAAAAAAGTCAATAGGTCAGGCAAAGACAACTAATTTCTGTATCTGTATTTACATTTTATTTTCAGCGAGAATGAGTTCCTAGTTCATGGTGTCCAGGAGCTGGGTGAAGAGACAGTCCAGGCTGGGGAAGTCAAGGCCTTACAGGAGAGGTTAGTATCCAATACTGTACAGGTATGTAAAAATGTGTCAACATTTTCAGCAGTCATGACAATGTGTTTTCTTTTTCCTATAGCATGTATAAGTGTGAATGTAATGTCTTATTTCAGGAATACCTTGTTGCATCATAATGGGTTTCTTCTATTTCACTCACGTGTTTTTCCCCATAGGATTGACTGGGTAGATGTGGAGGATGAATTACACTCTGACCAGGACTTTGAAGAGGGCGACGACGACAACTCAGATGATGATTATGTTTCCTCTCTTTGTGTTCGCTATGTGGCCCTTACAGACAATGTCCTCAACACAAGGTGGCTAAAGGATGTGCACAAGTACCTGATGTTCAGGTAATTGAAATCACTTGATTACAATGACACACTTGTCATGGAAACCAAGTTGAAACTCCCAGCAACTGTATTGATACTGAGCAATCTGAAAGTGTAACTTTGATACACCACATTGTTGTACAGCTTTCAAAAGCTCAATAGTAAGACCTTTTTTTTGTCAGACTGTGTAGGTGAATGGAATGTTATGAATTGTATCTCCACAGGTCAACATCAGATCTGGAGTCATTTCAAACCCACATCTTGATGTATGCCAGCCTTCACCTCCCCACTGTTGGCAGCGTGAGACTATAATCACCATAACAACCAGCCAGTAATGGTGAACTCAGAGGGGAACAAGATTTAACTTACACTTATAATTGTCTGGTGAAATTAGATTTGTAATTAATGATTTTTTTTTTTAATGTATTATTATGTTATGCTATAATAACACCTTAGGACAGGTTGTAATATCTGGAAATGGACACTCGAGACAGAGATCTTGAAAAAGCCTGACATGGATCAAGTATTGTCAATAACCTTTGTTATGACTTTTGTATAAATGTTGACTTTATCATTGTATTTTATTACAGATACCGCAGACTCTATAAAAAGGAGTCCAAAAGATGTATACTCACTCAAAGCTGAGAAAACATACAGCTACATCCCAGACCTCCAAAGAGCCATTGTGGAGAGACAACTGACATCAGACAAAGGGCTTCAGAGAAGAAGACAACTTTGACTAGATAACCCTAGGAGACTAGGACTGCTGCCAGAGGTTCCACCACCAACAACCCAGGAACTTCTGCAGTCACAAGTCATCAGAGATCAAGGTAAATATTATTACTGGACATAATGCATTGCAAATGACAGGAATGTCGCTATTCGATTTTGATGTTTATGAACATGCATTGTATAAGCTGTGAAGTTTGTGAGTCTGTGTAGTTCTATTCATGCTTCTTAACTGAAATGACTTTACATGGGACATTTCAGCACAAACTAAAGGTTGACAACGTGTGAGATTTGAGTTATAATATAATAATATATAGTTTCGAGTAATAATTGCTGTTTGTTTCTTATTTTTAGGACATGGCCAGCCAGAGTGACCCCCCCTCAAGGGATGCTGCCACAATGCCAATACCTGTGTATGTTTGTAAATGATAAATTGTAAATAATCTGACTTGGGTATTGTGGGATTTGTGATAACACTGGTGTTTATAAAAATAAATAATTTGAAATGGGATCCATGTATAACCCTAACACACTCAATATAAATAAAGACACTCTTGAACTACAATGACACTAGTCACTACCGTCTCCACTGGAATTAACCCTTTGAAACCTTTGGAAAGGTGTCCCTAATCCTCCACACACAGCAGCTGGGGATCACTACTCTGTGTCCTGCTCCCAGGGCGTCATGCTGCCACAAAAGAAATTGCCAGTAGGCTGCATATCGGCATTGCCTCTCGTCTTCTCCCGGAGTCTGGGTATCAGCCAGTGCCAACACGTCATACCACATTATTCTGGCTATATTGAACACCCCCTCGTCCAGAATGTAGATGGACATGTGAGGCAACTGGCTGACAGGTCTCTGGGCCCTGGCCGCAGCACTGTCTCTGCATCTCCCACAGGTACACCAGCCTAACTGTCCTCCTGCACCTCCCACGGGTACACTAGCCTAACTGTCCTACTGCACCTCCCACAGGTACACCAGCCTAACTGTCCTACTGCACCTCACACAGGTATACCAGCCTAACTGTCCCCCACCTGGAATTCTGGCCACATCTCTCCCGTGTATCATAGGATCACAGTACGTTCTGGCACTGGAGTGGAGTTCAGGCAGGGTTCTTATAGGGTGGTGATTGCAGATGGTTCGCAGGTGTGCTGAGTGGAGACAGGGAACAGGTGCGCTGTTGACTGGGAGCTGGACGCTCCAGCGATGATCGCCGGGGCCTCAAGGTGGCGCCAGAGGGATGGTTAGGGGGGGGAACCATAACAAAATGTCTTGGACGTTCATTTTGTATAAGCTACATGAATAGCAGAATATGACATATTTTATCCTCCATGAACAACATTGTTATCAAGGCTAGCTTGTCAAATAGGGTGTTATAATTCAGCCTATACTGAGATATAAGCCACTCAAACTATGCAGATAATATCATATTTATATGTTTCATTTATTATTATAATGAAATGTACGTGCATCTATTCATTAGCTATGAACACGTTATGGAGGTTTTCAATAAAACGTATATTTTACATGGCGTACAGCACCTTTGAACATAAAGATTGTTCCGTTTGTTTTTGTTATCATGCAAGTGTAATGTAGTCCTTGATTGATAACAAGAGAATACTGCTAGCTCACACATCCTTATCACGCTCTGACCATAGATTGTGTGTGTGTGTGTGTGTGTGTGTGTGTGTGTGTGTGTGTGTGTGTGTGTGTGTGTGTGTGTGTGTGTGTGTACTGTCATAGAAATACAAAACGGTAAATAGCTACACGTTACCTGACTGGACAACATGTTTTATTGATAAAATAATTCAGTGTCAAAAATTAAGATTGTCGTTCTGTCACTTGAAATGACGAGCAGCGTGAACAATATGTGCACTCTGTCACTTGCTAGCTCTGTAGAGACTGAGTTGTAGAACAGAAGAACTCCTCAGACAGACAAACCCATCTGGACCTGAACTCAGGTGGTCTCTGTAGTTACCTGCCACAGACTGATCTGGGTTCTCTTTCCCAATAGTGGAACTCCGCCCACCTATTGCTGGTCAATGTAAACGTAATGTAAAATTATGATTTCTTACATTTCTTACATTTACATTTATGGCATTTAGCAGATGCCTTTATCCAAAGTGACTTACATACAATACATTTAAATACATTTGTTTAAGTAAGTGAATCATCTATCCATCAGTCATCATAAGATAAAGTAATCAATGCTCAGACCAGGGGCCATTGGCAGTCACAATGCTATATATTATTTTTTTTATTAACAGGAGAGATAATAACAGCGCCCAAGTTAAACTTAATTTAGTACATAGGACACATATATAATGGACTGTACAGAAATACTTTTCAATCATTTCAATTCATCTCTGGTACCACTCTCTACGATGCAACACTTCTAGAATGCAGATCAGGTGAGTTTGAGTCTAAAGCGGTGTCTTAGCAAATGTTAACTCTTTACCACTCTACTCGGCAACACGTCTAGAATATGGATCAAGTGATTTTGAGTCTGTGAAAAATATTTCTGTACAGTCCAGTTTATATAGTGTAGCCAACAATTACATGTAAGTGCATAAATATGTAAATTGTAATGATCAAAATTACTTTTTCGAAATTGTATATACTATCTGTGTTTTGTCCTTATTTCAGCAAAAATAAGAGAGAATATTGTGATCCCATTACGTGATCCCATTACTTTCCATTCATCTCTTAACTCGCGCTTGAATTACATTTTTCAGTCGCGAAAAACGAAACCGGAAGTCTTAATGGAGCTAGATGGAGCTCAGAGAACACAGATCCAGAGGTGTGTGATTTTGAGGCAGAGGGTGTAGTTTTCCTAGTGTGTAAAGTCTGGAACGCCTATTTGGTAAAATACGCACGCATCTTTTAAAAATAGGAATACCAAATATTGGAAAGTGTCCAGACATATAAGTGCGAAAAGGCGCAGAGTGCCATGAAATCTGAGTTTGGCCCTAAATGCAATAACTGTCAAAATGCATACCATAAATTAGGCCATGCAGAACCGGAGCAAGTAAAATTAAGACATTTGAATCTACTGTTGAACTGCAATGAGTGACAAACTTGTATTTTTATTGTCATTGAGGCCAAACAATGACAGAGGTAGGATCCCAATTGTCATTCTTTAATCAACATTATGATGATTCACTATTTGTACTATCATGGATATTGTCATTACCAACCCAGTCTCATGTAATGCATCAACTATTACTACTGCACCACTAGGTGTCGCCAACACTACATTTCCCATCCTTTGCCAGCCATCTGTGTTTTGTCCTTATTTCAGCAAAAATAAGAGAGAATATTATCAGATTACTGGTACAGTACTGGTACAGCTACTGCACTGCCAGGTATGGCAAACATGGCAATGGTGACTTATTTCGTTCAAATACAGGGCATGTTGAAAATCAATAACATTTTGTAAATAATAATAATTGGCATGAATTTATAAATGTATTTATTATTAAACCTTTATTTAGGCAGGGAGTCCTTATTTCAGAGGAGCCCTGCTGACAAACATGGAACAATCAAATGTACCATGTAACACCTTGCACCACAATGGATAGGGTGGGGCTGAAACTGGAGAACTCCCTTTCACCTGGAAACCTTTGGATTGTAGAACAGGAAAGACTTGGAAAGTAACCTAAATGTATAGGGACAGCTGTAGAATGAAATGCTTTGTTTTTCACTACAATTCTGTATGTGCATTTCTCTGAGTGGTGGTGGAAGAAAAATAAACAACATATGATGAAAAACAAAGTCAAGTGAACACTGGGAAATTTGAGTTGATCTTCATTCTGTTATACATATATATTGAATACTTGGGGAAAAACAGAATAAAAAATAATACATTACATCAATAGATTACAGTGCCCTGACTAAGCAATGGGATAGTGAAGCATTTTTTCTTCTTTTGGCTCTACACTCCAAAAGATTGTATTTGAGCTGATGGTATTTGTGTAGAAATTGGTTTCACCATTCAGAAATTACAACATTTTGTATGCATAGTCCCCCTATTTTAGGGGAGCCAAAAGTAATGGGACAATTGGCTTGACAGGGGTTTTTGGTTAGTCAGGTGTGTCAATGTGTAGTATTGATTCTAGGCTTTGAATTTGCCTTTGGAGTCTGCTATTGCTGTCTGTCAACATGAGGACCAAAGAGGTGTCAATAAAAGTGAAGGAAGCCATTATTAGGCTAAAAATTTAGAAAGAAGCATAGACAAAACCATAGGCTTGGAACATCAGTTTGGAACATCATTAAAAATAAACAAAAGCACTGGTGAGCTCAGCAATCGCAAACAGGCTTGTAGGCCACGGTTTCTACAGTGGATGACCAAAGAGTGCTCATCATATCAATATGAGAAACCCCAAAACAATTGTCCCACAAATCAGGAACACTCCAGGAGGTAGGTGTGAATGTGTCAGATTACCATCCGCAGAATACGTCACCAGCCGAACTACAAAAAAAAAAGTAACTACTCTTGAACCATTGTGCCAGGTGATCAGTTGTTCACCGTGCAGGTATGTCTTTCGTACCCGCCCACCTGCTCTTCCCGCGGGAGCCTGACCACGCCCCTGTCCCAGAGCGAGATCCAGGCGACCTGCTGGTTGGTTGTTTCGAACAGCGCAGCCCTCAAACTAAGACTTTCACAGCGCTGGAGTCGATGGAGGGTTGGGAAAACAAGTTTGGAAAAAGTGAGCAATAACTGAGCAATAACTGACATCCAGTGGACAAGAACGACGCGTGTCGACTCATGTACATGTTTTAGATGAATAAAATCTACACAAGGGACGGAATACTTTACAAAGAGGTTAACGTTACGTCAATGCTGGTGAGTTAAAACAACTTCAATGGTTTAGTCAGTTTGTACCCGTGCTGTTTTCCTTTTTTCTCTTTCCCGAAACCACGAGGAAGAAAGTAACGATCCAATGGCTCTGCTTCACTCAGATCAAAGGACACTATCATCGCTCAGAAGATTTTAACTTTATTTGATTAACTTATTGATTGGCAGCATATTCCTGGGAAACGTTGTGTCCATGCAGCTGCATTCAGCTGGTAAGACTTGTTTCGGCGTGTTGGCATGGATACAAACTGCAAGGAAATACATGTTTAAACTATTTATTGCGGCCTATATTTTATCATCTTACTCCAGATACTTGAATAAATCCCAGTATTTACGCTTGCACTGTACAGTAGCCACGTATGGCGATGTATGAGGTTCTTCTTACTTTTCTTTCAAATGTCCCAAATTGGGGGGGGGGGACCGACCCTCATCTTCATCTTCAAGGTAGTTACGACAAATCATCATCATCTACTATCAGAAAAAGTGCGGTCTGGTCTGCCCCCAGTAGTTCAGATGAATGGAGGAGGACACTAATCAAGGTGAGCGCAATCAGCGCAGGTGTTTCCTCACCTAACAACACTTAGGCTTGTGGGTTCGATTCCCACTGGGACCATATGTACTGAAAAATGTATGAACTCACTGCAATGTAAGTCGCTTTGGATAAAAGTGTCAGCTAAATGGCATATATGATTAGTTTGTCCTGCGTTACTCCAAACTGCAGGGGGCAGTCGGCCAGACCAGACGGCACTTTTTGCTAGATAGTAGTACAAGATGATGATGACTCACCGCGACTTTTGCCTTGTTGTCGTGACTACCTTGAAGACTGCGGACGGTTTGAAATGCGATTACATAATGTCAATCAATGGACATATAGAGGAGAGCGGAGAATTGTAAAACAAAAAGCTGCATTATTCAGAGACCTAGCCTAGTCATTTTGAATATAAGAAACGTACATTTGTCTATTCATACCATTTAGATTTCTACAGTTTGCATTACAGTATTGATTGCAATCCAAAAAGCCCAAAGTTACATTTGCCTCCGTGCTGGGGCAAAGAACATGGATGCAGTCAATTGTCACACCTAATACACAGAATAAACTCACGTGGCAATTTATGCTGTTGTTGTTACATTAAAACAATAAAATAATTGATTGGATTTCTGTACAGTGCCTACTGGAAGTCTACACCCCTTTTTAAATTGTTAACCTTTTTTGCCCCAGAGAGAGAGTTCAAACTACATAGCTAGCTAGTGTTTGTCTTGCAGTTTCAGAGTTTCCTGCTAGGGTGAAAAAAAAAAAAAAAAGATCAGATGTTGTGCAGATGCTTCCCGTGCAACCACAGAGGAAGACTATTTCACCAATAGAAATGACTCAAAACATGGTTGATTTATAGATAAGGATATGCCACATTTTGGTTGGATACTCAACTCTTCTTTTCTTTTTATCAGACTCATTCCTCATTCTGACATGGGCCTTGGTGACAAAATAAACAAATAACACTTAAGCATCGTTCTCAGTACTAATTGAATATATGGTAAACTACAAATAATAATAATAATAATAATGAATCACTGGTCTGATTTTATCTAGGCCTAAACACCACCAGTCTGATTTCTGGCATTAAGGACCTCATATTTTGGGGCAGCATGGTCTCTAGAAGGTAGTGGACCAGAAAATCTCCCTGATGCCACAGACTATACCAATGGCTTAATCAGGGTTAAACCCCTACATGAGCCCATATGGGCTGCCGTGCAGTGCCAGAACACAATAGAGGTCATAATGAAATCTTGGATTACCCCTCATCCCCTCATCTTTAGGGTACAGCTGACAAGGGAGTTATAATGGGACCAGTGAGAAGGGGGAGAGGGAAGGAAGACAAGACAGAAAAGATGTGAGTGGGAACATCTGCTTAATTAGTTACAATGGTAAGGAGAGAATTGACTGTTGGGACACACACATGGATGGACTGTAGGGTAAACATACTTGTTTGAGGGGGTTTTTGCTCTGGTGGGCTAGCCTTGCCTCTCAGTTGTAGGGAATGTACTTGGAGAAAGCTTGGTACATATTACAGGAGGGCAATTCCACAGTAACAGAATGATCCAGGGACTAAATTTTTCACTTTGAAATGTATGCATAATGAAAACCCTTGATTGCAAAGTTTAACAAACTATACAACTCTATGCACAAGGCCTACTTCTAACAATTCCAAAAAAAACAACAACACTTATTTACTTTAAGAAAGAAATCTCTGTGCAGATTCAAAGTTCGGTAACAGAATGACCCTAAAATCTCCCTGGATTTCTTATTTAACCACATTTCCCCAAAACTGTTAAATATCTGCTCCAAATTAAGATTAAAATGTGTCTGTAGAAAGACTGGGGTCTTAGCTATCATATGATACCTTGAGTTTGAAAAAATCTCCTTTGGTTGTTGAGCTACAGTAAGTGAAGTGGATTTACATCCGATAACACTCTCATTAAGTTAATAGTGTACTTTTATCAACTTATATAACTCATAAAACACAAGAAACTAAATCTGCCGTTGAAACTCTTAATTTAATGTGATTTAAATCAATGGCATTTGTGGTTTTCAGGGTCTTTCATTATTACAAAAGAAAATAGCCTGCACTTTTGCCAGCAAAAGAAATATAACAAAAAAACAACAACATACAAGTAGGTCTGTGTCACCTGTAGACACACACACAGAAACCTAATCTGCTCCTTATCCCAAAAATCAGAGTGGCTGCTGAATTTTCTCATCCACCAGACACCTTGACTGGTAGATGAAAAATTACATTTTATACCCTGCCCGAACATTTTGTAAAAGCAAATTTGTGAAGTGCAGGGTGGTATGGCTGCTGGCCCAGATAGTTTCAGATGAGGTCAGTAACGGTCTTGTAACGGTCTCCAGTAGAGTGCTGTTTGAAATGAAGCAGTTCACCTGCCCAACAGTTCTGAAGGTAGGGAGGGGCTTCTGAGGGTGTCTCTGCCTGTGATGGCCCATGTCAGCCTGGGTTGAATTGCTATTTAATCCGGCTCACTACTAGAGTAGTCCCCCCCACCCCACTCCCCATTAAGATTTCAATGAACCCACTGTTGCCCTCTGTTCAATTAAGTAATGTATTAGAACTATATTGCAAGAACGACTTTATTCACTTTGTTTGGGTCTAAGCTTTCTCGACCAGTTTTCTAAAGTGGCATCTCCAAACAGACAAACGACCCTGTCCCTCCATGGAGGGCCTTGGTGTGCAGCCTAGACCTAATATGGATTAGCACAGAGAAAATGTAAATGGGATTGGCAGGTGGTGCCCCTCGGATGAGACCCCCTCAAGCCTCTCAAGGGGCTTTCCTGGCGACCTCTTACCTCCAAGATGACACCTCTTGAAGGACACAGAGGTTGGGCATAAGACATGTCATATGCAGAGACCTAATCCTGCTTGAAAGGAGAGTTAGGCCATTTGCACAAACAAACATGGCACAGGAGCTGGACAAAAAGAAGGCTGTCTCAGTGTAATATGTCCACCCACTGTTTGTCATAAGAGAGGACTACCACTCTGCTTTCTTATCTTTTTTAAGGTGAAGCATGTAGTTTTACCCTTTCAGTGCTCTTCACTGAGCATTCTTTATCATGCGATCTCATTAATTCAAGATCAAATCAAATTTTTGGGTTAGGGTTAAATCTATATAGAGAGGGATGACAGGAGGGATGGACATGAATGTCGAAAGGGATTAATATGGGTAAACGGGATCCCAGGACTGTCCTGGGAACACTTCACATTTCATGACAATGTGAAATGACGAGTCCTGGGAAATTCCGAAATTTCTTACAACACAAAGCGCACACATAACTGACAGTACAAGCGACTGTACACGCGACCTGAATGCAGTTGTTAACCTTACAGGAAACCCCTACAGTAGGCCTATATGAATTGTCGAGAGACTTGTATGTTTGTGACACAAACATGAAGTCTGTTAACAATTCAGAGAAGCTATCTTCTCCTGTTCTAGAGCCTTGGCTATTTTCCTATCCAGTCCCAATCCCACTGACTTGACTCCTGTCTTGCATGAAAATTCCTAACTTTATTCTGTACGCTAATCCATAGGTTGCATTATCAAAGTCTCTCGCTTATTCATGTAAAAATACGTAAGATGCAGTACCTTGCTATTTTATACACTTCCACCCCGCTATTCATGAGCTGATCAACTATCTGTATAATCATCAACTCGACTTTGCCAAATATAGATATTTTGTCATTGGTTGAAGAAGGTTATCTAGCAAGCTGAGCAATTTTGGTCATTTGACTTTAGTTTGACTGCCCTTACTCAGTGTGCTACTGTGGGTCCTGAGGGCGCTCTGTGTCCAGGTAGCCTACTGCTGAATTAACTGACCAACATGACCAATGCTCAGAGTTTATGAATGGCCTGTTTTGCAATTCACAACAATGTCATTGGGGATCAAAGATGGTTACTCTGTCATTACAATTTAATTTGCGCTGACATTTCTACATAGTGGCGTAGACATAGTGGCGTAGACAAAGTGGCGCAGACAAAGTGGCACAGCGCCCTGCTTACATTTTTTGAGGAGAACCCAGGCCATTATAGTGTCCATATCTCAGTTTTAAACACTTTAAATGGGCACTTCTGATTTATGTGGTATTTCCCAGGACTCTCTGTATAATAAATATGCATTGTTTCTGGTATTGAAACTTTATAGATTTTCAGGCAAATATGAATCCATATCCCCATGGATCTGGACCCCATGACGTTGGGGGTGGTGTCTGAGCTCCAGCTGAGCCTGAAGGCTCTTCCATCCACGTTGACAGGTCAATAAGGTACACACACAAAGGGCTCAGCAGGAGCAGTTCCATGGAGGAGGGGTTGGTATTCTCTTGGGAGAAATGGTTTAGTGAACCTCTTTTGGCAGGAGTGTATCCCAAGGCCCCACATACTACCTTACAGCCTTTTAACAAACACACATACTACCTTAAAACCTTTTAACAAACACACATACTACCTTAAAACCTTTTAACAAACACACATACTACCTTGCAGCCTTTTAACAAACACACATGCACAGTGTTACTGTAACTACCTCATGCCCATCCTGTGCTCATTAGGTCTACATAAACTTGTAAACACCTTCTCACACACACTCTGTCACCCCTGAGGTCCATGCTTGTGCCACGTGCCGTCTGTGTGTGTTGATAGTTTGAGGGAGTGTGGTGGAGGATCTGCCATGTCTGGAATAGCCTCTGATCCTCTTAAATGATTACTGAGGCTGTTGAGATGACCTGCGTGGGGAACATGTGGCAGCCCCCCCTACTTCTGACACCAGCTCTATTAGAGAAACAAAGAACATTGAATACAAGCTATAAAAAGGAAGATAATGAGAAAATGATCATGGTTTAGTTTGCCTAGTGAGAATGAATCATTAATTGAAATGACTATTAACAGCCCAACAAATCCCAGATTTTGCATTTAAACCCCAAAACAAGTAACCCACTAATTTCAGGGTTACTAGTACTTCATGAATTGTTTAGACTAAAGTTGGTCAAAACCTCTTTCTTGATCTACTGGTTTGGGGAGGGATGGTTAGAAGAAGGGGTTTGTTTGATAGTATTCTGGCAAACGCTGGAGAATGTGCGTGGCAGTACTCCCGTGTCAGTGACGAGCCCTGCCCTTTCCACAGTGCCACCGCAAATTCATGTCGACCAACCCTGAGCATAAAACATGTTTTGTTTTTGCCGCCTCCTCTCTGTTCTGTCTCCCTCTCTTGACATTTGGTAATGTGCCCTTTTGGTCCCCACTGGGAGGCGTCTCAGCCTGCGCCAGGGCCCCAGATGCAGAGCATTCTAGAGTCAAGTGCTTTCCTTTTGTCCTTTGTGACTTCTACCAACGCCTCCACACTCAAATCTAGTCAAGTCTCTACAGTGCCATGTATTGGAAAGAGGAAGCATTTTGTCTTCTTTTACCTCTACTCCAACAGTTTGGATTTTAAATCAATTACTGGTGGATCAAAATAGAGATTCTCAGCTTTATTCATTGGGTTTTTTCAGATTGTGTTCACCATTGAGAGAGTGCAATATTTTTTAAACATACTCCCCTAATTCAGGGCTCCAAAAGTATTGTATACTGTAATGTCCAAATAAAGTACTCATGTTTAGTATTTGGTCGATAATCAGTTGCATGCAATAACTGCCTGAAGTCTACCCATGGACCCCACCAGACACTGGGTATCTTTTCTGGTGATGCTCTGCCAGGCCTGTACTACAGCAACCTTCAGTTTATTTTGAGGAAATGAAATGCATGTTCAATTGGATTTAATGTGAAGATTGACTTGAAGATTGAAGATCTTAGCGCTTTTTGGCCCTGAAAAACTCCCTAGTTGCTATGGCAGTATGTTTGGGTCATTGTCTTACTGTATGATGAAGCTCCATCCAATGAATTTGGAGACATTTGCTTGTACTCGAGCAGACAAGATGTTTCTGTACACTTCTGATGCTGCTTTCAGCAGTAAAATTCTCAAATTAAGTTAGCCAATTCTTGTGGCAGCTATACATGCCCAAACGATAACACCCCCTCCACCATATTTCACAGATGAGGTGGTATGCTGCATATCTCCAGATCCTTTTTTCTCCAAATGTTCCTCTTGCAATGACTCTGGTACATGATAATATTAATCTTGTCTGTCCACAAGACCGTTTTCCAGGCCTCTGCAGGCTTTTTACTAGATACTTTTTATCAATGCTTCCTCTTTTCAATACTAATGGAGGGCACTGTGTCTGCCACCCTATACTGTATTTGCTCTATTGTATATGTTAGTTAGTTAGTTTTTGTCTCGACTGTGCAATGTCTGGAGTGTGTTATACTGGATCTCAATGGGACTTCCTGGTCAAATAAAGGTTAAATACTTTTTATTATTGCCTATTCAAAACCCTATGTAAACATTTTCACAGGGGAAAGCATATGCAGGATAGCAGAGTTATATGCTTAATATTTGTATTTATTTATCAAAAGTCTGCCATTCAGTATCAGGCTTCCCACCCCAACCTTTTCCGGTGTGATTTGGTTTTTGGGTGTGAAGGTGGGAGGTAGAGAGGCAGGATGATGCAGGAGAGAGGAAGTGCCTGGTTCTCCTGGTTGCATGGCCTGCAAAGTTCAGGAATGACGGAGTGTGTGTGTGTGTGTGTGGGGGGGGGGGGTTGTGTGTGTGTGTGTGTGTGTGTGTGTAACAATGGGTGCTTTGTGAGAGGGACCGACTGGAGTGGGGCGGGGGGGTTCAGTGCTAAGCGGAGCGGAGCCACTTCATTAGTCAAGGCTCTCCTCTCGCAAACCCCCACTACTCCTCCTCCTTTCATTCTCTCTCTCCTCCCTCTGTTATTCTCTCTTGCGCTTGCTCGCTCTTTCGCACTCGTTAAGAGCTGAAGTCTGAACCGTTAGGACCGTGCACGTTCTCTGGGCAGTTAAGGGTGGCGACGCGGTCGAAACAAACAGGGGGGCTACATACTCCTTTGTGCAGGACCAGTTTGTCTGTCTCCTGTCTGAAGGTAAGTCTTCTGTGGAATGCTGTCATTCTGTCCTCCGTGCCAGGAGCAAAACATTATAGCCGGATGCAGTTGTTTTCAAGTAGCTGGAAGATGATGTATATATGATATCTTCATTTGCACTTGTCAAATTGCTTGCTTTTCTGGTGCATGATGACATTTTTGTGTAAACATAGCACAGAAAAGTTTCTCATTGGTTTGTGTTTGTCTGTTTGGAGAATGCTGAGAGGGGGATTTTTCGGGGTTTGTCAGGAGTTTCTTTTTTTTTTTTTTTTTTTGTCTTGTCGCAGGGAGGGGGGGTGGGGGTCCTCAGCTGTGTTGACTCAACTGTCAGTGTCAGAACCCCTTGCAATGGTACACACAGAGGAGGCAGCTTGCTTTTTTGTGTGTCTCTCTTGCACTCTCTCTCTCACACACACACACAAACACACATTTTTGGGAATGATGCAGCATGGAGGTAGCCTAATCCTTCACATCCTGTAGAACGCACTCTGACTCATGAGAAAGTCTCATCCAATAACACTACATGCTCTGTACTTTACCCAGAGATTTGTAAACACACTGAATTGACTGTGTTTATACTGAGTCATTTCTGCTTCGTCATTATCCCTGTAATGAACCATGTCTTGCTTTAAGGTACAACAAAGCCTTCATTCAGGCTAACTCATGCATTTTGCACATACTGTAAGCCCCTGGTTTGGCTTCAAGTTCTTGTTTAGATATAACTGCACAACACCGCCTTAGATGTAAACAGATATCCGGGATGCAGTGGGATTCAATAGAGTGCCTTCCAAGATATGCCTCTTTTAATTCAGACTAGGCTATATCCTGTGAAAAGAAAACTCTTGCAGAATCTATTTGAAGATGCTGGACAATTATAAGGGAAGCCTTTACTTTAAGTGAAGTTACAGTGAGGCATTAATTAGAGGGTTGTGCTGTCAACTGTTTTTCAGCCCCAGGGATGTAAAAGTCCTCACCATGTGTGTCAGATGCAGATGTTTGCTTACAAGCCCTTGTAAAGCGGTGTCTTTGTTTGCACTTGGAGACAGATTGATGAGAACAGACTGAGTGGAAAACCCTTTTCTCAAAAGCAGACTGTAATAGAGGGGGAGTTCAACCAAACGTGTTGCCCAGAGAGATTGAAACCCAAATGCACACAAGGCTAATGTGGTGAGGAGCAGGATGCACATGCAACCAATCAATATGTGTGCTAGACTAACTTTAGGTAAACAATGATGTATATCAAGTGACAGATACTTTTCTCTAAGCGGTCCTATTTGGTGATATTTTGTCGTTAGTTTGGGGATTTGTACCGTGCCAATGTGATTTAAATGCATTCCATTAAACTGTAAGCAGGTCTTTGTGAAATGTACTGCATTGCATTAATAACCTCTTTTATCTCTGTATTACAGAATGAAGAGGTGAACCCACTCTGATTACAGTGATGGCAGTGCAGGCTGGCATACAGGTAATCGTAAACATTTTGGTGCAATGGAGGACATTCCTCAAACTCAAGAGTACCAAGATGGCCAGAGTTAAACAGCGCATTTGTTGACCATTGCTTTTCCTCCATTCTAAGTTCTCAAGACATACAAGCTTATTATCAAGTAAAGTACTTTGTGAATGTCTTGTTTAAAGGGGCAGCACAGCCAACCCCAATTGCAGTGAATTCAGCTGCATACTATGCCTCGGTAACAACAAACTGCTATGAGATATGCAAGTTTGAAACTTGAAACTTGATATGCATTCTGAAAATAAATTATAACAAGACGGTTTTATCTTAGGCCTCCATTCAGCGTAATAATAATTCATGTATTCATGTAACATTACTCACGTAACATTACCGAATACACGATAGGCTACCGCAGTAACAAATACTGCTAGACTTCTGTATATTAACCACCCAAAACAAAGTAGGCTAGCTATCACATTACTTCTAGCTCCATGTGAACAAAATGCTTACAAGCTTTATACCTAGCTAACGTTCGCTAGATAGCAGCTGCACTTTGCAACAACGTCAAGCTTCTCTCCTCAAATCGACCATTGATGAGGATTGCTCACTATCAATTTCACTGAATCCTATTTTTGACGCAGTCTCCTGCTAAAGCACCAATCTATTTTCATTGCTACTCTTTTAATACACAGATTGCAAGTTTCCGATTATTGATATGGGCCTGACTAATCCCTGGAGTGGAAACGTTCCACGTCAACATTAGATATAAATCGCAGTTTTCACTGGACTGCCCCTTTAACTACATTTATTTGTAGTCTACAAACTACATACTTCCATTTATTTAACAATTTAAAATAAAATAAACTCCACAATGAAAGGTAAAATAAGTAAATTATAACTAAATGTACACTATAATAAAATGTCACATCTTTGAGTTAGTTAGGCTACAGTTACAACACAGAAACTGGTAGGGGTATACTGTATTTGTCCAAATGATTGACCCTTATATGTTTGATATGAGTTTGAATGTCATGGAATTAAATTCCACTTATTTCAATTCTGCATCCTGGAGGTTTTTTCAATTTAAATGTCAATGCATGAATTTAATTGAGGCTAATTCTGAATTGACTCCTCACCCACTTTAATTTCTATCTGGAACCTTCTGGACGATTCACCTTTCTGAAGCACTCCAGCATTGATTGGACCCTTTTCCCTGGGATTGTTTTGCTCTGGTTTCCCCCAAAAAGGCCTGTTCATACCAGACTGTAAACCCAGGAGTTTCCTAGGCAACGTAGCTATGTTCTGTATGTCTGAGAAACCTGGGTTGGCCTTTAAAAGGGAGAACACACCGGGAAACCGGTGACTGATCCGATGGCCTGTCACCAATGACTTGTTGCCGACTTTTGAACATAATTTTAACAAAACATGTCGTTGGCGATCAAAGATTCACTATCATTACTGAATATATTGTTTAGTTTGCCTTGAAATTTTTACATCGTGGCGCCGCCCAGTTCACAGCGTGGCGCAGCGCCACTCCTCCAATTTTAGGGGAGAACCCTGAAGACGTTCCAGAACGCACTAGCCCGAGTAATGGTTGAAAGCTTAACATACTTCAATATACTAGTGTTGCACGATATACCGGTCCCATAAAAGTATCACAATACCCTGCTTTGACAACGGTTCTATATTAAGAACATTTAGAACCGTTTCTTTTTTCTTTCTTTTTTTTACCATAAATGCCTGACGCAGTATTTAGTTTGAACAGTGCGGAATATTATCACTATTATATAGTGTAATTTGGCTATTTGCTCACAGGGGGGAGGGGGGCAGTGCGCTCTGCATGCAAAGTGGGCGAGTGGCTGGGAAAGACAACACTAAACAATCGCACACGCTGCGTTTACAAGAAGGAGGGAAGAAAAGTATGGAAGTCGCAAGTGTCGATGTTGGCCGTCCCCAGCTTGTTGATAAAAAGGATGCCAAAGTGAAATCATTACTTTGCGTAGAGAGCCAATGATGACGGCGAGCCGACCGAAATCACAAAGCCTATTTGTAAAAGATGTTACAAGGCCATGCAGTCAAAGGGAGGCAACGCATCTTCCCTATAGGCATCGCGACCTCTACTAGGAGTTCAAATCACGAGAGGTCAGCGAAGAGGTCTGATAGCTAAGGATATGCTTAGATACATGATTCGATCACATAACATGTTCAGGGATGGAAATTAAGTTCAGCATGTCCTCAAATATTCAGTCAAGCAAGCGAGTATGTTTAAAAAAGTGTCTACTCCTCTCCTGGTGACCTGTGATCATGTGCCTTTGCC
Organism: Argentina silus; assembly: GCF_951799395.1. NCBI lineage: Eukaryota > Metazoa > Chordata > Actinopteri > Argentiniformes > Argentinidae > Argentina > Argentina silus. The sequence continues at coordinate 1,934,325 of NC_139674.1, read as the reverse complement.
TGATGTTCCATCCCTGTACATGTTAATGTATTCTTCTTGTGATCTGAGTTAAATTTAAAAATGTCTCAAGATTAGGTTCAAATCTACATACCGTAACTTGGAATATGAATGTAATTGAGATAAGACCTGGGCCTGTATTATGGACAGATTGACAAATATAACCTTATATTTTGTGTCAATGAATGAATGTAAAAATGTACATAATTATTTTGTGTTGTTGTATTTGTTGTTCAGCAATCAAATCTCATTATGGTATCGTTTAAGACTTGAAATCATGATACTTAAGATGGTATCGGTATCGAAGTCAACATTTTGGTATCATGACAACACTACAATATACTCACTGATTCTGCTGCCTAGGACAGGAGAGGGTTAAATGTGCATTTTAATGTGAAGTCAGCCAGTCAGGTGATAGTGTGGAGTCCAGACATAATCCCCAAAGGCATGGTAATCCAATCTGGACTTGTTTATGTAAACTAAACACTTTTCACTAATTAGCTTCATTTAGTGTGAACGGGGGGAGCCACATGTTGTTGCTGAGTACGCCAAGCACCTCCTCCTCAGAACAGTGTTATGTAAGCCTACTCGCTCTTGTCTGCGCTCCTCAATCCAGGATGTTTTATGTGATATCCGATATCTCTGACAATGGGGCATCCCTGTTTCCTGCCCCCTCCAAGGGTCAGAGGTGACTTGTAGGGTTGTTGTAAAAAAACAACAACTAAAGGGCAATAAAGTCTGTTCTCTGTGAGCCTCAAAACCCTAGTTAAAGTATCAGTTTGTCATGCTGTACCAAGCATTGACCAGATAGAACAGCTGCACTGTCAACTTCATGGCTCAAAGAATATTTCTGTCTCTTTGTGCTCCAATTCACATGAGCAAAAAAGTCAGCCACCGTAATATTTGTAATAGACTCAATGAGACATATTCCAATGGGAGTTTTTTTAAACTGCAAATAGCATTTGCATGATGTGGAATGTGTTTACTAAAACTATGGTTGAATAATCAATGTCAGCATGTTCATCTGTCTCATCTTTCAAGCTTTACTCCTCTGCAAGGACGGTAGTAAATGAGAGTATAGGCTATTCTAAGATAGCAAGACAGTGGAGATAAATCTGATCTGACCCCATAGCAAAGCAGGATATGGGCCTCTGCTCCAGGCAGTCCCTCCCTCCTCAGCTGACTTCTCTCAAATCACTACAGACATGTAAAACAAAATGCACTGTTTTATTGACAAAATGCCAGGATTCAAACATTGCGTATTAGAATTGCACTGCAGTGTTTAAGCAGTAACTCTATTTCACATGAGCAAAGAGAACTAGAGTGGTTTTGGATCCTCTAAACAAGGAGCTAATACAACTATAGATCCACTCATCTGACACGAGGAGCATTGGGGGCTCATTTTTAAGTTCAGGTTCTTATGTCGCCTCAATACTCAAGTGTGTCAGTTACCCTCAACACTCAGATGTTTCAGTTATCTTTATTGTCCTCAACCTGTAAGACACTGAATCAAAGCATATTTTCATCAGAGCAAAAAGGTTTGTATATTATTTTATTTGTGCAAAACATCTTTAATCTATTATTTTGATGACTCACTTCTTCCTCTCCCCTTCTCTCTCTCCTCCCTCCACTTGCAGGTGTGGTTTGGTGAGAAGTTTGATGCCCCCCCTCAGGCCCCTCGAAGCCCCCTGGCGGCCCGCCATGGCCCAGGCCTGGCAGACGTGTTCCAGTACGACCAGTGGCTGTCCGTCCGCCACAAGGCCACACTGGTGCCCATGCAGGAGGACCTCGCCATCTGGCTCAGTGGCATGCTGGGTAAGACTTGGACTGGCCATGGTCGGACCCTACCCTATTAGAAGTACATCAGCAGGCCTCAACCCCAAATGAATAGGAAACTGTCTATGATGATGGGATCTGTATACAACGGAAGGGTCAAACACTGAACATGGACTTGGCTTGACTTCCGACCACTATCTAGTTGTGAAAATGTATGACAAGGCTGAATATAGTAGTCAGGGAAATGTAAGATGGCCCAGAAGGGAGCTCTTTTGAAACTTACCTTGGGATCGAAGTAAAGGTGGAGTAGGGACAAGGCCTTTTCCATGAGTTCAATATCAAGATTCAAGATCTGTTTACTCTGACTAGAAGGAGTTTGTGCACTGTGACCTTAGCTACCTGTATTCAGAGTTACTGTTTTTGTCAATGTTTTCCTAAAAAAAACGTTCATAGACAAGGTGCCGTATTTGTGGCTAATGGTTTTATGCTTGTTATTGTTAATGCTGAAAATTGTTTGTGCATTTGGCCTGAAATGACCATTCCCTCTTCTTAACCCTTCTTGTCCCACTCTCAACTCCCAACAATACACACACACACACACACACATATATGTGATACATACACACACACACACACACACACACACACACACACACACATACACACACACACATACACACAGGTAAGGAAGTGAGAACAGAGCACTTTATGGAGGAGTTGAATAATGGGGTGAAGCTGTGCCAGTTGATCGGAGCGCTGCAGAGCAGAATCGCCCAGTGTGACCCCTCAGATAAGGGCAAGGTGAGCCAGGAAGACGCATGTTCATCATTTAGAATGGCCCTTGAAGGTAGACTCACCAATATGATGTTACCATGGGAAATGGGATGACTTCAGAGATGTTTCAGCTTTACCCTGCGCATGAGCTCAGCAATGCAACATGAAAGCTGTGGGACAAATAGGCTGGCCAGTCAACTTTTTCTGTTGGTCATCTGTAATATTTCTGGTAATTTCAAATAATGAAATGCACCCCTTGATTTGGAAGATTCAAAATGAATCTTCCCACAATCATTACTAATCTTAATGAGATTTTTTTGGTGTTTTACTTTATCATAACCAAAAAACTAGGAAACTATAACTTTATTGTGTGTTTGTCATATGAAACTTTGTAAACAGATGATCTAACTTAAAAATATGCCTAAATTCTTGAAACACTACAGATGCATCACAAAAATCAAGTACTATTTGCATGAGAGCATTTACATTTGCTCTATTGTTTACATTTCTGTTGATACACACGTTTTAATGGTTTGCACAAATGGCACTCCTTTTACCCTGCAGTTTCCTATGAGGAAGGTGCCATGCAAGAATGATGCTTCTCCAGGGTCCTTCTTCGCCCGCGATAACACAGCCAACTTTCTAGGCTGGTGCCGCCACATAGGTGTGGAGGAGACTTACCTGTTCGAGTCAGAGGGCTTAGGTAAGAACTGTTACCAGATCAAATCAAACTTTATTAGCACATTTCATACACTGGTGCAATACCATGCGCTTTATGGGAAGAATAAGCGCTTGTCCACCAAACACGCTTTTGCCTACAAAAAACAACTTTTCTATGCTAGTAACTGTACTGTAGCTTGCTACACAATACATTTAGAGTGTTTTTTTCATACAAAAATAGTGTATAGTCTATATAGTGTACACACATGGGGAGACATCATAGGGTGTGAGGAAGGGTACCCTTGGAGGCTGGGTGGGTGCTGGCTTCTATTCACATATTATTGCGCATTGATCAGGCAAATAAGTGTTATTGTGTGTGTCTTTGTGTGCGACTCATTATGGTTCAAATGGGTTAGCCATTCATAACTGTAAGGTCGATTTCGAATCCATGATGAGGGTAAAGCTACGGTAAGGCTTGGGAGCAGTTGTTAATCGCGTCTCAGGACGTCACTTGGAGATGTTAGCTATCAAAAACAGCTGTGGTAGTCATGAAAATTGACTGCATTTTTTTTTCTGTGTGATTTGAAATTTTAAAACGCTATTATGTTAAAAACAGACATCTAGGGAAGGAGGGGGACATGGGTTTCACAATAGCAGAGTTATTTTATTATAAAGTGTCGCAAGCCTGTGGACCTCTTAGGGACAACTAGTGTTAAAAAACGTAAAAGGGCAATCTGCGATTGGTACATCAATTCAAGAGATATAGCCATTTGATTCTTGAGGAATATTACTTATAAATGCCTCATGCCTAGTTCAACAGTCTTACCCCAGCAGAACCCAAAATATAAGCGTGTTTTACTCCATTGTTTGTAAACAATGTAATTATAACTTACAGGGGCGGGCAGCCTGGCTGGCTATGACCTGACCACACATTTTTTTTTTTTAAATAAATTTAAAATGGTGCAAATGGATAAATGGTGTCTTGTAGGAACAAGTTTGCTTGTTATCTAGCTGTATGTCTAAACCAATTTAGACTTTTGTGGTTCAGCACTGTGGTGCTACAGGGATACAGCAGGGCCTACAGGACCCATAGTCCCACCATTCCTGTTTGCATTCTCTGTGAAGTTGATTAAGGGTCCTTTACCCAAGGCGTAATCTGGTCAAATGGACATGGGAATTTAAGCCTTTGATGACTTTGCAGAGCAGATGCACCCTCAGCAGCCATTGTCTAGCTTTCCTTTTAAGCCTTACCACTTAATGATATAATAGGATCCATTGTGGGGTACAATCCTCCTAAGTTACCTGTGTGGATACTCCTCATTACAAGTAATGAGTCTCAGGAACAGCTTGGGTTAGACTCTGAGACATAAGATCCTGCTCATGTTATCATCCAGCCACCTTGTTCAAACAATTTGTACCCAAACGGATTGAGCACATGTACCACTTTGTTTCAAAAGACCGCTCCAGTGAAATACCAACTATTCAAGGTAAAAATGATGTCTTGTGCTTACCCATGATGTTTTACGATTATAGTCAAATTAAATAAGCATAGGTTGAAATATGTTGAGAAACCTTATCAGTTACTCAACATATTTCAACCTATGCTTATTTAATTTGACTATAATCGTCAAACAAATCTGGAAGTTAAATAAAATAAACCTTATCAGTTAATTTTATTTAACTTCCAGATTTGTTTGATGCTTCCAACTAAAAGTCCTAATACAATGTCACTTTACTGCCACCCTGGGTAGATTAAAAACCTGACATCAAAATGTCAGTACAAAAACACATCATCACATCAAACAACAGAATAAACAGCAGATTATACAAATGGTCATGGTAACAACATTGAATTTGATTTCAGCTACAGTCTTCCGTTTGCGTGTCATAGTTGCATAGTGCAGTGAGAGCAGGCATGTGCTGTAGGAGGGGGCCAGGTTGATTCTTAAATTTGTTTTAGCTCTCTCTTAGACCGGAACCAGAACGGACCCATGCACAGTCAGCCCCGAACCCATTAACGAGACCCGAAAGCTGATGGGCCAGGTTCTAGCCCCGACCCAATTAGACTGGAGTGATAAAAATAAAAAAAGAGGCTTTTTTTTCAGCGAGTAGTGCAGTAAAGACCTTACCGACTGAACAGACTTGGTGAACAGACTTTCTCCTAATATCATGAGCTCGGTCCACAGTGTGCCAGAGCGCACGCTCAGATAAGAGGCAATTAAGCACGCGCCCATCAGTGAATGATTGAATGTGACATGATGAACATGACTGGATGGTTTTGAAATGTCCCACATTATAACATCACACATCTTCTGTCATTGTGGGAATTGGGACAAATAGCCAAAATTGCCAAAACCTTAATCCATCTCCATCTCGCATTGTGTTGCGCGCTCTCTCCCGCTATATGTGATCACTTTGTATAGTGGTGCACGTTGACATAGGCGCCTTCTAGATTGTAGCACAGGTTTGGATGAGTTGGGATTGATATACTGACAAATGTATGCAACGCTCTCAAGATCAGCTGTTTATTGGGTCTGGACGTAGGTAGGCCTTGTGTCATTTATCTGAGACCCGATAATTTCATGCTTTTCACTTACACTAATCATTTATCCTCCACCAAAAGTCACCAGAATTGCTTGTTTAACAGGAGATATGCATATATGTAAGTCGGGATTGAGCTTTTAGTGTTCTGGGTTCTGTGTTTCTCCTCAGTGCTGCATAAGGAGCCTCGCCAGGTGTGTCTTTGCCTGCTGGAGATTGGCCGCATTGTCTCCAAGTAAGTTTCCAGTTGCTGGATATGCTGCTTTATTAGTGTGCCGTTGCCACAAAGTACCTTGTACCTTGTTTGTCCGTTGTCTGTATGTTGATTATTTGTGTATGATGCACCACTGTAGCTGCGAACAAAAAAAAGGCAGGAATTAATTAATATAGAGCTCAGGCTTCAAAACAAGCTGTTTGTTCATAATTAAGCTTGAGCACTATATGAAATCTTGCCTTTTCATTCATTTCATTTAATGCTCCAACACAACCCCCCCCCCCCCTCCAAAAAAAATAAGCACCCCTCCTTTGTTGTTTCGTACACTGGCACGCAAAGGCTTCTTTGAACTGTATAGTTTCTACAGTCCGTAAGATTCCCCACTGCCATATTGATGGGTAGTACACTTGTGTCAGTGCTATGTGTTGTGGCTGCATGTTGGTTAGAGGAGTCTCCAACTAATCTGTACAGGGTGTCCAGACTTTAGTTCCAGCACTAACTTTTCCTCTTGAAAACGGTCAATGTAGCATCGGTAGTAGTCATATACATCAATTCTAGACCCAAAATGTATTAAACAGTGTAATGTTGTTCTCAGTTGCTTTTTTTTTTTTTTAAATCAGTAGGAGGAAAATCCAGCCAGTGCAGTCCCTCTTTAAAATGTGTGATTAATTGTTAGGTATGGTGTTGAGCCTCCTGTACTGGTGAAGCTGGAGAAGGAGATAGAGTTGGAGGAGACCATGCTGATGAAAGGAGAGCTGGCCCCAGCTGTCAAAACCTTCAGTGTCTGCTGCCAGCACGGTGGCCTCTACCAGCCTGGAGTAAGTAGCCTCTCTCCCCCTCCCCCTCCTCCTCCCCCTGGAGGTTAGAAAATGAAAACTAAAACTAGCTGGGTAACAAGTGAACTGCTGCTTGTTGAAAGCTATGTAGAATTGCATGAAATCTGGTTATAGAAGATCACATTTTCTAAAGATGATAATTTCGGGGGTAGGAAAATTCTGCCGTATTGGGTTAATAGCTGAAGCGACTCCAGTAGGCTACTGGTTTGGATTTATCAATCAATGTGTAAAATATTATTAAATGGAGAAACCTTATACCTAACATGAAGAAGCCATAATAGAACCCCCCCCCCCCCACACACACACACACACACACACACATACACACACATAAAAATGTATTCTGGCGCCTGGTTGAAACATTTTAAAGTGTCCGGGTCGTAGTTGTCTAACTACTATTCTCTCTTTCTCTCAGGGCATGATGGATGAGCCCACCTGTAACTGCTCCAACAGAGTGTCCATCGAGTATCTGTCAGAGGGACGCTACAGACTGGGTGATAAGACCCTCTTCATCCGGGTGAGAAACATACACACTGAATGCTCTGAAGCATGACACAGCATGCATAGATTGCCTATGAAACTGGTGCTAGTTGTCAAATAGTACGTTTGGTCATGTAAAAGTCCAACAACTACAGAGTATCCAACAAACGCCTGTCTCTTCTAATAGCAGGGTTTCATGATGCCGAGGACGTGGTCCTATGTGGCTCAGCTGGTAGAACATGGCGATAACAACGCTTAGCTTGTGTGTTCGATTCCTGCTTGGACCATATATACTGAAAAATGTATGTACTCACTGCAATGTAAGTTGCTTTGGATAAAAGTGTCAGCTAAATGGCATATATTATGTGCTGAGCATACACTGCTAGTCTAGCTGAAGCTAGAACAACATTGTTCCTTGTTACGTGGTCCATATTCAAGCCGGCTCATTGATTGGTTCTTACATACTTTGCATTTGGTCGAGTCATCTCGTTCTTTGGTTCTTTCATTGTAACGAAAAGTAATTAGGCGGTTCTTAAAACAACACATTTTCATGATGGCAGTAAAACCCTATGAACTTTGGGCTAGGATCAGTACGTCTGGATGGGCGTAGTTTGAGTGGGTCAAGGACCCAACGATGAACTTGGCGATTTGAAAAGTGGTGTAGTGTATGCCCAGCATTAAAGATTTTGGCAAATAAGCCCCACTCTCTAATAGGGTGACCAAATATCCCATATTTTATATTAAAATATTATACAAAAGTATTATCAATGTATTTGTCATAATTTTTGTTTTGGCACAGTCGGTGCGGGAAAGTGAAGCTCGAGACTCAATACTCAATCTATCACCAAGCTGCCACGGCTAACAATGTTCTCTATTAAACCCCTATTTTGTTTTTGTAACAACTGTTTTGCATTTTAAATGCTAGTGTTTTCGGATGAAAATTTATATTGATCAGCAGGTAATTGTATCTGTACTTCAGTGCTTGGTGTTGTCATCCACACACACACACTTTATCCTAGGGAAAGTGAGTGTGCATTGAGCCCGTAGCTAGTAAAACATATTTTCCTGTAATCTACCTTGTGAACAGCCAGCAAATATCTACTGTTCACAGAAATCCCATTCACAGCTTGAGCACTAATCCCAAGGGTTGTTCTTTTTACTTGCAAGGACACGTGTTCTGGCTCCACCACTCCCTGGCCCTCCATATATACCTTGACCCTGTGGATGGAAACATCAGTCCATTTTAGAGTGAAATTCTGATTAGCTAATTATCCCACGCATTCATTACTGGAGACCTGCCTTCACTTTCTGAAACCTTGCTGAAGGAAAATAGGTGTTAATTGATATCAGTGCATTTGTCTTAAGGCGTTTTGCACAGGCAAAATGTCGCACCAAGAATCCAAAAGTCAACAATGTCCAGAGTATGAACATGACATGATGACATTTATTCAGGTCTGGGATCAACGTTGATATCATGTTCTGTTGTTAGGACTGGGCTCGTCTCACATTGTTCTTATGCTTCCTTTGGAGGTCTGACTAACCAATCTGGCTTGGATGGAATGCTGGCTGCGTGCGTTCACATTTTTGATTGGCTATGATCAGAAGGGTTTAGAGAGAATGACCCCCTCCCCTTTTTCGTAACGCTTGAAAAGAGCAAATTAGTCAGTGTTAGCCAGTCAACTTAGCTAACATTGCTAGCAAGCGACATGTTGAAGTGTTTTTATTTCTCCTGGAATTGTAATTCGGTTGTTAGAACACTACCAACGTGGGGATCAGTGAAAATTTGCTGTTCCGTTTTGAGCTGCCTATTGACTGTTTGGGAGTGTGGCAAGCATGTTACAGATCTTCCCCTTGCTAACCAACTTCTGCCTCGAATTTCCCTAATTCAGTCACTACAAGGTTAGGACTGGCCATAATAGAAAACATAACTCAAATGAAATGTCACTATTCATGTCTTTAGTTTGCATTATAGATAATCTTTTATAGCAGAGCGCTAGATCGGCCCATAAGCTCATTATTGGATCCAATTAGTGCTGGACCATCAACAGGGATTAATTATTAATTACAACACTGCCCACGAGGGCCAGGCCTCAAGCTAATAGCGTTGTTAACACTTTTATAGGGAACTAGCTGAAATCAGTTGCGGTTATGGTTGTGAAAGGTGTGTGTGGGGGGGGGGGGGGGGGGCTAAACATACTCTGCATTTCTATACAGCTGTTTCCTTCTAACCTGGATTTCCTGTGTAATACACAAGACAGACTTTAGCATAGCGCACAGCACAAAGCATGACCTCTTAAAGGGGAACACCGGCGATATGGGAAATGTGTTATTGTTTCTAAAGTCTCCGACCTGATGGTAGTCTGTCTGTCGAAGACCGCCCCTGTCTCCTTCAGTGAGCGAAGTGCCAATCAAAGGGGCTGTGTCCTAGGGCTACCTGCTGCCCTCCCAGTTGCAGCGCTACATAGGGCTTTGTACCAAAATATACATTCTATCACAGTATTTGTTTGGGAAGCCCATTTGATTGAGATTAGAACTGACATGAAATTGGTGATTTATTTTTCTGCCCTTTGCTCCAACTGTAATACAATTTAGAATTGTTAATTCTTTTGCTTTCCCTGCCATCCCTGAAAAGACAGTATTATTATTTGTTACTGTATTCATATCTCAAATAAAAGTTGAATAATGCTCTACTTTTTATCTTATTGATGTCAACTCCAAACTTGGTTTAAGGCATCACATTCCATGCTAGTTTATGCAATCTCTGCTCAGGTAGTTGGGTAGACCTAGAATGCTGATGAGAGATGCTGTTCTAATGTGGCAGGCTGGATCGCAATTGCGGACCAGTGATGAAGCACACTGGCCTACCGCAGTTCAAACATGTATCTCTGTCCATATTAACCGGGGGATGTAGACATTTCACGTTTTTGTACATTTCCAGTAACATTAGCATGAAAGGCATAGGTTTAATATTTGGGGCTATCATATACCAATTGATACAAGTCATGTATGTTTAAAGAGTCTCTCTCTCTCTCTCTCTCCCCCTCTCTCTCTCTTCTCTCTCTCCCCCTCAGATGCTGCATGGGAAGCATGTGATGGTGCGTGTGGGAGGTGGCTGGGACACCCTGAGGGGCTTTCTGCTCAAGTACGACCCCTGCCGAGTGCTCCAGTTCACCACTCTGGAACAGAAGATCCAGGCCTATCAGAAGGGTCCACCGGGCCACGGCGTTGCCCTCAATGCCCAACCTCAGGCTCCACCACCTGATATGGATCCACTCGCCGCTGTCAACCTCTTCCCATCCTCTTCTTCCTCTTCCTCCTCCTCTGTTTCAGTTTCTAAACACACCCCCACCTCTGCTGTGAGCCAGGCATCATATCCATCATATGCCCCGTCTCCAGCCTCAACTCCTACTCTGCCCAGGAAAGCAGCAGTAGCCACCCCAAAAAATATCCTACAGAAACTCAAGAAACCCACCCAACTGCCCTTGCCAACCCCCAAGAAGGCTAGTGTGCTGCCTATTGGGTCCCCAGGTGGATTACTAAAGCTGGGACCCAGCCCTAACAGTGGCCAAAGTCAGCAGAGGGGGCCACTCCCCCCCTGTTCCCCAGTTGTTGCTCCCTCTGCCCCCAAACTGAAGATCAGGCCCTCGCCCCGCGGTGTCCCCTCACAGCCCCGGAGCCCTGTGTGCCCCGAGCCTTCTTGTAAATGTCCCAAACCCTCCACCACCCCTGTTCTGCAGACCGCCATGGCCCCCTTGCGGGCCCCTACCCAGAAAGACGCTCGTCAGCGGTCTCGTTTGTCTCAGAGACGGCCCGCCTCCCCGGCCTCACGCCTTCGTGTAGATGCAGCCCGTCGGGCGCGTGTGGTAGCACCTTCCCCCAGGCCAGCCTCAGCCCAACCCGTCAGGACACAAACGCCTACCTCCAGGAATAACCCTGCAACCATGCCAAAACTCACCTCCTCACTTCCCAAGAGCAAAGACTCCACAACCAAAGGCAAAGGGCAGGCCCCAGCCAGGGCTGTCCCTAAACTGGTCCTGCCCCCACCACGGGGTGGTCACCCTGGGCGTGTTCTAGTTGGCCCCTGTAGCTCTGTCGCTCCCGGCAAGGCGACCCAGAGGGCTCCAGCCACTCAGAAGGCAGGGCAAAGGCAAGTGCCTCCCACCACCAACACACCCACTACCAGGATAGGGATGCTGGAGCCCACCAAGACCGCTACGGCTCCCATAAAAACAGGCCTCAACGTCAAAGCTCTTCCCTCTCAAAAGATTAGTCCCGTCATTAAGAAGAGCCCCCATCTTAAGAACAAAAATGAGGAACCTTATTTTGAAATGACGAGCAAGAGAAGGCAGAAGACGTGAGGCGTAGTTTGGAAATGTAGTGTAGCATCATAATGGTTATTTAAGTTCTTCCATTACTGTTTCGCTAAATAAGTCCTAAACCAGCAGGCTGGTGGATTCATTCAAACAGCAATATGACTCAAATGTATATCCAACCAGTGCATACAGCACTTCCATCTTCAGCATAGAACTACTGCTTATTTTTCAAAACGCCTCTTGCTCACCTATGAATTTAAGTTTGAGAATTGATTTTTGACTCAGTTCAACTTTTCATGTTGCGTTATTTATTTTGTCTCCTTTTATTGTTATCCTATTTTCAAAAGGACACTTTTTATACTATCTCTGAATTCTACATTTTTATCAACAGCAGTTGAATTCATTGACCCTGACATTAATTAAACATTAAAAAAACACTAAATGGAAGCAATGTAAACCATCAGCTAATAGCTATTGTTTTGTTTCAAATTGTTTTTAGTGAGCTTTCAAATTTAACACATTTGTGATGTCATATCTACTCATTTTTGTTAAAAGGTTACGCCCATTTGCCTCAAACATCAGATCTATAGTCTAAATTGTTCTACACTTTACTGTGTTTTTTATATTTAGAGCATAAAGGCAGCTGACTACTTAAACCTATTTTAATTTCTCATTGCTTTTGAGTTCATATAATCAGGTTACTGTATCAAGATTCTGAAATGTTTGACAGCAATTATCACAACTGGAATGAAAGTTTGAGAAGCTATGTTTTTTCAATGTGAACAAACATTCCATTGATGAAATCAATCACTAACATTTGTCTCTGTAACAGACTTTGGCTCAATTCCGATTCTCTGAGTGAACATGAAGTGTGTTCCGTTTACCATTGCTTCCCGAGTGAACAGTCCATTCCATTTCTAGTTGAAGTCAACTTAATTTCATTGACACATGTCTGTCATATCCGAGTCTTCAAATTAACTGAGCGTGTGGACTTGCTCTGATTTCGAGAATCAGAATTGAGCCTACATGTGAATGATGTTTTGGATGGTTTCCAATTTGAAAGGGTCAAATGAATGTAGGAATGTCCTTCCTTGTTTGCCTTCCATAGAAATGACTGTTGTTACTGAGTGACATTAGAATGTACTAGAAGTTACAGTATGGTTTTAATGTTTGTTTTCACAAATAAGAATTGCACAAAGCACTCAGATTGTGATTTCAATGATCACAGATGGTCAAATATGAAATGAAATACTACTGATGAAATGCCTTTAACACATTTTGAATAGGAAGGGCCAAGCAAAGCCCTTAATCATTTTCAGAACAGGTGTTGTTGACATGATTTTCTTAAGGTATTTTAAAATGTTTTTGTTGTCTCCATCTTTTTCTAATCATATTCTCGTTCTTCTATGTGAGTTTGGATCTTTTTTTTTCTTTGTTAGCACTTTATGGAAACCTTGAGTGTTTGTCACAATTTGAATGTTGATTTTGTTGTCTGTTTTGTATCGTCTTATCAACCTTTTGTTGTTTTGTCAAATAAAAGGCCAAAAGGTTCGAAAGAAATTGCTTTCAGTGGAATCTGTATTGACTTTAGTTAGCTGGGTGTGATTGTGTCACAGAACATGCAGTATCTAAAGCTTCACTAACCCTGGTTTACAAAAGTAAAATACTGTATTATTTACCTTATGAGCTAGGGATTAAGATTTTCTTTAAAATCGTAGTTTCAATACCAGGAATAATTCATAATAAACCAGAGTCAGAGACGAAACCAGAGTCTCCAGAGAATAAACAGAGTCCCGGGAAGTACTGGAAGTGTGCATTTAAAGTGTTTTAAAACCAAGAAATGGTCACTATAATGGCCAGGGTACTTTGTCAACTTGGTTAGCTACTATGTTAAAACATTTTTTTACTATGTAGAAAATTAAACTGATATTTAGTAAATATTGTTGTAAATTCTGAAACAAGCCGTTCATAAACTTGTTCTTTAGTTAGCCTAGTGTTGAAATGCACTGATTGAGCACGCTCTGTGCCATAAGAGTAATGGCAGTCAAAACGTCAAATGACCAAAGTTTCTCAGCTTGTTTGAGTCGAAGAATGACGATGAATATAGAAAGAATATCTCTTTTATATTTGGCAAAATCGAGTTGATTCTACAGATCAGCTTGATGGGGAGATGAAGAAATAGTTTGAGTAAGATACCTTGATATTTAAACCATCAACATACGATATTTCTCCTCAATTGTTTAACAACTAGGGGTCTCCGAAGACCCTAATACCAAAAACATTAAAAAAGCTTTTAAAACCGTCATATTTTCTTTTTCATAATCATAACAAAATTATTTGTTTTGCCCCAAAAACCCCTGATATTTTACAATTCACAGATTGAATAGTTCCTAAGATAAACCCAATGGGGCCCAAAATGGGGTCCAACATGTCACATGCTCAAAATCTTTAAAAATCACAATTTTTATGACAACAGGCACCATGACAAGTTGTACATGCAAAAATGTAATGTTAATCAAGATTTTATTTGTTCACCTCCCATAGGCTGAATTGAAAAAATATGTTTTTTGCCTGAACCCATAACATTGGTCATTTTCTGAAATTTGAATACTTGACACCAAATAACATGGTTTGGACTTGAACCATCCAGGGTCTGTCCAGACACCTGTTGGTAGTTTATGGTTAACGGGGACCAACTAAAAATATCCATATCTACTCTCATATCGTTTGTTGTGGTCATCACACATTCTCTCAACCGAAGCGCTCATATAGGCAGCAAGTATCAGACAGCGCAGAGAAACAGGAAATGTTTAGCTGTATTTTGACATGAGTAAGTGAGAGATGTGCTTTGCAAGGCCGTAGGTTTTCGGGGAGGGTAGTCACAGTCACTAGGGGGTCCGGGGGCATTCCCCCGGGAAGATTCTTTTAGGAGACAGCTGTTGAATGGTCACATCTGGTAGCTTGAAACGAATGCTGGACATGAATCGAGGACAAATTGATTGTTCACCAGCCGACTTCATGTCACTCAAAACACTACGATAAAGTGACATCCCTGCTTTTGAATTACTAATAACCTGAATGAACCTCTCTGGTGATGGTCTGCCAGGCCTGCACTGCAGCCATCTTCAATTGTTGTTTTGAGGTTTTGAGGCTTTTTGCCTAAAATCTTATCATCAGGAAATGAAATACATGTTCAATTGGATTTCAATTTGAAGATTGACTTGGCCGGTCAAGAACTTTCCACTTTTTGGCCCTCAAAAACTCCCTAGTTGCTAAGGCAGTATGTTTTTAGTCATTGTCTTACTGTAGGATGAAGCACCATCCAATGAATTTGGAGGCATTTGCTTGTACCCGAGCAGACAAGATGTTTCTGTACACTTCAGAATACATCAGCAGTAACATACTGTCAGCAATAACATCATTAATTAAGACAAGTTAGCCAGTCCTTGTGGCAGCTATACATGCCCAAACCATAGCACCCCTCCACCATGTTTCACAGATGAGGTGGTTTGCTGTAAATCTTGGGCAGATCCTTTTTCTCCAAACTTTCCTCTTGCAATCACTCGTACATGATAATATTTGTCTTATCGTTCCACAAGACGTTCTTCCAGACCTCTGCAGGTTTTTTAGGTACTTTTTAGCAAACTGTAACCTGATTGTCCTTTTTGAGGATAACTAGTGGTTTGCACCTTGCAGTGAAGCCTCTGTAGTAGTGACGTATTCTGCATATGGTAGTCTCTGACACATTCACGTCTACCTCATGGAGAGTGTTCCTGATCTGTGGGACAGTTGTTTTGTTTTTATTCTTCATTATGAGCATTCTTCCACTGTAGAAGTCTTCCTTCGCCTACCAGCCTATTTGCAATTACGGATCTCAAATGATATTATAAACTGTTGATTTCGGTAATTTGTCTGTTTCTGATAGATTTTCTGATATTTCAGCCTCATAATGGCTTCCTTGACTTTCATTAGTGTATCTTTGGTCCCCATGTTGACAGACACAAATAGCATACAAACGTAAATGTAAAGCCTAGAATCAATACTAGACATTAACACCTCTCTTTTGCCTGCGCA
Source organism: Argentina silus (assembly GCF_951799395.1). NCBI lineage: Eukaryota > Metazoa > Chordata > Actinopteri > Argentiniformes > Argentinidae > Argentina > Argentina silus. The sequence goes on along the minus strand of NC_139674.1, from coordinate 1,918,660 downwards.
AATGATGTGACGGAACACACCTGACTTACCAGAAACACCTGTCAAGCCAATTTTCCAACACTTTTGGTGCCCTGAAATAGGGGGACTATGTATAAAAAGGGTTGGAATTTGGTGAAATGGTGAAACCAATCTGAAAAAATAAAATATTGAATTAAAGCTGAAATCTCTACTTCAACATCATGATTTTTGATTCAAACTGTTGGTGTATAGAGGTAAAAGAAGACAAAATGCTTTCTCTTTCAAATACTTATAGAGGGCACTATAGTTACTATTTTGTGTGTTATTATCAAATGAAATGTGCATTGAACTCAGTCAATCAGTCAATCGTTCGTTTACCGTTTAACCAATTGTAAACTGCTCTTTTATTCTTCTTATTTTGTTAATGACTAAATGTGCGTGACAGCGTGTCATCTGCCGCCAATAGACCGAAATACAAATAGCAGGTTACATCAACAAAAATGGTACTACCAATATACATATTTATTTATTTTTTTACATTTCTAGCATTAGAAGTGCATTGATAGTCAAATTTATTGTCATTATAAGAATTCTGACATTGCCCGTGAGGATATTTCCATGTTTTTGGAATCAATACGATTATTATGTTTCATTTCATCCTTTTTTTTACAGGTCCTGTGCTTTACCACACATTTGAAAACAAGAAAGTAGAGGGGGAAAACGTCAATAGTGCTCAAAGTAAACTATGCAAATTGTAAAGTCAGAAGACATTAGTTGTAATCTTGACAGGAAAGCATTTAGCCTACCTATATAATAGCAAGGCTCCTGACTAACATTTCCCTCTTTTTCAGTTGGTGGCACCAGCACATGATTTGGTCGCAACAAAATGTTGCTGTGCCGTCACGCAATAGAAATAATGATTAATCTTAGAAATAAACCTGCCATTGCACTGAGATTTGTATATAGTTTTGACATCAAAGGAAAGACACTGTTTAAATAAAGGTGCAACAATGTATTTAATATAAATTCCTTTTTCAAAAGTGCATATACCTCAAAACAGGTTTGTCTGTAATTGGGCCTTCTAGGCGATTCTAGGTGATTGCCAGTTGTTCACACTTTTCCTGGCATCAAAATCTTCTAAGCTTGGCCCCTCCATTCTTATCCTGATGAGGTCCACTATGTCAGGAGTCAGTAATGAACGCACATCAGAATTGATCCCCTTCTAGGTCGAAAACCCCCTCTAACACACAGCAGAGGAAACAGGGAGCACCAGCATGATGTGCACCAGGTTAAGGATGTTCTGAGAAAGACAGACAAACAGGACAGATGAAAATACTAAGTTAATGTTACATAAAAAGTAAACAGTGGCGATATTATGTCATGGTAATAGCAGAAATACCTTGTAGTCAGAGCTGAAGCAGAATGATGTCATTTCTCTGAAAGAAGTAGGCTGAACTTGCGAATTGCAGAGAAAAGATCAGCAAGGAAGTGGCAGACGGCCACAAAAGTACCATCCTCCATGGTTTGTTTGATCTGAAAGTGGAAACCAACAGATCAATTATAATCACAACTCAGAATATTCCTACACTCTCTGACCCCGTTTAGTTTTGTGAAAATACAACATTTTTGGTTCTTCCAACAATCTGCATTTGCTGAAGCACCTGCCAAGTAGTCCATGTGGAAGTAGATTGCCATGAACTGTCCAACTATCAGAGCCCTGGACACATGTGGGAGCCAACATGTTCCTTTCACCCCACTTGGGGCATTCACTTTCACCCCCAGCACCAGTCCAAGGGCCTTGAACTCCTTCATGGATTTACAGTTGTAACGGTTTTCCATACCAGGTTGAGCATGTTGTACAGTTGCCCAATCAAGGGGTTGTCCCTCTGTACGGAGAGCACGGCCAATTCCAATCTGTAAGCACAAAACAGTGAGGTTTTCATTTAAAGTCTACCTGTTGAATAGCTGACTGAGATTAATTTGTGGATCATTTCTCTATAAACACACAGAATATAGGTGCCAAAATGATGTAAACAAATGAAGACAAATCCACAGAGTAATTTGATCTGCAAATGTAGATTCGAACAGTTCTAACGCTACAGCGTTGAATTGAAATGATTGGATACCTCACAAACCAATGCCAATTTAGCATTATTTATTCATAACTTTTAAAAAATGTTTGCCACCACTTTTGTTTTTATTCACACATCATGACATTTGTTGGCACATGTAAGAGCATTTACAAATCTTTAGCAATATTTATAAATACAAATCAAGGGGTGTTTGTGTGGATGGTAAATTACATTTGTGCTTTGTGTTTTTTGTTTACAGATCATGGTACACATTTGTGAGTTGCACTCTATTTATAACACACACCCCACAGGCCCAGAGGATAGACCCCATACCTCAGTATACTGCAGTTCTAATTGGTTATGTACTAGATTAGTTTACTTGTGTGTAAAGAAAATCTAATTAGCTAAAACATGATACAGTAAACTGCCCTTTGAACCAGTAAGTGCTACCTGCAACATGACTCCATACAACTTTACTTGTTCTGGACAAGAGGAGCAGAGAAACAAAGACATTTTATAAGACAATTATAAGACATTTTATTAAATATCAAACACATAATGGTAATAAACCACATTTATCTCATAACACAGTTAATGGCACAAGATAAGGTCAGCTCTCAAGAGCTGTAGTGAAAAATATTGAAAGGCGTTCAAAACATTGACCTACAAGAAAGCTTCATCAGCAATTTTAGTGCATAGAAGTTTTTCAGTGAGGAATTTCAAAGGCATGGTGGAGCTTCAGTGTTCTTATCACTAATTGTCACACAAGACTGACACACAGATGCAAAGGCAACAGTTTAAAAGTCTTTCCCATCCTTGATGTCCAAATCTGAATCTCAGCAAGTGTTTTGGGTATTCCTAAATCAAATTCCCTATCAAATCCAAACTCATCTTCCTGTCAGGTGTTCAAATAACAGGCAAGGACTGGCCTAACTCAGAGAGGCAAACCATAAAACTAGAAGTATATCAATAAGCATACACACTGCATCTGAAGATACTTTATTTCTGTGAGATGTTTTAATCCACATGCATTAACATTACTGGACACCAGACATAGGTGAAAATGGTGTTCATTTTCTTTGGAATATTCTAGGTGTGTTTGTGTAAACCCTGCCTGTGAAGTGTGCCAGGCCAACTGAACATGGAGGACACAAGCGACTACCATGAGGCCAAGAGGACATCCTGAACGGTCCAGGGCCACATTTGAGTATGACATTTCTCAGGCAGGGGTACATCATCACCTACATAACACTGAGATTGTATATATTCATCCCTATAGATAAAAGACCCTCTTCCTGTTACATGGGAAGGATTGTGATTGATCTGAAAGTTGGGCGATTTGATCAGCATTTGGGCTATATTTTAAAAGGCGTAAAAAAGTCTTAGTCTTACACAAGTGCGGGCACTGAGGCTTATATTAGTATTATTTTCAAGGCCAGATTTTTCAGTGCACATTTGACCTGCTTCTTGTCATGAACACCCCTATTTACCGCTACTCTATCCACGTGAGCGCAGGCGAGACAGCGCTACAGTGCAGTGGTATTTTCCTGTTACCGCCGACGCAAGTTGCCAATATACCTGCGTTTAGACTTGCATCCGTTTTGCACAGGCTGAAAATAGAGCCCATGATATTCGGATTTCTGCTCTGCATGTAGCAATTCGTCCACACGAAGCACATATACCGCCTATTACAGTTTTTCTCGATTGCTTGAGCACAATTCTTGAAACAGTGTTCAACTTTTCTAAACAGTTAACACGTTTGTCAAAACACCACCTTTCTTTTGCAAAATGCACTACAACTCTCAAAATGTACACGTCACAAAAGCAAATCAGTGCATCAAAACAGTATCATTTATCATCTAATGTAACATTGACGTAGACCATTAATTTTGACGCACCATTAATTTAATACTGACACTAAATAGTAACTATAATCATCAATATGCATTGTGCAGGTTGGCCAACTTTCAATTGAAAACAAAGTTGAAAAAAAATCACAGTAAGAATTTCATTTTTTGTAGTTCTGCTTGTTACAGATCATATTAATGCTTACTATAAATTCGTCTGAAATATTCAGAAAGAAACAGATAATTACAACAAAAAATGCATTACTGATTGTCAGTTGAACTGTTGAGCAATGACAGTGTACATATGGAGTATAGATATATTCACTGTAATGGGAGATATAGCTATATAGTCTCATGTAGAGAGCTCTGTTAATTGTTTTGCAAAAATGTGCTTAACATTTGCATTGTGTGAAACCAATGACAAATGACTACTGTAACTGTTTCGCTGAAAATGTTACTGTTGTGCTTATGTATGTTATTGTGGTGGAAATGTGAACTCCAGTTTATACAAATGTTTAAGCGATCGAGAAAAACTGTAAATATGGCGCAGGACACAATGTGGACTAAGAGGCATTTTTGTATTTTGAATAGTGATCTGATCATCATTCATTCAACACATGCTGCATGTTAATGCCAAGTGTAATCACTGTCTGCACTCATTTGTGCAAAAGTTTAAACATATAGAGCCATATTTTAACAGTGTCAAAAGCAGTCTTAGTGCAAATGCAGACAATCAATAAATTAGGCGATCAATCATTAAATCAATAGATCAATGAGCCAAGTTCTTGGGCTAGTATGACACAAAGGAAATTTAATTGTTAACATAAATGCAAATGGTTTTGATGGCACTCTATACAAAGATATACAGTGCCCTCCTACAGCATTTTTTTCTTCTTTTGGTTCTATACTCCAAAGGTTTGGATTTGAAATAAAACAATGACTATGATGTTAAAGTATAGATTGTCCAACCAGCATGATTGCAATCGCTGAGCTCACCAGTGCTTGAAAAAAAAGTTTTAATTATGTTCCAAACTGTTGATTTTGGCAAGCCTAACGTTTTGGCTATGTTTCAGATTTCTTTCCGATTTTTCAGCCTAATAATGACTTCCTTGACCAGACATCAATAGCAGACTCCAAAGGCAAATGCAAAGCCTAGAATCAATACTAAACATTAACAGCTCTCTTATGCCTGCACGAATGATGTGATGGAACACATTTGACTAATCAGAAACCCCTGTCAAGCCATTGTACCAATACTTTTAGGTACCCTGAAACAGAGGGACTATGTATAAAAAGTTGTCATTTCTAAATGGTTAAACCATTATACACAACCATACCATCAAATAAAAGCTGATAATTTAATCGTAATTGTTTGATTTTAAATCTAAACTTTTGGAGTATAGAGCTAAAAGAACAAAAAATGCTTTACTTACGCAGGGCACTGTATTTGTAGTGTTTTAACGACCTTATACCCCAACCAAAAAAACATGTAATCAGTGCCACTATTCACAAAAAACTGAGTGTACCCACAGTTCAGTGTACCACCACATTCAAACTGATAAATCTGCTCATAACAATGAATGTACATTCACTTTGCCACCAGATGACTGCCTACTGTACATAAGCCATTAGTGGTTTGTGATTGAAGAGAGCCATAAAAACACCTCTACAATCAGAGGATACATATAAGGCTGAAAGTACCTGCCCATAGGACTAATAGTTTCAAATGCAAAAATCTGTGGTCTGGAAAAATGTTCTAGAAAACACCATTCAAATTTCAATATCCTAGCTATAACAGGTCTTAAAATCAATGATTATACATAGATATGGTAAAAAATTACTTTTCACTGATTGTTAAAAAAACGTAATTGACTGAGCACAGTGTAAAAGTGATGTTAGTTGTCACACAAAAATGTTTACGCAACATTGGAGTCCTGATGATTTCTTGTGCCATCGAGTGGTCTTAAAGAGTAGCCATTGGACACATTTGTGCACTGTTTATCTAGTACTACAGAGGCACTGTACTGTATTAGGGTAGATGGTTCCCCAACTATTATGGCACAACAATATATAGTACTTCGTAAGTACTCTCTGACAGTGCATTCGAATAGCCGAAGAAACAGCTCACGCTCTGCTCCACATGCTTTGAAAGTGTTCAATCTGTGCACGTTCTGAGGACACTAGGAGCTCATTAGAAAGCACCACATCAGGCTCAAACATTCTCTGACTTGCTGTCTTCTCAGACATCAATGGGGTCCCTGATCGGGACGCTCCTCCCAGGATGCTCCCACTGTAGATGCCCGTGTCATACCACAGTCTGGGAACAGTCTACCTGGCTCTGTAAAATGGTCAAGTTTTGAAGGAGGGAGAGGTTTAAAGGAGGAGGGGTGTGCGTTCCCCGGCAGACTCCCTGGGGCTGGTCAGCTGTTGGACGCGTGCCAGGAGACGGGAGGGGAGCGAAGGCGTGTGGTGGCTCGGGTCCAGGACGTTGGTTTTGCGACGCTCGTGCTCCTGTCGCCACATGAGGTAGGGGCTTGGAGGGAAGAAGGGGCGTGAGCGCTCCCGGTAGAGCTGCAGAACAATCCCCGACACGCCCAGCACCACCCAGACTGTGATCATGATGAAGTCTGAGGGAGAAAAGATGTGAGGGAAACACAAGTGAGGGAGTTGGTGTCATAAATCTGAACATAGATCCTGTTTCTTTTGTTGTTGGTTACTTCTTTACACAATTTTTTTGTTTAACAGACACTTAATTCCCTCCACATTAGACTGACCCTCACAACGCTGTGATCGGTATAGGTGTGGGAGCAGCGGCAATCTTGCACGCTTCATTTGTGCCTCTGCGGAGCATCACAGTGAATTGAGAAATGCTAAAACTGACCTTGTGCACACACTGACCTCGGTTGCTAGATGGCGCTATTAAGTTGTGCTTGGGCCGGTTTTCTTGCAATGATCGAATTTGTAATTTTCCATCGCACAAACTTGAAATTCAAATGTGAACATTCAGTTCATGTGCCAGTCCAGGCTATTTTTCCTTTGGAAACTCAGAAGGCTAAAGGTTAATCAATCTCTCTACAGAAGCTTTATTGAATCAGAACAGAGAGAGAGAGAGAGAGTTGCACAGGTCAGTGGGAAAATAGTGGGGGGGACACAAAGGGCAAACCTTCTATCTATGACCTTCTAACATACTATCTCCCTACTGTAGATATATAGTATGTTAGAAGGTCATAGATGGATAGATAGGATGAGTCTGGGGTAGTTCAGTGGGGTGGGGACAGTGTTGGTTGGCGGAGTGGTTGAGATTGGCTTCAGTGGGGTAGAACTGGTAGCAAAGAGAGTGCATTGTTGTGTAATAATTCTAAGAATGTGTTCTGCAGGCCTCCATGTAACACGATTGATCTGTCACTGTAATTTCGCCGCAATTTCATCTGGGCAGATGTGGGTAGACTATGTGCAATATAACTTTCTCTAATGATAATTAGTTGACGAGTTGGGCAACCATTCAGTAGAGTTTGATAGCCAAAATCTCTCATCATCAATAAGACTTTTAAATGAGCATTGATTGAATATTGTACTTCGTATTTGTCATGTAAACAGTATTCTATCTATCCATCCATCCACCTGGTAAAATAAGGTTTAATAGTCCACACTTGCCAGGTATTATAACGGTTCATAGGACAAAACTGATTTGACTCACCAATGTCCTGAAAAGGCACAGCAGTGAAGGCTGAGCTGAAGTTGTTGTTGAGGAAGCGCTTGAGAACGTTAAGGACGATGTAGGAGAGGCTGGTGTAGATGTAGGCGTTCACTGCAAGCACCACGGCATAGGCTCCGGCTACACCACACGTAATGATATTACCCTGCAAACACACACGCACACACAATGTGAACCTATATGAGGAAACTGTAGGCTCGTCAAGGTCTAGGGATACCTTTTGTACATTAATTAAACACATCTCACTAAAATATGCATACTACTGCTAGCAGAGGCCTGGGGCCTCTAGTGCATGCCTTATATCTGTGCCTGTGTGGGTTTAAATCCTGATCCCACCTACATTCTGACACACTATTGCTCTCCTGTCTCAACTGTCTCTGGAGTAAAATATCAAAAATTGAAAAAAAAGAAAGGGAATTCCCATTATTAAGAACACAACAAGGACACATGACACATCTACATCTCACAAACTTACCCACATTATCAACCCCTTTACTCAGTGACACGCCCATGTTAACCCTCTTTGATCAACATGACCATAATGGCAGCAACAGGTTTATCACAACACACTGTAAAGGGTTGGAGGAAGGGGGGGTTGGTGGCCTACCTCTCTTGGCCAGCGCACAAAGAAGAGTGGGACCACCACCACGATGCAGCTGAACACCACCCAGAACACCACGTCAGAGCGGAACACCTCCAAATCACCTGAGAGCAGATGTTATCCTGCATTACCAAGGGCTCTGTTCAAAACCTCTTAACACTCAAAGCCTTGGGCCCTCATTACTAAAGTAAACTAGGTAAAGTACCTAGATTGGCATCTGGAGACCTTCTTTTATTGACTTTGGTGTAACAGTATAATCATTGAATTAAATCAATACCATGCAAAAATTGTATTGTTCTGTTTTGTCAAGACTTAAGAATCATGAGAATAACACATTTGTATGTATTAAAAAGCTTACATATCAAATATAACATATTGACGGACATCATTGGTGTAACCCGTGGTAAAATATGAAGTGCCAATATAACACATAAAACAGAACACAGTCACAGACAAATCCGTCGGCTCTATGCTCCACCATGCAAACCACATTTAAAACAATTTTTTGAAACAATGATTTTGTCTCCTGGCTTATAACAAGCAATCGAGTTACTTACAAAAGTGTTCCAAATGTCTATAACCAGAGCGAATTTGTTTATCTTCCTACGCATGAATATCATGCCCTTTATGAATCAGACACACTTACCTGTAGGCTAGTGTAGCCTACATACACACACGGAGAAAATATGGTGGTTCTAGACCGAGAGCAAAATTATGTCTCGAGTAAAACAAATGTAATAAGCCTACGTTTTAAAAATACAGCGAAGTTGGGTACGTGTCAGTTCTTCGCAGGCTGGGTTCGCGCTGCGCACATAATCATGCAATTAATTAAAGTCTGTCTCTATATACTCTCTATGCTGATATCTCCATTACAGAGTTGTCATGGTAAGCCAATTAGGTCAATTTCATAAACCCGCCACACACACACACACACACACACACGTTTCTTTGTCTCATCCATTATTCACATCATTATGCATTGACTGCCCACTTTCAGTGTTGTTATCAACATCACTGGCCTTCACATGGACACACATACAGTAACCTACATACACATACAAGAGGAGATACCATTAGATGTTAGGTTAAATACAAGGTTGTTTTCAACAAAGATATTTTACTGCAAAAGTGGTCCTAATCTAAAAGTCAAATAATGGCTGTATGAATTTTGGAGGCCCTGCCACTTGCCTAATAAGAACATTTTGGAAACATTTGCATTACCTGGAGTTTATAGTGCATGTATAGAGCTCAATTTAATCATTATCAATAGAAATGCATTTTCTCTCAAAATGTCTGCCTTTACCTGAAAAAAAACTCATACCCTACTTTGAGTTCAGAGTAACACGATTATCCTAATAATATGCACACATTAATCTGTAACATTTAAGTGATATAACTTGCTACCACAACAAGTTTTAATTTTTAAATAAAATGAATAAATACTACTTATGCTTCCGTTTTTCTTTCTTACCAACGGGCGTGAAGAAAAAAGTAGAAGAGATGAGGAAGCCCAGCATCAGGCCAACAACAACGACACAGGCCATGACGGAGCCAAAGCGCCACCAACTCATCACCAGGACGACGCCTCCAACCACACCAATCACGGCCGTCAACGACAGACGGACTGCGGAAGGGAAAGGAAGACACACACATTACTTTGATCCAAAGTGGGTCTCTTTCTTAGTTGATGCCATCAGATATGAAACTAGTCAACTGTGTGGAGCACAGGTTCAGACACTATGAGAACACATGCTTTATAACAGATAATAATGTACAAATTGGACTCAGTCATTCTTTTCCCCAAAATGTTTTCATAACATTTTTCTTTAAAGTAATCATAAAACAAGACAAGACGGAAAAAAAAGATGAGAACTATCACGTGCAACCATTCCTGGAGCAGTCTTGGGGTCAAAGATTGACATCCTTGCCAACTAGGCTAACCCCCAAATGTCCCCCATAACAAATAGTATGTGATGCTGCCATTCAAAAGGGCTATTAGGAACTCAAAAGGCAAAGAAGAAATTTCCATTGCATGGAGCGTTCAGACATGCTGCATCTGCTTGCCATCACCCAAATCTAATTAGCTGCGTTATTCATAACCTCACTTTGCTCCTCAATTACCAGTCATGTACAAGCAAACCTAGACGTCAACTTGCACATGCAGAATAGAGATGGTACTATACTTTGCTTGACAGTTCCTATACTGTAGTGAAGATGGTGGAATATTGAAAAAATATCAGACCAGTAAAATAAATATCCATGCATACATGCTAAAAGGGGAGAGCTCAAGCATATGGTGATGAAATCACAAAACAACACAAAATTGAATTTGAATACGTTTTTCACCAAATTGTCAATTTAAAACAACAGACAACTAAGCATTACATTAGTGAAATAAACATTGCCATTGTGATTAATCTTTGTAGACAAAACTAAACACTTTCCCAATTACTCCCATTCAAAATAGTCACAACCTCCTTTGTATATTTCTGTACTTCTGGACAGACCGAGCAGAGGAGTTGGCCCTCTTGTCTTAGAACTTGTGTCAATGGGTAATTTGCACAGAAATGTAACTTATCATGTGCATACATTTAGGATTCATTCAACCAGAGTTTTAACAATATCAAATTGCAACCCGTACCGAAGGCCTGAACCCAATACTGGGCGGGAGCTTCCCAATTCAAATTATACAGTGCCCTGCGTTTGAACGTAACAACTTTCTTAAATGTAAGCAGCCCATCCAAGAGTTTCCTATACAGAAAAAAACATGTGATCGGTGTGTTTGTACAGTCTTTTAGATAAATATGTTCTGAGTGGCAATGCTAACTCAATCAAAAATGGCTATGTAGTATCTAAGTAACACATATCCAAAACTGTCTTGGTGAATTGACCACAGCCATCGGTGAATAAGATAACATCTATGTTGAACCCACCTATATCAATGAATATACAGTGCCCAGCGTAAGTAATGGGACAGTGAAGCATTTTTCTACACTCCAAAAGTCTGGATTTGATATTAAACAATACTACAAGGTTAAAGAAGAGATTCTCATCTTTTATTTAATGGTATTTGTGTACATATTGGTTTCACCATTCAGAAATTACACCACTTTTTATGCATCAGGGTACCCAAAATCCAAACTTCTGGAGTGAAGAGCCAAAAGAAGAAAGAATGCTTCACTGTCCCATTACTTATGCAGGGCACTGTATATTACATAATTTACTGTCTGAGGAGCATTTATCCAAGAAGACTCATGATGATTAATGCAATTTGGTAGCCACAAGCTGCATGCAGGGCCAATTGTGTGCCTAATGTCATTTTAAATATGATTTGGAGGGCAAATATTTACTGTAGAAACGGATGTAGAAACATCAATCATCTCCATATCCAACTGGCTGCTCTAAGAGGGCAAGCACAACAAAGACACGGCTTGAAAATCAATGTCTACATTCTAATATCTTAATTTACATTTTTACATTCTAATATCTTCATTTAAATGACTTACTGTCATATTCCAGGGCTGTAGTTTTTGTGATCAGGACGAAGGAAAAAAATGCTGCAAAGCCAAAGCCCATACAAAATAGCTCTATGAGAGAGAAAGAAAGAGAGAAGGAGGATAATTAAATGTATATGAACAACACAGTGTACACAATTTTATTTTTTCTAGCAGGAAACCTTTTGAACATTTATCACCACTAGTGGCAAACAGTTTTCCAGTAGCAGCAAACCTTTGGCAACAATGAACATTAATTGCCACTAGTGGTGACCAGTTAACCAGAAGTGGCAAAAAAACAGCAACCCTCCAGCAAACCTTTGACAACAATGCACATTTGGTTCCAAATAGTTTACCAGAAAGTTCAAGGAAGTGTGCACTATCAAGGATACACGAGACACCAGTCATCATGACATCACATGCAAAATCCGTTGCTGGTCAGGATCACAGCAGAGGAGTAACAGGAGATCCTCTGAAATTGTACCATTCACGTTAAGTTAAAGCACTATAAATTCAGCTAAAACCTGCTATAGTAGCTACTTATCAACTCAACTGCCTATATTGTAATATCATTATGTTTTTTTCTGATGTTTTTGTACACAGGGCAACATAGCTGTCCATCAGCCATCACCACTTGGCTAAGTCCAGTACTTTCATAGCCATTAGCTAGCTACAGACTTCAGACAGTTATTGCATGGAAAGGGTTGTCGACGAAATACTAAACTTGAGTACTTTATTTGGACATTATATGATTTTTTCCAATACTTCGAGTTGATTAGACATCAGCAAATATATTTCAGATTCACATAAGAAGATTTGCCATTCACAATGCATAATTTCTGTTGTTATTATTCTCAAAGCATCATACAACTTTATAATGCTGTTGCATTTATTTTCAAATGAAGTTGTATGTTTGCAAATCTTATTTATACACAAATCAAGGCATATGTTTGTGAATCGTGTTTGCATCCACAAATCACAATACACAGTGCACATGCTGTATGCTCACATCGATTTAATAGTGATTTAGCTCCATGGTAATCCACTTTTGAATTCAAATGTTTTGATGAGATCACATCATGTTGTTTTTGTACAGGATCAATGACTGCTCCACTGTCTGTTTTTCTTTTGAATTCATTTCCTTTAGACATTTTGTGGGAGCAACAATCTGCAACAAGACCTTTGACCTACAGTACTACCCTTATTTTCATGAACTGCCATGAACTTTGAATCGGACTTGTACTTTCACAAGCCATAAATAACTAGGATACAGATGTGAGCAGTTGCTTGTTACTAATGTTCTTGTAGTAGTTTATTACTGGTCTTATGATAACATCTTGAGATGATTAATACAAAGTCTTTACTTCCTAAACTTTTTTTCCCCTCAACTCTGTGTGGGCCAATTCAGATCGCTCCTTTACTTAACTGATGTGGTCTCCTCCACTCACCACATTTGAAGAAACGGTGCCCGAAGAAACAAACAAAGAGGCCAGCTAAACCAGCGATGGTGAAGAACAGCTTTGTGGAAACCTTCCCTGGAACAAAACAAAGGCCCCAAACATTTAGCCAGTCTGCTTTCCCATCCAAACATTTAGCCAGTCTGCATTCCATTCCAAACATTTAGTCAGTCTGCATTACCTCTCTATTGCATTACAGTTGACCTAATAACCAGTGCACACTATTACAGTTCCTGGTGCTAAATGAATATATTACATCACTGATGTTCATTCCAACTTAGAAACACCTGGAGAGCTCCCAGAATTGTACCCTATTGGTTGATTCCAGTTCCAGCGGGAAACTTGGGTAACAACTTTGTACACCGAGTTTCATGCAGCAAGAGTTCAAGCATCAGGGTTCACCATTAAGGTCATCAAAGTCTTAAACCAGCTGACAACTTAATTAACCCCTGAGGACTGATGCTAATCTGTCGGTCATACTTATATCATTGGAAACTGTATTGACTCAGACTTTGATTGAAAAGAACCTTTTCATCCAGTGCTGGTTGGCCCCACTCACCCAGTGTTGAGCACCCATCCAGAGTGGAGTTGAAACTGCAAGCATAAGTGTGAACAGGGATGTAGGAGGCGGAGGTGTTCCACACTGGATCTCTGACTATCACAGAGTAGATTACACCTTGCCCCGGGATGGAGCTAAACGATACTGTTGTTTTCTCATCCGACAGTGTCATGAGCTAGAGAGATAAAAGGAAAAAGGGTACAGATAAAAGGAAAGAGAGGGTAAAGAGAAAGGAAATATGAATATTAAAACATCAAAATGTTTCTCAAGAGTATTTTAAGTAAAACCAGCAGTTGACCTTGGATAACTTGGTAGCCCATTTCTTTACCCGAGTTAAGATAACACTTAGACATGAGAGTAAGTCAGTGTTTAAAAGATTCATGGTTGAGCGATGGTACCGCGACAGCAGTAGCAATCAACTGGCCTTTTCCACACATTTTATTTGAGGTATTTCACCTCAACCACACAACCACCCGGAGGCATCGTTGAGTAATTCTAATGGATAGGCTTATTGTGAAACAGTGCCATCCGTGGTCATAGCGAGCCGACCCAAACATAATTGGAGCAGAAGGACCAGGAGGAGGATAAGCGTGGATGAACAAACACTGATGCCATTGCGTAAAGGCGCATAGCCTGAGGGTTCAGTAGTGTCCAATATTACCAACAAATAACTTGTATCTGGTACATATTAATGCGTCTATTCCTTGTCATTATTGCTTCATTGCTTAATTTGTGCTTGTTTGCATTACTGGTGCTTCTATTTGTGCCCTAGTCAGGTGAATTGCGGTTGAGGTAGAAAGCATTTGGAATTCTCTTTATCTAAAAATAAGCAATTACTGCGATCAAGAACCCATAAGGACGCCTACAATGACAGCAAAATGGGGCGGATGGTGGGGGGAAGGTGTGATCGTGTTTCTGAGTGAAATGATCATTTCTCTAGGCTACTGATGATCTATTCTGAGATTTTGAGAAGAGAAGATGACAAGTGATTCAAATTATATTCAGTTTAAAAATGTCACACACATGATAAATGGTTAAAGATGTGACAAATTGTATGTATATTTAAGTTAATTAATCAGATCAAATTACATAGACGTCCAATATTGGCCTAGTGCAGAAAAAAACATTGGCAAGCATCCAGAACAAATGTCAGTTGTGCACACAAGGGTTGTTGCCTCTTGGCCCATTTATAGTTGATTCATCAACATACTGCCCAAGGACAGTATTATTTGAAAGCAATCAATCAATGCACATTTTTGTAAATCACACAATAACACGTAGCCTATGAAATACAATTGAATTGAGGCACAAATGTGGACATTGAGTTTGTAAATACGGCTGCATGCGACATTCCAAAAAATCTGAGATTGTCATTCAGCTTGAAATTGACAGTTGTTTAAGTTTTTATCATCCAATAGGGCTTATACTAAATATTTAGGGACATTTTGACAAACTGAACATGAGCAGCTATTCACATCAGGCACCCATGGATTCCAATATTACCACATACAGTATAGCCGATTCACAAACATCATTGCCTACTGGCCTACCAATTAGTCTGGATGACGCCATTATTATTTTGTTTCAACACTGATGACAACAAAAAAGTCTAAGGTTTTAAATAAGGATATTTAAAAAACACAAGTTGGTCCCTGTTAATATAACTTGATATTTAAACAATTTCCACTCTTCCATCTCCCTGTAATTCATGATCTGACCTACCTAATTGCCAAATAAAAGGAGATAATCTGTAATCCTACCAATGTTATTAAGCAAAGCTCTGCAACCACAAGACATTATCTCTCTCATTTTAATTATTATTTTGTTACAAGGAGGGGACACAAATGTCAGCACTGTCAGCCATTTCTACCACAGAAGGATGGATCTTTTCAAACATCCTTCACAGGTAGCACTTGGCAGCACCTCACACGTCTTAACTACTATGAGCAGCGGCATTGAGGTAGTCCACCACTGACCTACTGTACCTGGTGAAAATAATAACTTGAAAATAATTAAAAACAAATCATTTAATTTGGGGGCCATATGCGATCGCCTACTTCACCCATGCTTTGGGACGGCCCTATCAGAAAACGATGCATTAACAATATTCATAAGAATTTTTTTTTTTTTTTTCCGGTGAAGCAGGGCATTCAATAAATTAAGTTTGTATGGCCTAAGAGGGAAAAATCCCCACTTAAAGGCGTTTAAATGTTTGAAGCAAGAAAATGTAAAAATGGTATCAAAATATAATCCTTTTACACTAAAATTCAGGATTTCTATCACAATTGATGCATCTCCGACACAATGCCTCTTCTCCTATCCTTATATGAGAATTCGAAAGGTCGAGACCCAAAAACAATATTGAGCCTGAGGAAGCTCCTCCCTGACACTGTTGTTTTTCGTCCTTGTGTCGTTTACGGAAACTTGCTAGTTAATTACAAGTTAGCAACACAAAAAAACAAAAAGCTTATTTGACGTTCTTAATTTAAAAACGTGGTGTGCTTGCTTGTGGTATCTGATTGGTCCTACTACCTGTCAGTAATTTCATTTTGAAAATGTAATCAACAGCCCACCCACTTCTGACTGCTCAGTCACCATTGAGCAAGTTATGTTGACAGACTCCAAAACAAGAGAGGAAGGGATCGAGTGGAAAACAAAGGACAGGTTTGCCTCTTAATTCAGATTCATCCAACTGTAGATATCTTTACTGTCCAGTAAAGACACAGTTCCATTGTAATAGATTCACACCGTCACCAGCTCACCCTTTTCCCATGATCTCTCATGCTCTGCACATTAGCTACGCTTTGGATGGCAGTGATGAGGCTGTGTTCTGATAGGTCACTCTCAGGCAGGAAGTACTGATAGATGTCATACTGCAGGCGAAAGCGTGTGGTGGGACCCATGTCGGTGTCACATGCTGGCGGACTGTCACCCCTGAGTTGGTGGAAATAAAGGTAAATGGTGTCAGCACAAATAGCACCATAACAGCTCAGATAAATTCTGAACACAATTGGAATTCATACTTTGATTTAAAAGAAAGTTGTCATGTTTTCCCCCCAAAATATATGAAGCACAGAAACACAAGAAATGGAGACAGAAAGGAAAATGGGAATGAGCTAGACATTTAGGGGGCACTACATAAATAAATCATCTGGTTAAAGTAGCAGTCTGAATTAGCTGGCCGACAACTTTGTTAACAATGTAAAAAGCTAGGTGTTGCGTTTGTAAAAGTAACCAATACAGTTTTGCTATATTGAAGAGACTGACCTTAAACTCATTCTGAGGGAAAATCCTAGTAAGGTTTTAGTTTACAGAAGCACACAGATAATCTGCAGCACTTTGTTTACACACATTATCTTGGACTGCGGCGCAGCAAGGAAGATGCATACTGCCCTCAGGTCACCTTCGACACTGCCCCAGACAATTTGCAGACGGTGCCTTTAAAGTAGCTTATACACCCACCGAACACTTTATTAGGAACACTATATTAATACTGGGTAGGGCCTCCCTTTGCTCTCAAAACAGGCATTGATTCCACAAGATGTTGGAAACATTCCTTTGAGATTCTGGTCCATGATGACATGACTGCATCACACAATTCCTGCAGATTTTTCAGGTACACTTTCAAGCTGTGACTCTCCTGTTCTACCACATCCAAAAGGTGTTCTATTGGATTCAGATCTGGTGACTGGGAAGGCCACTGAAGAAGACTGAACTCATTGTCATGTTCATGAAACCAGTTTGAGACGACTTTTGCTTTGTGACATGGTGCATTATCATGCTGGAAGTAGCCATTAGAAGATGGGTAAATTGTGGCCATGAAGAGATGTCTGAGCTCCTATTATTATGATAGACCCAAGCTCCCATTAAGACATTCCTTTCCTGTTTTCACAATAATGGAAGTCACACAAATGTAGTATGGCATGTAATCCACTGATAAGATTGCATTGTCTTTTAGTCATAGGACTAAACAACACTATCTATTCAGAAAATACAGTTGGTGTCTTCCACCAAGATACACTGGAAAACCAAAATCATCAACCCTTCTTGAGAAAATGCAACTAGTAGTATGGGGCTAGAAATGAGGCCAGGGCAACACGCCTCCTACAGCTCACATTGATCTATGAGATCAAAAATAATTTGTATATTTGTTCTTATGCAAATATTATTTCTTATGCACACGCAAAACCTACAATTATCATACAGACATGAAAAGGGGCTTTTAATCACTTTTTCAAGCACTTAATTGTCCTTTCCAAGGACCTCAAAATGTGTGCATCTTTAACTCTCCCCCCAAAAGCTATTTTCCATGTGTTCCAAATGTGTGCATTAGCACTTTAAGAATGCATTGGGTCAAAATGTTCTCTGTGGCATTAAAATAATTTAATTTGTTTACAGTGCAAAATATGCAAGTATGCAGACTATTGCTTTTTTAAAACTGTTCAAAACTCCTACAGTATGTTCTTGCTGGATTTAAAACTGAAGTATTTCCAACAGATGGATGGATGCCGATTATGTACCATATAATTCTTGTTGAAGCAAGCACATACCGCTACATTATGTCCATGTAGCGGTACCATTATTACACTCACCTTTTTTAATGTTAATTGCATCACGCTTTTAAAACGAAAGCTATATAGTGATATATAGCAAATATTGCATTTGTTTTGTCAAAAGTAACAGTGAACATCTGTGATGTCTCCCATGAATAACCGGACGTTGTCCATCTACACTACCACAACGACAGCATGTGCAACCGGAGGACAACCACCCGCCAGAAAAATCACTCACAAACCTCATCTGAAATGATATCCCTGATCTTCAGAGGCAAAAAGACCTCAAAACAACTGAAGATGGCTACAGTACAGGCCTGGCAGAGCATCACCAGAGAATATACCCACCGTCTGGTCAGGTCAATGGGTCGCAGACTTTAGGCAGTTATTGCATGCAAAGGATTGGCAACCAAATACTAACATGAGTGCTTAATTTGGACATTATATGAATCCGTCCCATTACTTTTGGTGGCCTGAAATGAGGGACTATGTATAAAAAGTGTTGTAGTTTCTAAATGTTGAAACCAAATATCATCAAATAAAAGCGGATAATCTGTACTTTAACCTAATTGTTTGTTTATTTAAAATCCAAAACCTTTGGAGTATAGAGCCAAAAGACAAAAAAAATGCTTCACTGTCCCATTACTTACGCAGGGCACTGTATATTCATTGATATAGGTGGGTTCAACATAGATGTTGTCTTATTCACCGATGGCTGTGGTCAATTCACCAAGACAGTTTTGGACATCTGTTACTTAGATACTACATAGCCATTTTTGATTGAGTTAGCATTGCCACTTAGAACATATATCTAAAACACTATACAAACACACCGATCACATGTTTTTTTCTGTATAGGGAACTGGATGGGCTGCCTACATTTAAGAAAGTTGTTACGATCAAACAGACTTGGCGACTATCAATTTCGCCAGACCTCAAAAGGAGGCGTGACAACAACTTGATTAGGAGGTATGGCTACGCAAGTGTGTGCGCTATACACTTTCTTTTATTTTACAGATTGATCATGGATAGTAAAAAGAGTGGCACTTTTTGGAGGAAAAGAGCAAGAGTTGAGGGCGATGAAGTAGCAAGGTGAACAGAGTACAAAGCCCACACAGCCACCAAATTGAATAAGAAATATCAACATTTAAAAAATCCCCTCCCCTGATTTTGGTCTCCCCATCAACACTGTTACACACTTGAAGCATACCCTGTCTAATGTGTCATTACCTTGCATATCCAATATTTGCTGGTGCAAAGCAGATAATCGTCTCAAAAAGGTTGTAATGGAGATAGACATTTGGGTCAATGTCCAGGTCAAACTCCATATTACAAGCTCCAGGGACTGGATCTAAAAGGGAGGGGGGGGGGGGGGGGGAGAAAACAGATTTCCATTAGATCATCGCTTTTTTCTTAGGGTTAAGTGACAGTGGTGCACACCAACAGCAGTCGACTGCTGAGTGACAGAAGAGCTGGACTGTGCAGATGGCCTAATGCGTACTTGTGTAAGAGTACAAAGCCAGTTTGTGGGAGAAATACCATTGTTCCTGAATAGCAAGAGAGCAGTTTAGAATCTCAATACATATGTTGAAATGCTGTGTGAGGAAAGAGAAAGAAGGAGAGAGAACGTGCTGATAGAGAGCACTAAATCAATAGCAGAGATAGGGAACCACGAGAGAATTGAGAAATATGATCAACTCCAAAATGTGGTCTTGTGATTCTAATATCATTTGACAAGGGGCACTTGCCTTACTGCAGCGCAGCAATATATTAATATTGTGTAATGTTACAAGTGTGCTGATCCCAATTACTATAGATAGATACATGGCCCAGCCCTGGTGTACTTTATCTACCAAAGGAGATGAAGACCTTAAAGCAAGATAACCCCATGGCATGTACGGTAGCAACTTACTTTTAAGGGGGTCACATCACAAAGCATCCACACAGAACAATAACATGTCTACTATTGTGGGAGCGGGTGTACCAGTGCTGGTGTAGGGGAGGATAACCCCTGTGCCGGCCACAGGGCCCCCGTCAGGTGACAGCAGGAACCAGGAGAGCGATGTTTGAGCAGGCATCAGGGGTGAGAGAAGGCCTGAGTCCACCGCTGTGAGGGAGAAGCCTTGATCTGGCATCTGCCACAAACAGTAGAGGAATCCATCAGTCAGTCAATCAGACAACCAAGAAATCTATACAATTGGTCTATTATTCAACAATTAGTTGACTGAACCAACAACTTTTGTAATTTTGACTGAAGATCTGCAATCTGCAAATTATACACGTTGCTCTGGAGTTACACACTCAAATATTGAGTCAGAATGTTCATCATTGGTAGGCAGATTCATCTAACATTAAATGGTAAAGACAGGGCACGATAACTATTTATACAAACTTGTAAGTTAGTAGTGCATACAGTATACTTTTCCACTCAGAGAAAAGCATTCAAAGCTGTTTATGTCTGAACCATGGGGCTTGTGATTAGCTCAACACATGACCACAGCCCTCAATATCCACAAATCTCACAAGACCCCACCGCAAGTGGGTCAGCAGACACTGTGTGTGTGTGTGTGTGTGTGTGTGTGTGCGTGCGCGCGCGAGAGAGAGTGTGTGAGAGAATAATAGTAAGAGAACTGGAACCATAATGTGTGGTTAGCGTGCAGTCATAGCCTCTATGCAATCAAACAGCCCAAAATTTGAATGAATACTTCGTCTCCATCAAACTCCTATCTCCTTTATGGTAACCCAATATTGCCCCACAATAACTCAGGTATCAAAGTGTAGGCCTAATTTCTCCTACTGACAGCACTCAAGCAGGTAACGAACCTATTGCCTAAGTAATTTCTAGCTTGCGCTCCACCACCTGCCACTTTGATCCCATGCCCACCACTCTGGTTAAAGCCTGTCTACCTCAGCTCTGTCCCCTTATAGTAAAGGTCATAAGTTCATCCCTTGAATCTGGTCATGTTCCCTGTCCTGAAAATAGGCTCCATCACTGTAATCCTCAAAAAATAACCAACCTCCCCTTCCTCTCCATAGTGCTGAAGCCTGGCCCTATTCTGGTTCGAATCATACCTCACCAACCGACAACAGTTTGTCACCATCAACAATGTTTAGTCAGCCCCATCCACTGGTCTCCATGGTGTAAAATCCCAGTATTTTCTGTCTGACCCCTGTTTACACAGGCCTTGATTCACAGTGATGTACCTGGGTTACCCCGTTGACCACATTAGTTCAATGGGAGGGGAGGGTTGGCATAGAAGAGAGTGGAACACAATGCAAATGTGCATACCTGCATTTTACCTCTGCCCCTTCTACAAAGACCCCTTACCGGTAGCATGACTACTACTATAGATCTGCGACAGGTTCAAGATTTAGCGGTATTCCCTGTCCCAGCTCTACACAGACAGGACCGGTAGATGCCTCTGTGTAAACAAGCTTTATGTGTTAGTGTGTCTTACCATGGTGTAGGACAGTGTGGCATTGCGATGTTGTGTGTGGAACTGAAGGGTGATGTAAGCCACCTCGGGTGGGATTCTGGAGACCACCGCCTGCACTGTCCCGTTCTGGGGTACACTCACGTTCTGGAAGGTTCCCAACATGAAGACTACCCGATCTAAAACAGAGGAGATACATTTGACGTTAACTCATACGATATATGGCCCTTTCTACAAATACCTGGATGTCTCCGTTGTTAGGCCCTTACATAGATGCCATGTAAGGGTTGGTCGGAACACATCAACCAGAGATGGTGGGTCATTTTAGCTCAGAATGAAGTTGAGGATGCAATGAGCATAGTTAGAAAGAGGAGAGGAGCAGAGCTAATTCAGCCCTGTTCAACAGTGACTGTGTTTATCTGCAGACACAACCTAACATTCTGTACAATCTGAATAAACACTGTCCTGAATAAAACGCCCTCACATAAACACTTCAATCAGAATAGAGTGACTGTTCTGAAGGGCAGGGTTGGGTTATACCTTTGATAACCCGTTTGATGGACAATATTAGGCATGTAAACGCTCATTCAGCTTACTTGTCCAATCAGAAAAAACACATTCATAACATCTGATGTAAACACTTCATAACACCTTAGAAATGTTGTGTCAGCCTTTTCTAACTTATTTAGGTAACATCTGTGTCATATGATATAGATGTGGAACAGTATGTCAGATTAAATCGAGAATGGATGTCAAAATAAAAGTCCCCCGAACTATTCTTTTTTTCTGTCAGAATTTTCCTCTTACATAGAACCAATAATTGGCCTTTGCACCTCGATCACAATTGTTGCATTTAGTTAAATGCTGACTTGAATGGACTGTGTGTTGGATAGAGTTCTCAGATTGAAAGGTGAAATACAAACTCAGAACTGACTGTACTGTGAAGTTGCGATTGGTAGCGCAGTATTTTTTTAAATAATCAGAAATAGGAGACATGTCATGTGTGAGATGAGTGGGGAAGCCACTGGCCTGCACCTACCGATATCAACTCACCGAGCACCTCTATACTAGAGACCTCTATACTAATACTGCGTAGGGCCTCCCTTTGCTCTCAAAACAGCCTCAATTCCTTGTGGCATTGATTCCACAAGATTTTGGAAACATTCCTTTGAGATTCTGGCCCATGGTGACATGATTGCATCACTCAATTCCTGCAGATTTTTCAGGTGCAGTTTCAAGCTGTGGATCTCCCATTCTACCACATCCCAAAGGTGTTCTATTGGATTCAGATCCGGTGACTGGGAAGAACACTGAAGAACACTGAACTCATTGTCATGTTCATGAAACCAGTCAGTTTGAGACGACTTTTGCTTTGTGACATGGTGCATTAGAAGATGGGTAAATTGTGGCCATGAAAGGATGCACATGGTCAGCAACAACATTCAAATAGGCCGTGGCATTCAAGCGATGATTGATTGCTATTAACAGGCCCAAAGTGTGCCATGAAAACATTCCCCACACCATTCCACCATGAGAAGGTGTACAGGTGTTCCTAATAAAATGTTCAGTGAGTGTAGATGTATTATCAACTTGGGTGTGAGGCTGACCTGTGGAAGGCAGTAATACGGAGGAAAGCATCTAGTCTGGTGAAAAGCCAGGTGAAGAACAGAGTGGGGAAAGAGATCGCAGAGAGCCAGGATTGGACTTCTGGAGTTGCTAGCTATGCCTGTAAGTTGCAGGACCGACAGTAACCTGTGAATAATGATATGTAGGTTAAGTACTTGCTAACAAAACGTGTTTTTCTATACGTATTGGTATTTACATATACACATTTATTTTTGTGTATGTATTAGCGTAGCCATTTTGCAATAACAATGTTTTAGCTATGTTCATTTCCTATTCTTGATAAGCAGGCATGTAACCTTGCAGCTAACTAGATAGCTGATGTTAGCTAGCTACAGCATGGACAGAATTAACCTAGGGTTCTTGGTTCTAGGCTACAGCCAGTGATAGCATAGAAAGTCAGTTTTCTGCCAGTTTGCACATGTAATGGGTCATCAGTTATAGATTTCAAATAAGACTATACAATGACAGAGCTAACAGTAGCTAGCTGTAATCATTTTTTTTTTTTAATTCATGTTGGACTTGCCCTGACAGCCTGAGATGCAGAACTCCCCCTCTATATCCATGATATAATCTGCATCTACTCTGCAAACCCCCTGACATAAGGCATTGTATAATGATCAGTCATATAGGCACTTCTGATTTCTAAAAGGGTACAACAGCCATGCCACGACAGAGAGAGTGGCTGGAAAGGTAGAATTGCAATTCTCATGCATCACCACATGACATTGGGTGACTTCCATTTTACAGACCACAATATACAAATTTGCCCACAGTCAATTCATACATTTAAGCTTGGCGTAATTGAATTGTGTGAGTCACCTGACAGACAGCTATGCCGTTCAAGTGTCCCACCTGAACTTATGTAAACTTCATTCACAGCATGTTTGAATTCTGCCATTTATACTTGATTCTTATCAACCACTAATCCCTACCCCTATGCATTTGTGTGGACCTGAGATTGGATAGGTGTATCTAGTGAATTGGTGAAAATTTCACCTGTCTTGAGATAGCAAGTTCTCTTCATAGTGTATTCACTCTTCATTTTGACCACTCTCCCTCCTACCCCTGAATTGTTCCCTCACCTGGCTCTCTTTTCTTTTTCCCCACTCCCTGATTCTTTAAACCTCTGAAACACACACGGTGGCTTATCTCAAACAGAAAAACACAGGCTATTTTCTCTACTTTATCCTGATTCTTTATAATAACCGCTTCATAGTTCAGACTCCAGAACATGGAGGACTGCCACGGTGGGTTCCATTCCTTTAGTCACCCATGTGATGAGAGAAAAAGCATGTATAGCAGCAAACAGCAACACTGTAAAGCGAGCTTTGTACAGCACCAAGTCTTCTAATGGCATACAACCAGTGTCCAGTTTTCAAGGCACTGCATCTTGAGAGGAAAACATTCACCTTGTCACAACAAATGTATTCCAAACACGTTTCAGCAGCAGTATTATCAGAAAGCTTCAAGAGAAGGTTGATTATGTTTTAAGGCGGTCAAAGTATTGCTGATATCACCAATTTGTTCAATGTTGGTGTACACAACATAGGTCATGAAATCCAGATGATTTTGTTGATGATAATGATTGCATGTAGCTACTGGCAATCATGCCGTCTTAAATATAAGAACAGCACAGCAAACTAAACCACTTAGTTTGGTAGTAATTACCAAACTTTCGACATCTTTCGTACCTCTTCCGTATACCCTAGTTATTTTCATCAAATGATGCTGTTTCAAGTTTATTTGTCATCATATACTAGTACACAATGCAACAAAATGCTTAAGGCAGAGCAGCTCTCTTTTTGGGTGCTTTAAATAGAACTGACATGGACTGCGTTTAGGCTTAATTGCATCTAAGTTCTTACAATTCACATCTGAAACTATGGGCCTAAAAATCAGTCAAACTGATGTCACTTATAGATATTGCAAGCTCTTTTAGAGCATGCTGTTGCTGATTGGGATACGCAACTGAGGATAACTAGTGGTTTGCACCTTGCTGTGAAGCCTCTGTAGACACATTCACACCTACCTCCTGGAGAGTGTTCTTGATCTCTGGGACAGTTTTTTCTTTTTTTTCTTTCTTAAGTATGTTGAGTATTCTTCGGTCATCCACTGTAGAAGTCTTCCTTGGCCTACAAGCCCATTTGCGACTGCTGAGCTCACCAGTGCTTTCTTTCTTTTTAAATTATTTTAACTGTTGATTTTGCTAGGTCTAAGGTTTTAGCTATGTTTCTGATAAATTTGTCTGATATTTCAGTCTCATAATTGGCTTCCTTGACTTTCACTGACGTCTCTTTGGTTCTCATGTTGACACCAATAGCAGACTCCAAAAGCAAATGCAAAGCCTAGAATCTAGACATTGACAGCTCTTATGCCTGCACAAATGTTGATGTGACGTAACACACCTTTCTAACCAGAAATACCTGTCAAGCCAATTTTCCAATACTTTTGGTGCGCTGAAATAGGGGGACTATGTATTAAAAAGGATTGGTTTCACCATTTTCATCACAATTATTACAATCAGAAACATTTAAAGATGAGAATCTCTACTTTAACCTCATAGTAATTGTTTGATTTCAAATCCAAAATGTTGGAGTATAGAGCTAAAAGAAGACAAAATTCTTCCTCTTTCCAATATTAATGGAGCACACTGTATTTGCACACGCACCTTTACTGGCCTCGCATGGCACTATATTGTCTAACCCTATCCAGGCTACTACATTTGAACTTTAAACACAGTGGATAACCTGGTGCAGTATTATTCTAAATCAAGCCAACGCAGATTTTAATATCGACCGTCTGAGGCCTACCCTCTAGATTATGAATATACCTGGGAAAGACTGTGAAAAGGTAGAAAAGGACTATTATAACTGATGTGACAAATAAAAACGTAGAGTAACTTACTTTGCACTTGGGCTTGAACTCCAAAACAAGTAAAGAAGAAAAAATAGCATAAAAACATGCACATCCTAAACGGGGGCATTTTCTTTGGTCCCATGCGAAGGTTCTAACTGACTACGTGTCGACTAAAACATTCATCTGTACCACCGCTGCTAGTTCTTGAAAAAAAGGATGTCCTGCCAACTGCCACTAACATGTTTTGCGATAAAAGATACGAAAATTATGTCGGATGACGGTACGTTTTCCCCATTGCTGTCGCTTCCGCGGGCAGACTGAGAACCACAACAACCCGCCTACTGAGTACTGAAACTTATCTTCCTCTTCTCCTTCAGAGGGTATTTATGTCATGAAATGGCGCATTACCGCCACCATGTGTACGGCTGATATAAAGATCACAACAGGAAAAGCGCGACAAAACGGAAAAAAACAACAGATGCGTCCCAAAACTTTTCACTTCTCATTTTCACTACATAATAACACAAATATAATTACTCAATTTCACTACCACTAAAGCACATATAGATAAACTGCAGTAATCTTAATGGGTAGCCTACATCGTAATTATTTTGTTTTGACGTTTAATAATTTCTGCCCGATTAGGATCAATGGCTGGAAAATAAGCATACCTGTAGTGCAATTTATTGAGATTTTTTAATTTGTATTATTATTATTATTATTATTATTATTTATGAGAAGCTCCTAATCTGCCTTGGTGTTAAGAATATGCCAAGCGATTAGTTTCAATGTGGCCACGATATTTTGATGTAATTTCATCATCAACCGTAAAATGTCTAGCCCACTAAATCTATTTTATTATTGATGTAGCCTAATCAGAAAAGTATAGGAGTTAGGTAACATAAGAAACTTGAGCATTGTATTTGAAGTTGATTCAAATGGTAATAATTTGAAAAATTAAAGTATACCGATCGCGAGAGGAAGGTAAAGTATACTTGTAGAAAGCCTAACCTTCAGCCACGATGTGTACAGTGATTATCCACTTGATATCAAGTAAATTACCATCCCACAGAAAACATGGTCCAAATATCACCGAATTTCAAATAAGCCTTGTTAATATCTTCCATCACTAGCCAAGACTGACAATGATTGTTGATCTCATCTCCATGTTCGCACATACCAGCGTCCCTCAGTTCTATCAAGCCCCGATTACCATTTCACTGTAATTGTGTCAACAGATATGTAAATACTGTGGATTTAGTTGAAGACATGACATACTGCATGACTAAAAGCGTATTTCCACCAAATGGATGTCGAAAAATGTGAATTAACCTGTCGTAGAACAGCTGGTAGAGACTAGGCTTGTACAGACATGAGCCGAATCCCCATAGGCCTCTAGGTGCAGAAGTCCCGCCTCCCATAAATGGCCAACCTCAATCTTGTGGTTCATTACTATCTCATAGTTCATGTTGTATGTCCTTACAGCCTAGTATGGCACTATACAAACTCCCATTTTGCTTTGTTTCTTTTGACTCTTTTATTGTCATTCAAAAGCACTACTTTCACTCATTTACACATTCACACTTTTAAACCTCATATGCACCATAGGCTACTCAGGTATCACAATGCATGCCAGGAATAGACTCTCAAAAAATTAAATGAAACTAACAAAATGGTTGTAGTATGAGGCTTCTGTCACTTGTCTCAGATTGTACAGGATGTCTCAGATTGTACACAGCTCCATTGCATTGTGAAAGGTGGGAAAGACTGTGTGCTCTGGGGCATCTTAGCAGAGTGGACCCTGGGTGTCTTTATGAATGAAGGAGAGAATGCAGGGGTTGGGGGTGCAGTGGGTAGGGATGAACTCTGTCCAAGCAGGTGTGGGGCCTAACTCTTTCGGAGGCTGATGTCGGCATTGGTCAACAGGGCGGATAGGGGGGTGCTGTCGCCCTCCTCTCTCTTCAGTACCAGGAAGGCCTCTCGACTGATTCCCAGAAGTTCACGAAGGCCATTGTTTTCCATCTGCCAAAAAACAAAACAAATGAGTTCCTATCAATATTTGTGTTTGAAGATGACTTTATTGTTTTCGCTTTACTATTGTTTACTCCATATGATTCAGCCTGGATCAGCCATCTTGGAGGTAGATTTAGTATTGTCCCAAACCAATCAGAGTATCAAAGCCTCTGACATAACCAGAAGCGCTGCGATGCACACGTGGGTTCAAGTTTCTGAAAGGATGCTGATTAGCACAAATAGATTTCCATTTGGGGAGGACTTGAATCCGCGAAGTGGGCTTTCAAGGAATCTCATTCCCTGGTCACAGTTAAAACAATCATTAAAACAGTAATTACAATCACCAGGAAGCTTTTAAAAGCTTGCCTGTTACATACTGGACCTTTAACTGTAGCTGAAAATTCTTAAAGGGACACATGACCTCAAAATCATTGTCTAGATCATCTTACAAATGTGTGGGCATGTGAAAAGCATCAGCTTCCAAATGCATTCCGTAGACCTAAAGCTAGGTATCCTAGATTGAGGATTTTACTCTGAGTGATGTATTTGAGGGTAATCACATGGTTTTGAAAACTACAAGGAGGTTTAGAGAGGAGTGAGCTTACCTAAGTCTAAGTAAGTTAATTTAACCTTGTTTAAAGTCAGTGTGTTGCTGGTAGTTCTGCTATATTTTGCTATGGCTATCCTGCCTCAAGCTCTGGGATCTAGTTTCTGTTGAAAGCTATCTGTTTGAAGCCAATTTTTGTCAATCTCCAGTGGAAGGGTCTGAAACTATTCTGCAAGGTATTTAACTCCTGCTCACCTTGGACCAGGTCTAATACATTTGGAATTGAGGGGTGAAACCTCTCTTGGTTGTTAACTGATCATTAGGTGGAAGGGGCTGCTACCCTGCTAATCATCAGCAATTACAGAATCTGCATTTCTATCTTGACGGTCATAGAGCGACAGCCTCCTGACATGAAGATGGAGTCAATCTGTGGAGTCCATCGAGGAAGGCCTGAGAGGAAGGCCAAGCTACAAATTATTTTTATTCTATTAGTTTATTTTTTCACTACTCTGAGTGTATTGAGCTCTAACTACATCTTGTATTGCCCACAAACCCTCTCCACATTGCCCATCTCTATACTGGCAAATATCACAATGTGCTTTCTCCCCATTCTTGTTATTTCATCCCTCAGGAGAACACATCAACGCTACACCTCCCCTCGCAACCATTCCAATCTAATCTACCCACCATGCTCAACTGACCATGACCTCACTGCCCCCTTTCTCTAATCCATCTCCAAAGACCTCCTTCCGTTCCTTACCACCATAATCAAATCCTCTTTATCCACAGGATCTGTCCCAGCTGCCTTTAAGACAGCCAGAGTCAAGCCTTTTCTCAAGAAACCAACTTTTGACCCGTCTGCTGTCGATAACTACAGGCCGTCTGCTGTCTCCTACTACTACTTCTTCTGTCTCACTACCTCCTTGACCCTCACCAATCCGGCTTTAAGACTGGGCACTCTACTGAGACTGCTCTCCTTGCTGTCACGGAGGCCCTCCACTCTGCTCGAGCTTCCTCCCTCTCCTCTGTTCTCATTCCTCTGGACCTGTCTGCTGCATTCAACACAGTAAACCACCCAATCCTTCTCTCCACCCACTTGGCATCTCTGGCTCTGCACTCTCCTGGTTTGCATCCTACCTGGACAATCGCTCTTACCAGGTGACGTGGAGAGGACCGCTGTCAGGACTGCAGTTACTACCTATCTTCCGCCGTAGATTGAAGACCCATCTCTTCAGGCTACATCTTAACTGTCTCTCCTAAAGACCTCTTCATCCCCACTACCCCCTTGTACAAGTTTCTCTACTGTAAATATATATTTATTTCTTTTAAAAAGAAAGAAAAGTAATTAGTCCTTCTTCTAGCATTGTGACTGTCAATAGCCCCTGATCCTTGCATAGATTACTTTTTCTTATGATGACTGATGGATAGATGATTCACTTACTTACACAAATGTATTTGTTGTAAGTCGCTTTGGATGCCATAAATGTAATGTAAATGTAATGTAAATGTAAGCCATGTTTGTGCGACGTAGGAGGCTTTGAAAGGGAGCTGTCAATCAAGCGTGCAAAGTCCACGCTCATACAGCCCTCAGAACTTTCTGACCAGAAAGTTGAGCCTAACAAGAAGCTGTCTTTCATCATACTTATTGATGTTTTTGGGGGTTAAAATGTTGGTGGCCGTTTAAAATGATACATTGGCACAAAACACAATTGGAACCATTTAATGTTGACTGTCCAGATCCTTTAACCCTACCGTAACCAGTCCCCTAACCCTAATGAATTGCAAACCTATAGCTAGCTCCAAACTTAAAAAAAAAAAAAAACTAAAAAAAAAAGAAGAAGAAAAAAGACTCTTGGTTAAGTGTAGAAAAACATCACAGTCGGATTCGATCCGACGCTAACCTGGCATAAGTTTCAATGCAAATACGCTACCTGTCGCGCCACACCAACTCCCTGACAATTAATAATTAGTGAAGGTTGGTTAGAATAAGGGAGGTAGCGACATCATAACTACCAGAGGAATAGTGGACTATCAGAATATGTATCTGTACCAGTAGCCACTATGTACAAATTAAGTGTTATGGTAGGCTGAATGATGGGGAGATAAAGTATGCTTAGTCAGACATTGTGGGACCCAGGGAACGTGGTTCACCTCCAGTTGTTTAATCCTCTCCTCATCTTCGCACAATCTCCCCTCGTCCACTTCAATGGCCTTCCTCATCACCGTTGCCATCTCATTGATCTTGTCCATGTGTGCTTGCATTTCCTGCACAGAGTTATCAAAGCAATACAAATATTTTGTTTGAAAAAAGTGAAATTATCTAACAAGCTATACACATTTTGTCTAAATCCCGTAATATTGATTACATTGATCTGCATTATTGTACCCTGAAAGGAGCCTACATTGTCCCACATTATAAGTACCTGGGAATTTCGATAGATGATAAACTGTCTTTTAAAGCACATGTTGGAAAACTGATTAATAGTTTGAGAGTTAAGCTTGTTTTTTTGTACAGAAATACAATAAGTCCTGCTTCATTTTTGACAATAGGAAGAGGATTGTCCAGGTGACAAGGACCCTGACCTCGATTATGGTGACACAATTTACATGCAACATTAATCAGTCCTTGATTGACCAGAGAATTAACTACAGCAGTACTGCAGACCTCCAGATTTGAGTACTCCAGTCGAGGCCATAGAGTGCCTCTTAAAGAGCAACTCCAGTGAAAATGAAGATAGTTAACTACTAACTAACAGAGATCAGTTGTGGTCATATGCACACATTTCAGTCATGAAATCAACATTTCAGTGAAAGTGATATATTTGGTCTGAAAGTTGGAATTGTCTACCCCTCGCTAAAACGGAGTCGGAACATTGTGAAGTATGACTGCTGCCCAACATTCCCGCAAGTGGGGTTTCACCATTCCCTTACTCCTAAAACCTTTTTTTGAGCATTATTTGTAGAGAATTACCACTGGAGTTGCTCTGAGTGTACAGTGACATTTACGACTCACAGTGGTGTGCTGCTCCTGTAACTGAGTGACGATGGCAGGGTCGTCTCTCTTACTGGCCATGAGGAGTCTGAAGACCTGCTCTCTGTACTTAGTCATGATCAGCTCCAGGGCCGACTGGTGTTCCTCTAGGGATGTTCTCAGTTCTGCAGGAAGAGGGGACAAGAACATACAGAGTGTTAGTGATGCAGGACGAGGGGACAACTACATTGCCTGCAAAAATAACATGGAACATAAAAGATTCTATCATTTTAATTATAGAGCAATAGATAGGAAACAAAATACCAATACATCACAATTTCTCAAGCCAGCAGACTACACTCACATTGTTGAGTGACAGTTTGCATTTTTGATTGACAGGTCATCTACTGAGCCTTTCGTTCCTATGTTCAATGTTTTTTTGCTGGCTGTAATCTTGTCCAAGTTGTTAGCAGCCTACCGTGTCTCTTATGTGGATGTATGCTATGACATTTTTACTCAGGGTTTGAAGCTAGCTTTGTAAAATTGTTAGCAACTCGACTACGATAAGTTAGTGAACAGGTCGTTCTTTCTAGCTTGCAAAATACAACACTGTGCTATCTAAAACAACAAAATAA
Organism: Argentina silus; assembly: GCF_951799395.1. Classification (NCBI taxonomy): domain Eukaryota; kingdom Metazoa; phylum Chordata; class Actinopteri; order Argentiniformes; family Argentinidae; genus Argentina; species Argentina silus. Next base: position 1,886,322 of record NC_139674.1, on the reverse strand, counting down.
CTTCAGCTACATAGTTTTCTTACATTTGTATTCTGAGCAGTCTTGCTGCATTTTACCACAACATTCTAAATGGCCAGTTTCATCTAGTTTGGGCTGTTATCTTTACCTGCCGAGCTAACAATGTGTGCACTGCTAGTGCTGGCTATAATAGGAGGGATGTAAGATGTAAACAAATTATATCATTGGTTTATTTGATTGAGTTTTACTACACAGAGCAAAACCTCTTAAAATCACACCCATCAAAAACAGAGCATTTGAGGGATAGTAGCAGGGCTAGATGTTTACAGACCAACAGAAACCTAATTTTTCATATTTGGATAATGCTAATTTGATCTGATGAAGCCAAAATTCAAACAAAAACTCTGGAACACTCGATTTTCACCTTAGCAGGCCTTTAAGCAGCTAAAACCCTCTAAATCTTGTCCATGCTAAAATTGTGGAGATCTCTAAAGTGGCACCTTGAGGAGTGCTGCAGTCTATGTGCCTGTATAGTGCAGGAGGCTGCAGATAGCCTTGAGGTCAGAGAGGCAGGCCAGAACCCGGGAGGACGCTGGTTTGATGGAAGAAGCCTTTTTTCTTTTTTGTCACTATTAGTCTATTGAGCAAAATGAAACCCTTAATTTCTGTGGTCCTTCTTTGTCTGTTACACGCTCATCTTCTAGCTGTCTGTTGTAAAGAAGACATGATGTGCTTGTGTGTGGATCATGTGACCACTTATGAGCTCCTGTTTCACAGCAAGCCTAACAATTAGAAGTACTCAACAGTGCCCCTGGTGGTTGTTTTGCCAAGGTGAAAAAGTCAACCATGAACCTTTTAAACTCTCACCTCCTGTAAGGGCAGTGGAATTCCAGTCTTCTTTCAAAAAAACTATAAATAATATGGATGTGCATTTCAAGTAATTGTTATCACATTTCTTTTGACATGAACCAGGCTTAAAATGTTAAACATGAGTTTTTGATGGATGAACTGATGATAGCAGCTGTACTCATAGAGCCAGGACACATTATCATCTCATGCTGAGCTGGGCTGCTGACCCCAACAGTGTAAGACAGTAACAGCTTATGCAGTCACATTTGTATCAATTAATCCCTCAAATTGTTGCACGAGAAAAATTGTAGTCCTATTTCAGTGATCGAATACTCGTAAAATAATTTCTCATGCCAATCCCTAACATTTAAGACCGAGTTATCAATTTTAGTTCTCTGTCTACCCTGTACACCCTTTTTTAGTAACAGGTAACACCCCTGTCCAATAGAAGTTTGTAGTGTTAAGTGTTGCAAGACTACAAGGTCAGAGCAGAGGCACCGTTATACACTCACTGAGCACTTTATTAGGAACACTATACTAATACTGGCTAGGGCCTCCCTTTGCTCTCAAAAGAGCCTCAATTCTTTGTGGCATCACTCAATTATGCAGATTTTTCAGGTGTACTTTCAAGCTGTGAATCTCCCATTCTACCACTTCCTAAAGGTGTTCTATTGGATTCAGATCCGGTGACTGGGCAGGCCACTGAAGAACACTGAACTCATTGTCATGTTCATGAAACCAGTTTGAGACGACTTTTGCTTTGTGACATGGTGCATTATCATGCTGGAAGTAGCCATCAGAAGATGGGCAAATTGTGGCCATGAAGGGATGCACATGGTCAGCAACAATACTCAAATAGGCTGTGGCATTCAAGCGATGATTGATTGGTATTAACGGGCCCAAAGTATGCCAAGAAAACATTCCCCACAACATTACACCACCTCCATCATGAGAATGTGTACAGGTGTTCCTAATAAAGTGTTTGGTAAGTGTATGTGTTATATTATAGCCTGCTTCATTTGTTCCATATTTTAACAATGAGCTATGGTGATACAACAATGAGCTATTGTTACAGCACAGTAAATTCTTATGAAGACAACTGAATGATTTTGTGAAAGGCATTGATCAAAGGTACTACGTTTGCATTGTCAAAAAGCATTTTCAATTGGGTAACAGGAATTGATTGGTAAACAGCAATATAACGTTGGCTTATTATTCTTTGACCAAGCGAAATTGTTACATCTGTGCAGGAGAGACAATACATTTAAGCAATGTTGAAACTAATCTGTCCCATGTCTGCCGCTCTCCGTGCAACACAGGGGAATGGGAAGAGTGATGTGGCCATGCTGTAAATGCAGCTCTCTACTTTAAACTGCATAGCCAAAAGGATAAGTTGATCTGGTTGTTTACAAATAAATAATGCTAAGATTTGAACTTCCCATGAATCCCTTTGGTATGTGCAGCCTAGAGGCTATCCAAATCAGCTTCTGTTTAGCCCTCCTAAGCATTCATTTTGCAGTAATTGTAGGTGTTGTTATCAGTTATTAATCGCAGTAATTGCTTATTTTTTTGTTGGAGAAGTCCAAAGGTTTTGCACCTTAACCCGCAAGACGCACGTTCAGCTTACCAGCGCATAAATAGAAGTACAAGTGTTATCAAAATAAAGTAAAGCAATAATGCCTTTGTAAGGGATTAGACGCTTAAATACATACCAGGTACAAGTCATTTGCTGATTATATTGGACACTACTGTGCCCTCAGGCTATGTGCCTGTACGCAATGGCATCATTGTTCATCCACACTTATCCTCCTGTTCCAAACTTCAACTACAAATTTGGTGTGGGGCCGAATATGGGAGAAGGATACCTGTGCCTCTATGTCCCTATGTCCAAAAAGTAGCCTATTTGTGAAACACTTCCGCATATTTTTTTTTTTCTCTCACAGTTCCTATGGTAAATTTCTATGGAAAATAAAGATTCCTAATTCCACAGAGGAAAGGTTTCGGTAGAGAGGGAATAAAAACGAAGATGGGGGAGTGAAGTGAAGAGGTTCTTAGAGGTTACATGGGAGGAGCAAAGCTTGGAGAAAGCAGATGACTAGGGCATGAGAAAACAGAATATAGTAAATAAGAAGTGAAGGGAGATGTAAATATAACCAGATGTGGACATTCCATGTAGACAGGACAGAAAAGCTAAGAGTAGGTTATGGAAACCTGATACTTATTCCGTGAGAAAACAGGATAAGGGAGAGAGGGAGTGAAGATTTATGAAGACTCTAATAAACACATGCAGTTGGTAGGTGAAGAAAAGGTCACCAGTACCAGGCACTAGGATCAAAGTAATAAATACATGAGCTCACCACCAATGTGAAGTAACGAGAGAACTATCTTTAGGAATGGTAGGGGAAACCAGGCCATGACAAGGTATAGGAACCGAATGATATTGGTGCATACAGCCAGGAAGTGTGAATGATTTGCATATGAGAGAGGTAACCTAGATTTTAATGCTATAAGATGGTGGATTGAAATGACAACGAGACCTGCTTTGCAAACTGGTTCATCTTTTATTACTTGTGAATAAAAGTCTCTGAATAAACCATCAGCTCTAGTTTTCTGCATTTTATTTCAAAGTATTTTAACGTGGAATTCCACCACATTCCGATGTGAGTTTCGATGGCTTTATCATCAGTGAGGAGAAATAGATTTGCGTATGGAGGAAAGCAACATACTAGTTACTTGGCGGTCTATTTGTACTTTTGAAATTCTAACAATGCTAAAATGTAAAAGACTAACAAGCACGAAACCAGATGATTAATTATTCAAGTCTCCACCAAAACGCTGTTAGAGCTGCTGTCACTGTTCACTATTGTTCCACTGACAATGGATGGGGGGTTGTTGCCGCCCATGGTTGTTGCCATGTACAACTCGTGACAAACACCAGTTTTTCTGGAGGGGTCTTTAAAGGAGCTACACATGAAATCTGTGGCCACAAGTCAAAATTGGAATTCCAGTGAGTTGTTTGTTTCCAAGTGTTCAAGTACTAGCCATTGGTACTAGCTAGCTTCCACCATGAAATCGACAATCCAGACCATTGAGATAAGATCTCAAGTGAACATGTTAAGTGAACAGGTAATAATATATATTTGCTTTGGACACTACGGATAGTTTTGATGTGCCTACTTTCTGTAAGCTACAACAGTGGTCGTACTGGCCAGGAGAAATCAATACGCTAAAACCAGAGCCAAACATTGGTGGGGAGCTTTTACTTTTAAACAGCTGAGGTGTTATCGTTCCACAATCCTTGCAGATTTTTCAAGGACATATATGCTTGTAGTACAGTGAAAATGTCATGTGTAGCCCTTTAAAAAATTTGTTTAAAATACTTTCACTGTGTTTCAATCCACAGTTTGTCTTTTCGATGTGATAAAAATGAAAGAGAACACTACTAAATAATATCCCTACCTTTGTTTTCTTGCTGTAGCTCACGGATCTGCCGGTTCTCCTGCTGGATGCCGATGACGAGGCTGGAGCGAGGCCGATGCCGAGCGACCTGGTTCAGCGACTCAATCTCTTCCTGATACTGGCAACAGAATACTGTATATTTATCACCCAGCCCTAGATACAGATCATAAATTATCTCAAAGCTGCCCTAGTGACAGCTATTACCTGTTTCATGGCCTCCACTCGCTTGTTCAGGGACGTTGTCTGTTCAATTAACACCTCAGCTGCGTTGTCATGGTTGCGAAGCCGTTCCACCAGCGACTTGGCGTCTGCCAAAACATTCTCTAATGTACACGTCATCCCTGTTGAAACAAATGCATTGAATTCAAGAAAAGAAAGAAAAGTCATCATATTCTGCCACAGTTTAGGCAGTTTTGTAAATTGATGATAAGGGCACCATAAGTAATGCGACAGATTCATATTCTGTAATGTCCAAATTAAGCTCTCATGTTTAGGATTTGGTTGACAATCCTTTACATGCAATAACTGCCTGAAGTCTGCGACCCATTGACCTCACCAGACGCTGGGTATCTTCTCTGGTGATGCTCTACAGGTGAAGCCTGTACCACAGCCATCTTCAGTTGTAATAACGCATTAGACAATAAGTGTAATAGGCATACATGTATAATAAAGTGAGCAATAAAAAAAAAAGTGAGTGAATAAAGTGAGCAATACAATACAGTAATAAATAGCAGCAGTGATGGTAGTGAGTGTAAGTGTGTGTGAGTATTAGAGCCTGACCGATACTGAATTTTTTGGGTCCGATATCAATGCTGATTTATGAGGGGCAACATTCACCGGTAACCGATATATCTGCCAATATATATATAGTTTTTTTACAGTTCCTTTTTAGCACAGTTTTCAGAAGTAAACAATGGCGAAAGAAATACTGTTACTGCTGATTAGGCAAAAATCCATCTCTCAATAATGAGAATTTCACATGTTCAGTGCACTGCATATTGATAGTGTTTTGCTGTTCAATCAAACTTGTTCTGGCAGTTTGATCATCCACTTCAAGATCTTTACCGCTGCTCCTGTGGGATTTTAGAATTTTATAAAATCTGAGGTAGGCAATAACGCATACTGGGGCAAGCAATGGGGTGTCAACCACTCGCACAGTTAGTACATGATAGGTGAGAGCGCAGATACAGTATCTTCTTCTCCAGTCAGAGCAGCAGGTAGTGCAGGCAGGCAGCTAGGGTTAGCTGTTTAATAGTCTTATGGCCTGAAGGTAGAAACTGTCTCGTAACTGTCTTGTAGAAATGTAAAGCACAAAATAACTCATTTACTACTTGTGAATAAACTAATTCACTTAATTCATTTGCAGTAAGAAGGGCGCTCTGGAAATGCTGTGATGAGGTTGAGCTGCTGTGCCTCCAAAACCATATATTTACAAAAGGTCTGACTTGGTGATCTCCCCATCTTGGACCCTTGAAGCTTCTCAAAAAACAACCTGTTGACCTCCTCTGATGCTTTCTTTGAACTAACCCCCATGGTAGTCCATGTAAACTTCCTAACAGCATCTGAGTGCCTACCATGTTCAAAAGTTATCTGTCCAGCTAGTCTCTCTCCTCCCAGAGACTCCTTCATTAACCTATTCCTGTCACCAAGATCCCTCCCTAAATCCTCAACAACAAAGTCCACATTACTTATAAATTCAAACACAAAATCATCAGAACTAACACCTACCTTTAAATCCAACTTCAGTTTTCTCTACAAATGTAGTACTGTGTGTACATTTGTAGAGAACACCTGCATCTTAGTTAAACGACGATTGGAAAACGCTTTGGAAACTGCACTTTCGTACCCCAGTAGAGAGCTGTGAAATGTCACGCCGTGACTATTGGCTTGCCGAATGTTCGGCTGGCTTTATCGTGAAAGGTCCAGTATGTAACATTCAAGCTTTCTAAAAGTTTATGGTTGTAATGACTATGATTAATCTGTAGCGGTGAACTGAATTTCGCTGCAGTGGCCAGAGGTGCCAGATTTCCAACAAATGTATGATCTGCTCCTTTAACTAGGGCGCACGTGTCACGCCCTCCACTTTCTCCCAGTCTGTGCCAGTGCCTCCCTCTCTCCTGTCTGTCTATTTGTGTTGTGTGTGGCCGTGGCCAGGCTCCCGTTCTCGTTTCAGTTCATCATCTCCACCTGCCCGATCTACACACCTGCTATTCATCTCTCATCACCGTGCTGTATTTAAACCCCGGCTTTCCATTCACTCATCGCCAGATCGTTGTTTAGTGTTTCAACACGTTAGTCCCGTTCTCTGCCTCTTTGTCTAGTAATATGTAGTCTTCGTGTGTATACGCTGTTTTTGACCTTCTTTCCTTTATCCTCCAGAAACCCTACCCTGCTATCCACCTGTACACCTGTCATTCTGCCTAGACGCACTACCCGCCTGCCCTGCCTGCCTGCCTGCCCTACCCCACCCCGTTTGCCATTCCCCCCACTTGTCCCATTCCCTGCTGGTTCCTTATTAAATACCTTATTATTTTATATTCGTGTCCTGACTCTGTGTCCGCGCTTGGGTTCATTAGATCTGACCATAACAGCACGTCTGATATATACTGGCGCCATTGTTACAATACTAGTTGTGACCTGATTCGACATGATTGCATACAGCTGGATGTGTAACACCAACTGTAACATAATTTGTGTATACGAGTCATATTTCGCACTTCCAAAGAATAGTGCTATTGTTACGAGTGAAGTGTATAGTCTTGCAAAAAACATTAACCATTACTCCATCGCTCCTCTACAACAATTCACTTGTTGAATCCTGAATTTCAATTAGTCCTCTACCCCTTTTTTGCACTTTTCAAAGGCTTAGTAAGCAAAATATGGGAAGCACCATGCAGCCTATGTGAAGGCAAAGTTATGTGATTGTTGTACAGCTTGAATCCTTGTCATCCTCGCTCATCTCTACACTACCTATTGCCTATAGAATAGGGGCTATCAATATCATTGGACTTGATAGTCAGCATGCATTGGCTATTACATCTGATGACAATCAAGATCAGAGAGCTTGTCAAAGTAATGTCATTGTCAGATGCACTGTTTTGATTCTGCTGCCACCTGTCGGTGACTGGAGTGTATACACAGTGACATAATTCCGACTGAATTTAGTTAGAAATTTGGGCATTTTGTTGACATGATTGTGGTATTGATTTGTGCTGAAAGTGTACATCGGTGGTGTAGGATGCACGTTAGTGTCCACCTCTGTAACTTGCCGTCAGTCGCTCTGCATAACAAGTCATATCGATGATTACAGCCTGCTACACAGGTCACAAGTTATTATGGGGCGTCTCAGTGATTTAGAGTGTTTGCAAAACAAATGCGGAGTCCTACATCATGAAACACAACTGTTTGTTGTGGAGGAGCGATGGAGTAAGTACACCGTCTGCCGCGGGAAGGTTTTGAGCTCCCGTCCCACCTCGGACGGAATCGAAATGTATTGGTAATTTTTTTAGCCAGAACATGCACTTCACTCTTAACAATGGCACTATTCTTAGTTAGTGCGAAATATGACTCGTACACACAAATGATGTTACAGTTCGGGTGCATCTTATTTCGACATCGTGTCGAATCATGGTCACCAGTTATTGATCCGAGTATTGTAACACCGTCGCTGCGGATATCTATCGCTCTTAGATATCGATTGACTTGTAGTTTGTTTCAGTTATTTTTTAAATGTAATTAATCACCTAATTGCTGTTTATAAATGTGTTCATTCTTCAACTTCAAACTGATTTGCTTGATGCACAAAGCACAGGCGTTTACGCTTGTCATCTGCTTAAACGCTGTTTGTATTATTGTTTACTAAGAAGAAAACACCGAGTGTTCTGCAGTAAGTGTAATGAATTGACAGGCGTATGTACAATTTCACATCATTTTTAATATGTTTAATTGCTTAAAATGTCCCGAAACGGCTACTTTGCTTGGCAGCTGACTTAGAACTCTCAACTCGTCCCCATGGGATAGTACTGCGGTCAGAATGTTTGACCTGCCTATAGTATTGATATGGATGCAATCCAGCGTCGCCTTGAATACCGTGAAGAGGATACATTTGCATCATCCTCTTTCGCCTTGACATACATTTTCTTGCTGTCAAAGTAGCATAGCTTAGTCGCTAATCGAATACCGAACTGAGGAGTTGTTCTCAACAGCTAGCTCTACATTATTCAACATCTGTGCACTCTATACCTACTCGCGAAAGTTATAAGATTATTATATTGACAGTGTAAGTACGTAAGTTGTTACAACTGCAATAAATACTTTAAAATGATAAAATTACATCACTCGCAACACTTACCTGTGGGTTGTCGTCGGCTAGCTACACTTCCTGTATTTGCAAAGCAGTCTTCCGGTTGAGAGACCGCCCACACTTCCGTTCCAGACTTCAGCTGGTTCTGTTGTTGTTGTTGTTGTTGTTCTTCTTCTTCTTGTTCTTGTTGTTGTTCTTCTTGTTCTTGTTCTTGTTCTTCTTCTTGTTCTTCTTCTTCTTCTTCTTCTTCTTCTTTCCGTGTATTTGATATTGTAAATTAGGTGTAATTTAGCTAATATGTGTTTGTATTGAGCTGGCTCTATGTAATGTAGAGAATCACTTAAGTATTTATCAAATTAAACATTAGGCAGCCATTGTTCAACTCGATCAGATTGTGTTCAGCAGAAATAACCAGTGCCTTAAAGAGAGATTTTTAAGGGAATCATAACTCAAACTTGAGAAAGCCATAGACATCTGCAGATCTGCAAAGACAGCCAAAACACAGATTCAAGCAATGGGAGCAGCTGGTTAGGACAAGTTTTTCATGCAGTATACAGGAAACAACCACATCATGGAAGGACAGTACTTGACATAAATCCTAATATAGGCACTTTGTTCATTGGGACAGTGAATGCTGATCAGCTAGCCACTCATATAGACACATACTGGTACACAGAGATAAACAATGTAACTGTGAAGTTCAAGTTGGGTACAGGCGCTTGCCACTGGAAACATTCAAGACACTGCTAGGTAAAACACAAATGCAGCCCACAAACTCAATGCTGGTAGCTGGAGGATGCTGGAGGAACGAGACTGAAGACAGAAGGGATTGCCACACAGTGCAGTGCACAGTGCAGTGCATCACACCCAAAACTAAGGTCAGTCTACCAGTCTACCATTCTACACCCACCGCCACCTGCTGACAAGGCAGCGCTACAACGACTGCTAGGCATGACAACATACCTGGTTCAGTATATCCCTGGTGAAGCATTGCTAACGGCACCACTGAGACAGCTGCTGCACCAGGACACTGTCTGGCAGTGGCAACATGAGCACTAGGAAGCTCTGAAGAAACTTAGAGCATCCCTGATAAACGCACTGGTGCTCAAGTTGTTCGATCCAAAGAAACAGCTCGTCATACAGGCCGACGCTTCAAAAGATGGGCTAGGAGCGTGTCTCCTCCAGGAGGGCCTCCCAATAGCCTACGCGTTCAGAGCACTGACACAAACAGCACAGAACTATGCCCAAATAGTGAAGGAGCTCTTAGCCATAGTGTTCTCTGTAAAGAAGTTCCACCAGTATGGATATGGTGTGAATGTGCAGTCAGATCACATGCCTCTTGAGACTATTCTGATAAAGCCACTGGGGAAAGCCCCATCCGGACATCAGAGAATGCTCCTACAGCTGCAGGGGTATGATCTCAGCGTGGGCTACACACCTGGAAAAGAGATGCTGATCGCTGACACACTGTCTTGAGCTGTCAAACAGGATCAACACATAAAGAGAGATGAGCTCAATAACGAGAAGGTCATCTATGAGAAGGTCATCTATGCCACGGAGCCCACAGACACCCTGGGGGCTGAAACACGAGATCGGCTCAGAGAGGCAACATTGAAAGAGGACATACTACAACTGTTACAGGAAGTACACAGTAAAGGATGGCCAGCACATAGAAAACAGCTAGACACAAGACTGTGTCAATACTGGCCAATCAGACAGTCACAGTCACAGTGAATTATGCTTTCAGGTGACAGGTGTAAGACTTAGACTATTGGGAAACATTTGGAACTGGGTTTTACCACACCCAGTGATGGTGAGTGATCAAGTTAGGTGTGACAAGAACTATCAAACCAGTTAACATACAGGTTGGTATAACATGAAGATGCTTTGTATACTGCTGCAGACTGGGGGATAGGTCAAAGGGTTAAAACACTACAAGGGCTGTGGAAAAACTGGTTCAGGCCAAACAGCTGGACCCAGAGTATGGACTTGCTTTGCTGCCTGATTACACCAAGTAAAATATTCCTTAAACACAGAAGTTGTCAATCCTTTATTTTCTTACACAGGATAATAATTCCAAACACAATGAGAACAGTCATGCTGGGTGAGGTACATATAGCTCATCAAGGAATGCAATGCACAAAGGCACATGCCAGGAAACACGTGTATTGGCCTGGGATGGTCGAGGCCTGTGGGATGTGCCAGCAGGTTAAACCCAGACACCAGAACCGCTGCTCTGACACTGCATTCCTGAGCTCCCCTGACTGAAAGTGGCAGCTGACATTTTCTAAATAAATGATCAGTCCTACCAGCTCATTGTAGACTACATGTCAAAATACCCAGAGGTGTTGAACATACAAAAAAAAACAGCACATAAAGTCATCAGTAAAATGAGATCAGTGTTTGCAAGAAATAGCATCCCAAAAGAGCTAGCGTGTGACCATGTTTCATTCGCAAGCTGCAAAATGAGACATTTTACACTCAAGCCCTGATTAACCCCAGTTGAACAGACTGGCAGAGAGAACAGCAGACAAACACTGGTTGCTTGCAACCTCTAACCCTGAAGCTTTCCATTGTCTTAACTCCACCCCCCAAAAAAAGACAGAATGAGTAAAAAAATAAATAAAAAAAAAATCTGTTGAGAAAAGAAAGATGCGTTATTACTTTCATTACAGAAAAATGTTATGGACATGAGTCGAAAGTTTAGCACAGAGAAAAGTTATAGTTTATGGTTTTATGATACAGTAACAGAAACATGAGTTATGAGAGTTATGTTATTCCATAACAAAGTTACGGAACAATAGTAAAAACAGTTTAATTAATGAGTTTAATGAGTTTATCAGTTGACAATATCAAAGCACTGAAGTACAGGTTTATAGTACTTTTATTCAGTCATGTGTTTAATGTTTGAAAGTATAACTTGTTGAGAGTATTTCATGTTGAGAAAGGGGGATGTAGTATGTAGTTCCACGCACTGATACTTAATGATAACTATAGTTACAGTGTAATGATACTGACATATTGCAGGGTTCTTGACTTAGCTTGTAACGAGTCACGTTGTACTCATGATTCTGCTGAAATAAATCTATTATATTGTATTTAAAGTCAAGTCTTCCGTTATACAGTCCTGTAGTCCATGTACAATATTCAGTTGTGTGCAGCAGGAGAAAGGAACTAAATGCCATTTTCAATGTCTTACAGTATGTGTGTGATGCTATGCCGATATCATTAAACACAATTACTTCTAAAACTATGCCCTATGGTAATTCTTCCTCTGGCAATTGTGGTGTACGCAATAAAGGAAGAGGAGGTTCGTACGGTCTCTGAAATAAATAATATTTCATAAATATTTTATTGCATGTTACGATGACCTGAGAGCTCAGCTGCAATAAAGTGCTTCACATGAAGCACGATTTATTCTGGTTAGGCCTGGAATCAAAGGATATTTTCCATTCAGGATGTTATTAGTTTCGTTCTGTTCCATTAGTACAAACCTTTCTTTTCTTTTTCTGTTTTACTATGATTAGAATTTGCTTAATATGTTGTTTATTAATGTATATTTGCTTTAGTATAATTCACATCTGTTCTCTAAATGTATTGTTTGTGATGACAGTCTGATGACCTCAACAATTGACCTCTACTTCACTCCTCGAATCACTTAGGGGTGCTTTTCAGCATATCCAACACCAGTCCATGTCCATCTTCTTGATGTCCTGCTATACAATTTGTATCACCCTGCTCCATAGTTTCATAGCAATTCCATTTCAAAGCAGGCACCCAGTTCGGCGTTCGTTCTGGGTTAATATGACACACCAGGCCCTCCCTTCTTATTACATTCCTTGTATAGTGTAAACCTGTTGTTCCCAGGTCGCAGGTCACCTCGAACTGAACATTTTCATTCCATATGGATTGGAATCTCCCTTAAAATGGCAGATTGAAACGCACCCTTAATCATCCACACGATCAGTAGAGACAGCAGGTGGCTGCCAATCCGTTTCAGGGAGTCATAGACGGTGTCGATTTTTAACTCACTTTTTTTGACTGGTCTCATTCATAACTTTGTGTTGTTCTCTCTCTCTCCTGAATCCATTACCTGTTTTGTAAACTCCTGTAAATACTGATCTTTTATTATTTATGTATGTCACATCATTTACTGTGTGTTCTATTACTCATACTGTGTTCTTATACTTCACCTTACAATTGCTATATATTGTGTGTTTTTATCTAATTTAAAGTGTGTTGTATCCCTGTGTAAAATAAACTTGAAACTTGAACCTGGCTATGAGCCCCTTTGCCACACCCAAACCAACAGTTATGCCTGACAAATGTTAATAAAAAAAACACATTTGTAAACAATACACAACCTTTGTGCAATTGATTAATAAATAAATGATCAATTATGATAAATGTGGTACAAACCTTTCTAAAACATAGGTAGTATGTATTAGGCCCTACCCGAGTGATAGTGTATTATTTTTTGGCATGGTGAAAAGGGTGTATTTTAATTTAGGATGGTTATGACAGATTATGCCAGCTGTTTTGTGGCGGTAAATAAAGTGCTACAGCTGACTGTGTACTAGCATCTCAAAATAGGCAGTAATGAAAACAGCACGTTGACTCCAGACCAGTGCAGTTTAATCACAAATATCTGCAGCTAAGAAAAGGATAGAGCAAGAACACAGTCCTTATCTGAAGGCAGATATGGGTTCATGTTTTCCCTCCCTGAATCCACCAACCCTTAGAAAACAACTTTCCACTGCCCCAGCTCACCAAAAAAATAAGGCTTTATAATCCTGTTTGGCCTTTTGTCCCAATGGGGATGAAGCAGACCTTCCCAATCCAAGAAAGGCCAGCCATTCCGGTCCACGCAGTGAACTCTACTATCATTTTCCTGTATGGACAAAATCTGAGTGTCTTTTGAGGCTGGAGCCCCCAGGTGTGTGGAGATGAGAAGTTGTCAAATGTCACATGTCAGAATATATTTTGTCTTCATTGCGAGGGGTCATGATTCAGGGGGTGCAGGCTGGCAGGGCCCTCCACTGCGAGTGCGGAGCTGTGACTGAGCGATGTCAGCGAGGGCACCCTGGATCTTCTCTAGCAGCAAGTCCCCTCTGTACACAACCTCTTCCAGACGGGCGGCCGCCTCATGGTTCTCCTCCTCCAACTGACGGAGACTGGCCGCCTGGGGAAAAGGGGAGAAGGAGTAAAGGAGGGGAACAATTAAAGGGGGGAGGGGGATGAGAGCAAGGTAACCAAAGGGAAGATAGGTTGAATGAGAGGAGAAAAGGGTGAGAAAGAAAACAGGAGGTTGAGTAAGCAAGGGGGGATAGAGGCTAATATAACATGCGTCACAGACAGTGAGAGTGGAGGCTTCAAGCAACTACTCACTGGCATCACTTTCCTGCAGTGAAAGTGTTAAGAGCTGACTGGCTGCAACTGTAACAGGCATCATGCTGCCGTGAAAGAGTATGGCTGCCTCCCTCACCAACTCCTACCGAGACCTGACCTCAGGTCCTATGGTTTGCAAACACACGTGACCACCCTCCCAAACACCCAAGGTAGCTTTTCGATGCCGCAGGTTTTTCAACTTGAGAAGTGAGTTTTCCATTTCAACTCAGTTACACAATCCATGATAAGAATCAGCCAAGCACCTCAAATCAATCAATTATCGTCCCTGTAGGGAAAAGCATTATTCAGCCAGCAGTTGATACAAGATACAAGACCATGATTTCTATTGACCAGAACACTAAACAGCTAACATTAGCATTGATTATCTGAGAACCATCAGCCTTAAAAGCAAAATGCATGATGAAATCACAAACATATCCGTGGAAAGCTAAGCATGAGAGAAAGTGTTTTTTTAAGATAATTTAAATCATTATGTAAATCTGGGTTATACTGTATAAAGGTGAAAGTATTTCTAAGGCTCTTTCATCAAGCCATTTTGTTGTTGTATCGAGTGACTTTGGTAGGGATGTGCATTTAGAATGTAGAATTAAATGTAGAATGATTCTGATGCCAAGCATTTTGTTTCAAATTTTCACACTTGGATATAATGACACTGAATCCATCAAATCATTTTTGGGACAGAAATGTGATTACCAAAGATTAGCCCATTGCTGACGCTGAGCAAAACATTTATAAGCAGTCTCTGTGGGTCCGTTGATAGAGTGATATAGAAGCTGAGCAATGTCACTAAGCAAGCTCACAGTGACCTGAAGAGAACAACAATTTCACAGAGGACCAACAGAATATTTCCATTCTCTTCTGGAAAACATTATCCATTATAATGTTGGCTTTTGCAATGAAATACAACAAGTACTCCTTTTGAGTACTCTCGCCCATCCCTAAACAATAGGTGTCAATAATCAATGCTCAAGTTAGCCACATGCAAGTAGGCAAAGTCAGATATTGCAGCCAAGGTAATTGCAGATTTCCACCAGTCCTCACAGCATATATAATTACCAACAACTACTTTTAAGGGAAGAAAACGATTAAGCAAAAAGAAAAGTAGAGATTATTCTGTTTCACTTGAGATGAGCAATTCTCTCTTGTTGAAGCACAGCAGTAACATGAATCGCCATACCTGAAGGGCTGCAGTAGACTCCTCGCTGGGCAGGGAGTCAATTAGCACATCAACGTCCTTGGCTGTCCGGGCAATCAGGGCAGCAAATAGCTGTGCATACTCTAAAAACAGAAAAAATCAGTCCCTGTTTAAATCTAAAGAGAGACACAGTAACAGAACACTTTAAGGGATAGTTCACCCTTAAATCAGAATGTCTTACTCTTTCACATACCTTAGATGTCTGTTGACCAGTAGTGACACCATCTGCAAAGCACCTTTCATTCCATGTGCCACAGCAACTGCGAGGTCTTTTAGCATAGCTTCAGCCTGTTAGCATACACTCACCGGCCACTTTATTAGGTACACCTTGCTAGTACCGGGTTGGACCCCCTTTTGCCTTCAGAACTGCCTTTATTCTTTGTGGCATAGACTCAACAAGGTGCTGGAAAGATTCCTCAGAGATTTTGGTCCACATTGACATGATAGCATCACGCAGTTGCTGCAGATTTGTCGGCTGCACATCCGTGATGCGAATCTCCCGTTCCACCACATCCCAAAGGTGCTCTATTGGATTGAGATCTGGTGACTGTGGTGGCCATTGGAGTAAAGTGAAGTCATTGTCATGTTCAAGAAACCAGTTTGAGATGATTTGAGCTTTGTGACATGGCGCGTTATCCTGCTGAAAGTAGCCATCAGAAGATGGGTACACTGTGGTCATAAAGGGATGGACATGGTCAGCAACCCTACTCAGGTCGGCTGTGGCATTTAAACAATGCTCAATTGGTACTAAGGGGCCCAAAGTGTGCCAAGAAAATATCCCCCACACCATTACACCACCACCGCCACCCTGAACCGTTGATACAAGGCAGGATGGATCCATGCTTTCATGTTGTTTACGCCAAATTCTGATCCTACCATCTGAATGTCTCAGCAGAAATCGAGACTTATCAGACCAGGCAACGTTTTTCCAATCTTCGCTTGTCCAATTTTGGTGAGCCTGTGCGAATTGTAGTCTCAGTTTCCTGTTCTTAGCCGAGTTTCCTGTTCTTAGTGGTCTTCTGCTGCTGTAGCCCATCTGCTTCAACGTGTTGTGCGTTCAGAGATGGTCTTCTGCATACCTTGGGAGTGGTTATTTTAGTTACTGTTGCCTTTCTATCATCTCAAACCAGTCTGGCCATTCTCCTCTGACCTCTGGCATCAACAAGGCATTTTCGCCCAGAGAACTACCGCTCACTGGATATTTTCTCTTTTTCAGACCATTCTCTGTAAACCCTAGAGATGGTTGTGCGTGAAAATCCGAGTTGATCAGCAGTTTCTGAAATACTCAGACCAGCCCGTCTTGGCACCAACAACCATGCCACGTTCAAAGTCACTTAAATCACCTTTCTTCCACATTCTGATGCTCGGTTTGAACTTTAGCAGGTCGTCTTGACCATGTCTACATGCCAAAATGCATTGAGTTGCTGCCATGTGATTGGCTGATTAGATATTTGCGTTAACAAGCAGTTGAACAGGTGTACCTAATAAAGTGGCCGGTGAGTGTATATCTTCAGCCTGTTAGCATAGCTTGAGCTAGCAGTTTAACATGGATTCTCTTCTAGCACAACAACGTTGTCTACTTTACACGGCTACATATTGTCTACACAACTCATAAAAGTCATAAAATAGAATGTTGCAGCAATGTTATACGTTCTGAAGCTATGTATACCTTTTCATCAAGCATTACATCATTATTTTCACTAATTTCAGATATATTTTGGCTAATTTCAGATTCAAGGTCTTGCAAGGTGTGTAGCTTCAGTGAAAATAGTAAAAACAGAAACCTAATAAAATCAACTTTTATTGTTTCTTTATGACCATAGTTTACACAATTACCACAATTCTGTTGGGCTAGATTTGGAATCCATGTAAAATTGCTAGTCAAAGCTGTGTTAACTCTCTCGGCCTCTGTGGCAAGTGGAATGACAGGCGCTTTACAGATGGCGTCACTACTGGTCTAACCCTAACAGACAACATGTAAGATATAGAAATAGTGATTTTAGGGCTTTAAAAGGGAAAGATCACTATTTTGACACTCACATTATTATGTCCTTTCAAATGTATGAAAAAGGAGTAACATTTTTGAAATGGTGGATTTACTGTAGCTTGTGTTGGATATAGCCCAAACCGACCTCACAACTGTACGCAGGTGGGGCCAGAGGCTCCCCTATTGTACTTGCTGAGGGGATTGACTCCTACGTCACAAAGTCATTCCACTGGCAGTCGTAACATTATTCGATTCCTGATTGCAATACCTCATTGTGAACCTGAAGTCCTCTATTTCCATACTGTCTTCCATATAATCTTCCGATCACAATTTAGACAAAATTCTTTCAAATTCACATAGAGGTATTGCAATCGGGAATGGAATAACACTAAGACCTAGTATGACAGCATTGCGCCATAGGAGTCAATGCCCTCGTCAGCCACAATGGGGGAGCCTCAGGACCTCACATACAGTACAGTACAATAACGTACAGTTGTGAGGTTTCCCCTCACGGGCAGGTCTATCACAAACCTTTCAAGATTCAAGATTCTTTATTTGTTACGTGCATACAAGTATACAGTGAAATGCAAAAGTGACAGTGCCACAGAGTAGTGCAACAATAAGTTTTAAAATAGAATAAAATAAAATAAAATAGAAGTACTAAAAAATAAACAGTATGAACAGTATAAACAGTGTAAACAATATAAACAGTATAAGCAGTATAAACCTGCAGTCAGATACAGCCATAAATGTTCTCCTTGTACAGATCTTGTTTAAATAATAGTCAGTTGCGTATTTGTGATGTGCACTGTGTCAGTGTATGTATAAATGTATGTATATTTTGATGTCATGAGGGGTTGTTGCCCCCTCTGGCCCTCCCCACACTACAAGCCCATCCATTTTAGGGGCATAGGCTGGTTAGATGGGCCCAGCTGAAACTGATTATCAAAGTTATTGCTCATTCCACTCTCCCTTCTTTTAGTAGCTGCTGCATGTGGCTGTTTCTTTGGCCACCTTTATTTTTAACTGTTTGATGCAAGCGCTTGTGAAAGCTTGAGTTCATCTATGATATGCTGTATTTAACCTTATGTGAATAAAGACTCATGTCTGGACCTTTACCCTGCCTCCCTGAGATTATCTTGTACAATCAACCCAGCTCGAACTAGCGATGCCAACACATTTAGTAGGCTTTCTATAAATCATTTAGACCCAAATACAAAAACAACTGTTCCTGCCTCGCCAGGGCTCGATGAACATCCGTATGTTGGGATCCGGCCCATGCCCTAATTAGGACAAATTAATTAATTAAGAGTTGTACCTTCAGTGGGGTTTGATGGCTGGTCCTTGTTGATGGCCGTCTGTATGTTGTTGAAAGAAGCAGGCGGCGCACACTGTTGTAACACCCCGATAGCATTGCAAAACTGGTCCGCCAGCTGAATATGAAAACAAACAAAAAAAACATGTCACTCTGGCTAAGTTACATTTATGGCTATGTAAACTATAATTGACTGACAACACAATTATACAAAACAAGCAAGCTATCTATGCAACGTCAAACGTGCACCCTTGGCAATCATGCGCAACAACAGAGCTTTTGCTAGCTAGGTGACGTTAGTGAGCTGCATTGTTACCAGTACCAATTTTCCGTGACCTAAGTAGTTCTAAATCTATTTCTGAATACTCTATTACACCGTTGCCGTACACATGATATGGATAGCTAGTGAACATTTCCTAGAAAATAGTAAAAAAACAAAACAAAAACATTCTTACTGAATTGACTGCATCCTGAAGTTGCGTTAGTCTGTCCGCCATGTCTGAGTGCTGGCCCAGCGTTTCCGGGGGCATTTAGAGAGACCTCGTCAGGAGCTGGATAGGGGACTGACGCCTTCTACTGATTGGTTCATAATATACTCCTACCAAGTATTTGATCACTGATTGGTTAAAATAAACATTTGTCTCTTTTTCTGTTCTCCAATTGGCTGCTCCAAATGTCATTAAAACAGCATGTATTTGTGTTGCATTGAGCGTCACTAGTGCATCCATTCCAAGAAAACTGTTATTTTATTTACACAAGGACAGCTAAGCTTCGGGAACAGAGGTAAACCGATGGAGACAAGCAGCGCTTGTCAAAGTCCTGCAGGCTATCTAGCTAAACGTTAGCAGTCGTTCTCTCTCTGCTACTCGTCTAATGTGTGGATCAAGCCTGTAACGTCGGACAGATTTGCCTAACATTTACGCAGAAAGAATATAGTGAAATTTCAAATTGCAGAAGGGCTGGGCAGCTAGCCATCAATTGACTCTGGAGCAGGACACGGAGGTAGGTTGGAAATAATGCATTTTCTAGTCTGTCCGCGAAGGCTGTGTGACCTATGTGACATTATTCTTACCCATAGTTGCTATTCAAATATTACAATTCGAGACAACGTAATTTATAGATGGGTAATGAGTCATGTCAGTCCATGACCAGCATCTTGCTGAGATTGGCATCATGATGCTTTGACATTGACAGCATTTCCAGACGTCATTGTTATCATTTTCTGAACCTGTCGCATGCACAAGTGGTCAGTTAACGTAAAGTATCCCTTATGTCCCGCGTACTGTGCAACCTCATGTCTTTTATTTAGGAAAGCAGAATAACAGTTATTGTTACGTTTTTTGTTAGGTAGATATCAGGCACATACGCTTATATACTGTACAGTGCCCTCCATAAATATTGGGAATAGGAAGCATTTTGTCTTATTTTTGTTGAATTGAGGTGCCAAGCTTAAAAGATGAAAAAGGAGATACATTTTGAAACGTCCCCATTCAGAACAAATGGCCAGTGGAGACAGTCTACACAGTTTAGATGTATTTTGTATATGCATTAGTATAACTGGTTTGGCATTAGTATAAACGGTTTGAAAAATAGAGGTTATATGATAGATAGATAGATGAGAGGGTATAGCTATATAAACATTTGGAAGTTAATGGTATGTATGGGTTAGAAGGTTAGTTGGATAGAATGTTGTAAGGTTGGGTAGTTCAGTGGAGTGGGTAGAGAGTTGGTTGGTTAACGCAGGAGAGTTTTTGGAGTTACAAAAAGCTTAATAGTTTAAAAAGTTGAATGGATATCAGAAAGCTTAATTTCAGGGTTCTTAAGATTTTCTGGGTAGTTGTTACTACTTATTATAGTAGTAGACAAAGTTAAATATGGTTTGGATGAATGGTTGGTTGGTTGGGTGAATGGATAGATGAAAGAGAGGATGGATAGATGAGAGAGGGGAGGTATAGATAGATCAATACAATTAAGAGGTTACTCAGTATGGGTTATACTGAGGGAAGCAGTAGTAACTGGTGAAAGGAAGAAAGGATGATGGCTATGTAGTTGAAAGATTAGATAGATTGGTGGGAAAGATGGAAGGTTAGATAGATAGTATGTTAGAAGGTCATAAGTAGGATGAGCCATTGCTAGTTCAAGGGAGTGGAGTGGGTAGAGAGTTGGTTGGTTGAGAGTGGTAGAGTTGGTGGGTTAAGTGGTTGAAAGTGGTTTCAGTCAGGTAGAACTGGTAGCCATGAGAGTGCATTGTTGTGTAATCATTTTAAGAATGTGTTCTGCAGGTCTCCTGTTGTTTTTATTTAAGAATTCTGAAAGTTCCATGGCAGTTACAGTTACAATGGTGGCTCTCAGAATGTTAGCCAAAATACACATTCCACTATGTTAACCAAATTAGTTTTTGGAGTTAAAAATAGCTTAATAGTTTAAAAAGGTTAATAGGTATAAGAAAGCTTTTATCAGGGTTGTTCATTTTGATTTTCTGGTACATTTTGCTGTTGGATTGGTGTGAATGGCTTAAAAGATGTAAGAGTATTTAAAACATTTAATCTTTTGGTTCCCATAGACCTCGATGTTAAAAAGTGCACTTTCAAGTTTGTATAGTTTAAAAAGTTTAATAGGTTTCAAAACCAAAAGGAACATAGGAACGTGAGTTAGACCTCTCTGCACGTTTTAAAGTTGGATTGGTGTGAATAGTTTACAAGTTGTAGGAAGAGTAGCACTGGGAAGAATTGGAATACTAATAACTAGAAAAAGAAGTTCCAGAAGAAACTTTGTGGGCTTGCAAAGTGTTATTTTGGTAGCGGAAAAGGTTTAAAGATGTTTTGATAAATTTGCTGGGGAGTTGAAAGAAATTGAGTCTTATTATGATAACGGATAATGTTAACCGGAAGAGAGTTTTTGGAGTACTCTGCACCAGAAGCAATTGTCTGCAAATTCTGTGAATTTCCTTAAGTAGCCAACCCGGAAGTCAGTCATGCAGTGCAAAAGGATATCAAGATGTAATACGGTAATGTGCCATACAAGATGGTACAATATGGTTATAAGGAGTTAGTGAAATATTTTTTAAATTTTGCCCTGCAGGATAGTATGGCCATGACTGGAGGGACTGAAGCTGCCCTTCCCATGAGCAACCACACCCGAGAGAGGGTGACTGTGGCCAAGCTGATGCTGGAGAACTTCTACAGCACTCTACTAACCCAGCATGAAGAGCGCGAGATGAGGTAAGCATCTACCACTCACATTTGACAGAAATTCAGAACATTCAAAATGCTTCATGTGAGACTTTGAAACCAGTTTCATCTGTGAACTTTATATGTCTTGTCGTTGAAGGGTCCCAAATATGATGATCTCAGTCAGGAGTAAAGAATTGAGCATTTTCGGGAGTCCCATCTAGTACTTCAATGGGGAAGGATGGTAGTTAAAGGGGAACTGCAAATTTGCCTTAACCTCTCTGACTCGTGCGCACCTCTCCCACTCAGGCCAGAGTTGAAAACAAGAGCAATATCACAGGGTTATACTCCCCCTCTCTCACTGCAGTGCTAGATAGAACCTTGTAGAATAAAGCACATCTTCGAAAAAAATAAACATTCTGTTACATCAAACAGATTATGTTCAGGAAGCCCAATCGATTCTGAGATATGGCATATGCATTTTATGAGATTATATTGGGTAGCGGGCAACTCTATATTGGCATATCTGCCAAGCAAAGGAGCCTGTGGGCTTATTACAGTTGGAAGAAGTTTAGAGCTATGGCACTGGTGAGTTTTTTTGTTGTTGTTGTTTTTTTCTTATTTTTTCTGGTCATTCACCTCGTCAAACAAACCACCATCTTTGAGCATGGTGGATATGTTTACAAACAGTGCAACAAGTAATTTCAACACCACATTTGGAAAAGGACAAATTATTTCTGGTCGGAGGAATTTGAAATGATGTCCCTAATTAAGAACAAGTCATGTCTTAAATTACAGTGTTGCAGTCACCAGTGACACATAATCACAACACAAAGGTTTATAGGTGTATAGTGTGTGTATATATACAGTGTCTTCGGAAAGTGTTCAGACCCCTTCATTTTTTCCACATTTTGTTGTGTTATAGACTCAATTTAAAATAGATTAAATTAAAAGAATTTGCCATCAATTCACACACAATACCCCAGAATAACAAAGTGAAAACAGGTTTTTTAAAATGTCACTAAATTTATTAAAATTGAAATACAGAAATACCTCATGTACATAAGTATTCAGACCCTTTGCTATGATACTCTTAAAATTAGCTAAAATGCCAAAATGTCGTCAACAAATCACTCAATAAGTTGAATTAAGTCCATCTTAATACAAGGATAATAGTTCATGTAATTTTGGAATTAATATCTTTGTTCTTATATGGTCTCTGATTTGCATAGGAATCAATTACACACTGTGTGGATCAGGTTGTCATTACAAACTGAGCAAATGGAAAGGAACAAAACTGCTCAGGAATGCGACTCTGAGGCCTGGGGAGACTTACAAAATTCTACAAAGTTGAATGGTGGAGAGGAAAAAGCACAGTCGATGGGACAACATCATCTCAGTCACTACAAAATTGGTCGATAACCAAGAGGCCAAAAAGAATCCCTTAATGGAACATAATCTATCTCGTATCCATAGTTGTGTTTGCAACAATGAATTCAAGTGATACAGCAAAGACGGCTGCAAATGTGTTTATTTGATTTTAATACAAAGCATTAAGTTTGGTGCAAATCCAGCACATGCAATGCAGTTTCTGCACCATCTCTCGTGTGAAGAATAGTGGTAGCTGCATCAAGTTATGGGTATGTTTGTCACCGGCAGGGACTGTCTTTGTCAGGATCAAGAGAAAATTATGAAATTTGCTCAGTTGGTAGTGGCATCCTAATCTACACAGTGTATAATTGATTCCTATGCAAATCAGAGACCCTATAAAAACAAAGATATTAATTCCAAAATTACATGTATTATAACTATTATCCTGGCATTAAGATGGACTCAATTCAACTTATTGAGTGATTTGTTGATGACATTTTTGCACTTTAGCTAATTTTAAGAGCGTCATAGCAAAGGCTCTGAATACTTATGTACATGAGGTATTTCTGTACTTCAATTTTAATATATTTACTGAAATTTCTAAAAAAACTGTTTTCGCTTTGTCATTCTGGGGTATTGTGTGTAGATTGATGGCAAATTCTTTTAATTTAATCCATTTTAAATTGAGTCCATAACACAACAAAATGTGGAAAAAGAGACACCTCCCCCCACTCATAGCAACTTGCTTACAACAAGCTCAAATAGTTTCTGATTAACAAACAAAAAACATAACAATTTATCCAGCATGCTCTCCTCCTTCAAACGATCTCTCAAAAAGCGCTATACAAAATAAATGCATAATTATTATTATTATTATTATTATTATTATTAAATTGTGTGAATGAGAGAAGGCTGCCCTTGCTGAAAATGTGGATGTTCGCACCATATTATAACTGTAGGCTACTTTTCTACCTAGTTTCAATCCCACTGAAACCCAACATACTTACTGCTGTCTTGCATGAAAATTCCTAACTTCATTCTGTTACATTATTAAAGCCGACTTGTGCTTATTTATGTTAGACTGTGAGAGAATGCGTGATCTGCAATTCCCGAGCTACTATAATAAACTTGATTTTGCCAATCTGTCTGATGAGGCAAAACATTGTCTTTTCAAACACCCTTCACAGCTCTTCTCACCACTTTGTGGTGGCTTTCGGCAGCACTTCACACCGTTTGTACGTTGTGCCGGCGGCTTTGAAGTTTACCCCGCTGTAGCGGCGGTTTGCGGGTATTAAACCACTGCCATTTGTATGCATGCGTGCAGTAGTAACAGCAACATAGGGACAAGGGAACTCATATGTCATTCAAACAGCACAACCAACAAAACATATTGTTGCCTAAGCTAAGCTGCATGATTGATTACCTTAGCGTATCACCATTTCTCCACCGCTCCACTGACGCAGCTGATGACGGACACGACTGATGGGATGGTAGAATTGTTTAGCCTTTGGGTTTGTTGAATACCAATAATTCCACTTGCATGTACCAGTTCCGCTTGCATGTCAGAAGTGTCCTCATCAGAAAGTCTTTTCTTCTTCTTTTACATCGATCACTGTTTCACCAATTTACAATGTCAGAGACAGCCAATTAAAATGAGCGCGAGTCAGCTTTGTTAATGCAACCTATGGATTACAGAATGAAGTTAGGAATGTTCATGCGAGACAGGAGTAAGGATTTTGTGTTTCAGTGGGATTGAAACTGGATAGAAAAGTAACCTACAGTAGGCTATATGGGACAGCAGAAGATGGTTGTGACAGTCCACAGTTGATGACAAAAAGTGCTCACCTTCCCCACTATATTGTAATTCGCTGCCCATTACAGACCCATGAAACAGTGTCATCACTCTTTGAAAAGAGAGATCGTACTCTCTGTGTAAATTACTGACCTGTCCTCCTCAAACAGCATTGAGCCCGTAAGTTTTTTTAATTTGTTCCATAATAGCAGTGTCTTCAGTAAGTTCTTAAAACTTTTGAAGTATGTTATCTATTTAATTTATACAATTACTTGTTCTGTAAGAGCGTGCCCCATATAAACTCTGTGGAAATGTTTCAGCTAAACCAATATCTCACAATGGATCAGTAGCCAAAAGTTGTTGACAAATTCACTCAGACAGGATCACACCTCCCCCGTTCGTAGATCACTGCGCATTACCCATTTGAAACAGATTCCCTTTGAAAAGAGATTGTGTAGACGGTAGAAGTTACGCTACTGACCCGCCCCCCTCCTCCAGCAAGAAGGAGCATAAACGCTCAGTGTTTTTATTTATTCCATATCGACAGTGTCTTCAGTAAATTCTTTCCTTTTAATTATTTCCTTTAACCTTCCCCCCGACACACCTTTCAGGAGGAGTGCTGCTTTCACAGGTTGGCATTGGTCCAGTTTGTTGCAGTTCTTTCCTTTAAAAACACGCCCCTCTCTACTTATTCAACAGGCAGAAAAAGCTTGAGAAGGTGATGGATGAGGAGGGTTTGCTAGATGAAGAGGTAAGTTTTCACTTTTGAGGGAAGAAGGCGTTGGGGTTGATAAGAATTTGACCAGATTTTAGGCCTGCTCCCAGGCTATGAGCAGGTAATGTAATCATCAGATAGCCTACCCAACTTTAAGCTTAGCTTTTATTTGTTCTAGATCACGATAGAATATGGCCTAGTTCGATGAAGTGGAAAGTTGCAAAAACCAAGATTTTGGTGTGACCACAGTTAACATTGAATTGAATGATTACCTGATCTTCAATGTTCCTAAATTCATTTTTCCACTGATAATGAAATGTAGACAGTCACACTAGAAGACTTTCGTTTCTATGTGAGTCTAGACCAGACTTTATACTGCAGTTTATGGTTGACCTTAAATTGACCCTGTGCCCATGTTTTTCTACAGAAGGTGATGCGACGCTCCCAGCACGCTCGTAAGGAGACCGAGTTCTTGCGGCTTAAGAGGACCCGGCTGGGCCTGGATGACTTTGAGTCACTCAAGGTCATTGGGAGAGGTGCCTTTGGAGAGGTGCGTGTTTCATCATCTCGTGCGTAAGCTCCTCATCCTATGGCCATACTGCAAGGAGGAATGTTGGAGAGGGTGGTTGCAAAATGTGTAACCACGTCCCCAGGCTATTGCGCACAGTGCAGATAACCCTAGAATATCAACCACTGAAAGTTGGCCTTAGTGGGAGTCACCATAGAATTCTATGGGAGTGACTTTACTTTGCTCCACCAGTGATTTCAGGGCATTTCAGTTGTTTCAGTTTCTGTCATACAGACTAGTCATCTTTCAGTAACTTACAAAGTAGTTTCGATGTTGTGAACTGCTTTTCAGAGTAGCTTTAGTTTGACAAACTATATTTCTCTCAAGGTTAACTTTAGTGTAGTTCAACTTCTTCCCATGTAAAGTAATTGGTAATTTAGTTTAAAACATTTTCAGAGTAGCTTTCCCAACACTGGTGTCTAATCAGTGGGAATAGTCATGTAGAAACAGACCACTGTCAATGCCATGGCCAGATAATCCAATTTCATAAATTTTAGCTACTGTATGTCCTTTGCTGTCAAGAATGATCAAGTCAAGATAAATGACATTAAGCTTGCCTACTTGCGACAATAAATGGTAGAGAATAAGACTAGTAAACAGTGTAATTCAGAACAGATAGCTAGGCTCGCATCTTCTAATATGCTTCCCCATCCCCGCTTGCAGCAGCTAAACATTGTGCAGGGAAAAAGGAATGCTTTGTTTTGCTTTGAACACACTGTGGTTGTGATTCCTTAGGTGGCCACTGAGGCATGTCAGAACTACTGATGGCTGCTTTAAGAGTTTGGATGTAGTGTAGTGTATGCCAGGTAATAGAGGGGACTTTACTCAGAAAATAAATTACAATGCTTAGTATGGTCCCACAGTGCCCCCTGCTGTGGAGAGGACCTGCTTCAATTGTCAATAGAAACTCCTAAGCCATAAAAAAACATTGTGAGGAGCCAGACACTTCTAATGGCCATCTCACCCAGACAAAACATTTTTTCATAAAGGTGAAGGCAGTGTAATTAACAAGTTGGGTCATTATGTTTACTGACCAACGGTAGATGGATCCAGAAACAGGGCAGGGCCCATGCCTCATACTTATTTACATACCTTGTTTCCAGGTGCGCTTAGTGCAGAAAAAAGACACAGGACACATATATGCCATGAAGATCTTGAGAAAAGCAGACATGTTGGAGAAGGAGCAGGTATGTATGTGCACATGTTGTATGTTGCTGGTGTTGCCTTATATGGTGAATGATAATGAGAAAGTAGGAAATCCATGTAGGCTATTTAATCAAAAGCAATAACCTTGTGGTCAGGATTAGTCAAAGAAGACCACTCTTCTTCTCTAAAGCTATAGGAAGGCGAAGAGACATTGTTAAATATGTGTATCCATCATCTTGATTCCATCCAGGTTGGTCTTAATAACTAGTTTCTATGCTGTACACTGTTGTTTTGGGGACCAGGGAGGGCATTTTCCATTGAAACAACGTAACAATGTAACGTCAATGTGTCTGAATAAACTAAAAAAGTAAAGTTGGACAAAAAAGTAGACCATACTGCCAACTACACCAAAGCAAGAGCCTCAGAACAGTGCCTCCTAACACCTATCCATGGAACATACAGTAGATCAGTGGGTAGTTGTAAACAATTGGGCAAGAAGTGCCTTTTAACAAGCATATAGCACATTTCTATGACATATCAGTTGTGCTCGAGACATTACATCTCATGAAAGCAGCATTACTTTTTGAAACATGATTTAAAGCTACACATCATTTGTTTACTCCTATGACAACAAAAACAAAGCAATATTGATGTTGAATCCAAATCTCCTTGATAACCTCCCCATCCTCTGACTGTGGATCTCTCCTCGCTCTAGGTGGCTCATATACGGGCAGAAAGGGACATCTTGGTTGAGGCAGACGGAGCATGGGTAGTCAAGATGTTCTATAGCTTCCAGGACAAGAGGAACCTTTACCTCATTATGGAGTTCCTGCCTGGAGGTGGGTGTTATGCTTCTTCTTTTTTTTTATGAAAAAAAAAGTATGCCTTTGTCCTTGTGGCACTCCCAAAATTCCAAACTTTCTTAAACAAGTTACACAATAGGTTGAACTAAGTCTTATCTTAATGCAATAATAATAGTTAATACCCTTGTCTTTGTAGTGTCCCTCAGTTGAATAGGAACCAATTGGGGTACAAGCAGTGTCAACTGGTCCTCAAGATGTACTTTTGTTCCCGCCAGTATTAACATAACATAAGTCAGGTATTAGCCCTTGATAAGTTGAATTAGGTGTGTTAGTACTGGAATGGAAGGAAAGCCTGCCTACCCTGTGGTTCCCCAGGACCAGGATTCAAGAACACTAATTGGTACAGAAGCACAAGCAAATGCACAGATGAAACTGGATAGCATTGCCTCCAAAGCTGCAAAAGTAACAGGCTGTCACCTGCCCTCATGGACTGCCAACCAACTCACCACCTCCTCTAACTCCTGCCCTCTGGCAGACATTTCATATACCCAAATATGCGATGGGGCTGACTGCCTCAACAACATCTTCATTTCCTAAGCCATACAGACACTGAATTCCCTGCACTAGCACCCTGCACACACCCTGCACTAGCCCCTCCCCCCCTCCCCCAGGTAACTAACCCATGTGAATGCTGCTCCCATTGCTACTATTACACTCTTGATATTATGCGACCTGTGCGCAGTCATTCTTGCTCATCTTTCTGCACCTCGCACACTCATTGTACAGTGTCTTCACAGGCATTCACCCCCCTGTTTTTTTTGTGTTACAACCTGATGCATTGAATTAATTTTTTTCTTACTCATCTCCACAAAATACCCCATAATGTCAAAATGGAAATTAATTTTTAAGACATTTTTACTAATTGATTAAAATGAAAAGCTGAAATATCTTGAGTCAATAAGTATGACCCTATGACATTCCTAAAATTAGCTCACATGCAAAAATATCTCTGAATTGCATAGGAATCAATTACACACTGTAGGGATTAGCCTGCCTTTACCAACTCAGCAAATTTCATAATTTCCTCTTGATGCTGACCCCGCCGGTGCCAATCATACCCATAGCATGATACTACCACTGTTCTTCACACTATTCTTAACCCTTGCTTTGATGTATCACTTGAATTCATTGTTGCAAACACAATTATGGATGTGATTTTTTTTTTTTTTCATTGAGGGATTCTCTTTAACCACTCTGCTGTATAGACCAATTTTGTAGAGTGACTGGGATGATGTTATCCCATCAACTACTTTTTCCTCTCCGCCATTCAACTGTTTTCTAAGTCTCCCCAGGCCCCAGGGTAGCATTCCTGAGCAGTTGTGTTCCTCTTCATTTGCTCAGTTTGTAATTGACAACCTGATCCACACAGTGTGCTTGTTTTTATAGGGTACACACAGTGTACCCTATAAAAACAAATATATTAATTCCAAAATCACATGAACTAATATCCTTGCACTCAGATGGACTAAATTCAACTTATTGTGTGAATTTATTGTATTTAAACTTATTTTAGGAGTGTCATAGCAAAGGGGGTGAATACCTGTTGACTCAAGACATTTCAGCTTTTCATTTTTAATTAATTAGTAAACATTTAAAAAAAATAAAATTTGACATTATGATGTATTTTGTGTAGATCAAAAAATCTGTTCGAAAGCTAGGGTGTAACACAACAAAATGTGGAAAAAGTCCAGTAGGGTGATTACTTACTGAAGGCATGGTACATAATGTTGTATTGTACTGTATGTATTGTCTGACTTGTCTCATTGCTGTATATGTTGGTGAGTGTAGAGCTCCCAACCATGCTGGAAATGAATTCCTCCAATCTAGGGTTGTGTATCAATAAAAGGATCTTGTATCTTGAAATCTCTATCAGGTGACATGATGACTCTGCTGATGAAGAAGGACACCCTGTCTGAGGAGGCCACCCAGTTCTACATCGCAGAGACCGTGCTGGCCATCGACTCCATCCACCAACTGGGCTTTATCCACCGAGATATCAAACCTGACAACCTGCTACTGGACTCGAGGGTGAGTACTGCTATTGCTGTACACATGCATATAGACACAAGTGCTCTGATGCACACACAAAAGTACACACTTGACTTGCTCCCACCATGTTAAGATTTACACTATATTACCATGACGTGTTTCGAGTGAGTTTGTTAGCGTTTCATGTCAATTGGAATGCTCATTATACGTTCTATTGTGTTTTCAATGTTGTAGCATACTAGATATCTTCTCCAAAGCAGCTTGGCGGAACTGCCAAAGGTCTTTCCATTGTTGTTTTGTATATTAAATCATAAACACAATGCCATGGTATTAGGATATCAAGAATATGTTCCCAACTATCTTGAATTTTATATGGCATAGTTGTCAAACCTGACCTGAAGTGAAACTAGTACACTTTAAGGTTTATATTAAAAATGTTAAGCCATTTGTGGTTTTTAATGTGTGGCAGACAGACTAATTAATTCCCTTCTCTTTTAAGTCTTTGCCAAATTTTTGTGGCAAAGCTGTGGTGAGTTGGTTATACAGTACATTTGTATTGAGCATACACTTTTGTTAGTTGCTTGTGTGACATGATTTTACCGTCCTTGTTCACAATGTCGCTGTGGTGGCCAGAGCTGGCAGATTTCCAACAAATTTACGCCCTGCTCCTTCAACTGGAACATGCTTCTAGAAATAAACATAGAGCGAAAATAGTTGAGTGCTAACTCAGCATCAGGAATATAGAAAACACTGGGTAGATTACATTGATGCAGTTCATGTAGCAAATGTTGTATATCGAAATTCTTAAAGTTTCTTTTTGAAATCATACAGGGATTAGACTTTGGCAGTTTAGTATGACACACACATTTAGACATTTTAGAAATGTTGTTATTCATAGTCTCCCTGTTTCAAGACACCAAAAGTAATGGGACAGATTGCTTGACAGGTGTTTCTGGTAAGTCACTGTTCCGTCACATCATTTGTGCAAGCATAAGAGAGCTGTCAATGTCTAGTATTGATTCTAGGCTTTGTGTTTGCCTTTGGAGTCTGCTATTGGTGTCTGTCAACATCAGGATCAAAGAGGTATCAATGAAAGTCAAGGAAGCCATTATTAGGATAAAACTGGTGAACTCAGCAATCGCAAACGGCCTGGTAGGCCAAGCGAGACTTCTACAGAGGATGACCGAAGAATGCTCACCATAATTTAGAAAAACTCCAAAACAACACAGATCAGAAACACCCTCCAGGAGGTAGACAACTTTAGTTTAGCGGAGTACTTATCATCATTCTATTTCTATGCAAGTGGTAATGGTAAGTGGTAGTGAAGGAGAGCTTTTTAACCTCTTGGTATCCTAATACAGCATAGTTTTCTCAATAGCTGAAACAGAGAAAATGAGAATTTGCCGTGCAGAAGCTGGCAACAATGTGTCTATTCATGCTCCCCACTATGTTCTTTTTTTTTTTTTTTTTTTTACATATTCCACTTTTATGGTAACAACATGCCATACTCATGCTCTGCATTTCATCCTTTTACCCATTTGCAGGGCCATGTAAAGCTGTCTGATTTTGGTCTGTGTACGGGACTGAAGAAGGCACACCGCACTGAGTTCTACAGGAACCTCACACACAACCCTCCCAGTGACTTCTGTAAGTCATTCTGTCTAAATCGTCAATGGAAGTTTTAGAACAGGCCTGCATTTGCTTTAAAACACTTTTTTTTATTGAGGCACAGGGTGGACTTTTAAATGTGGTCCTGCGATTCAATACAGGTAGATAAGTACCCTATGATAAACTATTTTGATAAATGATACCTTTATGGAAGCAGCAGGGGTGACATTTCACTGTGCTCCTATGATTCAATAAAGATGTTTGTTTGGAGCAGTTTAGAGTTCGGGCCCCATACTATTTAGAGGAATGACAAGATTTGGTACTGTAACTTAAACTGTTTTCTTTTTTTTCTTTCAACTCATTCACTCTCTAACCTTCCATGCACTGTTAACACTGTTTAATGCAGAAAAAATATTTTTGTTGTCAGTAATGTTAACCAACTTCCAATATCCCACAGCCTTCCAGAACATGAACTCTAAGAGGAAAGCAGAGACATGGAAGAAGAACCGGAGGCAGCTGGTAAGCATCTATGCATGTGTATCTGAAAGTGAACATACAGGTATTGAACAACATTGCATTACAATGCGTGTCATTACTAAAATAGCTTATTTCATATCTTATTTGATTCATTTAATATATATTTCATAGCTAAAATTACCATGTAATTTGTTTTAATGCAAATCAGAGACCCTATAAAAACAAAGATATTAATTCCAGAATTATATGAACTATCCTTGCATTAAGATGGACTCAATTCAACTTATTGAGTTGTTTGTTGATGACATTTTTGCATTTTAGCAAAGGGTCTGAATACTTATGTACATGAGGTATTTCTGTATTTCAATTTTACTAAATTTACTGACATTTCTAAAAACCTGTTTTTGCTTTGTTATTCTGGGGGAAAAAATTGACTAAAATGATGCAAGCAATGCAATTGGAGCTTAAATTTCAAAACTGATCTACAGTATCCCTAAAAAAAACTAAAAACATTAACATTTATTGTGTGTTGTGTCCTCCTTCATTCATATTTTACTCACAGGCCTACTCCACGGTTGGAACACCAGACTATATTGCACCGGAAGTGTTCTTGCAGACGGGGTACAACAAGCTCTGTGACTGGTGGTCTCTAGGGGTCATCATGTATGAGATGCTAATAGGTATGCAGATTTATATGGTATGTATCAGATTTCGACCCAGGCTTGTGGTTTAGTTCTTTGATCACTGTCTGTCTCTCTTAGGGTACCCCCCTTTCTGTTCCGAGACACCCCAGGAGACTTATCGGAAAGTTATGAACTGGAAGGAGACCCTTGTGTTCCCACCTGAGGTGCCCATCTCTGAGAGGGCTAAGGACTTGATTCTCAGGTTTGTGATCTAGTAGATCTTTTAAATGTGTGCTTTTGTGTAAGTCTACATTTAGAATTTGGAGTGGAATAAAGTTGTCAATTGTTCTTAGGAGGACATTCTTTTTCAATTATTGTAGCCTACATGGACAAATTATGACACAATTACATTTACAGCCACAAAACATGCAATGTCATAGTGAAGGTGCCAGATAAACACAACAGTAGACATTATAAGTTCTTCTGTGAGCAGCTTTGACATAATTTCCTGTTGCAGGTACTGTAATGATGCTGAGAGCCGTGTCGGCGCAGTAAGCGTTGAGGAGATTAAGAGTCACGCCTTCTTTGAGCCTGTAGACTGGGAGCACATCAGGTATGCCTGTGCAGCAGGGGAGGCTGGTGGAGGTAGAAATCGGAGGATGGGCTCATTGATGCCATCCCTCATTCCATTCCATGCATTACAAACATGTGTGTTTGACAAGCGGCGTAACTCGCTTCTTTTTTTTGTTTGGTGGAGACCTCAACGTAGAAAATAAAGTAGAATTACATTGAATACATTGCTTATGAATGTATTAAAATGGTTATTGCATTGTTTACAATTACCATGCCCAGCCTTACAAAGAAGGAACTCTCCACTTACGATAACCAACCAACAATAACCAACTATTACTATACTATACTGTTATATGTTTAGCAAGCTACAAGGTAACGATACACAAATCTTACTAGAAAGCATAGGAGCTCTTGCCTAGTTCCCATCTGAATCACATACAAATTATTGGCTCATATTGGCCTTTCACAGAAATATCTGTGAAAAAATTCCTCCGATAATGCAATGATCTGTCGGGAAATGCATACAGTCGGCACACATTAGCAACAAGCCAATCTCTGCTAGTTGAGAAAGCCATCCGCTCGGCCAGCTCGCATGTTTCTTTCCATGTCATGTTGGTAGGTAGGCTACAATATATAGCTTATTACAGATACTGATCAACTTTACCTCATGTTTACCACAAACCCTTACTGTTAGCTGGTTTAGGCAGCTAGCGGTGGTGTATCTCTCTGCTGTTTGACAGACGACGAGTCAA
Source organism: Argentina silus (assembly GCF_951799395.1). Classification (NCBI taxonomy): domain Eukaryota; kingdom Metazoa; phylum Chordata; class Actinopteri; order Argentiniformes; family Argentinidae; genus Argentina; species Argentina silus. The sequence goes on along the minus strand of NC_139674.1, from coordinate 1,852,200 downwards.
AAAGTAAAACTTAAACTGTCAATAGTGGATTTGTCAGTTATCACTGGCACACTTTTATTTAATATCACCCAAAATATAAATCAAAGCCGACTCGTGCTTATTCATGTCAGATTGCACTAAAACATTTCCTCCGCTTCTCTGCGCTGTGAGAGAATGTGTGATAAAGGTATGAGAGTAGATATTTGAACAACAGGAGGCGGCCCCATTGCTTGGTCCTCGTTAAAATAACCTGATATTTACTTTCAAACATTCTTTACAGCTCTTGTTACCACCTTGTGTCTCTCATAGCTACTATAGGCGTCCTGCGTATAATTACTGGGGAAGAGCTCAAACTTTTAATAGGCATACAGACAAAATAAACGCAAAGCGAGTAAAGGCAGCTATAAAAGCTATATATAACCAGTCAAAGGCACCAGGTCAGAGACATGTAGGCTACCACCACCAGGTCAGAGACATGTAGGCTACCACTACCAGGTCAGACATGTACTACCCTTGCGGTGTGACCACAAACACCTTACTAACACTGTGACCATGACAGCATACCATTTAACTTGATTAAGTTGACTAACTCTTGACCGTAAACACATGTCTAACATCTTCATGACAGTTGCGTCTTTGACGGGATACCATACAACCTTATTAACGTGCCTACCACATGTCTAACACCTTAAAATATACTGAAATTGTATTCATTCAGTTTCCAAATGGTTGCGTTAATGGAATCCACACCACAATAAAATAGCCATCAGGTCACAGTTATTTGCATTACACATTAATCACATTATAACACAAATACACTAGAGCAACAACTGTTGATTAGGCATATATGAATTTGGTTAAATGTAAAGAAGATAAAAAAAAATAAAAAATCACAGTAACCTGTATATTTTTGTTATGTTAACAAACTATAAAGCAGGAACATAGCAACAGTCAGTGAGATTCATTAGTTGATTTGAAAGCTGTTAAACCCTTTCTCTTTACAGCTAAGTCTTTACAGATTTAGCCAAAATTGTGTGACATATGTTATTTTCATTGTCCTTATCCTATTTCATAGTCTATATATTGCATTAAAGTCATTTTACACTCTCAATCTCAGAATTGTACTGTAGGCCTAATAGCTTAACTTTTTGTTTTGTCTCCATATTGTGCATTATTACAAAAATGTAAAAAAAATTACATTATTATTTTTCCCTCCACATTGTCTACTCAATCTTGTCAAAGATTGATAGAGGGTGTAAGCACCCTAATGACCTGGGGAAACAGTTGTGGATTAATGGATAGACCATGTGTCAATTCTTGTTTTTATAGACAGGTAGTATCATCTGTGTCAGCTCCACCCATTTCAACTGTTTGTTTTAATGTCTTATTGATCAGGATCATTACAACTTTTGTAGCACAGGAGTTATTTTTTATATAACCTTTATTTATACAGGGGAAACACACTTAGACCAAGGCCTCACACTTAGACCTGCCCACAATATTTACACAATAACAAAACAACACATAAAAAATACATCACAGAAATCAATACATAAAAAACCCCCACAATATATTAGGAGAAACAATCACATCTTTCACCAAGGAGGTCCTCTATTAACACCCTAAATTGACCAAGTGGCACCAGAACATCCAACTGAATATTCTTTTCTATAGATTGTTCCAGCAGTTAGGTGCACCATAACAAAAAGCTGATTTTCCCAATTCGGTGGAGACCCGGGGAACCTCAAGAGTTAACCAACTCTAAGAACGGGTTAGGTAATTTATGTTCTTGAATTTTAATAATGAGGTTAGGTAAGCTGGGAGGGCTTTATACACAAAAAGGGAGTAATGAAGAGATCTACGGGATTTTAACAAGGTCCCACCAACCTTTTGATAAAGTATGCAATGATGAGTATTAAAACGATTACCTGTGATGAAGCGAAAGGCATTATGGTAGATAGCATCTGTCTCCCAGTAATTGACCCAATACAGGAGCCCCGGACTAGCCCTCCAACTAATGGGTTAAATCCTCTGCCTAAAGGGTCTTACCCTACTAGGATTCAAGAAGATAACAACAGGCTAGTGTCGAACAGACTCGCCCTGCTATTAACCGTCTACTTCCCACAGTTTCCCCTACTACCGCTTCTTACCAAGCCCTGTAAGTGACCTACAAATCAGGACTCAACCTATGAAAGCCCCAATGGTTAACAACGGCTCTATTCTTATGAGTGCCAGTTGGTGTAGTTGCAGGAATCAGATTTATAGATGAGGACAATTCATCCAAAGGGGATATTTCAATACAGAGGCTAGAATAACCATTCAGATCCTTTGGTGTAATATGCACAGTGTAATCTATCTTTTTATGTTTAGCAAGGAGGATAACACATCATTTCAGGTGGTAAGTACTATACTAAGTATAAATCTACTGAAACTTTTCCTTGGTTTGCAGAGTTGTTCTTTATTCAAGCATTAAGCATGCCAGCAGGATCATACAAGATATCAAAAAGTGAGTCTGTTAGACACTAGCTTCTTGTTATCTTCTTGAATCCTAAAGTGATTTAATGGAAAAAGAATAAAAATACAAAAGAAGATGAAAAGTAATTTCTGTAAGTCTAAATACTGAGGGTTACAAATTCTCCCGTTCTCTCACTCTGGTCCATCACCGCCTCCTCAGTCTAAGGACACCGATGGTTCCCGATCTCCAAGTAAAAAGAAAGAAAAGATATTGAAAAAGCGATTCTGGTCGATCACCACACCCTCAGCCGAGGGATTCCCGATTTCCGAGTAAAAAGAAAGGTTTAAGGGGGAAAAATAAATAAATAATAGAATATCCAAAATAATGAAAGTAAACCCACGCGATAAAAAAGGAATTAAAGAAATCAAAGAAATTAAAGTGAAAATAAATAGATTGGAGTAAAAGGACTTACCAAAAAGTCAAAGGAAATAAAACCAAATACTGATAGACATTATAGTACGTGAAGTAAAATAAGGGAAATAAGTCTCGATCTGGCTGTCCCTAGTCTGTCTAACTTGTAATAACTTTAGAGAGGTTCCGTACAGCATCGACAGTTAGCCATTGCCGAAATACTCTTGAATCCTCTATCAGCCCGGCCGATATCTCAGAAGCAGCACTGTACCTTCAGCCGAGGACCTACAATGGCCCACCTCCCAGTACAAGTGAAGTGGTCCCTCAACCCCTAGCAATCCTTTTCGCTGAATATAGGCAGCCAAAAGAGTGGGCCTCCTCTGAGCATAACTGTTTCACGTGAGCAAAGCTTCTAGATCCCCTTGACATTTACAGTTCCACCTTACCCCCCCTCTGAGTCGTCCTTGACTATTACTTTATCGGAACCCATTGCCTTCTGGACTCAACCCAAACCTCTCTCAACTTTGACTTAATTCCCCTTTCTCTCCTTCACTTTCCAATTTATTACATTTCAACTTTATTTGTTACACATAGTTAGACAGGTCAGTTTCATCCTTCAAATCATAAAACTGGCAAAACCTCCTTTCAGCACAAATCAACCCCAAGTTATTTGATCAGTTTTATGTCTGAATAGTATTTCTTGCCATTAGACATTCAGTACCTGAGTACCACATATCACTTGTAGTATATAATATGTTTTGCTGGTTATACTTTAGCATATTAGTAGCACATACCATCAGTAGTATATAGTGTGCTTTTTTGCTGGTTATGTTTCAGTGTGTTAGTTGTACATACTCTCAGCATCAAAATCCAGCAGCGGGTACTCCAGTTCACAAAGGAGCCCTACGACATATCCGTAGCCACAGCCTCCGTAGGTACCCCCCCATCTGCCACCCCTGACCCCACCTGCCCCTCCTCAGAGAGCGGAGCGGGAGTGGGAACTGTCACAGGGAGGTCCCCAGGAGAGACGCTGACATCACCATCTTCCTCTCCCCCCTCTGGCTCAACAACCTCCTCTTTAAGCCCATCCTGAATCATCCCCTGAGCCGAGCTCTCAGCTTCCCCGGACACTTCTAGCCTGAGGACACTAGATGGAGCCAGCCCCCCATGCCAGGGCGCTCCATCAGGAATCCACCGGTACCCACGTGACACCGCCATCCCCACTCGTCCATAAGGGAGCCTGCCATGATTTAAGCGCCGAATCCCCCCTCTGAAGTTCTGAGCGGCATGCTCAGATGGAGATGCAGGTCGGGGGAGGGCCAGACTTTTGACACATCCAAAGTTTTAAGAGTAGTGGCTGCTGTATTTTGGTGGGTGATATCACCATAATCAAGCACTGGCATGAAAGTTGATTGCACAATCTGCATCTGCTGTTCAGGGAAAGGCACAATCTAATCCTATAAAAGAAGCCCATCTTAAATCTTAGCTTTTTAACAAGCTCCTCTGTATGTTTTCTGAACGTCAAGTCTTTGTTAAACCAAATGCCCAGGTATTTATAAGTGGGGCAGGCTCAATGGGCGCCCCACCCAAAGAGCTAAAAGAAGACAAATGTTTCCTCTTTCCAATACTTATGGAGAGCACTGTATATGGATGTTCAACTTACATGGAAAACAAGTCGGTATTTTATTTTCTGATTTAAAATTCAGAAACTAAAATTGGAAAACAAGGCTTTTCCCCATTATTTATTTTTTATTTGGGATTTATAACCCAAAATCTAATGAACGGATGATACACAGACCTAGAGGGACTTGTAAATAAATGGGTACCTATGACAACTCCCCCATTCTTTGACTTTGCCCAAATAATGGGTTGATGCAAAAGCAAAACATTCTTTATTGTTCTATAATGGGCTCAGTACCTCTCAGTCCAGTAGGTCTGACAAACGGAAAGTGGTGCTACAGAGTAAATGCTAGCCTAAGTGGGATCCTTAGGATGGCCTTAACCTTAACCAGTTTCTCTAACCTTGACCTTTACCTAACCCTTACCATAACTGTAACCTTCTTTCCATCCTGACCAGCAAATTTCTACCAAAAACATGGCAGCAATAAGCTTCTGTGTTAAACAATCCTCAGGTGTTGATTTGAAAGAAAGGTTATCTGCCTCTCCACAGGGAAAGACCAGCGGCCATCTCCATTGAGATCAAGAGCATCGATGACACCTCAAACTTTGATGACTTCCCAGAATCAGACATCCTTCAACCAGGTGAGACATTAAGTCACAAATTGCAAATAACTAGAACCCTATTTAACCAAGGATATAGATGACAAAAAAGGGAGCAGAAGTGGATATCAGATTCCTTAAGTTTAACTTTTGACAGACTGCACTACACGTCTCATCCGTTTAGAAATGAGGAAGTGTTATGTCTCTGTTTGTTTATGCACAAATTCCACGGATCAAGTCAGATAGTGACTTCATACATACATGTTTTTGTCCGTGAATAGCGTTTACTCACCTTTTACGAAAATGTGCATATTTTAATGTTGCCGTTCACGTTAAACTTTTTCTCTGTTTTCCAGCATTTATCCACCTTTTTTCTACCACTACATCCCAGATTACAATGGCAAAAACTCAAAGTATGCTAAATAGTATGCCCATTGTAACGCCTAACAGGCTAAATGTCTAGTCTGTCCCACATTACTACATCTTATCTGTGAGGGATATTATTTCCATGCTCAATGTAACCATCTAGTGGCATAGAGGGGAATATAACACTAACTTCTTGTGATTTTTAGTTGCCAATGTGACAGAGCCAGACTTCAAATCTAAGGACTGGGTGTTCCTGAACTACACCTACAAGCGTTTTGAGGGGCTGACTCAGCGAGGCACCATACCCATCTACATGAAGGCAGGGAAGGCCTGAGATGGAAAGGCCTCTTGGACAATGGGACAATAGAGAGACATTTGTGGACACAGGGTGGGCTGTGAACCCCTGTTGATGCAGCAAGCTTAGATCAACAAGGATGACCACATTCACCCCCTCACAGCTTCTGCTACTTAGTGGTCCATTTGCTCACCACAAGGCATCAGCCAATAGCGAAGACTCCAGTAATGACTGGAGGAGTTTGGATATAAAAAACAGTGTCCTCTGCTCTGCATAGGGTACATCTATGTATATCCCTAGGATAAATGTACTCTCTTTTCTCTTAAAGGAATGGTTCACTATTTTGACACTTACATTAGTTTTTAGATATACAGTGCCCTCTGTAACTATTGGGACAGTGAAGCATTTTTCTTCCTTTGGCTCCATACTCCAAAACTTTTGAATTTGAAATCAAACAATTACTATGACATTAAAGGATAGATTATCTGCTTTTATTTGAGTGTATTTGTAAACATATTGTTTTCTCTATTTAAAAATGACAACAATTTGTAGACATATATTTGGACATATCAATATTATGTCCAAAATTGCCTTGGCTAGTCAAGAATTTCTGCCTTTTGGCTCTGAAAAACTCTAAATTGCTATGGCAGTATGTTTGGGGTCATTGTCTTACTGTTAGATGAAGTGCTGTCCAATGAATTTGGAGGCATTTGCTTGTACTCGAGCAGACAAGATGTTTCTGTACACTTCAGAATTAATTTTGCTGCTGCCGTCAGCAGTTACATTATCAGTTAAGACAAGTTAGCCAGTTCTAGTGGCAGCCAAAGCATAACACCCCCTCCACCATGTTTCACAGATGAGGTGGTATGCTGTGGATCTTAGGCATTTACTTTTTTCTCTAAACTTGATCCCCTTGCAATTACTCTGGTACATGATAATATTAGTTGTATCTGTCCAGAAGACATTTTTCTTTTGCAAACTGTAACCTGCCTATCCTGTTTTTAAAGCTAACTGCTGGTGGTTTTCACCTTGCAGTGTAGTTCAGCAGGTGAAGTATTTTGTGGATAGTAGTCTCTGACAGCTGTTTTCTTTATTATGGTGAGCATTTTTCTGTTAAGGTCTTCCTTGGCCAACTTGGCCATTTGCGATTGTTGAGCTAACCAGTGCTTTCTTTCTTGTTAATTATTGGTTTTGGTAAGCCGAATGTTTGGCTATGTTTCTGATAGAGTTTTTTCAGATTTTTGGAGTATAGAGTCAAAAGTAGAAAAAATGCTTCACTGTCCCAATAATTATGGACGACACTGTATGTCCCATGTTGACAATGGACCCAGATGTTTTTTAAGTGCTTACATTTGTTATTTATATTGAGCGAACATGGCTGTTGGACGTATACAAGGTAAGCACTTCAAATCTATCTGTGTTGATCGTTAACATGGGAGATATATCTAAAAAACAAATGTAAGTGTCAAAATAGTGAACCATCCATTTAAGTCTTCGGCCATCCAGCTATTAGGTGACCAATCAACACGTTCACACTTCCTGTCCTAAACTTCCCATGGTATTCATTCACGGGGGGTGGGCATTCCAGTTACCTCATTCATCAATATGTCTGAAGAGAAATGTGTATAGTTGTTTTCAAGGAAACTGTATGCCAAACGCTTGGGATTTATCAGAGCCATAGATATACAGAGATACACTATTTATGTGCACTTTGGTGGGATTTTTTTCCCATTACAATAACATTGAAGGTACAACTGAATGCTTCTGTCATTGAACACTTAGTTCCAACATGGACGGTGGTTAGCGATAATTGCATACATATATGAGGGTTAGGGGGGCATTCCAGTGACCTCATTCTTCAATATGTCTGAAGAGAAATGTGTGTAGTTGTTATTCAGGAAACTGTATATGCAAAAAGCTTGGGATTTATCAGAGCCATAGATATACAGTGGTCTGAGATAAACAATGATGAGCTATAAATACATGCATACAACCCTTCTTCACACTTCTCAAAAGTGTGCATGCCTCAGAATTGCTCTGTTATCTGTGTACTGCATTTTGGTGTCAATGCTCACAGAAATGTTTATTAATATAACCCTAAACCCTCATATCTCTTTTCCTGATATTTCACAAATGTTCAGACCAACAGCAATTGGTCAGATTCCGAAATGGATACACATGCAAGCAAGCCTTAAAAATGTGAATGAATTGAGAGATTCCTTTGGTAATTTATCAGAAGTGTTCCATTCTTGTTGTTCAGGTTTGAAACAGTACAACATAAGAAGATAAGTGTGTACCAGTTAGGAGGGAGGACATGAATATCGGTGAAAATATGATTCAAAGAAGATCAGCTAGAAGCATATTTGCACCCAAATAGAACTTCTATAGGTTCTTACGAGCAAAATGACGTAATTGCGAACAAAACAATGTTTGCATAAGGGGTAGCTAGCTACAGCTAACTTTGACATTCACATAATCTTAGTCATTTGGACAAATTGTAGTTTTTTGTTTTCACAATTAATTGTGTCATGACAAAAATAACAAGGATCAATATTCACAGCTGTTTTCCATAGTAAAAAGTGAAGTGGTCTTCACTCACTCGCTTAGCATGAACAGTACGTACAGTAGCGGAGCCTTATGACTCATAGAAATGCCTAGCATTCCAGTGCTTCCAGTGAGTCTTGTGTGTCTCGAGCTGGGAGAATAATATTGTACAATTGTTGACTAATCAAGAATATTTTCACGAAAAAAAAAATAAAAAAAATGTTTTATTACATTTTCAGACAACAACATGTAACAAGAATGACAGGACAGAATAAAGTACAGGACAGAATAAGATGATAAAAGCACAATAATACCTAAAGAATACAGAATATGTGAAAAGACAAAAAAAAACTAGAATCAGAAGAAAAAATATAATATAATAAATAAATTAAATAATAATAAAAAAAAAAAACTAGTTCAGGCACATTAATTAATTAACATTATTTTAAATCTACACTTCTCAGTTAAACAATAAGATTTGACCATCTGAAACCTGCTTGCCCTCCTTCTGGTATCTCAGACATGCCTTCCGGTAAGATTGCAAAAAATTGACCCGAACAACTAAAAGCCTCCTCATTCTCTTTTAGGACAGCACTGATTCTTTCAAATGGGCCACAAACGCACTTTAGGAGGTTTATCCTTGATCCAATTAATCAAAATACATTTGCGTGCAATGAACAGTAACTTTTGAGCCAGCAACGTCTCAGATGGAGTGAGTGTTACAGTATCATGTAACAGTCGAAAAATGAAAAACCATGGATCTTTTTTTAAGGTACATTCAAACATTCACCTCCTAATATTATTCCAAAAACCTAGATATTATTGTGTGAGTGTGTACCTGGATCCCTATTCCCTATTAACAGATCGTTGTGGATTTATTTTTGTTAAGAATGTATGGGGTGCAGTGGACATGATGGAACATTTTGAACTGTCTCCCCTTGCTTTCTTAGATGCTGTATGAAAGTACTGCCCATGTCTTGTATGGCCTCTACCCATGATTCACTTGTGTGGGTGCTGCCTAAGTCTCTCTCCCATATACCCATTAAGGGAGTTAAGTTACATTTGGCATTGGAAAGAAATATGGAATCAAATGTTGAGATTAGCTTTTTTGATTGTGTCCCCTGAGTTAATAAAATCTCCACAGATGTTTGGATTGGTTTGTCAGATAATCTGTCAAAATTAACTGTGATTTTCAAAGAAACGTAAAAGGTGACGTATGTGCATATTTTCATTGTTCTTTCTATTCTGTACTTGTGTGCGGAGGTGAACGCAAAAAGAGGTGGACATGCCTCATTAAAATAACTTGTGTGCCTCACTCCAATCTTTTACAATGGACTGTAACTTGGAAGGGGGGAAATCCACAGAAAACGTAATCTCAAATGAAATCACGCATTTGCTTGACTTAACAAATGAAAACAAATATTTACTTCAAAGTGGGGAAATTAGTGCTTCATCAAAAGAGAAAATCTGGCAAAGAATCACTAACTCAAACAAATAAAAAAGAAAGGTCGCTGATTTTAAACATAAACATTCAATACACTCCCATGAAAGTGACCGGTGGGGGACTGGAGGAGAGTGAAACCCTGAACGAATGCGAGGGAAAGGTTTTACAACTCCTGAACCAAGTGGCCAGTGACCCAAGCCTGGGTATGGAGGGGTCACTAAATCCAGATGAATAATACGTAAGCCTATATGTTTGTTATTTTCATTTAACATTATATGGTTTGGACCCTTTAGTTGATTATATGATTCATATGTTGTTTTGTTTTTAAGATGAACCTTCACCATCTGCACCAGCATGAGTCTGTGATGAGTCCCAACCATACCAGCCCGTTTGCGATTGCTGAGCTCACCAGTGCTATCTTTCTTTTTTAATGATGTTGATTTTGGTAAGTCTAATGTTTCTGATTGTTTTTTTTTCTGATATTTCAGCCTCATAATGGGTTCCTTGACTTTCATTGACGTCTCCTTGGTCCTCATGTTGACAGACAACAATAACAGACTCCAAAGGCAAATGCGAAGCCTCGAATCAATACTAGACATTGACAGCTCTCTTATGCCTGCACAAATTATGTGTACACTTTTCTAACCAGAAACTCCTGTCAAGCCGATTTTTCATTTCCTGAAATAGGAGGACTATGTATATAAAGGGTTGTAATTTCTAAATGGTAAAACCAATCTGAAAAAAGAAAACATTGAATTAAAGCTGAAAATCTCTACTTTAGTAATTGTTTGATTTCAAATCCAAACTGTTGGAATATAGAGCTAAAAGAAGACAACATGCTTCCTCTCTCCAATACTTATGGAGGCACTGTATATGACACGGATGTGGAACAGTCAGATGTCGAAATAAAAGTCCTCCCAAACTGTACATTTTTCTGTCAGAATTTGCCTCTTCGGCATACAACCAATAATTGGTCTTTACCTATCTATCAAAATTCTGTCATTATCTGAATTGATATAAATACTTACTTGAATGAAATGTCTGTTGGATTGAAAGGTGACATATAGTACGTGGAGGGCCAGCATGTTCAACAATGAACATGAAAAACAGCAAGCGGTTTTCATGTTCATTGTTATAAGTATGATTGTAAGGGCCTTTCAATGGGTACTTCAATGCACTTGTATAAGGGTCAATCATCATAAGGGCAAAATGATTTATACAGACTCATTCATTAATTGTTCATAACAGAAATATGAAGCATGAATTGCCCCTATAGTAAAGTGATGTGCTAAGCAATACCCATGAATGATTCATAGCATATCTATAGAGGTTTTTGGATACCACATAGTAAAGTGACTTACAATTCTATTCTATGAATACCCCCAAAAAGCTGAGAGGAATGTGACATGAGATTACAGGGGCAAGGTGGTAAAAAAATATATATGATAAAGAGAGTCAATAAATACCACCAGAAAACAAATGTAAAGTTTTCATTTTTAACATGCCATGATAAAATAAAAAACTTGATGAAACAAAAAAAACAAAAACACTAGGGGTCACTTTGAGACATAGCCAGCAGAACAGACTACTGTACAGTATACAGATGTAGCTGTTATCTTCTAACATCTCTCCTCCATTACTGAACAGGTGAAGATATATTTCAATGTAAGTGAAGCATGGCATCTGTTGGAAAAAGGAGGACTGATGAATTACTTAGGCCTACTGATCTGTGGGTTAGGCCTTAGAATTTGTATATAAGGGGCTGTGGATTATCTGTTGAAAGAAAAGAAAAGAAGAGAAAGAAGAAGGAACCAAAACCTTCCTTGGACAACAAACTAAAAGTTGGAGGCTACATTCTGGGTCCATCTCATCATGACAGAACCTGACCTTCATCTCTACGTGAGGCTAAATTGCTTTGGCTTTTTAGCTATGATTTTTATACTAAGTTTTAAGGTTCAACAAACAGAAGGAATCCTTAGAGGTTACCTTATTGATAGTGTTACGTAGAATAGTGTTGATTGACCTGAGTTAGGGAAACAAGATTATTTTGTAGGAAAGTAAGACCAAACTTTTTCTTGTAATTAAATCTGCTTCTCATTATAATTTTGTTAGGCATTGTGTTGGACCTAAAAATGTATTAGTTTGAGGCGTTGAACATACAGTGGGGGAAATAATTATTTGATCCCCTGCTGATTTTGTTAGTTTGCCCGATTACAAAGAAATGAGCGGTCTAGAATTGTTATGGTACTTTTATTTTAACAAATAGAGACAGAATATCAACAAAGAAGTCCAGAAAAAACACATTATATAAAGTTATAAATTCATTTGCATTTGATCGAAGGAAATAAGTATTTGATCCCCTACAAACCAGCAAGAATTCTGGCTCATACAGACCGGTTATATGCCCATGAGGCACACAGATTACTCTTACACAGAAAGTACTCCTAATCTCTGCTTGTTATGGGTATAAAAGACACCTGTCAATAGAATCAATCTCTTCCATTCCAACCTCTCCACCACCATGGGCAAGACCAAAGAACATTCAAAGGACATCAGGGTAAGAGTTGTAGACCTGCACAAGGCTGGAATGGGCTACAAGACCATCAGCAAGAAGCTTGGTGAGAAGGAGACAACTGTTGGTGCAATTATTAGAAAATGGAAGAAATACAAAATAACCATCAATCGCCCTCGGCCTGGAGCTCCATGCAAGATCTTGCCTCGTGGGGTAAGGATGATCATGAGAAGGGTGAGGGATCAGCCCAGAACTACATGGGAGGAGCTTGGTAATGATCTCAAGGCAGCTGGGACCACAGTCACCAAGAAAACCATTGGTAACACACTACACCGTAACGGATTGAAATCCTGCAGTGCCCGCAAGGTCCCCCTGCTCAAGAAGGCACATGTACAGGCCCATCTGAAGTTTGCCAATGAACACCTAAATGATTCAGAGAAGGCTTGGGAGAAGGTGATGTGGTCAGATGAGACCAAAATTGAACTCTTTGGCATAAATTCGACTCTTCGTGTTTGGAGGGAGAGAAATGCTGAATGCTACAATCCCAAGAACACCATCCCCACCGTCAAACACGGAGGTGGAAACATTATGCTTTGGGGTTGTTTCTCTGCTAAGGGTACAGGACGACTTCACTGCATTGAGGGGCCAATGGACGGGGCCATGTACCATAAGATCTTGGACGAGAACCTCCTTCCCTCAGCCAGAGCACTGAGGATGGGTCGTGGATGGGTCTTCTAGCATGACAATGACCCAAAACATACAGCCAAGGCAACAAAGGAGTGGCTCAAGAAGAAGCACACTAAGGTCATGGAGTGGCCTAGCTAGTCTCCAGACCTTAATCCTATAGAAAATTTGTGGAGGGAGCTGAAGCTTCGAGTTGCCAAGCAAAAGCCTTGAAACCTTCAGGATTTGGAGAGGATCTGTAAAGAGGAGTGGACCAAAATCCCTCCTGAGATGTGTGCAAACCTGGTGACCAACTATAAGAAACGTCTGACTTCTGTGCTTGCCAGCAAGGGTTTCTCCACCAAGTACTAAGTCATGTTTTGCTTGGGGATCAAATACTTATTTCCTTCGATCAAATGCAAATGAATTTATAACTTTATATAATGTGTTTTTTCTGGACTTCTTTGTTGATATTCTGTCTCTATTTGTTAAAATAAAAGTACTATAAAAAATTATAGACTGCTCATTTCTTTGTAATCGGGCAAACTAACAAAATCAGCAGGGGATCAAATAATTATTTCCCCCACTGTAAATACTTTCTCCATGCACTACAAAAGAATAAACAGACATCCTTTTGAATTGTTGTACATTGTTCTGTCCACAGTGCCACTAGTCCACTGCTGAGTAATAATGGGTTTCAGATTGTGCATCAGAGAAATTAGAAACTTTGGGATATACTTTCCTTGAGATTGTAAAGACATTCTGTAACATAGAGAATAGTTGGATATGTTAAACATTTGTGAGAAGAAAACGTTTTCTTCTAATAGCCTTTTCAGCATGGTCTGAACTTCCCCTTTTACTGCGTTTACTATCTCTTTTGAAATAAATATTCATTATTTTTTAATGTTTTTGTTCTGTTTTTAGCCTAGTGTCTAGTATCATTACATTATAGATATAGTATGTGTATCATGTTAATAATTTAAACCTCTTAACATTTGTGAGCCTAATGGAGGTGTATAATCTGTGTTGCTGGATGGAAAAAAGGGATTTATTGTACAGTAATATGTGTTTATTATCAAATGTAAAATATGAAATAAAACTAGATAAATATACATTTTAATAATGGATGAGTAACATTAACAAGGTTAACATACTCATACATTTTTTTTATGAAATCCTCAGTATGTAATAGAACAAAACTATATCCCACCAACATTAGACAACTACATAGAAAACACTGAAGCTGTTGAAATATATCTGTAGTCAATTAAATCAATGGTTAGTGTGTAGATTACCTGAAATACCAGATAACAGTGCTCAGGCCAATTTATACTAGTGCAGGACTTAAGTGCAGATGTATGGCCTTCCCAAAATGTAGTCATGAGGGTGTCATTTGAAATCTGAACTGACCTGGAGGTGCACAAAGTAAGGCAACAAAATGTCTTACAAGAGGTTATAAGTTCAAATGCCAAGTGAGGACACATCAAAAAGTGAGTACAGTGAATTCAAACGTAATATGTAATCCTAATTGTAAAAGATGCCATCACCATCATACAATGACACAATTGCTCAGTACAGTGCCTTCGGGAAGTATTCAGACCCCTTCACTTTTTCCATATTTTGTTGTGTTATAGACTCAATTTAAAATGGATTAAATTAAAAGAATTTGTCATCAATCCACACACAATACCCCAGAATGACAAAGCGAAAACACGTTTTTAGAAATTTGTTAAAATTGAAATACAGAAATACGTCATGTACATAAGTATTCAGACCCTTTGCTATCACACTCTTAAAATTAGCTAAAATGCAAAATTGTCATCAACAAATCACTCATTAAGTTGAATTAAGTCCATCTTAATGCAAGGATAATAGTTCATGTAATTTTGGAATTAATATCTTTGTTTTTATAGGGTCTCTGATTTGCATAGGAATCAGTTATACACTGTGTGGATCAGGTTGTCGTTACAAACTGAGCAAATGGAGAGGAACAAAACTGCTCAGGAATACGACTCTGAGGCCTGGGGAGACTTACAAAAATCTACAAAGTTGAATGGTGGAGAAGAAAAAGCACAGTTGATGAGACAACATCATCTCAGTCACTCTACAAAATTGGTCTATAACCAAGTGGCCAAAAAGAATCCCTTAATGGAAAATAATCTATCTCATATCTATAATTGTGTTTGCAACAATGAATTCAAGTGATACAGCAAAGAAAGTGGCTGGAAATGTGTTTACCTGGTTTTACTACAAAGCATTAAGTTTGGTGCTAAGTTTGGAGACTTACATTGCAGTGAGTGCATACATTTTTCAGTATATATGGTCCCAGCGGGAATCAAACCCACAACCTTAGCGTTAACGCCATGTTCTATCAACTGAGCCACAGAGGACCACACACAGACCCACCTACTTACTGAGTGATTTATTGATGACATTTTTGCATTTTAGCTAATTTTAAGAGTGTCATAGCAAAGGGTCTGAATAATAATTCTGGGGAATTGTGTGTGGATTGATGGGAAATTCTTTTAATTTAATCCATTTTAAATCGAGTCTATAACACAACAAAATGTGGAAAAAGTGAAGGGGTCTGAATACTTTCCGAAGGCACTTTAAGTGGAATATGGGGGTTGAACTAGAACACATCAAACTTTTTTGGGGGGTGCCTAAGTATCCATTTGGTTAGGAAGTTCACGTTACATCAATATTAAACTTTTAATGTTGTATTTATGTAAATAGGCAACATTTTAAAAACTGTTATTTTCAACTGTGGCCTGATGCTTACCTTCAACTGCCAATGTTAAAAAAATGTGCAACCCATGTGCAATCATGTAGCAACGTTAGATGATAAGCATCAAATTACAACCTTACATTTTTCAATGTTGAAAAATAACCATCACATAACAACGTCTAACAAATTCTTAATTCCAAACAACATGTGAGTAACCAACAACCATCAAATAACAATGTCAATCCAAGATTGCTACAGTGTTCCAGCATTTGCATTTTGACATTTAAAAAACGTTCAACAACAATACTTGCACATCCTTTGTACAACGTCAGTTTGGTTAGTTTTTGACAACTGTGACACAATATAAAATGCCCATGGGGTGAGTTCTACAAGTTCAGACTATCCCTGCATTGTATAATTGTTCATCCACTAGATGGCAGTAATATGCTACCACCTTCAGTCACAGAATAGGCTTGCCCCAGCTCAAATACATTGGTGATTAGAGAGGCTAAACCTTTGTTTTTTAGGGCTGGTTTGCCTTAACCTCAAAGGCTGATAAAGCCTGTGGGCCACTAGCAAGCGAACATAATAAAATTAAAACAGGAATAAATTGTCATTACACTGTTTCACTGGGCCTTTTCCAAAGAGGTCTAATGTGAGAGGTTTGCTGTAGTTCTGCATGGTTATGTAGTAGGGTGAAAGATTCATAGGCAAAGTAAGCCACAATAAGAAGGTGTGATAGCAACACCTTGAGAGTAGAATGTGATAACATGATAAGTAGATTTCTCCATCAAGTTGCCTACTACAATGGCCATTAAATGGGAGTAATCAAGGAAAAGTGTAAAGAGAACAGAATCAGATGGACTGATGGAATCACTCCAAAGACCAGTCAGACAACTGAATAGCCTCATCAGAGACAATGGAGATTGATCTACCCCGCCGTTCTCTACAATATTGCCTCAGATCGTGTTTTAAAACTGGAGATTAAATTAACTGTAGTCAACCAGAACAAACACAGATTGCTAGCAGAAAGAGATATTAGGGATTTTTCTGTCAAATTAAATTATCTGGCAATTAATTTAATATTTTGTTGTGTACAATTTCAGTGATCCCTATATATGTAAATACGTTGTAAATGTTCAGTTTTGGTCTTTTACCCAATTTTTATCTATTCACTTTTGTCTGAGGCAGACACATTTTAATGCATTTTGTTTAATAGCAAAGAGAAGTTTGATATTTCCTGTCAAAAAGACTAAAACTTTCAATTGTTGTGATGTTATTTCAATGAAGTGAAAAAGCATCAAAGTGGGGTATGTAACATGTAGAATGTTGTGAAACAGACACATTTGGCCAAACTTACAGAACTTGGTTTCACCACACCCAGTGATGATGAGTAAACAAGTTAGATGTGACAAGAACTATCAAACCAATGAACATACAGAGTGGTATGACATGGAGATGTTAATGATGCGTAATGTTAACCTTTAAACCAACCAGCATCACGCCTTGTAGTGCTTTTCTACATTCATTTTCCAGCTGCAACAATGAGATGTTGGCCCGGTTAGGGTTAGGGTCAGATCTAAACACAAAATACAAAACCACCTAACTAAAATATTTAATTAGTGAGTGTTGCTATAGGCAGATTATATTTTTTCCCAAATTTCCCATTGACTTCAATGCAATTTCCTCTTCATTCTAAAATCCCTATTTTAGACTTAATGATGACACCACAATACATTAAACTATTGTAAAGTGTACAAAAAACAATCAAGAGGAGAAGAAGTCAAAGCCTCCCCTCATGCTAGGAACCTCAGAGTTCTCATAACACCAACGCATGCGTTGACACTACGTTGACAAGACGTACGTATGCTTGCTCTCTGGGTTGACTCCTACGGCACAAAATTGTCTGAGGTTCATTCATTCATGGTGGATAACTTAACCTAATGATGGACCTTGATTGCCAAATTCACTGAGCCACACAATCACACCTGTCTAATTGATGATGTCATTTGTGCAGGCATACTGTACAAGAGCTGTCAATGTCTAGTATTATTCTAGGCTTTGAGTCTGCCTTTGGAGTCTGCTATTGGTGTCTGTCAACATGAGGACCAAAGAGATGTCATTGAAAGTCAAGGAAGCCATTATTAGGCTTTAAAATCAGAAAAAACCCATAAGAAACAGGTAAAAACAACAGTTTGAAAAATCATTAAAAAGAAAGAAAGCACTGGTGAGCTCAGCAATCTCAAATGGGCTGGTAGGCCAGGGAAGACTTCTACAGTGGATGACCAAAGAATGCTCACCCTAATTAAGTAAAACCCCAAATCAACTGTCCCACAGATCAGGAACACGCACCAGAATGTAGGCGTGAATGTGTCAGAGATTACCATCCTCAGAATACATCACCAGCCGAACTACAGAGGCTTCATTGCAAGGTGCAAACCACTAATTATCCTCAAAAAGTATGGTGAGGTTAGAGTTTGCAAATAAAGCGTTAAGATACGGTAAGATGATGACCCAAAACATACTGCCATAACAACTAGGGAGTTTTTCAGGGCCCAAAAGTGGAAAGTTCTTCACTGGCCAAGTCAATCTTCAGATTTAAATCCAATTGAATGTGCATTTAATTTCCTGATAATAAGATTTTAGGGAAAAAGATCTCAAAACAAACTGAAGATGGCAGCAGTACAAGCCTGGAAGAGCATCACCAGAGACGATACCCAGTGTCTGGTGGGGTCAATGGGTCACACACTTAAGGCAGTTATTGCATGCGAAGGATTTGATGACCAATTACTGAACATGAGTGCTTAATTTGTAATAATTCAATCTATTACTTTTGGTGCCTTGAAATAGGGGACTATGTATACAAAGTGACGTCATTTAAAATTGGTGAAACCAATATGTACCAATATTAATACCATAAAATAAAAGCTGAGAATCTATACTTTAACCTCAGTAATTGTTTGACTTCAAATCGAAACTTTTGGAGTATAGAACCAAAAGAAGAAGAAAATGCTTCACTGTCCCATAGCTTACGCAGGGCACTGTATTTCAGAATAGATAATTATGCATTTCGTTGTCTCTGTACTTGTACTCTGCACAATGACAATAAAGTTGAATCTAATCTAATCTAATCTAAAGCCTTTCAACAAGCTTCATGAAAGCCACCATAACCTCCACAACAAGATAGAAAGCCTGGAATTTACCCAGTTTATGACACAGCTCGACAAGCCTTACAACAATGTGTTGACTATTGTTCTCCGCAGAACAACAAAAACAATAGCAACATTCTCGTAGCACAATAACGACCAACAGTACCAGCAACAACATTGTAGGCTACAGAGAGCTGACTGACCACTTAAATAGGCCGCCATATCATCATGTAACATGTGATTGTGGCGGGTGTAAAAAAAAAAAGTAAAACTTTACATTCCCCCTTTAAGGTGTTAACCAACATACGTTCTGGTTAAAGGGATGATTCAGACTATGTTTATGTTTAGATGAAATATCATCTTAACCTGAGTTGTCTTCTCAGGCCAGTAGTGAGAGCCTCTCCAGTAATGCGTTCTCTACTTTTCTACTTGCAACACAGGCTAACAGTTAGCAGTGTCGTCTCCAATAGACTGGATTCCAATGTACCCAAACATAGCATTGTTTGAATGACATGCCAACATTTTCTCAGAGTTTAGTTTTCACAAAGTTTAGTAATGGCTGTATACCAAACAAACCTGCACATGCTTTTATTAGAATTGGAAACAATGTACATTTGCTATAATATGCAATGATGTGTTCCTATATAATACATAATTCCTGGATTCCATTAGGAAGCTGGTAACTTTTTGTTCACAGATAGTTATTACTCCGCTGAGGGGTGGTTTCCCAGACACAGATTAAAGGTGATAAATAAATAACCATGCTGAATCATTACTCATGATGTATGTCTGTGACAGTGTGTGCACCTGCCAAGACCCTGCCCTTCTGCCTGAATTTTCTGTTCCAACATTTTCAGGTTTCTAGGTGTCTACCACTTGCTGTGGACATGTATCCTGCGACTTGCAAGCTCATTGGCTACCTATTGTACTGCCTTGGAGCCGCAAGCTCCTGAAGATTAGAGTAAGCCTGGTTTACAAAGGAATATAGTATATTGTTATCCGCATAAACATTTACATGACAAAACTTTACTGTGGCACCAATATTGTTCATGTACAGGGTAAATAGAAGTGGACCTAAAATGGAACCCTATGGCACCCCTTTACTGATCTCAAGGGATTCAGACATGACACTATCCGCTACGATAGACTGAGTTCTACCGCTGAGATAGTCCTGGAACCAATCACAGGCACGCTCATCCAGACCAATAGACGCCAGTCTAGTCAGCAGAAGATGATGATCAACTGTATTGAACGCCTTAGACAAATCAATAAACAGAGCAATACATTTTTGTTTTTTATCCAGACCACCGTTTACGACCAATGATGGTACTAGAGGGTACTATGACCAGGTCTAAAGCCAGACTGATGCAAATTCAGAATACACTTTTCAGCTAAAAAGGACCGCAGTTGAGCATTTACATGCTGCAACATACAAAAGCTAAATCCTGACTTCACATTTGAATCTCCTTTTGATGTTATTACTGATTTACTCTTTATCAAGAGTTTCACACATAGGAAATCAAGACAGGATTTTGATGCTAAATAATAGAGAATGTGAGTGTGCATCATGGTTTGATTATTTATGGTTGTGAGGAGCAAAATATTCAGCAAACATAATGAAGACAGTTTTTTCCTCATACCCTCCATTAGCCATTTGTAGAATGATGTTGACTGAGCAAGACTCCAACTCTAATTATTCTGGTTTATATTGATATTGGACTCAGCGGAACTGAGCAATTAATGTTGTTTGAGAAGCTGGTGTGCAAGACAGCAAGGTCATTAGCATATCATTAAAAACTCATAACCACTGTGATCACAGCCAGAATGCTGACATGACACTCATTTAGAGAAGCTGGGATAAAGAAGCAATAGGGTGAGGTGTCGCACTAAAATGTATGGTTAAAATGAACAAAGGTTCACAATTAACATTGTCATCGATGAACATTTAAAGGAGCAGGGCATAATTCTGTTGGGAATCTGCCACCTCTGGTCACCGTGGCGAAATTCAGTTTAAAGTTCCAAACAACATCCTCCCTAATAATAATACAACCCTCGAAATGGAGTTGCAGTGTCGGACATTAACTGTTGTGTTTCTGCATGCATGCACAATTCAAAGAGGCAGCCACCACAGACAGAAAAGTGAGTAGATTCTCCTAGAACACCCCTGGCCAGTAACAACATGTTTGTATACAAACCAAGTGTAGGGAAAGTGCTTTTCATTGATTGATTCCGATTAACACTTGAAGCCCTGGGCCCTCATTACTAACCAAAGTACCTATAGTGACGTCTGGAGTCCTCCATTTGTTGACTTTAGTGTAGGGTGCTATACAGGGTAATCATTGAATTAGATCGTAAGGTGGTGAACTATGGAGACTCTAGCAACACATCAAATTCTCCCAACAGATTCTTCCACTGTATGACAATTGTATTTGTAAAAAGTGCTATTCAGATCCATTCGATTGTGTAGCTACAGCGATTTAACTTGGATTATGCTAGCCACCCATCAATTTCGGTAGCCAACTAAAGCACCTGGATGAGAAGAATATCCTGCCCTTGCTCTAAACAGCGCCCCTAGCCCTGTTTGGCCTCATAAGGACCAGGGGGGTAGAGGAGGCTAAAAGGACCAGGGGGTAGAGGAGGCTAAAAGCCTAAAGAGTTTTAAGCACCAAATAGGCCTGGAGTAAGCCCTGATTAAGCTCGGGAGTGACTGTGGAAAAGCAACTGTCCTTGGCACACACTGGCACATATTGGCACGTACTGGCACGCATGGCGTAAGCCCCACTGTGGAATTGCTGCTGTATTGTATAGGCTATACTGTAGGCCTAGGGCAGAGGTCACTAAATGGGGGCCTCCGGTCTGGATCTGGACCGCGACACATTTTTGATAAATTAT
Source organism: Argentina silus (assembly GCF_951799395.1). NCBI lineage: Eukaryota > Metazoa > Chordata > Actinopteri > Argentiniformes > Argentinidae > Argentina > Argentina silus. The sequence continues at coordinate 1,830,542 of NC_139674.1, read as the reverse complement.
TGAGAAATGAATAATAATATTACCGGCGTGGCTACAGACTTTTGGCGCAGCTTGTCCAGCTTGCGGTCATAGCTCTTCACGCAACTCAGCCAATCAAAGCGATTGTTTACAGCAGTAATTCTGGGGGTACCATGGTTACAAGTTAGACATTTGAATGGTTTGGACCTTTGCTGGGCAGAAATTTGAGTCTCTGGACCTCTTTGAATTCTAATTGGGTACCCCTGGCCTAGGGGATCCCCTGTATCTTTGGTGACGTATATGGCTACCTTTTAGGATTCAAGGCTCTAGATTGTAGGAAATGGCTGTTACAGGTGTTTAAAAAATAAAAAGCGCTCCAGCTTCCAGAGAGCCCATACTCAACCAATCAACTCAGCTATAACAGAAATATGTGCATTAAAATTGCATATTTCATTGATTATTTTGTATGTTTTGTACTTACTGTTCTTTCAGTCTACACTTTATTTTAGATGTTACAGTAGGCTTTTTTAAACAAATGTAATGACGTAATAAACAATAAATAAAACCATGGTTACAAGGCACTTGAGCATAAATGTTATCATACCATCAAAATCTCACCCTGACAATCCTACTCGGGGGCAGTGGCAAGTAGGGAACTCAACCTCTTGTCTCGATGGCGCTGCCGCTATCGAGGAGGGACTGAAGGGTCAGGCAGAGGTCATTTTGAGAGTTTGGTGCCCCCGCATCCATTGAATTTGTAATTAAGGCTAGACATGGAAGCAGGTTGGAGTGATTCTGAGCAATAAGCCACATGCTAATAATGATTTACAATATTAATAGATCACAATAGTCATAGCAATGGACAATGTATAGCAATAGATCACAATGATTTGTCATGATTGATTCATGCTGTGTTCTCACCTGCTTAATGCAACACATCCTTGCAATATCATATACATACTGTATATACTCCTGTATAACCATGTGATGATGCTATCTCTTATCATAGATATGTAACCATCTTTTTATGGAATGTATTAACAAAAGAAATGTTATTGTTGAGGTTGTCACCAGGAAGTATGGCCAAATATGGATGAACCGGTTAATTGAAATTGTACACCATGGTGGTACAATATGCTGAATTTGATAATGAAAACCAATTATATGTCAAGGTACATTCTGACGTAAATCGAAGGACAAAAAGTAATAAACAGGGAAATGCTCTTTGAGAAATTATTGAGAACTTGAGTACTTGTTGTCAAGAGTTTCTCCTGGGCCTGTTTGACCTATAAATGTCATCTATACTCAGCAAATCCACCGTCTGATACCTCTTCATTATTGATCACCTCAAGGAGTCGACACCCCTCAAGGGATCTCATTCCCTGATCGCTACTGATTAAACACAGTCATTACAACCATCATTACAAAAATTAAGCTTGAATGTTACATACAGTACTGGACCTTTAATGAAAAAAATGTTTTACAGGAAAACTCATCGGTTCTATAGCCTACTCTTGCAAAATATGTTGGTAAAGGAGACAAATGTGATTGTTGCAAGAAGAATGCTTCTGCTTAGTGTGAGAATAAATTACTGACTTATCACAGGAGTAATTATATAATTTTGTTTAATTTATTTAAAATGACTTATGGGACGCTATGCCCATGATGGCAGGGTACCCAACCAAAGAGTATAATTGCAGACACTCTTGCTACCCTCTACAATACATGTAATCTTATTTTAGAAATGACCATCAATTCTGTTGTAGCCTATTTTGAGAATTACGTTGGTAAAGGAGACAAATGCAATACAATTGCTGTGAAAATGAACACCGCAATTTACTAAATTACTAAATTTGATTAGGCCTATAATCACATGTACACATCATTTTGTTATATAATAATTCATACACACAATATGCTTAGGTCTTCCCTCTAACAATATTAACGATTTACACTAGTTGTAAAGCCTATCCATTAGAATTGCTAAAAGATTACCAAGGTGTAATATCCTAAAAAAAAAGGCGAATAGACTCACTCCCGCTGTTGTGGTAACCATGCTCTGCTGTCTTTGACAAATTCATATATTAAACAGAAAAGATGTTGGCCTGATGAAATAAAAATACTACTGATCTGTGGGTTAGACCTGTTCAGCAGCAAAAGAGGAACGGGAACTGGCTGGAACGGAGGTCTTTGCAGCCATGCAACATGCATGGCCCATGCAGAGCGACAGCAGAGGCCTTACTCGGCCAACTGAGTTTATGGACCCTGCAATCAAATGTATGGGACCACCAGTAGTAAAGGACAAAGGGGAAACAGCAAAAGTCAAATCGATTAAAGCAAAACACACTGAAGCTTTTGGAGCTCATGACTCTTATGGACCTCCAGAAAGAACTAAGCACTAAAATGACAAATTAGTTTGGGGAAATGGACACCACCAAGCTGGTGAGGCCTGAGAGAGGCAGCTTAAATTCTCAGTTCTTAGCCCAGCCGTGCCAAATTGTTGATTTTTTCGATTATTGGTGTTCATATTGGCTTAATTTGTGTTGATAAAATATAGTTAATGATAATATCTGCGAAAAACAAAAGTTGCAAGCAGGATATCGATGCCATTGCAGAGTCTTTATTGGAAAAACAGCGAAGCTACCTCGAGCCACGCTTTGCACAGTTGCAACAAGCTAGCAAGGACAATGACATTAAGCTAAGTGCTATTCAGGCTGAGCTAGCATTGCTAACAGCTAGTCTTGGCTGCATCCAATCTGATGTGGATAACCTGAAAACCACTGTTGAGAGCAACTCTAGTGCACTGGATAGCCAAGGTCAAGTTCTTAAGGCGATGGAGCTTAAATTGGTGGATATGGAGGACAGGAACAGAAGATGTAACATTTGCATCACCGGCTTGGATGAGGGGCTGGAAGGCTCTAATATTAATCTAACCGCACAATAATTTTCAATGTGCTCCGCTATGCACCCCGGCAGGCCATTCTACAAGCAGCCAGGAAAAACCCTCTCTCCATTGATGGTCGGAGAATTCGCTTCTCCAGACTACAGCAACGTCACTGTCAAACGTTGTCAAGCTCTTCATCAGGCAATGGACTCAGTCCGTGCTAAAGGTCTAGACTTTTTTCTACTCTATCCTGCAACATTGAAAATCAAGGATGGCGCACATTACAGGTCTTTCACTTCCGCCAGAGACACAGAGGATTTCTTGGCCGCTGCTATGGCAACTGCTCCCCAGGCCAGGGGTGGAGCCGCGGTGGATGACGCCGCTCCCGCTCCCTCACCCTGACTGCCTGTGTGGAAGGACGGTGACTGAATGGCTGCCCATTACCTTATTTAGGTTAATCATTCGACTCCCCCCCCCCCCCATTATAATGTTACCGCATATACCGTAACATAAGGACTATCATTGGTTAAGATCTTAGGATGATGATTAGGCTACAATCGGTAAGATCCATCCAGGCTGTCCTATGTCCTATGTCCTATATAGCCTATATCCTAACCTTTTCCGTTAGCATATTTTTCAAAGTTCATAAATAGTCTACTGGCTACTATTTGCAGGTCTATATACTGTTTGTAGGTCCGCTATTTGCTGTTCATGTAATATTTTTCTGTTTACATTTAAGGTTTTTATGTACATTTGCCGCTATTATTTAGCCAACTTTATCTAAGCAGGAATCAATGTTGTATCCTATTGCTGGGCTGAACGTTTTTTTTTGCTGCCCCATATCCATTTTTGATCACGCACCAACTCTACGTTTTACTACCGGTCCACATAATTTTTTTTTCTCTCCTTTCTCCCCTGTTTTGTCTCTCGTGTCTGTGTCCTGTTTGTCTTATGTATGGAGAGACTCTGCTATGGGTCTACTACTGTTAGACCATGATCAAGTGGAGGGCTGTTGCAATATGTTTTCTTTGAATACAGTCGGAATACCTTTTTTCCTATCATGGATGATATTTCCTTTTTAGTATGGAACTGTGGCGGATTTAATGCCCCTCTTAAATGAACGAGCACTCTTAGCCTACTGAAGAGTAAAAATGTTGACGTTGCGTTGCTGCAGGAGACGCATTTATTGTGTGCAGATGCCATTGTCTGGCTAATAAGTTCTTTCATACGATAGCATTTTCTTCTGCTAACACGAAAACAAAAGGTGTAGCCATTGTGGCGAGACGCAATCTCCCAATTAAGGTGTTTTCCTCCTGGGCGGATGACGCGGGAAGGATTGTGATAACTAAAATAGAATTTCATTCCAGGAAAATTATCTCTTATCTCAGCATATGCTCCTAATGTTTTTGATAGAACTTTCTACAACACCCTTTCCACCAAAATGTTAGAATTAACGGACTACTCTTTTATTGTAGGTGCAGATTTTACTGTTGTATGGGACCAGTCTTTGATAGATCACATGCGACTTCCTCAGGAGAGCAGGGCCAGGCCACAAATGCTTTAAAATCCTGGGCTAGTAATTTGGGTCTCATCGACATCTGGCGGACTGTCAACCCTTCCTTAAAAGATTTTACTTTCTTTTCAGGCAGACATAAATCTTTTTCTAGAATTGATTTTCTCTTCGCCTCCTCTCAACTTTTTATCTGTGTTAATAAGGCAGTATTACTTCCAATAGCTTTATCTGACCATAAAGGTGTTTTTTGTTCTACTACGTTAGGCCGTCTCTCTCAGCGCGCAGCCAGGTGGCGTTTTAACACTTCATTATTGAATAACGAAGCCTACACTTCTCAGTTCATAGCAGAATTCAACGAATTTATAGGTTTTAATGCTGGATCTGTAGAGGACCCCAGAATTCTATGGGATAAAGGGATTCATTAGGAGTAATACAACATTATTTAGCTCTAATGCACGTAAAAATAGGTCTCTGAAATTGCAAAATCTTGAGAAAGAGTTCACTAGGTTAGATTCTATCTTACAACTTAACTTCTCAGAACAAGTGGCATTACAGCGTACACTGGTCCGAAAAGAAATAAATGACATACTAAAGCAAAATTCTGAATTTCAAATCCACAGGACTAGACAACGGTATTATTTTCATGGTGCCAGACCTAGAGAGAGAGAATTAGGGCTAGTGATAATTTTTCAGACATTCCTGCTATTAAATTGACGGATGGCAATATCAACACGGACCCCAAACAGATTAACGAGACATTCCAAACATTTTATTCAGAATTATATAGTTCTGAGGTTACCCCTGATAAGAGTAGATGTGATAAATGGCAACTACACCTAACCCAGCTTTCTAGAACAAACTCAACCAGGTTACATGAACTGGTCACTTTGGAAGAATTGAGAGATGTGGCTCATAGCATGCAGAGAGGTAAATCTCCAGGTGTTGATGGAATCCCTCCTGAATTTTATGTAACTTTCTGGAAACAGTTAGGTCCCTTCCTTTTTGATATGATTATATTTTCTATTGATAAAGGCAGCTTTTCCAGGGATGTCAACACTGCCCTAATATCCTTGCTTTTAAAAAAAGATAAGGACCCGACTGAATGCTCTAGTTACCACCCTCTCAGTCTTTTAAATTTGGATTTAAAGATTTTTGCAAAGTTCCTTGCCCGTCGTCTTGAGCCCCACATGCCAACCTTAGTCAATGCTGATCAGACAGGCTTCATTAAATCTAGGCTGGCTACTGATAATGTTAGACGCCTTCTCCACATTACTGATGCTGCGACAGACAGTAAGACGCCTATGTCCCTACTTTCCCTTGATGTCATGAAAGCCTTTGACTGTTTGGAGTGGTCATATTTGTGGTCGGCTTTGGAGGCTATGGGCTTTGGTACCACTTTTATTGGGATGATCAAAGTCCTTTATTCTAACCCCTCGGCACGGGTATTAACTGGTCAAACCTTTTCCTCTCTCTTTTCAGTTTCAAGATCCTCACGCCAGGGCTGTCCATTAAGTCCCGCGCTATTTGTGCTTTCTCTAGAACAGTGGTTCTCAACTGGTCTGGCCTTGGGACCCACATTTTCCCATGGTCATTAAGTCGCGATCCACTTTTATATTTTTCAAACCAAGCAAATTTATTCCTCAAAAATTCATATGAACATCATAACTGTAACTGTATAACTGTAACATAATAACTGTAAATATAACATATAAAACATAATAACTGTAAATATAACATAAATAAACATAAAAATAAACATCAAATAAAATATAAATAAGCATAAAATATAAATAAAATATAAAATGTATTTATTTATTTAAGAGATCTGTAAACATATATATATATATATAAAATCTCTCTGAGTAGGCCTACTAAACGGGCTGTTTTCACTCAACAGGCATTTGGGGAAGCTAATGAGAGAGTTGGGGATGTGCTTTATTCCTGATAAGACTTTCAAAGTCTGGGGTGATGGTAGACAGAGCTACTCTCAGATCATGCTCAGTGTCCAACCTGTTCCTCTGCTTTGACTTGAGCTGGACCACAGTTGAGAAGCCACTTTCGCACAGATAGGTAATGCTGAATGGTAGGAGGATTTTGACTGCATGAGTGGCGAGGGACGGATACTCTCCCATTACATCGTTGCACCAGAACTGGGGGAGGCTTACCTCACCGAATTTCCTTTTCAGTGTCCGATCACATGACAGCTCCACCAGCTGATTCTCTTCATTGCTTGGCAACGTGACGCTTTCCATGTCGATTCCGGAGGGGTCAGGTATCCAGTGATCATCTCCATGTTTCTCCGGGAAGTCGTTGTGAAACTGAGCTTGGAGTTTAGTGAGATGCGCTGTAATAATTCGTTTCAGGGCATTTTTGTCCGCTGTGTCCAGCTGTTGTGCTTCATGACAAGCGTTGGGAAACATGTCAAGTCTGTCTTTGGATACATGATTTTCCCACAATGCGATCTTCTTTTTGAATGTAGCGATTTTTTCAGACTGTTCAAAAATATTGTGTCCCCTCCCTTGCATAGACACATTTAATGTGTTGAGGTGCTTGAACACATCAGAAAGATACGCAACTCGTGCGACCCAAACAGCTCAGTATACGGAGAGTTATTCTCTGAAAGGAAGGCTGCGATTTCTGTTTTAAGTTTGTAGAAGCATGACAGCACCTTTCCCCTCGATAGCCAGCGAACTTCCGAGTGATACAACACCTGTACGTGCTCAGAGCCCAGGTCTTTGCACAGATTTGTAAAACTCTGACTGTTCTTGGCACTCCGTTTAATGTGGTTCACCACTTTGACGACATCTTTCAATGTTTCTTCAAGCACTGGCACCATATCCCTGGCTGCTAATGCCTCTCGATGCAAAAAGCAGTGGTTCCAGGTCGCATTCGGTGCCCTCTCAAGAATTCTCTTCACCACCCCTGAATGTTTCCCGGTCATGGAGGCAGCGCCATCAGTTGTGAAACACTGCTCTAGAACCACTTGCCCAATCTATACGCCAATCCAACTTGGTCTCACCTATTTGTATTCATAATACCATCATCAACTTGCCCTTTTTGCAGATGATGTGCTGGTGTTCTTGGAAAACCCTTCCCAGTCTGTACCTCACCTTTTATCCATTTGTGAAGAATTTGGAAGTATCTGGTTTTAGAATTAATTGGTCTAAGTCTGCTCTCCTACATTTAAACGACCGCTAAAGTATCAGTCCTACCTATCAGTATTCCTGTAGTCCAACACTTTAAATATTTAGTAATAGAATTATTTCCCTCCTTAAACCAGATTGTTAAGCATAACTATTCAGCAGCGCTGACCAATGTCTTGAAGGATATGGACAAATGGGTTAGTCTCCCCATGTCCATTCAAGCCCGTATTTCTATCATAAAGATGAATATTCTGCCCAGGATAAATTTCATCAGCTCCATGGTCCCTCTCCCTCCTCCACCTGATTACTGGAGCAAGCTTCAATCTGTGGTTTCAAAATTCATTTGGAAAAGAAAGCGGCCTCGTCTGAAAATGTCCACCTTACAGAGGAGGAGGGATGATGGTGGCCACGCTGTTCCAAATTTTATTTCATTTGTCCTGCAGCCCTTGCTCTCCTGGTTTGACCCACACTCATCTGTTTCACTCATCTTTAGAGAGTAGTATAATAGATCCCTGGACTCTCCAAGATATTCTTTTTGTCAACATCTCTAACAAACAATGTCAATTGCGCTTTGGCCCTAATATCTCTCACCTTATACGGACGTGGAGACTAGTTGAATCAAAGTGTCATCTTTCCTGTACTTGGCATACTTTCCCCCCAAAAATTCAATAATAGAGCTCTTCTTATTGGTGGGAGACCTATTTCGGCTCCTCAGTGGGAACAGAGAGGTGTTCACTATCTGAAAGATGTCTTTAATGACCAAGGGCTACTATCTTTTACTGACATCAAAGATGCATTCAATTTACAGGGTTCCTCTTTTTTCTTTTACGTACAGTTGAGATCTGTGCTCAAGGCGTATGGTGTCCCTTGGCAAAGCCTGTTACCCACTCATCCAGTCCATAAATTACTTACTAAACAGATTAAAACTAAGTGTTTGGTGTCCAGGCTCTACCAATATTTATTGGTGTCAGACCGTAGTGGACTTCCTGTGGAGGTGATTTGGATGCGTGACTCCCCAGAGTTAGACCAGGATTCTGATTGGGATACTGTATGGTCCAGTGTCCAAGAAGTATCTCGCAATCCAGACCACCAACAAATTCACTTTAACTTTTTGCATAGGACATACCTTACCCCTGTCAAACTCCACCACATGAAAATCTCCAATGACCCTTTTTGTACCTTTTGCTGAAGGCTCAGGGCACATATCTTCATATGTTTTGGGATTGCCCCCCTGTAAGACAATTCTGGAAGAGTGTTGCATCCCAACTATCTAATTTGATGGAAGTTTCAGTACCTGTTACTATATGCACTTTAATTTTGAATGATTTATTAATTTTTGCCGGGATGACAGCAGCCAAGAAAATGATTGCAACCCGCTGGAAGCAACTTCATACTCTTTCTATTAGAGCCTGGACCCTCTCCTTTGTAGATGTTATATATATATGGAGCTCTCAACAGCTCAAATTAATGGGGCTACTGAGAACACATTGAATTCCTGGCGCAATATTGCTGACTTTTTGAAAGACATGTCATAAGGTTGAGTGTTTGCTTAGTGAATGCTTAGTCCCTCCACTTTGTTGTTGTCTCTCTGTATGTTGTTATGTGTTTTACCGGTATTATTGTTATTTTTATTTTATTTTTTGTATTTTACCTTTTTACTTTTATTTGTGTGTGTGTGTGTGTGTGTGCGTCTGTGTGTCCCTGCCCCGTTCTTAATAACATAACCTTGTGTTCTTCTATAACCTGGGACACGTTCTTATATATGCCATTTATACACTCACCTGCCACTTTATTAGGTACACCTTGCTAGTACCGGGTTGGACCCCCTTTTGCCTTCAGAACTGCCTTAATTCTTTGTGGCATGGATTCAACAAGGTGCTGGAAACATTCTTCAGAGATTTTGGTCCATATTGACATGATAGCATCACGCAGTTGCTGCAGATTTGTCGGCTGCACATCCATGATGCAAATCTCCCGTTCCACCACATCCCAAAGGTGCTCTATTGGATTGAGATCTGGTGACTGTGAAGGCCATTGGAGTACAGTGAAGTCATTGTCATGTTCAAGAAACCAGTTTGAGATGATGTGAGCTTTGTGACATGGCGCGTTATCCTGCTGGAAGTAGCCATCAGAAGATGGGTACACTGTGGCCATAAAGGGATGGACATGGTCAGCAACAATACTCAGGTAGGCTGTGGTGTTTAGATGATGCTCAATTGGTACTAAGGGGCCCAAAGTGTGCCAAGAAAATATCCCCCACACTATTACACCACCACCACCAGACTGAACCGTTGATACAAGGCAGGATGGATCCATGCTTTCATGTTGTTTACGCCAAATTCTGACCCTACCATCTGAATGTCGCAGCAGAAATCGAGACTCATCAGACCAGGCAACGTTTTTCCAATCTTCTATTGTCCAATTTTGGTGAGCCCGTACGAATTGTAGCCTCAGTTTCCTGTTCTTATCTGACAGGAGTGGCACCTGGTGTGGTCTTCTGCTGCTGTAGCCCATCTGTTTCAAGGTTCGACGTGTTGTGCATTCAGAGATGGTCTTCTGCATACCTTGGTTGTAACGAGTGGTTATCTGAGTTACTGTTGCCTTTCTATCATCTCGAACCAGTCTGGCCATTCTCCTCTGACCTCTGGCATCAACAAGGCATTTTCGCCCAGAGAACTGCCACTCACTGGATATTTTCTCTTTTTCTGACCATTCTCTGTAAACCCTAGAGATGGTTGTGCATGAAAATCCCAGTAGATCAGCAGTTTCTGAAATACTCAGACCAGCCCGTCTGGCACAACCATGTCACGTTCAAAGTCACTTAAATCACCTTTCTTCCCCATTCTGATGCTCGGTTTGAACTTCAGCAGGTTGTCTTGACCATGTCTACATGCCTAAATGCATTGAGTTGCTGCCATGTGATTGGCTGATTAGATATTTGCAATAACGAGCAGTTGAATAGATGTACTTAATGAGAGTGTATATGCCATTTAGCTGACGCTTTTATCCAAAGCGACTTACATTGCAGTGAGTGCACACATTTCAGTATATATGGTCCCAGTGGGAATCAAACCCACAACCTAGCGCCATGCTCTACCAACTGAGCCACAGAGGACCACACGTTCTTATGTCTTAGGTGTGTTGTATCTATGTTTGAGGAAAGAATGCCAATGTTTTATATTTTGTAACATCATAGTGTATTCTCTATATTTTTTTACGGCTTTCTTGTGTTACAATAAATGAAAAATTTGATCATAAAAAAAAGCTATGCTGAAGCTTTGACTGGGGGTCGGCTGGCCTGCAGGTCTGCTCCTCCAGCCCGTCCAGCACACACACCCAACCCCCCTGCCAGGTTCTGTAACTGTTGAGGAACGAGAAGTGAGCTTTGACTTTCACTTGGCGCACACACACACGGTTGCTCTATGAAGAGTGAAGAGGAAGATGAACTGATTAATTTGAACTAAATTGATTTGGATTATGACATTGGAAATATGAACTCAAACTGACAAGCTATTAGACTTAGATTGATTATCTACCAAAGGAAAATTAATTGAATACAATGGGATAAAAAGACCACCGAAACGAGAAAGATAACCGAATCTGAAATTAATTTCAACTACACTTCATAAGGGGAGGCTATATTCTTGAAAGCGCAACAAGTAATCTGCAATTTCAATGATTTGATTGATTATTAAAGTAGCCTATACCTGCATGACATCAAGAATTGAGTCAACATTTTATCTTTTTTTAATACAAGCCTAAAATGCGATACCGAACCTTTCAATGTGTGCAGGATGGTTTTTGCAATTTCAAGAGAGCCTCGATTCGCAGACATGCTGCCTTTGCATCATCATGTGGTCTAGCATGTCTCATAGATCATCATTAGTTGTTAAACTATGATGCCTGTAAGTTGATGCCAATGTGAAACGCACCTTTCAAAATGTTTATTAACTTATCTATTTTCATTCCGCAGCAGCCCAGTAGACTTGCTGCAGTTTGTTATTGGGTTATGTTTTGTTAAACGTGAATGCCATCTCTGTCATTACTACTAGTATTACTAGTATAGACAAGCATGAATAAACAATTTATGTGAATTGTTTGTTTATGATTACTTATTATGAATCATGCAATGTTGGTTCACTTTACTTGATGTCCCCTCTGAACATTCAATACTGTTCATAATTGCTTATGAAAGTTGAGGCACTTGGATAGGTAGGTACTTCACTTGGATTGCCTTATTTTAGATTTTATACTGTAGGTGCACATTAATTATGTTTGGTTACAAATGTTTGTAACTCAATAACTGATGTTAGGAACTCATTCACAAATGATCAACAGTGTTACACTTTACATTAAGGTCACATTTTATCAGTTACAAATGTTGATAAGTCATTGATAAATGTTGATAACTCATTGATAAATGGTTCATGGTGTGACATCAATTATACATGTTGGTACCTCTCATATGGTCAGAGGTTTTCTCCTTAAGTACACAGGATAGAAGAGTACTTACATGACTTAATTATCTACAGTGCCTTCAGAAAGTATTCAGACCCCTTCACTTTTTCCACATTTTGTTGTGTTATAGACTCAATTTAAAATGGATTAAATTAAAAGAATTTGCCATTAATCCAAACACAATACCCCAGAATGACAAAGCGAAAGGCACTGTATGTGATCTACTCATTGATATACCCAAACCAGCTCTTAGCACTAACCACATATCTGTGAACACAGAGAAGGGGTAAGTAGTGGATCGATATATCAACAAATAAAATATGTGCACCTGCATGGTGGACATGTTTAAATGAGAACCGGAACGTGTTGATGATGATTTTACATCAGGGTTAGTTTTTAAAGCATTTATAAGTGCATTTATAAAATAATGAATAACTGGCTCTTGATTGCAAGCTCCCTATTTGGCAAGCATCAAGTGAATATCGAACAATCTACACTGATGAGTTAAAACTGGTTGTAAATAGTTATAATGGAATAATACACTGGTTATAAGTGATTTATGAACTAATCCTAAACCATTTATAAACCCTTTACAAATGTGACCTTAATGTAAAGTGTTACCAAATTAACGATGACAAATTAGGACACAATGTCTAGGGCTAATAAAAACAAGATAGAAGTAATAATAAACAATAATTCAGCCATTTATCTTGCTAATATCAATATTTATAAAAGAAAATGTTCCCAGGTGCCAGCTTGGTGCAGTCTTTGATCTTGCACTTGATGTTAGTGTATGTTAATCATTTTGAGAATCTTTTGCTGCTAAACAAATCTATATTGCAGCTACATCTATTTTGAAATACATGATTTAGGCCTACTCCTAATGTTAGCATGTATTTCTCTGGGCTTATCAGTTAAAGTAAATTACAGTACAAACACTCAATGCACACTCCCCCACATGTTAGGGATTATCCAATTATTCAAACATACAATAACTGAAGAAAGGGAGAGAAGAGAAGGAAATGGGTGGTCTGCCAACAGCAGTTGTAGGATTTCCTCTGGTTTCATCATAAAGGGAAGCAGAGGCGATGAGCCGGGCCAGGCTCAGATTAGCTGTGTTTAATTCTTTTTAAATTGTAATGGCAGGAGTACTCAGGCAAAGGCACGACCTGGAGACAAAAACTTAAATCCTTTCAGAAAGGTTTGGTACACAGTCAATAGGCAGTCAATGGGTAAGCAGATAATTCAAGAAGGGGATAGGCAAAGCAAGGTTTGGAACACAGGTAGGCAGTTCAAAAAGGCAGGCAGATAATCTGAAAAGGGGTAGGCAAAAAGGCAAAGTAAAAAAACAAAAACAGGAATACTTATCACTAGAAAATGCTGGGACGTATGACATGAAAGTACAAAGACGAACTGGCACAGAAACAGGGGCACACACAGACTAAATACACAGGGAAGGATGATGAGGAACAGGTGAAGCCAATCAGGGCGGGGTAGACAATCACACAGGCGGGAAACACACAGGGCAGGTGGTGAAGTGTCTGAAACAAGAGACAAGGGGAGTAACACAAAAATAAACAGGAAACAATAAATTAATAACATGAAACAAAGACAAACATAAACTAAGAAACAGGACGAGACGTTACATACATGTAATCTTGCGTGGCTGCCTGTCTCTCTATCTCTCCCTCTGCTCTAGTCAGTGATAGATGTACAATAGTAGCACCTGTTCAATTAAATGTTTTTGTTTTTTGTTTTGGCTCTACACTCCAGATCTCCGAGATCTCAGCTTTTATTTGATGGTATTTGTGTACATATTGGTTTCACCATTCAGAAATTACAGCACTTTTTATGCACTTCCCCTATTTCAGGGTACCCAAATGTGATGGGACAATTGGCTTGACAGGTGTTTCTGTCAAGTGTGTTCCGTCACATCATTTGTGCAGTCATAAGAGAGCAGTCAATGTTTAGTATTGATTCTAAGCTTTGTGTTTGCATTTGGAGTCTGCTATTGGTGTCTGTCAGCATGATGACCAGGGCAAAAAATTAACACCTGCAAGCCACAAATGCAGGTAGAGCTTGGCGTACATTTGTCTGTACATTTGACTTTTAATGAAAAAAATGTTTTGGGGTGTGTAGCCAACAAAGGTTCGCGAATACTATGCTTCAATATAAAAACAAACTGCAATCCACAATTCTGGTCACCATTGATTCAACATTTGTAACAACACTCCTGCTGCTCCTGCCTCTTCCAGCTGACTGTAACTGCTGCACATCTCACTCATGCTTCTCCTAACTTTCAAACATCAGAGTCAATGAGCTTTCTTAGTTACAACCTAAAATCAAGTATTAAAGTAAAATTCAACTACATGACAGCATGAAATAGCAACTTACATGCAACCTCATGAGATAGAAAACATACAGGGCAAAATATTTAGCGGTATTTTGACACCGTTAAATGATTGGTATAGGGATTTGATTTTGGATAGGCGAGAAACTTAAAGCCTACTACAGGAGGTTCATTCTGTGCAGGGAGTAATTTTCAATGCGTCAGGAGTTATGTTTGCTAATGTTTTTTTTTTTTATCTTTGCCTTCATGTTTTCTTTTTTTTTTTTAACAGCCTGGTAGACCAAGGTAGACTTCTACAGTGGATGACCGAAGACAGTGTCTGGTGGAGTAAATGGTTCTCCAGACAGGTACTGCATGCAAAGAATTGTTGATCAAATACTAAACATGAGTGCTTAATTTGGACATTTGATAAATCATTCCCATCACTTTTGGTGGTCTAAACTAGGTGGACGTCTAAAACCTGTTGTAATTTCAGAATGGTGAAACCAATGTGTACACAAATACCATTAAAATAAAAGCTGAGAATCTCTACTTTAACCTCATGGTAATTGTTTAAATTTCAAATACAAACTTTTGGACTGTAAAGCCAAAAGTAGAAAAGATGCTTCACTTTCCCATTACTTACACAGGGCACTGTATATCTAAGATAATATATATATTATCTGCAGAAATAATGCTAATCATTATTTTATTTTTTTCCACGCTTTTTTATGTTTCGCACTGTTTCTGTCAGTTCTAATTACTGAACTGGTGTTTAAAGGCTGTGAAAACAGTTTTTGCCACTAGTGTGCCTCTGCTCTGTCATGCTCTCTTCGCCTGCACCAAGATCAGATCAACTGAAAGCATAACAAACTCAGCTTCTGCTGGGTGAAGGTCTCTTTTATTGAGTGCTATGGGCATCAACGTATACAAACACACAAAACAACAGCTGACAACAGCAAGACCTGGCTCATTTCTGGAAATATATATGGTATTCTTTAAAGGCAGCTGCAGTAAATACAGTTGTTGATAGTTACTAAGGTGTGTTTTCAAGCAGTCTCTCTCCACTCTTCTCAGCTTCCTCCTCTCCTTACTTCGTAGCACTAAAGTTCGCTGTTGTGCACAATTATTGAAGGCACAGCCGTATTCTAGAATTCTGGCTCATAAAAATGTCTTCGATGACAGACT
Source organism: Argentina silus (assembly GCF_951799395.1). Classification (NCBI taxonomy): domain Eukaryota; kingdom Metazoa; phylum Chordata; class Actinopteri; order Argentiniformes; family Argentinidae; genus Argentina; species Argentina silus. The sequence continues at coordinate 1,815,069 of NC_139674.1, read as the reverse complement.
CTGGCCTCATTTCACGGGACCGGTCGGGTTGGGCTTGAATTGTCAGGCCGTTTCAAACTAATCTAATCTAATCCACAGCGGTGAAGAGACTGAAATGAGACACTAGTCTGTCTTCTAGCAGTTCCCATTTTAACTAAATCACTCAGTCATGAAGAAAGAGAAGAGACTTATGAAGGCACTCTATTGTGCCATCAATGCATAATTGTAAATTGTGTATATGCAGGGCTCCCTTGGAAAAGAGACCTTGGTCTCAATGCGACTCCCTGCCCTAAATAAAGGTTAAACAAGTGTACAGTAAACATGTTGTCCCCCACAAATGATGTTGTGCCCCTCTATAAAAGGAGAGTGATGGAGAAACCTGTGAAATGAAGCAAGATGTTTATTCATAAACTTTTTACTATGACACTCTGATTGTCTGTGTTTCACAGTGCTGTGTTCCCATTGTGCACAAGGAGGGCTTTTCTCTTGGTGTCATCACCTTCTTTGACCAAATAGAAAAATAATTGTGCCATTAGGCTACTATCGTATAAACTCTTATTGATATAAGATGCCTTTACTTCAAACACAAATTTATAGGCTAAGACAAAATATTGCACAGCCAATATTTCCATCAGTCTTACAACTTTGTGTTGATTTCTCAAAATATTATCCCCAAATTCGTTAGCTAAAACAACATATTTGCATAGGCAAATTATGTGGTTACAAATCTGACTGGCTATAAACAAGGTTTACCCAATGATGGTTTCCATATTGATATAGGCTAAGGTTCGGTAAATGATAAATTATGCTTAACTGACAGACTTCACTCAAAAAATATTATTTCCAAATTTGTTATATGCCTACAGCTGCATTTGTAGCCAGACTGAAAAGTTACTGGAACCTGTAGTGCTTATTTGATTCATTATCAGTGTTGCTTTTTACAGCTTTGTGTTGATTTCTCAAAATATTATCCCCAAATTCTTAGGCTATATACCTACTGTATTTAAGGGGCAGTATCCACACAAAGCTTTAATTTTAAGCAGCGGCTATTTTTGTCAATGGAACAGGTAGCTTTTTCAGAACTGTAAAACCAAAGCATGGAGCTGAGCTTTCTTTTTTTGCACAAGCTCCTGAACAACCGGCTTTTTCAGAGATGAGCAGAGTTGAAAAAGGTTGAACTTTTGATCAATGTCAATCAATGTCGCTTTTACACCAGCCGACGAATCAGGTTAAAGGAGGGGCGGGACAAACACACATTTCACAACAAGGCGTTTAAAAAAAGGTTGAAAATGGCAATGTCTTCCACTACAGTTTCTGAAATAAATATACATTCTTTTTGTATGAAACAAACGCTCTCATGTATTTGACCCCCCTCTTGCTAGCAAGTTACTCTGTTACTAGCCTAGAAATGCCTACAAAGTTTGTGTTAGCATAATCGCTAATCATTGCTAGCTACCTTGCTAGCTAAAGCACTGTATCAGGTAGTCAAGCAAACAACAAAAGCCCAGCATTGTTTTAACAAAAAAAAGCTCACTGTGGACACAGTCTTGCTACACTCCTAGCTCACCAGTTTGCACCCTATTATGACGTGTTTAGTGAATAACCAAGTACAATGCTTTTGGAAAGTATTCAGACCCCTTCACTTTTTCCACATTTTGTTGTGTTATAGACTCAATTTAAAATGGATTAAATTAAAAGAATTTGTCATCAATCCACACACAATACCCCAGAATGACAAAGTGAAAACACGTTTTTTTTTTAAATGTCAGTGAATTTATTAAAATTGAAATACAGAAATACTTACTTAATGTACAGTATTCAGACCCTTTGCTATGACACTCTTAAAATTAGCTAAAATGTAAAATGTCATCAACAAATCTCCGATCTGTCTGTCCACTGAACTTGAAGGCTTTACCTGAGAATCACATCAGAAACTGGTATTAACTTCTTACCCTACTAATGTCATGAGGATTCTGCCAACCTTTTTTTCAAGGTTTCAAGTTTTTTTTTTTAAACTTTGTTTTAACCTGTCATTTCTTTATTAATTTTCAAGGACTTGTTACATCAGAGTATGGTGTTTATGTGAATCATTCGTTATTCTGAATGTTGCTTTATACGAAGTATATGTAAGATCTGTGTATGTAAATGTAGTCACTGAGAGATCAAGATGATAGGTAAAACAAACCTTCAATAAGTATGTGTGTGTGTGTGTGTGTGTGTGTGTGTGAGAGTTTGTAGGAGTGAGAATCATTTTATGAGAATTGGAGATTAGCACAAGAAACAGAGAGGTAAACAAAGCTGTTAGCATCATTTATTCACCACCATTATAATATATGCCATTTAGCTGACGCTTTTATCCAAAGCGACTTACATTGCAGTGAGTGCATACATTTTTCAGTATATATTGTCCCAGCGGGAAACAAACCCACAATCTAAGCGTTGTTAGCACCATGCTCTACCAACTGAGCCACAGAGGACCACATTAAACATTTTTAAGGAAACAATCCATATATACAGAAGGTAATTATTTATTGCAGTAAAAACAAAGTCTGCTAGAAGCAGAGGGAGGGATGCATATACATAGACATACAAACAGAAAACCACCCACACCCTTGAGCAGTGAATCTAGTAGTTGGGAAGCCACTCACCTCAGTCTCACCTTCATAAAGTGCTCCATCTATCTTTTTCAGTTTAACAAATCAAATCTTTTGATTAATTTCATTTGTTTGATTCAGTAATGCAGTGAATGAAAAGCTTGATGAATAATGACTTCTCGGACACCGGATCAGGGTACATTGTAGTTGGCATGAATAAGCGTCATAGCTCTATAATTCTAATACCATTAACTAATTGGTCTTCACAAATCATGAACATTAAATATTAATATGAAAATATGTTTTCTGAATGAGTAGTGTCGTTTTGAAAATTAGATGCATTAGTTCTTTTGCCGAACAGCTCAAACAACTGAGGTGCTATCAATCTTGTAATTTGTTGCCTTCCGCATATAAACTCGTCTATGATTACTGTAGCTCATTGAAAGAGAGATGTTCCCCAAGTTGTGTGTGGGCAAATTGACTGCCACTCAGATTAACTCATTAGTGGACTTGCTTCAGCAAATAGGCCCTGAAATAGGGGGACTATGTGTAGAGAGGGTTATAATGTCTAAATCATTTTTTGAATTATTAAGCTATTTGTAGCTCCAAAAACTCATCCAGTTAACATGGTGGAATGTTGACTCAGGCCAGCATTCTAAGAGCCACCATTGTTACTGCAACTGCTATGGAACTTCCTGGACTCTTAAATAAAAATAATATGAGACCTGCAGAACACATTCTTAGAATGATTACACAACAATGCACTCTCTTGGCTACAACTTCCACACTCAAACTACTCTCAACCACTTAACGCACCAATTCTACCACTCCACTGAACTACCCCAGACTTATCCTATCCATCTATCCATCTTTCTATAACCTTCTATCTATGACCTTCTAGCATGCTATCTATCTAACCTTCTATCTTTCTACCCTTTCAAATCTATCTATCTATCGTCTAAACCATCTTAAAACATTTTTCACTACCAAAATAAGTCTTTGCAAGCCCATAAAGTTTCTTCTGGAACTTATTGTTCTTGTTCATTCTCCTTTCTTTCACTAAAACTTGGCTGTGCTTCATTTGCCCACGATTTCAGTGAGGAGAAAAATAAAAAAAATCTCTCAGAAAGACTAATCAATTCACTCGAGTCACTAACAAGCGCCGTTCAGAAAGAACAAATCGTACACAAACTGCACATCACTACAGTAGAGCATGCAAGTAAGAATTTCATTGGACTATCATACAGTATCCCTTGTATCCCAGTACATATGACATTTGAAATAAAGTTTGAACTATTTTCAAAGAGCATCAGTGTGAATGCAAATTCAGTCTAGAGAGCTGAGTGAGTTGCATGTGTAGATATTTGTTGTAAGTCGCTTTGGATAAAGGAGTCTGCTAAATGCCATAAATGTAAATGTAAATGATGGTACAATTCCAAACTTCATGTGCATTGAATTTGTGGGGAATTGGTCTGTGTGAAAATGGGACCCTTGGCTCTACTGGTCTGAACGTTGGCCTTTCACTGTGTGTTTCGTGGCTTCTACCCCTACATGAACACATCTACCATCACGTAGGAATAAAAAGCCATAAGACACAACAGCAATCTCACAGGAGGAAAGGAACATCAACAGAGGAGCCCTCATCTGAAAGAGGGGGAGGAAGAGAAGGGTGGAGAGTGGAGGTTTGAAGGGGGAGGAAAGTTAGAGGATGGACATCAAGGGAACATGAGTGACAGGAATCACAGCCAGTCAACATGAACCAGTGTTTGGAAAGAGTTGAGGTCTACATGAGTCTCAGCAGGGCTATTGTATTATATATGGACTGTGTGAGTGAGGTCATATACATGGATGGATCATTTCTATTGCACCTAATCAGCCTTTTTTTGGGGATAACTGATCTTATATCACCTTTATATGTGAGAATTTACCTGTTGATGTGTATGAATGTCGGTGACTGCCTCATACAGTGCTCTCCATAAGAATTACTATGAGGTTAAAGTAGAGATTCTCAGCTTTAATGAAATGTTTTCTTTTTTTAGGTTAGTTTCACCATTTAGAAATTACAACCCCTTTTATACATAGTATTGATTCTAGGCTTTGTATTTGCCTTTGGAGTCTGCTATTTGGAGTCTTGTATTTGCCTTTTGAGTCTGCCTGTCAACATGAGGGCCAAAGAGACTTCAATGAAAGTCAAAGAAGCCATTGAAATATTACAAAAATCAAAACAAATTAGACTTACCAAATTCAACAGTTTGTAACATAATTAAAAAAGAAAGAAAGCATGAGTGAGCTCAGCATTCACAAACAGACTGATAGGCCAAGGAAGACTTCTACAGTGGATGACTGAAGAATAATTCACCATAATTCAGTCAGGACACTTACGTCAGTTTAATCATGTTTAATGAAAATTGTAATACATTTAAGTTTGGCGTAATTGAATGGCTCTGCTCTGTATAGCTCCCTGCCTGAAGTTTAAACAACATAAAATACAAAATAACATAAGCAGGGAGCCCATAACTATCAAACCCCCTATAGGTAGGTAAATACAGATCGACCAAGCAGGTGGGGGGTGAGAGGACCAACAAGTGAACTCTCATGGCCAGTGACGTTACACTGTTTAACCATTTAACCACAACTGAGACGCGTGATGATGAAGCATACGTGTGAATCAGAGCTGTCCGTCACCTGAGTGGTTGCACTGTTCGACTTAAAGTGTCCCGCCTGAACTTACGTGAACTTACTTCATTTAAGAAAAAAAATAAACTATTGTCCCACAGATCAGGAACACTCTCCGGGAGGTAGCTGTGAATGTGTCAGAGACTACCATCCACAGAATACGTCACCATCATACAGTAAGACAATGACCCCAAACATACAGTACTGCCATAGCAACAAAGGAGTTTTTCAGGGCCAAAAAGCTGAAAGTTCTTGACTGGCTTGGTCAATCTTTAGATTTAAATCCAATTGAACATGCATTTAATTTCCTGATGATAAGATTTTAGGCAAAAATACTTCAAAACAAACAACAGCTGAAGAAGGCTCCAGTACAGGCCTGGCAGAGCATCACCAAAGAATATACCCAGCGTCTTGTAGGTTCACTGTCAATGTGCAGACTTCAGGCAGTTATTGCATGCAAAAGATTGTCGACCAAATACTAAACATGAGTACTTTATTTGGGCATTTCATCATTTTTTCCAATACTTTTGGAGCCCTGAAATATAAAAAAATGTGTGCACTTTGTAAATGGTGAACCCAATCTGAAAAAAAACCCATTGAATTAAAGCTGAGAATAGTAAATTCAAACTGTTGTATTATTGTTACGGTTCCCCCTCCTAACCAACCCTCTGGCACCACCTCGAGGCCGCGGCGGTCATCACAGGAGCGTCTTCCCCCCAGTTGACAGCGCACCTGGACCCGATCCCCAATCAGCAGCCTACATAGACCCTGCCTGAACTCCACTCCAGGGCCAGAACGTACTGTGACCATATGACAACCCTAGCGTATTCTCGCTACTATATGCTTCAGCCCTCCAGTGTTTTCTTCTCCTCGTCGTTGCCTTACCCCTTGTCTCCTGTGTTCCTCCTGCAGTCCCGACCCCTTGGATTCCACCTTGACCCTTCCACGGACCTAACCCTTCATATCCTCAACTCTCTACCCCTGCCCCACGGACCTAGCCCTCGCCTGTTACTGGACCTCCCCCCCTGCTGACCCTGGACTGACCCTCAACTACTCTCTCTGACTTACCCTACTCTTCCCCTAGCCCTCTCCTGTAACTGGACCTCCCCTCTGGCCGACCCTGGACCGGCCCTCGACTACTCTCTGGATTACCCTACTCTTCCTCTTCCCTTATTACCTATTAATTATTATTAAAAACACCTTCGGGCAAAACCGTAATTCTCTCTGTGCCGTCATTGGTTCCACCCGAACGCCTCTGTGTAACAATTATAGAGCTAAAAGAAGACATAATGCTTCCTCTTTCTAATACTTATGGAGGGCACTGTAGATGTCACTGACCATCCCAACCTCATACCGTCCACTCCTGGCCATAAAGCAGAAAGCAGCTTGGTTTCTTACCACCATTTTAGTACTGTGAAGTGAAGTTATACCTGCTTGTGGGGTTATTGTGCAAGTGTATGCATGCGTAAGTCAGACATGCCTCAATAAATATGCATGACTCTGCTGCTGATACCCTGCTTTGTATGGAAATGAGCTTATGCAAGTTTAATAACGCAATTGCAATGGATTGGGGAAACTGAAATGTCTGAGAGCAGAATATTAAAATCGGTGCTCCCCTGCAGCCTGGCTGGGCTCAGACATAGCTCTCTGTGGTACCCTGATACGGGCCACCGTTAATGAGGGATCCAAGAGAGGGAAGGCAGAGTGGACTCTTAAATGCCATTGTTGAAGTGAGAGCGTCAGGTAAAACAGCTAGATTGAACAACAAGGGAACAAGTTAGTTGTGAGGAGGATGAAGCTGGATTGGAGCTTTTTTGGTTCCTATTGCGATTCCTGGGATCATGTAGCACATCCTGTGATCTGTTGGAGAAAATGGCTGACAGGGAGGGTGTGATTAGTTACAAAGGTTATGTCAATCTAGTAGCAAAGATCAACAAATGCTGAGAGAAAAACATTTTGCACTTCTAACACATTTGCAACATTGTTTTTGTAAAGTCAAATGAAGTGCTCAGGTCTCAGGTAAGGTCATCAGGCCCTAGTGGTTCTTCCACTATAAGAGCCTTTTTTTTTTTAACTTTGTTTATTACTCACATGTTCAAGGATGATAAAAGATGGTCTTCCAAAGCACGTATTCTAGTGGTTGCCCTGCTAAAAATGGAGAGGTGGATTATTACAGTTGCATAATAGAATGTTACTTGTTCCAACATTTATTGTCATTTACTTATTATTAGGTGGGCTTTCTAGGTGGGCTTGCTTCCTTGACATGCTTGTTATTAGGTAGGCTTGCTTCAGCAAGTCCAACTATTGTTCTTCAACATACTTATTATTATTCAAATTCTTCCACCTGCTACTCCTCCTACAACTTTTAAGCTATTCACACCAATCCCGTGCAGAGAACTCTAAATCATGTTGCTATGAGTTTTGGTTTTTGATACCTATTAAACTTTTTAAACTATAGAAATTTGTTTTTTTTAAACCAAAAGATACAATTTGTGAACCACTGCCACTCCTACACCGTTTAAGCTATTTACACCATCTCAACTGTAAAATGTGCCATAAAGTCAAAATTCTCAACTCTAATAAAAATAGTTTGATACCTATTAAACCTTTTAAACTATTATGCTTTTTTTTTTACTCCAAAACCTCTCATCCTGTTAACATGGTGGAATGTTAATCTGCAATGGACCTTTCAGGACTTAAAAAGTATCTATCTATCTATCTATCTATCTATCTATCTATCTATCTATCTATCTATCTATCCATCTATGACCTTCTAACATACTATCTATGTAATATTCTATCTTTCCAACCTTATATCTATCTTACATTTCAACTACATGTACTTTGCCATCATCTTTTTTCCCTTTCACCAGTCACTACTGCTTCACTCAGTACAACGCAACCTCTTAATTGTTTTAATCTTTCTATACCTCCCCGCTCTCATCTATCCATTAATCGATCCAGTCAACCAACCTAACCAACCTTTCTCACTTTCTTTCACCAACCCAGAAATCTTCATCAACCCTGATAAAAGCTTTCTGATACCTATTCAACTTATTAAACTATGAAGCTTTTTGTAACTCCAAAAACTCTAATCTGGTTAGCCAATTAACTACCATTCTCAACCACTCAACCAACCACTCTACCTACTACACTCCCCCTGGCTCATCCTATCTATCTATCTATCTATCTATCTATCTATCTATCTATCTATCATCTATCAATTCATCTATCCAACCACCCAACAGACCAACCAACCATTTATCCATCCATCTAACCAACCAAACCATCTTTAACTTTATCTGCTATCATAATCAAACTCTCACTTCTTTCAACTACCCAGACAATCTATTTATCGTCCAAACAATCTTTAAACTTGTTTCTATTACCAAAATAAAACTTTGCAAGCCCACAAAGCTTCTTCTGGAACTTATTTTTCTAGTTATTATTACTGCTTCATTACACTACGCTGGGAAATGTGTACAGAGCTGTATCAGTAATCACTTTCTTCTGTGTGTGTTTCAGTCTCACAGTATAAATATATGATGGATTTGAAGTCATTCCAGTAAAGCCTGTTCATTTCAACCTGGTTCCAAGTCCTCATTGAAGATCATGCTTCTTGTTTAGCTATCTGTCTAGTTGAGTACAGCTACGCTTGGTCAGAACAAAATAATAGCAAATGCACACTTTAACACTAGTCCTCCTAAACGGAGGTCCACAGACACTTTTTAAATTATTTTATAATAAAATAACTCTGCCATTGTGAAACCCATGTCCGCCTCCTTCCCTGACGTTTCCTAAATGTCTGTTTCTTTGTTTTTCTGTAACATAATAGCATTGTTTCAATTTCTAAATAAGACAGAAAAATATCTGGAAGCATTTTCATGACTGTACAGCTTTTTGGTCCGCTTTTCACTGCTTTTTACCCTCATCATGGTGAATCAAAACTGACCTTACAGTTATGAATGGTTTACCCATTTCAACTGTAATGGCGATATCAGCAATATAGACAGACAATAACAGTTATTTGCATGATTAAAGCGATTGCATGTGAATAGAAGCTGGCGTAGCGTGCACCCAGTCTGCGAAGAACAGACGTATCCTTCATCACATCCGTATGCCGAATCTCAGGCCTAATAATGATAATGCATTTATGTTGAATAGCGCTTTTCTCAGTACTCAAAGACACTACATTCTATGAGAGAACAAGAACAGATAAATAAAAAGTAAAACAAAAGCACAGTCAGTAAAAACAACAATACAAATAGTTAAAGATTAAACACAAGTTTAAAATGATGGATTTTGGAGGGATCATTTGAAGGACGAGAGTGTGCTGCATTCTTTGATGTGGTTTGGGAGAGTGTTCCAAAGAGTGGGGACTGCAGCGGAGAAAGCCCGTTCACCCCAGGTCCGGTGTTTAGTCCTGGTGATGGGGACAAGGAGGTTGGCATCAGCTGACTGTAGGTTGTGGGTATGGGTTTGCTGGAGCGGGAGGTCAGAGAGGTAGGAGGGTGCCATGTTGTTGAGGGCTTTGTAGGTGGTGAGGAGAATCTTAAACTGAATCCTAAAATGGACTGGGAGCCAGTGGAGGTTTTGGAGGACTGGAGAGATGTGGAGTAGTCCAGCCTGGAGGTAACAAATGCATGGATGAGGTTCTCTGCATCACTGAAGGACAGGGATGGTTGGAGAAATTCCTGAGGTGGAAGAAGGCAGTTTTAGCCATGTGTTTGACATGAGGTTCAAATGAGAGGGTGGAGTCAAGGATGACACCAAGGTTACGGACCTGGCTTGATGTGGAGACAGTGAAGTAATCAATGTTGAGGGTGAAGTCTTGGGTAGAGTGGGAGAGGGACTTTGGGACAACAATTATCATTTCTGATTTGTTAGATTTTTTTAACATTAGGAAATTACTGGTGTATATAGCTCCTTGCATATTGTATATGTATAATTATAGTGCATTACCTGTCATTATTTCTGTTCTGTTTTATTTGTTATTAAGCATTCACAGCTTCACTTTCTTTTTTTACAGTATGTACAGTTACACCAATATATATGTCAGTCAATATGTTATATTAAATATGTAACCTCTTTAAAATACAAAATGTGGTATTCTAATGATTCTAAAGTCTGACTAAACATAACCAGTGCATTATGTTTTTCATGGTATTGATCTAATTCAATGATTACACTGTTACACTAACGTCAACAAATGGATGTCTGGACCTTACTCTGGGCACTTTGGCTAGTAATGAGGGCCCGGGTCTTCTTGTGTTAACCCATACTATTGGACACAGGGGCTCTCCCAGATTAAAGACCTAGCCGTTTACTAAAGTGTTATAGATTAATAATTCAATGCTTATGAAGTGCTATTTGGCATGTAATATATGTGCTATCCGGAGATCTGATGAGGCTCTAGCTCAGATGTATCTCTGGATAGGATTTCACAGGAGGAACAGATGTAGAGTCATGCATCTGAGAGAGATGGGGTTGCCAGTGATCATTCCCACCCAACTGTGAACAAAATAGCCCTCATATATCCCTGTAATCTGCTTTAGCACTGGAGCAGAAAACAGCAGAGAGGGGGATGAGTAATGGGCACTGAATTGGCAACCTTGCATTACACCCCAAAACTAAGCAAAGCTCCATATTGGCGCTAACAAGATAGGATTCAGACCTACTATAGTAATCATGGAGCAACTCTCAACAAACTACAATCAGTATTTTAATGCCACCGAGACCTGGCCCCGTAGTTATCAAGCCTCTGTATAACTAATCAAAGTAGTGTTAACAGCACAGTTATAACTAAATAAAACTCACAGCTCAGATTAGGCAGTGGGAGTGTGTTATCTTCTTACTCACACTCTGAGCGATGAGTAGGACCAACTGTTATGAATTAATTTCTTTGTGATTTTTTGACATATTTTGAGCCGTTAAAGACATTTTGATGATGTTCATTAGTTTGCTTCCATTTACAGGACCTTCAGTAAGTATTCACCCCACTGGGCTTTTTCCACATGTTGTGTTACAACCTGACTTAAAAATAGATTTAATAATTTTTTTGGCACTGATCTACACTAAATAGAGTGCAAGGACTTATGTGAATGTAATAATAGTGCAATAGGAGTGCAATAGCTCATGTGATTTTGGAAACCACACTGTGTGTAATTGATTCCTATGCAAATCAGAGACCCTATGAGATCTGAAATCAACTTACTGAGTAACTTGCTGAAGACATTTTTATCATTTTAGCAAATTCTAGGTTTCATAGCAAAGGGGCTGAATATTTATTGACTCAAGACATTTCAGCTTTTCATTTTTAATTGGTAAATTGTAAACATTTTAAAAATATATGTTTTACTTTGACATTCTGGGGTATTTTGTGCAGATCAGTGACAAACACATCTCAATTAAATCTATTTTAAAGTCTGGTTAAAAGGGGAAGACAATCTTCAGATGATGTGTGGTGCTGTAATTAATTGTTGGAGTTATTGCACTGGTAATTGTTGTCTGTGATAGACCCAAATCATTGTTATTGCACTGTGGCATTTTCCCTGTTTCCAAAAAGGTGGGGGTGGGGGTGGGGGTATGTTTAATGATTATTTTCATTTCTCCAGAGAGCGCAGAAGACCTTCCCGTAGATGGGGAAGTGACAAAAATGATGCCATCCATATCCAACTGGTATCTTTTAAGAAGCTCTGCGTTGTCAAATGTTTGTAAAACATCTCTCCTATCCCATGCAGCCATCGAGCGGTAACTCATAACCCACTCTTAATGAGTTAGGACACCTCTTGAGGACTCCTAAATACTCACAAAGTTATGAGAACTTTTTTGTTTGAAGAATCTTGATAACTTACTTTTATTCATATGCATAAAAGTAGGACCAAATGTGCATCACTCTGAATTTTAGACACTTACAGTGCATTCGGAAAGTATTCAGACCTCTTCACTTTTTCCACATTTGCTTATGTTACAGCCTTATTCTAAAATGGATTAAATTAACATTTTCCCTCATCAATCTACACACAATAGCCCATAATGACAAAGCCAAAACAGGTTTTTAGAAATGTTTGCTAATTTATTAAAAATAAAAAACTGATATCACATTTACATACGCATTCAGACCCTTTACTCAGTATTTTCTTGAAGCACCTTTGGCAGCGATTACAGCCTCAAGTCTTCTTGGGTATGACGCTACAAGCTTGGCACACCTGTATGGGAGTTTCTCCCATTCTTCTCTGCAGATCCTCTCAAGCTCTGTCAGGTTGGATGGGGAGCGTCGGTGCACAGCTATTTTCAGGTCTCTCCAGAGATGTTCGATCGTGTTCACGTCCGGGCTCTGGCTGGGCCACTCAAGGACATTCAGAGACTTGTCGCGAAGCCACTCCTGCGTTGTCTTGGCTGTGTGCTTAGGGTCGTTGTCCTGTTGGAAGGTGAACCTTCGCCCTAGTCTGAGGTCCTGAGGTCCTGAGTTTCATCAAGGATCTCTGTACTTTGCTCCATTCATCTTTCCCTTGATCCTGACTAGTCTCCAAGTCCCTGCTGCTGAAGAACATCCCCACAACATGATGCTGCCACCACCATGTTTCACCGTAGGGATGGTATTGGCCAAGTGATGAGAGGTGCCTGGTTTCCTCCAGATGTGACACTTGGCATTCAGGACAGAGTTCAATCTTGGTTTCATCAGAGAATCTTGTTTCTCATGGTCTGAGAGTCCTTTAGGTGCCTTTTGGCAAACTCCAAGCGGGCTGTCATGTGCTTTTTACTGAGGAGGGGCTTCCGTCTGGCCATAAAGGCCTGATTGGTGGAGTGCTGCAGAGATGGTTGTCCTTCTGGAATGTTCTCCCATCTCCACAGAGGAACTCTGGAGTTCTGTCAGAGTGACCATTGGGTTCTTGGTCACCTCCCTGACAATGGCCCTTCTCCCCCTATTGCTCAGTTTGGCCGGGCGGCCAGCTCTAGGAAGAGTCTTGGTGGTTCCAAACTTCTTTCATTTAAGAATGATGGAGGCTACTGTGTTCTTGGGGACCTTCAATACTGCAGAACATTTTTTGTACCCTTCCCCAGATCTGTGCCTTGACACAATCTTATCTCGGATGTCTACGGATAATTCCTTTGACCTCATGGCCTGGTTTTTGCTCTGACATGCACTGTCAACTGTGGGACCTTATATAGACAGGTGTGTGCCATTCCAACTCATGTCCATTCAATTGAATTTACCACAGGTGGACTCCAATCAAGACGTAGAAACATTTCAAGGATGATCAATTGAAACAGGATGCGCCTGAGATCAATTCCGAGTGTCATAGCAAATACATTAAATAAATTAACATTTCTGAAAACTGTCAAGTATCAGAACTAGTGAACCCAAGTGCAGCACACAGAGTCAGGACACAGTTATAAAATAATATAGATATTTAATAAGGAACAAAACAGGGAAAGGGTAACGGGGTGACTGGGTACGCAGGTGGCCAGGGCAGGCAGAGCAGACAGGGCAGGAAAGGCAGGGCAGGCAGGGGAGGCAGGCGAGTAGATCAGGCAGAGGTCGGTACATGAGAAGGCAGTCCAGAGACAGGCCGATAGAGGGTTTTCAGGCGGAGGTTGAAGCACGATAAGGCAGTCCTAGGAAGAGCAGATAATCTGGTAGGGGTTAGGCAAAAACACAGTTCAAAAACACACAGTGTCAAAAACCAGGAAAAACAACAGGCGAGGAATTGCTGGGATGTATAGGAGTAAGCACTATAACGAACTGGCAGGGAATGAAAAACACCAAAGGGTGAAGAGGAGACGAGCCGCAGGTGTGTAGATGATGACGTGAACTATCGGCAGCCACGCCCACACCAAAACACCCAGGCTGGGAAGAGAGACTGACACTGGCTAGAGACTGGGGAGAGAGACTGACACCAGCTAGGTGGAAGTGCAGGGCGTGACAAAAAACAATTTTTGCTTTGTCATTATGGGGTATTGTGTGTAGATTGATGAGGAAAAAAATTAATTGAATCCATTTTAGAATAAGGCTGTAACATAACAAAATGTGGAAAAAGTGAAGGGGCCTGAATACTTTCCGAATGCACTGTATGAGCTGTTTCCTTCTCTGAGAGGCTTGATAACTTCCGGCCCTGGTCTGCAGACCCCTTCCCAACTAAGCCAAGTATTCTTTCAAGAGTGCTTTCCCTGTAGCAAGAGAGTACAGACTTAGCTGATGCTGTAGAGGATAATGCTATAATTATGCCCTCAAGGTACTATATACCCTCTCAAAGCCTCCAAAAAGACACAGAAGATGAAAAATCTAATCAGCCCTCCACTGCAATCTCTGTTTCACTATCTCTCATTCTTCCTCCCACTCCCACTGCCTTCCTCAAAGCACTTCTTTTGACTGCTATAAGTGAAAAGGTTTTGGAGAAGGCAATAAAAGGCTCATCAGCACAGGCCAAAATGATTTCTTAATACGATGGCTTTTTAACGAGGACTGAACGAGATGCTCGCTTTGGCTGATGGCAGGGCCTTTTTATCCATGAGGGCAGGGTAAAACTGACGGCACTTTAACACCCTGGCTGGCAACCATCCCCATGGTATATGCAGACTTGCGTGCCTGCGTCTGTGGGTCATTGATTGGCATTTGATTCCAGTCTTTTTCTCTATCTAAAGAGGGACTCCACTGGCTGATTTCCCTTTCAATTCCCTCTTAATTTTAAAAAACTGCAAATAAGAACAAGATTTGTTTCTTGGAGGTGTGGTACACTACCATCCAAATCCCAACCTTAAAAATTGTCAGGGAAAGGAGCTCTTTGCAAATCACAACTCTCCGCAAATCAGGGTTTTGGACTGACTTGATTTAGACTGAACATATAATTGCCCTGCGTAATAATAATGGGGTAGTGAAGCATTTGTTCTTCTTTTGAGTCTACATTCTAAAATTAGTGTGAGGTTAAAGTAGGGTAACCCAAATTATTGGGACAATTGGCTTGACAGGTGCTTCTGGTAAGTCAGGTGTGTTCCATCATATAATTTGTGCAGGAATAAGAGAGCTGTCAATGTCTAGTATTGATTCTACGATTTGTGTTTGCCTTTGGAGTCTGCTATTGGTGTCTGTCAACATGAGGACCAAAGCGGTGTCAATGAAAGTCAATGAAGCCTTTATTAGGCTAGAAATCTGAGAAAAACCAGAAACAGAAACATATCCAAAACCATAGGCTTGCCAAAATCAACAGTTTGGAACATCATTAAAAAGAAGCACTTGTGACCTCAGCAATCGCAAACGGGCTGGTAGGCCAAGGCAGACTTCTACAGTGGCCGATGACCGAAGAATGCTCACCATAATTGAGGAAAACCCAAAACAACTGTCCCATTGATCAGGAACACTCCAGGAGGTAGGTACCGTAATTTCCGGACTATAAGCCGCTACTTTTTTTCCCACGCTTTGAACCTCGCGGCTTAAACAATGACGCGGCTAATTTATGGATTTTTCCCGCTTTCACAAGCTTCATGCCGCCAAAAAACTGAGCAAAAAACACATGTGACGGTGCTCCGTTTTTTGGCGGCATGAAGCTTTCATTAGACCAATGAAATTGCCGAACGGGTTAAGGTGAAACAATGTAACTGTTTAGATTAAATCGAGCGCGCTCAAACTTCCCATCATTCTGATTACGGTAGTCATTTTGTTGTTGACGAGAGCGACAATGAAAACGATCCAACATCGGATGAAGCAATTCTGAGGCTATTCAACTCCGACACCGAAGGAGATGACTTCAGTGGTTTCAGTGCACAGGAGGAGGAAGATAGTGACCAATGACTTTCTTGGTAGGCTACTGTTTACCGCAAATTTATTATTTTTGTTACAAGCCGTGTTTCGTTAAAGCCTATTTATTTTTGTTACAAGCCGTGTTTCGTTAAAGCCTATTTATTTTTGTTACAAGCCGTGTTTCGTTAAAGCCTGTGTAAAGTTCATTTGTTTCAATGTACCGGTAGGCACCTGCGGCTTATAGACATGTGCGGCTTATTTATGTTCAAAATAATTATTTTTAAAAAATTCAGTGGGTGCGGCTTATATTCAGGTGCGCTTAATAGTCCGGAAATTACGGTACGTGAATGTTTCAGAGACCATCCGTAGAATACGTCACCAGCCAAACTACAGAGCAAACCACTTGTAAGGATGGTCACTTACAGTTTGCTAAAAAGTACCTAAAAAGCCTGCAGAGGTCTGGAAAGATTGTGATTGTAAGTGGAAAGTTTGGAAAAAAAAGGATCTGCCCAAGATTTACAGCATACAGTACCACCTCATCTGTGAAACATGGTGGAGGGGATGTTAATATTAGGGCATGTATAGCTGCCACTAGAACTGGCTAACATCATAATTGATGATGTAACTGCTGATGGCAGCAGCAGAATGTATTCTGAAGTGTACAAAAACATCTTGTCTGTTCAAGTACAAGCAATTGCCTCCAAATTCATTGGCTGGCGCTTCATCATAAAACATACTGCCATAGGGAGTTATAATACCTCAAAGCAAACATCAACAGAAGATGGCTGCAGTAGAGGCCTTGGCAGAGCATCACCAGAGAAGATACCCAACGCCTGGTGGGATCAATGGGTCGCAGACTTCAGGCAGTTATTGCATGCAAAGGAATGTCTACCAAATACTAAACATAATTTAGACATTTGATAAATAAATCTGTCCCATCACTTTTGGTTGCCCTGAAACAGGGGGACTACATATAAAAAGTGTTGCCATTTCTAAATGGTGAAACCAATATGTACACAAATACCATTAAATAAAAGCTGAGAATCTCCACTTTAACCCTAAAGTAACTGGTTTATTTCATACTTTTGGAGTGTAGAAACAATGCTTCACTCTGCCATTACCTATTATGCAGGGCACTGTAAATACTGGGTTTACTTAGAAAGTAATTTACATTTTTGTGTACATTTTGGGGCTAGAATTTATAGACCGTTTTCAACAGGAAAAGTTGGTTTTTCGTTTTTTTGTTCCTCTTTAAGCCTGTGAAAACTCTTCTGCATAGCAAGGACAGAACTTTGCAGTGAGAGAAACTTGATGAACTAGTGATCCTACAATTCAATCCGATTAGCTACAATCACAATTAGCAAAAAGCAAGCAGTTTAGCAGTAGCTATCTCTTGTATATCTCATTTCCAGTGCCATTAAATTAGTGATAGTTCAGCCAAATAGCAGCTGAATTCAACAGCTGCCTCACAGGCAGAATGAATCTCTGGGTTATTAACATCCTATTAATAGCCTGTAATAGAAAAATACATTTGAAACCTGGTAGTTTCATTCAGTAATCCAATATATTTATCTCAATAACAGTTGAAAAAGCCATCTAATTTGGCAGCCTCGAGCCGCCATCCTGGATGAGAAAAAGCTGTTATTACGCCTCTTTGTCGATTTTGATTAGTTAATACGGCCCAGAGGGACAGAGAGTGACAATTTTATGGACTGAGACAATTTTATATGACTGACAAGATTTCAGGTTATGTTTTAGTTTCAGACTTTTATTCTATGATAGATACTTCTTGCTTTTGGACATTTAGTGATATTTCCATGTGAAACATATCTTTTTATCTGTCAATTTAGTTTTTACTCTTTCTTTTGGCCTGTCCTTATTTGTCTTTTATCTTTCTTGTTTTTCTTCCACTTTTCTTTGTTTGTTTGTGCAAGAAATGATGGCTGACTGGTCAGACTTGGCTGACTTTGCAGTGAAACCAGAAGGTCAGAATGAAGGCAGCACGAGAGGAAATGGGCAAGGAGGAGTATGAGAGCAAAGGAGGAGAGACCCCCTGCTTGGCAGACAACAAAAAAGCCTGCGTATTCACTCGTGGGCATCTTGCCGAGCCAGCCCCCTCACATGATCAGAGCCACAGGGCCGATGCAAGGTTATTTCAAAGCAGCGATGCCTTCCCAATTAGCATGTAGCCTGCGGCACGGCCTGTCTGGTGACGAACACACACACGAAGCATCGCTGCGCTAATGAGATTCCATTCACTGAGGGTGCGGGCAGGAGGAACAAAACAACTTTCCCTGAGTGTTTTGCCTGTGGTCTCAAGGGCAGCAGAGGAGATTCTCGCCTTGCATATACAGCCCAGGTGCTCTATGGATCAACCTGCCAGCTCCCAGGGGTAGCATTACTGTTTCAGCACGGCACTAGCATGGCCCGAACACCCAGCAAGTCTGTATTATGTCACTAGTATTGTTAATAATTTAAAAAAAATATGATACCAGCAATTTCATTTAGTTTGATTTGAAACGTATTCATGGGAATGTTGTCCATTCTTTATTTTGTAAAGACATAATATACAGTGCCCTGTATATAAGTAATCTGACAGTGAAGCATTTTTTCTTCTTTTGGCTCTATTGAAATCAAACAATTACTATGAGGTTAAAGTAGATATTCTCAGCTTTTATTTGAGTGCATTTGTCTACATATTGGTTTCACAATTTAGAAATGACAACATTTGTTATACATAGTCCCCGTGCAGTCTCTCTCTGGGCACTAAACACACCTGTTGGGTATTAGATAATTAAGCCATGCTGACTCTACAAAGGACACATGGTGCATTCATGACCAACTCAAAAACCACCTGTGATCTTGGACTGCTGAATTCGGAGCATTCAAGTGATTTGAGGTGGGAAACTCCAAACAAAATGAACACCCGCAGATGAAGGCTAATATTATCATTGCTTTAACTTTCAATTTTGCAAGTTATTTAGTCTGTGGCACCTTGCAAGTTTGTTGCAAAGTGCCACAGACTAAATCATTTGTAAAACTACATTTGAGTATTTCCTGTTAGATTTGGGATATTTATCTGCAAAGGTTCTAACAAGTGTTATTTACCAAACATTAACAAACATTTTAGACAGGTTACATAAATACTCAAGGTGTGAATGAGGCAAGACTCAACTGTCTACCATTACAACAAGAGGAGTTTCTTAAGATCTGAGGACAACACTTGTGTCACGCCCTCCACTTCCACCTAGCCAGTGTCAGTCTCTCTCCCTCTTCCCAGCCTGGGTGTTTTGGTGTGGGCGTGGTTGCCGATAGTCACGTCATCATCTACACACCTGCGGTTCGTCTCCTCATCACCCTTCTGTGTTTTATACTCCGGTTTTCCATTCATTACCCGCCAGTTCGTTATAGTGCTTACCCCTATACGTCCCAGCAATTCCACGCCTGTTGTTTTTCCTGTTTTTTGACTGTGTTTTTTGAACTGTGTTTTTGCCTAACCTCTGCCGGATTATCTGCCTATCTCTGGACTGCCTTCTCATGTACCGACCGCTGCCCGATCTACTCGCCTGCCCTGCCCTCCTGCCCTGTGTGCTCTGCCTGCCCTGCCCACCTGCCTACCCAGTCACCCTGTTACCCTTTCCCTGTTTTGTTCCTTATTAAATATCTATATTATTTTATACCTGTGTCCCGACTCTGTGTGCTGCACTTGGGTTCACTCGTTCTGATACTTGACTATTTGAGTCTCAGACAGAGTTGTCCATCATGAAATTATGTTTCCAAATCACCTCTGCTATATTCACCCCCTTTGACCTCCTCCATGGGAAGACCCATCTGGATCACGGCAGCAGTATGACCGAGGCGAGGTTGGAACCAAAGTCTCAGAGCGTCTGGATTGTGGAACACCCTGCCAACCAGTGTGAGAGAGTGCAGCACCTTAGCTAGCTTCAAGGCAAACCTAAAAAGGTGACTAAAGGCAAACCAATCGTGAACATTAAGACATTCTGATTCTGACTGACTCTCAGGTATCAAATAAATTCTGATGTAATATTATCATTATATTGTTTTTGTATGTGTTATGTTGTAGTGTGGGGCGGCAGGTAGCTCACAGTGGCCGGCCAGTAACTGGAAGATTGCTGGTTCAATACCTGGTGACTGGAGGTGCTTAACCCCCAATTGCTGCATTGTGTGGGTATTGTGTGTGTGTGTGTGTGGGGGGGGGGGTTATGCAAGAAGATTCAAGTTGTTGATGTTGTTTCCTACTCCAGATGAAAATTTGCCATCTAACTAAATCTGACAAATGTAACACTTCAGAGGAATGTAACAGAATAGCCATCAAAAATCATGCTCAGAATATATTTTGACCGCTCTTGGGCATCACCAAAATCTG
This sequence comes from Argentina silus, assembly GCF_951799395.1. Classification (NCBI taxonomy): domain Eukaryota; kingdom Metazoa; phylum Chordata; class Actinopteri; order Argentiniformes; family Argentinidae; genus Argentina; species Argentina silus. The sequence continues at coordinate 1,794,695 of NC_139674.1, read as the reverse complement.
AAAGTTGATTAATATAATGAAACAAACGTAACAGCAGTTAGAAGTAATTCAGTTGAGATGATTGGTATGATTCAAGCAGATAGAGGCATGCTGTATGCTAGCCAAGGTGGATGCATCATCATTACACTGAGATATCTCCGTAAGTGGGGGGGGGGGCAATTATACCTTATAGTCTGCTTATTCCCACACTGTTTTCAGAACATGGCCTCCGCACCAATCTGCCAGGACAATCTGTTCAGTGGGCCGAAAGTGTGATCAAACAGTCTGGAACACAAGCCTGAGAACAAAACATACAAGAACACACTCCAAGACTGGCTCGACGTTTGAAACATCATTCATAAACTGATGATTTGATTCATTTATTAGGGCATGAATTACTTTATTCTTTCAATCATGGCTGCTGCTGCTACTCTTGATCCATTCACTGTAGATTGAGCTGTATCCATCGACTGTATCAAGACTGATGAGATGCAAAGGGTTTATAGCAACCTGACAGTAAAGTCTAATCATATTTCAATGATACTGTACCATGAGTAATAGGTTTCATGCCAGTTGTGTGTGCTGTGTTCTGAAGGTGGTCGTTATACTAATGCTTAATGTACCTACAAAACCCATGTCGTGCTTTTAAATGTTTCAAATCCTTGGTAAAGCTTTCCTTTCATTATTGTGTGAACTCAACGACAATCCAAGCCATTCAAAAACCAGTCACGCCTCATAAAGCCCCGATGGAGCCTGTTAACAGCCCCTTTTGGTTATGGCATTCGCATAGCCAGGTCCTGTCGCCAGAGGGGAGTTCTGTTATTGCTGAGCCAATCACCCGCTAAGTGTTTGCTGGCCCCTATTTCCCTGCCACTAATCTGCCCCGATGCTAAATGAGCCCCTGGTGCCTGAGGTAACACCCCATGACGCCTCGCTGAGTTGCCCAAGCCCTGGGTTTCCATGGAGATGGGAGTGAATGAGGTAACAATGGTGTTATCTCCTCCCCTTATAGTGCCGGCATGAAGCCACATCAAACCTGGATACACCCTGACTCTTATTGAAACAGCTCGTGCCACATTATATTTTAAGATGATTCCGATTTTGATAAAGGGGTATTTTTCAGTTTTGTTTTTATTCTCCCGTTTTTTGTCATGTGTTGATGATGGTGATGACTATAAAGATGATAATAGTCATAGTCAAAAATTTATATTCTGCACTTTTTCATAAACTGGATGAAAAAAATCTACAAATGTAATATTTACCCCCACAAAGATATGCTGTACCTACAATTCTATTCAGGATTACTATACAAATTCTGCATATTGATATGCAAACACAATCATCAATCTATGACTACAATGTCAGGAGGTTGATATGACCTGTCATGGAAATTCTCCACCGTAGTATTTCAGCAAAGGTGAGATTCAAGAGTCAAGGGTCTTGTTAAGCCACAATATAAGTCCTTTATTATACTTGCAAGCAGAGAGACACACCAGACAGAATTCAGTGAAATCTCTAAAGCAGTACAGCAACTTTCCTTCCTTATAGGGAGGGTTGGAGCACACCGTGCCCCAACCAAGGACAAAGATAGGGATGTTGAGGGTTGGAACATATTGTGTCAGTAACAGGTGACACGAGGACTGTTTTCTCCAACAGTCTATTTCCAACCTTCAAACCCCGTTTTGCCCAGGAACAGTGTCAGTAACTTCCCACAACCTGCCTTACCATAAGGGCAAGGCCTAGTACATGGGTATAATTAATACAGCAGTATTCTGTCTAAAACATTTCTATCACAGACCTTATTGCACTGTCATGCCACAATAAATGCACAGACATACTGCATTACAATTATCATAGTCTCAAGATACTTTTCTAGCGTTATATCCAAGTGGACACTACATTTTGTCAAATAGGGACGAGGCATGAGAGTAGGGAAAGGACAAAGGAGTGGAGGGCTTACGAGTAGGGATAAGAAGTGAGAGATGTAAGTAAGAAGTGGAAGATGTGAGTCCCCGAGAGGTTTGAGTGAAAGTGAGTTATGTGTGACAAGTTATGGAAACCCAGACACACTTAGCCCCCCGTTATCGGGCGGCGCAGATGCGCACAGCCTCTTCCGCAGCACTCCCCCAAGCCACATCCATCACAGAAGTGCACCTTGGGAGATTGAAAGGATGGCACAGGCGCCAAGCCCACCATCTGCCATCATTTAGAAATAAATGACAGGCCGAAACCTAGAGGGAGCACTCCATCCGTCTGTCTCGTTCTGCTGCCAGCACCGACGTGGTGACGGATCTGCCCAACCTTCCCTTCTCAGAATCGATGTGTGACCTGCGCCTGTCAGGCTGGAGGACCTTGGAGAGAAAGGCAGACTGGCTTTGGTTGGATGAGCACAGCCTTTATCTCCAGACAGTGGGTAGGTGGAACAATCTGAGCACTATTGGTAGTATTAGTATTATTGGCACGGATTGGAAGTAGCTTTCAAATTCGACATTATAACTTTGAGAACTTTGCATCAAGCAAGTGTGGTTGATGGTGTTTATAATTGCTGGCGTATTTAAGATCCATATCCAAGCACAGTGCTACCACAGTAATTTCCAGTTTGAAATTAACAAGCCAAGCCACCAAGTCTGAACTTTGCTGAGGTCCCTGTGCTGATGGGAGGCTGGCTTTATTAATTTCATGGATTTAGAAATGAGCCATGGTGATAAGGCTATCTCTCCCTTATCTGGGGATGGCGGGGGCGTAATTAAACCGATAGCCAAGGATGATGAGGAAGTGGTCTGGAAAGCCTGGGGAATATGAGGGCGGAATCGTCTTGACTCCTTTACGCAGGTGATTAGATTGGGGCTTAATTGCTGCCAATGCTACTTTTAGGGGGTTTGCTCACTTGCAGCGCTCCTACTCGTTCATTTCAGCAGTCAAGGTCAGCTGAAAGAACCCACTGCGCAATTGTCTGATTGGTTAAGGCTCAAAGGGGTGGGCGAGATTGAGAAATAGTGTCCATGAACCTCCTCCCAACCCCCACCACCACCACCACACCACACCACATAATGGAGATGGCTCTAAGATTGGGGTCAAGAGTGGATGGACTGCAGCCTAATAGAAGAATCAGGAACGATGGTTGGAAACAGCATGGCAAGATCCACTGAACACCCCATACACTCAAGTTTAATGTACGTATCAACAGTGCTTATCAATCACTGCTAGACTGGTTGACCCATCTACTTGCCTCAACAACAGTCACTAGTCCAGCATCACAATGGGCAAAGAGAGTGAATCACCAATCCCTCACTCTGAAACCTGTCCTCTTTCCAATTGCATTGTAACCCGAACCCTAACAAATTCTATTTTGAGCACAGGATCTGATTGATCGGGTGCCCGGACGGGTCTTCGGTTTTTGGGTTCATGTGAGTTGCCCTTTATAAAGGTATAAATTATTATTATTTTGTATAAATCCTTTATAAACCATTAAAGTGACACGTACCCTAACCCTAACCCTAACCCTCAAAATCACTATCTAGATCACCTTACAATTGTGTGGGCATGTGAAAACAGCTTCCAAATGCATTTTGTAGATCAAAATCTAGGTATCGCTAGTTTGAGGATTTTACCCTGAGTGTGTATTTGGGGGTAATCACATGGTTTTGAAAACTACAAGGAGCTTTAGGGAGGAATGATCTGACCATTTTCTAATTACTGTAGCTACTGCCTGGATTGTTTACTCCATAAGCACCACGCCAGCGCATACATATATTACTTGTGTTTACTACAGCCATCTCAGCCTCCTTGACTGGCTGGGAGCCGCAAAGTACTATGGACATTGTAGGAAGTTCATAATTCTGACAATTACTTCCTGGTCTGATAAAAGGCTATTTTCTCACTTATTTGTTCAAATGTTTTTTATATTTCCTGGCAATTTAGACAACAAAGACCACTAATAACTTGCTGTTGGGTTGTGGTGACAATCAGTGACATTTTCCTTCAACAGTAGACCTCATTAATAACCAAAGTGCCCAGAGAGACCTCTGTAGAGGTCAATTTGTTGACATTAGCGTAACAGTGTTATCATTGAATTAGATCAATACCATGCAAAAATAATGTGCTGGTTGTGTTTAGTAAGGAGGTGTTTTTTTTATTTTATAAATAAAACAGTAAACAAGCATTTCAACCCGCTGCCAAATGTGGAGTGTATAAGAGAAAAGCACCAACCAAACTTGTCAGGCTTCTTAGTCATGTACTGTGTGTAGCGGCACCAAGCTTTTGTAGAAAACAACTCATCAACAGTGACGTTGTCTCCTGGCTTATAACAAGCAGTCGAGTTCCGCACAAAACCTTTCCAAATGTCTGAAATCGGACGCATGAGGGGGTGGGTCTTGTGTCCTTATCATCAAAACACAGGAATCGCATAATTTTACTGTTCTGTGACATGGTGTCTGGAAAGACAGGGATGCGCCCATCATCAGTTCTCCAAAACCTCTTTCTGTCTATGTTGCTGATAACCATGATGGTTGAAATGGGTAAGCCTGTCATTTCGATGGACAATACTGAGCGCAGTAACTGTTTTTTCTTTGTATAAAAAGCAGAAATGCGCCAATGACACAGGCGCACACACACACACACACACACACACACACACACACAGGGGAGCAAATTGTTTGGATCTCATCCTATCATTACACCATTGACTGTCCACTTTCGGTATTGCCCATTATCATCACTTTATCACTGCACCTTTAAACAGACAGACACACACACACACACACACACACACACACACACACACACACACACACACACATATAGCAGTACAGTACACACATATAGCAGTACAATAAATGATCTCAAAACGATGCTCATTGAAAACAAGGTAGACAGAAAAAATGTAAAACAATAAGCTTTTGTTTTGACATACAGGTGTGATGAAAGGTCTCTTCACAGGCTGGGGTGTGCTAATGTATTGACATGTAATTGTGCAATTTATCATGCAAATAACTCATTCTCTTTCTGTCTATGTTGCTGATAACCATTATGGTTGAAATGGGTAAGCTTTTCATAACTGTAAGGTCACTTTCAATTGACTACTATGAAGTTAAGGCTGGCAAAGCTAGGGTAAGGCTAGTTTTGATGGACCATTTGCACTTAGGGGGAAAATAAAGCAGGTGCCAATCACACCTCAAGACATTACTTGGTGGCGTGAGCAATGAATAAAATACAATTTTGAAATTGTAACAACGTGGGGCGATTATTGTTAAAGAGATGCTCTAGGATTTTGATCGCTAAATCATTATTTGACTTAAGTGTTGACTGTATGGTTAGTGATATAATGCAAATCTATTTTGTCTCTCATTAGACCACACAGTGCTCAGTTTAAAGCCATCAAACATTTGCAAAAATACATATAAGTGAATTTTGCTCATGGGAGTGGCAGATGTGCCCCTCTCTGTCCAATCAGCTTGACAACATTTCTGTCTTTTTCAGGGACCCATTCTTGGCTTGTGAGTTATAAGAACTACAATACAATACAACAATACAAATCCTCTAGCATCTCTTTAACAAATAGTTATAACTCATAAGTTTAAATAGTTTGATAGCCTAAGTGTAAGCTCACTATTTGTCAACCACCAAGTGGCTATCAAACAATATCATTTATTAGTTTTTTATAAGCATTTGTTATTATTATTTGTTGTTATAAATCATTTATAACACCTTAAATAAAAGGCACCTTACTGTAAAGAATGAATGTAAACCTCTACACTATTGTAAGAGACAGAGGACTTAGATGGTACCACTGTAGAAAAAGCAAAAGTGAAACATTTTGATAAATTGCTCCCTGGTAAGATAAATATCGGAGCCTGTGTGTGATGGCCTAGCATTGCAGATAAGCGAGGCAAAGATGGATAACTGCATTGATTGCCATTGTTGTATTTCTCACAAAGATTATTGGATGAGACGACTCTACACATACTGACACATGATATGATTGGACGAGGTGATTCATGGCAGGTGGACAGAGATGATGATTAGATGAGATAGATGTGCAAAATGTACTATTGAAGCCCATCTCACACTTGCTGTCTCTCTGGGCAGCCATACCTCCTAAAGCCACCTTGAAACGTGAAAGCCGCACATAAAACCATAATCCCGGCTCTGCAGACACAGAAGACAATAGAGCCTTATCGCTTTGGGTGACACTTTGTGTGTTTTCCCAGCATCCTCTGGGCTTATCGCACTACAGCACCCAACGTGTCATTCCATCAACTCAAGCACCAGAGCAGCCCTTAGAGCAGGAGAATGACCTGACTTGTCAGACATCAGAACAAAGAGAGACCCTGTAGAGCTATGGATTAGAGGGAGAGAATAGTGAGAGAGAGAGAAGCGTGAGAGAGAGAGAGAGAGGAAGAAAGAGAGAGTGATGGAGGGAAAGAGACAGAGGAAGGAGGGGAGAGGGAGACAGAGAGGGAAGTGTAAAAAGAGTCTCACCTTTTACTTTGAACATGTACAGTGAATTCTGTGCTGACCTACTTAATGTAATATCACAAGTCTCTAAGCAGTTCTGCCCTTAACTGATCAAACAAACATTCAATCAATCCAAGCTTGAGAGGTGGACTTGTGCATGAGAAAGTGACTGCAGAAAAACATGTTCTCACCAATCCACACATATACACATGCAGACACTCGTAGCATCCCAGAATCACAAAAAGCTATAAGGCGCAGACAAGCAAGCACGCAATCCCAAGATCCCACACTTCATTACGTGCCCAGCCAACCTTGACCGGTAAATCGATGCATGATAATAGCCAGCAGCCTCCTCCATCGCTCCCTCCCTCCATCCAACCGGCAGTTTTTTGTCAGCACAGCAGATCATTCTGCTTGTCAGGCCTGGGCCAGTAATAACAATATATAACATGTATGTTGTCACTGACAGTTTCGGTCTGCTGTGTTCATTGACAGTATGTGTGACATAAACATACAGGCTCTACTGCAACCAAAATTGAGAATCAGATGACCATTTGCTGGTCTCTTGTTGAATCAGATACAGGTGTGAAAGAGTTGATCCCGATTGCAACCAAGATTCCCCCTGCGACTAGACATATCAATTAGTATACATCTGGGGCTCATCTTCTCAATCCCGGGTTCTCCCAAACATTTGCAAGTGGCATGCCCCCTCTAAACGTTTTAAACAGACTTAGCCTTAACCTGCTTTTCGACCAGACTTAAGTGCATTTCATCATGGAGAAATCTTCTGTCCATTTTCAAAACTACACCTACAAATTACATTTTTGCTTTCTTTCTTTTTAATGATGTTCCAAACTGGAACCTATGCTTCTGATTGTTTTTTTCTGATATTTCAGCATCATAATGGCTTCCTTGACTTTCATTGATGTGTCTTTGGTCCTCATGTTGACAGACACCAATAGCAGGCTCCAAAGGCAAATGCAAAGTCTAGAATCAATACTAGACATTGACAGCTCTCTTATGCCTGCACAAATTATGTGACGGAACACACCTGACTAACAAGAAACACCTGTCAAGCCCATTGTCCCATTACTTTTGGTGCCCTGATATAGGGGGACTAAAAGGCGAAACTAATATGTACACAAATACCATGAATAAAAGCTGTGAATATATACTTTAATCTCATAATAATGGTTTGTAAATCCAAACTTCAGTATTGAGCCAAAAGAAGAACTAATGCTTCACTGTCCCATTACTAACACAGGGCACTGTATGTCCAGAATTAATGGGGCCCAATTGAGCCTAAAATATGACTACACAGTATCTAAGCAATATATGTAATTAAAACCTGTCAACAACAACCAAGGTCAGGGCTAATCAACTACAGCCAAGGTCAGTGCTAATCAACTACAACCAAGGTCAGGCCCAAACCAGGAAAACATGTTAGGGGTGGAGATGGAGCATCCCCTTAAATGGGCACTACCTAGTTCCCATTGCAACAGTGCTCAAAGCTAAATAGAAGTTGCTTTAATCAAATTGAGCTCATCAATATGATTCTAAAATCAAGTCGGCTGATAGCGTGTTGATGCTATTAATATAGAGTGCCTTGGGAAAGTATTCAGACCCCTTCACTTTTTCCACATTTAAAATGGATTCAATTAAAAGAATTTGCCATCAATCCACACATAATGCCCCAGAATGACAAACCGAAAACAGGTTTTTAGAAATTTCTGGAAATTTATTAAAATTGAAATACAGAAATACCTCATGTACATAAGTATTCAGACCCTTTGCTATGACATTCTTAAAATTAGCTAAAATGCAAATATGTCATCAACAAATCACTCAGTAAGTTGAATTGTGTCCCTCTTAATGCAAGGATAATAGTTTATGTAATTTTGGATAAATTACTATCTTTGTTTTTATAGGGTCTCTGATTTGCATCGGAGTCAATTATACACTGTGTGGATCAGGTTGTCATTATCAATCAGAAGCATGATTTGTGAAATTTGACATTTCCTTGAGACATACTACAGTAACACACTTTTATTTTACACTTGATCTGGAACTGTTCCGACATTGTTTCTGGCAACACAGGGCTATACAGTACATTTGATCTTATGGCTATAATAAGGAACAAACATTTGATTAGGGTTTTTCAAAAATGTTCCACCCCAGACACAGATTTGATTCATTTACATACTGTAAGTCCCTCTATCTTGCCCCCCCCCCCCCCCTAATATCTCCACTACCAATAGCAACCTATGCTCTGGTAGATATCACACTGGTTAGCCTAAAGCCTGCAGTACCTTGGCCGTCGCCAATATCTGCTTAAATAAAAGTGAAATATACTATCAACAAACATAGACTTTTTGCATGTGCCTTTCCAATTTAAGCCTAAGCTGCGTAGACTCATTTTTTAGGTGAAATTCATAAATGAACACAACTATTTTATTATTTTTGTGATGTGAAATGGAATTGGAAGTGAAAAACACTACAGCACCATACCATAACTTCAGATTTCGTTAGCATGAGAAATGTACTGCAAAAGTTTACATTCAGATTTTTATCCTGGTCATACTAAGATATTACCCCATTGATGGTGATTATGAGAGGTGTGTGCACGCACTGCTTGACACTTGAAAATCTAGTGAATAAACTGATGTCTACGACCCCATATCGTATCACTGCTGAGTGTCCAAAATACACCAGATTTATAAAAAAATAGAAACTATTATTGTGTTTTTGGTTAAAAAATGAACACAGGACTGTGATTATTCTAATTTGCATAGCCTAATTTCATGATACTTCACCAGTGGCCACTGGGTGTACTGAAATTGATGCCTCCATGACTGAAAGCAGTTAATACAGTACAGATCTTTCATTTCCCATTTTATAAAACCAATGGAGAATAGCATTGTTTCTGTATTTGTTTGTTGTTATTCTAGTCATCCATACTTATAAATTATGTCACATCCATAGATGTACACAAGTGCTTCACAATAAGGTAATATAATATGTAAATACAACATAATTCATAGCATTACATATGTCAATAATAATACAAAAATATCCATAAAACAATCTGATCTGATAAGGCAAACAATTCTCTTTTCAAACATCCTTCATAGCTATTCTCACCACCTTGTGGTGGCTTTCAGCAGCACTTCACACGTCTTCACAACTTGTGTCTATCATGGCAGCGATATTGAGGTAGACCACCGTTGCGATGGCAGTATGAACCTTTAAAACTCTGCCGTACTGTATGTCTTTTGTGACCGTTTTGCACCGTTTTACACCTTGTCACTGACCTCATGAACTCCTTTTTGATGTCCCGACAGCTCCAGAGTAACTAGGCAAGCTCGAGTCCAAGGGCGAAATCACAGGCTTTCTTGAATGTCAGATCTATTTCCGTCAAAAGCCTTCTGTGATAAGTTTCACCTGTGAGACCACACACACATTAATCTCAGAGAGAGCATCATCTAGAAATTGGCCAAACTCACATGTGCTCTCTAGCCATTTCAGAACAAGGATATAGTCTGCCACTGTTTCCTCTTGGCTCTGGTGACATCTGTAAAATCTAAAACATTCTGCAATTATAATAGGCTTAGGTTTGAAATGCTTTGAGAGGGTTTCTGTTAGTTCTTTATGTCATGTCCCCTGCTTTCTTTGGTTCTATGACTTTTCAGTAATCCATATTCTGTTGGACTCAACAACTTCAATTTCGTCTTCGATTTCATTAGCAGCCAGCCAATGCTTAAAACGCTCTAGATAGGAATTGTTTAATCCTCTTGGACATTGTTATATACTTGTAAAGGAGGACAGTAGTAGTACAGTTTAGTGAGGTTTACTGATTGGCTGCTTGACGTAGAAGAACGGCAAGCCCACACTGCACATATACATAATTTAGCTGTTGTAACATAGCTTTGGCATAAAGCATTACTCCTTAGTAACCAACATAGTAATTTGTATTACCAATATTCTACAATATTGACTTCTCCACACGTGGGCATGTATATCACATTCACAAAGACCTATTTAAGACATGTTAGAAGAATCCAGCCTGAGGTCGCCAAGTGCTAGTGGTGCTCAGACCAGATGTCCCAGAGTAGCTGCCACAGCCAATCTGCCAGTCATCAAATCCTACTGCCGTAGTAGTGTCGCTAGGTGTACATACAGTACAGATTACCAGCCTTTATACCTCAGATACAGCAAAAACATTCTGAGCAAACATTCTGAGTGTGGTTTGCCTTAATCAACAATTAACTGAATTGGGGCCTGAGTAAGAATTAGCACTACACCACCCCAGCCTCTCCTGAAGGAAGGGAGACCACAATAACCATTGAATCTTTAGCAAATTAGGAAAACTATATTATCTTCTATAGAACGTATAGAAAAATCTATTGCTCTCTCAAATGCTGATTAATTGTGACAAAGTCATGTCACGTGTTTAGTTACTTTTACCCAACATGAATGTTAACTGTACTGTATGCAACCACATTCTTTGTTTAATTAATGCAGTTTGCCTGGCTGTTTAGTAAATGCAGAATTGCTGCAGAGTTATTATTGCAGTAACTGTAGCTGCACCCTACAGCGTGGCCATTAAGAAGGAGGAGGGGGTCTCCAGAGAGGTGCCTAATGAAGGAACATTGTTCTCTCTCTCTTCGACATCTGCATCCCTCATCCCCTCACCCCATCCCCCCAAACACCTTCTCTTCGGGGCTACTCATAAACCCACCATCCATCTCCATTATCCACCTGAAAATGGTATTTGTCACTTTGCAGGGAAGAAATAATCAATATGTCTTGTGGGGGCAGCGAGCACATTAGAGGAAGCAAATTGATGTCTCTCGCCCCAGCGCACCTCTCCAGCACACTGCACCTCAACTAATGGGAAACCTCACAGGTCTGGTAGACAGGGAGATACACAGTGTGTGTGTGTGTGTGTGTGTGTGTGGATGCATGTGGATGTGCACATAAGTAAAGTGAGTGAGTAAAGGAGTGAGCAAGCAAAAGGGAATCAAATCCCCCACATTCCTCACTGTTGTACTAGGGAGCACACAATACAGCAAACCATTGTCTTTTTGAAACAAAGAAAACATGTATCTGTGAAATAGTGAGGGCCCACTTGGTATTATGATCACAATGGGCCAACTTCAGCCTGCCAACATCTTTTAGAATCTCACAAGGTAACTTTTTCCCCTCTTCTGGTAGTAGTGGCAGCTCTACATGGACACATGGACCCAGCTAGGTGCATAGACACAAACATATTATACAGGGATGTGCACACACTTGAAGAGTAACAATGCAAATGCAAACACAAAAACACACTATGCAGAGCATGTAAACATAAACACACACTTGTACTCACTAAGTTTGAAGCAGAGCACACACTCACACCGTCAATCTCCCTCTCACATACACACACACAAAATCAATCTCAGAATGTGTCAGAGCTCAGGTGGCTGTATCTCTTTCCCAGCTTGGGATAGGGGTTGGAACCACAGGATAGTCTATTATTCATCTATTCGCGCAGTGGGCTTCAGGACCTGTCAATCACAATTTACGTGTACTGCCCCCACACACCCACTACAGCCAACTCCCCCTTCTCTCACACACAAACACACAGACACACACACACACACACTCACACCGCCAGCTCACCTTACTCTCAGACACACACATACCCACCCCCGACAACTCCTCCTGCTCACACCAATCACCTGATTAATTTCAATAGTTGTAGCTCGTGTCAGTAATCCGCCAACGAAATGCGTACTTCCTCATCGCCATTTTGGTCTGTCTGGCCACGATACATGCTCAGTATTCATTCAGCACACTGGAACGCGTAGGCTCTGCCAACCGAGCATGCGCATTGGTTACCAAGAAAAAAAAACACACAGGAACATGTAGGCCTCTGCCAATCGATCATCCTCAGCCTCAGCTAGCAAGCAATGTTGGCAACAGGGCAATGCAGATACAGCACATCATTCTGCTGATAAAACAATACCCGCTATAGAAGTCACTCTTCTTTAACAAGGCTAAAGCACATACATGGTAATGATTTGAGAAATGTATTAACTGTTTGATCCAAAGCATATTGATCCAAGAGAACGGTTAACGTTGCAGTAGTCTATATACTTGTAGAAAGCCTTACTTTTAGCCACGATATTTACAGTGATTATCCACTTGATGTCATCATCTGAAGTGAATTACCATCCCACAGAAAACATGGTCCAAATATCACCAAATTTAAAATAGCCAAAGAAGCCTTCTTAATATCTTCCATAACTACCCATGATTGACAAGATTGTTGATCTCATCTCATGATGTTCGTTCATACCAGCATCCCTCAGTTCTTGATTAGCATTTTACTGTAATTGTGTCAACAGGTATGTAAATGTTAAGGTTTATTTGAAGTCATGACGTACTGCATAACTCAAAGCGTATTTCCACCAAATGGATGTAAAAAAATATTAATTAACCTGTCGTAGAATATAACACACCTGGAGACTGGCAAACTCACGAGTCATTAGAGAGAAATTATGTGTGTACTCAACAATGTGTAGGCTAATGTACAGTAAATGTACATTAGCAATGTAATGTAATTATAAGCACAAGAAAAAGGCATTTGACACACAACTGATCAGTTCGAACTATTAAAAAAATTAGCGCACAAATTCTCAAAGCTTACAGTAAATTAATAGTAGTGATACAAATTATATGTAGTTATAAATATTTAGACTGTTATATTATTTGTTAATCATTACAACTTCATGCTGAATCATCGCTGTCATAATTTATTCATTTGAAATCTTTAGTAGGCCAAATCATAACAATAATTTCAATGTCATTAACCAGGTGGTGAGGGTTGGGTGCACCAACTCCTCCACTCTGACTCTCAATACGGGGCCCCCCAAGGCTGTATGCTCAGTCCCCTGTTGTACTCCCTGTTCACCCATGACTGTGTGGCCATGCACAGCTCCAACACCATCATCAAGTTGGCAGATGACACTACTGTGGTTGGCCTGATCTCCAACAACGACGAGATGGCCTATAGGGATGAGATAAATGTCTTGGCAGACTGGTGCCAGGATAATAACCTCTCTCTTAATGTCAGCAAAACCAAGGAGCTGATCGTGAATCTCAGGAAGAAAATAATATTATTATTATTGCTAATAATAGTAAGTATGTCAAAGAAAAATAGTTGGACTTGCTGAAGCAAGTACTTTTTGGGCGGAACTAGTGAAATTTGGAACGGTACCACGAGTGGCCACTAGGTTTTCCTCTCGACAGGACTGCACGCCTGGTAGCCTCCCACTGCACCCAGCCAGCTCCTTCTCTACAACCCTTTACACTTATTTAGATATCATTCTTCTGCCTGTGTCTGGGTGATGATGACAGCATCTCTGAATGGTCATTAGTCTGCATACCCCTGTCTGACGATTGCAATATGTTCAGATTGTCATTAATAAGCCACTGATTTATGATGACAATGGCTGTGTCCAACTACTCATACTGTGCCCTGTCTACTTAAGGTATATACTGTACTGCATACTGTTTAGTAGGCTCTATTTAGTATGTGAAGTACGCTGAAAAATGTTGCCTACTCTCTACTTCTCATGTAGCGGAAGTAAGAAATAATCCCTCAAGTAAAACTTCAAATTCATTGAGCTGACTTTTCCCATTCGCTTTTTGCAATTTGATGCCCTATTGTGCCTTATCTTTTGTCAGTCTAGTTATTACTGGCCACTATAAAACAATCTATTCACATAGCACTAAATGGAGCAAAATTAGATACTAGACAGTAATAAGGTACTACATCGTGCTTTCTCCCAGAGAAAAAGTGAGGTGCAGTATCATAGGGGTATGAGCTGACCAGATGCAGTGGGAGGCTAAGCGGCTAGGTTCAGCATCGTGGAGGCCAATGCCCAACTGACCATGCTAGTAATCACAAAGCTTTTAGGCACAACTAAGCGAGCTAAGGGGGACCAAATGCATTTAGAAACAGTTTTTTTCAAACCAAACCTCCCCACAGGAGTCTGCAATCTCTGTTAACTGTAAGGCTCAACAATGGCGCCCACAATTCAATGGTAGAGGCGCTATGCAGACACAGCCCTAGCCTTGGTAGAGTTTGCAAAGCAGACGAACAACTGATCACAAACCCTGAATTACGCTGTCCTGTCCATGTGAACAAGCAACATGTGTACTGGACAGAGGGTGTTCATACGCTCCTCTTACAGCAGGCATGTCCAAAGTCACACGGCCCGCAGCTTCGGTTTTATAATGTATTCTTTATGGCCCGCTAGGACTGTCAAACAGAATAAATAAATCATAAAAGGTTCAAAATGCAATTTCTCCTTTCACCGCATGGTGAACTCTAACTCTATATGGCTCTGTGACCTTGCTGTGAACACTTCTCGCTAGTTTCTGCCATGGCGCCTGTAAATAAAAAGAGGAAAGTTGACAGTGAGGGCCGACGCTTCCAAGAGTGATGGGAATTACAATATTTTTTCACTGAAAATCGGAGCAATTGTGTTTGTCTAATTTGTCAAGAGACTGTTACCATGTTTAAGGAATTCAATGTAAAGAGACACTACCAGACAAAACATGCTAACGCGTACGACAAGCTAACAGGGAGTTAGCGCGCTGAAAAAGTGAAGCAACTCCAAGCTGCTTTGGCCTCAACAACAGCGACTCTTCACGCGGGCCTGTGAGTCAAATGAAAACGTCACCAAAGCAAGCTACGAAGTGGCCCTGTTAATCGCCAAATATGGCAAACCTTTCACAGAGGGTACGTTTATCAAAGACTGTCATGAAAATGGTGGAGAACATTTGCCCCGAGAAGAAGCAAGAATTTGCTAATGTTTGCCTGGCTCGTAACACTGTGGCACGGAGAATAGAGGACATATCATCAGATATTCAGAGACAATTGGGGGACAGGGGAGTGACTTTTGATTATTTTTCATTAGCCTGCGATGAAAGCACAGATGCATCTGACACTGCGCAGCTACTGATTTTATTGAGAGGAGTTGACGATGACATGAACAAAACAGAGGAGCTGCTTGACCTCCAAAGCCTTAAAGGCCAAACAAGAGGAACGGATTTATTCGTTTCTGTTTGTACAGCTGTTGACGATATGAGACTACCATGGAGTAAAATTAGTGGGATTATTACCGATGGTGCGCCTGCCATGGTTGGTGAACGAAGTGGATTGTCCACATTGATCTGCAACAAAGTCAGCGAAGAAGGAGGTAATGCTATTATACTCCACTGTATAATTCACCAGCAGGCTCTCTGCGCAAAACATCTCAAATTTGATCATGTTATGAAACCCGTGGTGAAGGCAATCAATTCTATTCGCTCTAAAGCCCTGTACATATACATATACATATTTGTGTGAGCAGACGTTCTCTGTCATGAACTTAAACAAGAACTGCTTGAGGTCAAGACTAAGTGACTTCCACCTACGTGACATTTTACACATCTCAACCACTGCCCTCAAACCAGACCTGGCCTGTCTACTATAATCCAGATCTCATTGTCACCCTTCTCATTAGTGTCAGTAAATTACCTGTTTCTTGGTCAATCTGAAATTCTGAGTGTTTTGAATGGTAACATCTGCCACTATTAACAGTGAAAAGCCAAAAGCACAGTTATAAATATATGCACTTGGACTTATAGTGCCATAAGTCCAAGTGCATATATTTATAACTGTATTAAACTTTTGAATAGGTTTGCCTGCTGATGTTATGTACCTGTAGATGTGACACAAAATATTACTTTCTGAATGATCTTGTGAAAGACAAGAGCAAGAGTCATATGTTTTAAACTTAAATGTTAACAGACTTTGCATTACTCATAATAAGTCATGTTTAAAATGAACATGAGGTTAAGATTTTTATCAACTAAATGGAAGTTTAAGGTATTCCATACAGTTTGTTCTGTTATCTGACTCCAGATGTGAAAGAAAGGCAGAATTTTTTTTTTTTTTTAGATTTGTTCTAGCCTGAGTGGCTTACATTGGGTTCCATTGCAATTAAAAAAATGATAATTGTGACAATTAAAATAAAATTGTTATAGAACAGTGCATTTGTATGTAACTTTTATTGTTAAAAAAAATGTCAGAAGGGACCATTGGCCCCCGGGCATCTTCACATTATCAAATCTGGCCCTCTTTAAAAAAAGTTTGGACACCCCTGTCTTACAGGGAGTAATGCAGTCAGGACGACATTAGAAGGAACGCAGTGTTAGGGCATAACGTTACCTTGTCGCCAAGGGCAAACTGAGTACATGCAGGATGGACTGATGGTGCATGCAAGTCACTCACACACTTGCACGTTGCCAGTGCAAGTAACAGTGCAGTCTTATAAGACAGCATCTTTACATCAACAGTCTGAAGAGGTTAGAAGATAGATTGGCTGAATCAAATGTATTATAGCAGCTCATGAATTACAGAGAAGAGGAAGTGGAAATGGTTTAAATATCATGTTATTATTGAGGACCAAGCAATGGGACCAACTCCTATCTACTCTCATACCATCATCACGCATTCCCTCACAGCGCTCAGAAGCGGGTGAAATGTTTTAGCGATAATAATGCATCGTATACGGATTTTGGGTTTCAATGGGATTGAGACTGGATAGAAAAGTAGCCTACAGTTGTTATAAGAGAGGTAGAAAGTGTATTTTGCGAGGGGGTGCTGCCTAAAATGTTGTGAGGGGGGTGATGATGTCCTTAGATAAACCTTAATTTAGAACAAATAGGCATGTAGACATGGTCAAGACGACCTGCTGAAGTTCAAACCGAGCATCAGAATGGGGAAGAAAGGTGATTTAAGTGACTTTGAACGTGGCATGGTTGTTGGTGCCAGACGGGCTGGTCTAAGTATTTCAGAAACTGCTGATCTACTGGGATTTTCACGCACAACCATCTCTAGGGTTCACAGAGAATGGTCAGAAAAAGAGAAAATATCCAGTGAGCGGCAGTTCTCTGGGCGAAAATGCCTTGTTGATGCCAGAGGTCAGAGGAGAATGGCCAGACTGTTTCGAGATGATAGAAAGGCAACAATAACTCAAAGGTTGGTGGTGGTGGTGTAATGGTGTGAGGGATATTTTTTTGGCACACTTTGGGCCCCTTAGTACCAATTGAGCATCGTTTAAACGCCACAGCCTACCTGAGTATTGTTGCTGACCATGTCCATCCCTTTATGACCACAGTGTACCCATATTCTGATGGCTACTTCCAGCAGGATAACGCACCATGTCACAAAGCTCGCATCAACTCACACTGGTTTCGTGAACGACAATGAGTTCACTGTACTCCAGTGGCCTCCACAGTCACGAGATCTCAATCCAATAGAGCGCCTTTGGGATGTGGTGGAACGGGAGATTCGCATCATGGATGTGCAGCCGACAAATCTGCAGCAACTGCGTGATGCTATCATGTCAATATGGACCAAAATCTCTGAGGAATGTTTCCAGCACCTTGTTGAATCTATGCCACAAAGAATTAAGGCAGTTCTGAAGGCAAAAGGGGGTCCAGGCTGGGGGTCCAGCCCGGTACTAGCAAGGTGTACCTAATAAAGTGGCCGGTGAGTGTATGTGGCATTGTGTCCGGCGAAATTGCATATTAATGGACATAGAGATATAATGTTTCTCAGTTGATGCCACACATTTCAGCAGTAGGCTATATGCACACAGCACTCTCACAAAGCAAAGAGCACAGTTCGTGTCATTCATTTTCCGCTCTAGCACCACAAGTTCATGTTTACATGCCATGTCAATGACGAGAATAAAACAAATTATATTTTCACAGTTTTACTGCCCGTATCCAACAAGTCATTTGTAGTTGCCTACTTTCTGTATTTGACTGTTCTTTTTTGCCCCTGTCTAGCATATCATGTTGGCTACAAATGAATAACTTTCATATGGATGTCGTATCATTGCTGTAGCCTTGGACAGTTGTTGATATGTGTGATATTCATGATCTGAGGCTGCACATTTTGATTCAGCTCCTGTGTGTGCTCGCTTGAGCTCCACTTACAACAAGCTCAAATCGTTTCCCATGAGCAAGCAAGGTAGTAGTGAGGGGTCGAACCGAGTAGGCTGAAAGAAAACTATACTTACACAGCAATAGCCCCTGTAGTTTTAGTATTCTACTAATCTGTTCTGAGTATTGTGACCTTGTTACTGATCAACACTTGTGACAAGCAAAGGAGCTATTTTCAAGGAACTACTTGAAACCTCTTAGTACCACTATCTATGCATACAATACATAGGATGAGACTGAGTTGATGTAGGCGCAAGGTAATTCTGAGCTTTGGCTGATGCTGAAAAAAGACTTTGCCGCAGTGAAACTGTAGCAATTAGAAAAGCAGTGTGTGAGAGTTGGCTGCTGCATGCACAGCTGGGCACAAATGAGTCAAGCAGTTTGGGTGACACAGGCAAGGCTTTAACACAACACCACAGACACGCCTAAGACTCCCATTGTGCCTCCACTAATCCATTTCCACTCTAACAAGCTGCTGCCTCCCACTGAGTCATCCAACTAGAGGTTCTTCCGTCTGCTAGGCTTGGTTCTAGTCCAATTCTGAAGTATAAAGCTTTATCAGAATCACATACAGTGTATCTATGTACAGTGCCCTGCATTAGTATTTGGACAGTGAAGCTTACTTCACAATTAACAAGGTTAAAGTACAGATTGTCAGCTTTTACTTAAGTTATTTGTATAAATATTGGTTTCACTAGAAACAACAACACCTTTTATACATTGTCCCCCTATTTCAGGGCACCAAAAGTATTTGGACAATTGGCTTGACGGGTGTTTCAGATTAGTCAGGTGTGTTTCTGTTGCATCATTTGCATAGGAGAGCTGTCAATGTCTCGTCTTGATTCTAGGCTTTGGATTTTTCCAGTTTATTTACCATATTCACCTCGGAGAGCTTGTGAGTATGAATTTCAATGTTCTGTCATTCAATAGTATGATGTACATATGATAATAAACCTTTAACCTTTTAGGTCGCTGGTAAGAATTGTGCTATCGACAATATGTTTGCTAATTATTGTTGCTAATGCCTTCCCCTGGCAACTTACCCTTACCTTAACCACTTGAAGTTAATGCCTGACACCATATCCTAATTGCCTGCAGTGCGCGTGAGATCTCCCACTGTAATCAGTTTGGGTGTCCTTATCAACCACGACAATCAAAAGGCTCTGCATGCATCTAGGCTGTCAAGTCCATTAACGACACTCTGTCTCTATTTTTTGCTACGTAGTTCCATCCGCTGTGGTTTGTTTTGGTGTTGTCTTGCTGTGCCATCTGACAGGTCATATCAGGACAGCCTCCGTAGCTCACAGCACATAGATATACGTGACAGAGTATATTTGGATGCAGTGTTATACTTCCTAACTGCCACACAATTCGAGGTTAAACTTATGAACTTTTTACGTAAGTCAAAGTCACATAACCCTTACGTAGTATAGTTTTTGACCACATATGTCTTCCATGCATGAATCAGGACATGCAATTGGAAGTGCATACTACTGGGTATAGGTACATGCTTCAATTAGTCCAACGTCACTGCTGCTTGCCAGTTTGGCAGATTGGCAGAGGGAAAATCTACAAAATCAACCTCCAGCCAGGACAAGGCATGTCAATAACTGCCAACCTCAGCTTATAGGTTTATATCAGGGTCTCAATTCCTAAATTAAAACAACAAGCCTGGAGACTGGATAAGCACAAACAGAACAAGAAACCAAATCCGGCTCACCTTCATTTTCAACACGTACAGTAGTGTATCAGCCAGAGCAAATATTACCATTACAGCTCATGAGACACTATCTGGCTGCCTCCTTGTTGATTATTATTATGATTATTTTAGCTCTATACTTCAACAGTTTGGATTTGAAATCAAACAATGACTATGAGGTTAAAGTAGAGATTCTCAGCTTTAATTCAATGTTTTCTTTTTTCAGATTGGTTTCACCATTTAGAAATTACAACCATTTTTATACATAGTACCGACATAATGTGAAATATGTTTTTGCAAAGGCTAAAATGAGTAAAGGGACAATTAATTTCACCTCTCTACTTTGCTCATCTCCATTGGGTCTTGCAATATACTTTGCGAGCAAATTATGAGTCCATTTCATAATGTATTGGTAGCACACTGGGGGTAGGAATTGACTGTTGGATACTGGAGGTTGGCAGAGTGCTACCTAAGCTGGTGGTTAGTGGAGCACTACAATGAGAAGATAACTTCCACACTCTTATAGTATCAAACAAGCCTTGGCAGGTTAGAAGACCGGCCACATTTATAAGGACAGTAGTACTTGTAGTATGCTTGTGGTCAGCTCTTCCCGTGTTGTATATTGGTTATTAGGTAGTTATGTAGTATTTACTGTATGTAGTATACAGTGGTGTATACTGGTTAGTTAACATGAGCTATGTAGTATGACATGCCGGTTTTCCTGACTTGCTCTAATGTTGCGATAGCTAGTGTTGTCTCTCTGGTCACTGTCTATTATCTGTGAAGGGATGAGAATCCCTTAGTGATAATGTGTGATGCCTCTCTCTGGGGAGCGTAGCTATTAGAGCCATAAATCATGTTAGTGAGAATGGAGGGTGAACAGGGAGGAGGAAGGGGGGGGGGGGGGGGGTTTGAGGACTCGTGGTCATAAATCTCATTACCTGAGACTATTGCCCCTCATCCTCAATCTCTCCTATTATCAGCTGACCTTGACCAGCAGGGTAGACATTAACACTCAATCAGGCCGCAGAGAGGTGTGTGTGTGTGTGTGTGTGTGTGTGTGTGTGGAAGAGAGAGAGATTGTAAGCTCATGAGTGTGTTTACTTAAAGCCCCTCCAGTCAAAATCAAACATTTTAAGCTGAAAATCGATGTTTTATACAACCATTTTATTCCGAAATAAGCAATTTAAAATAAATAAATAAAATCAATACAGTGCCCTGTGTAAGTAATGGGACAGTGAAGCATTTCACTGTGGAAGTCTTCCTTGGCCTACCAGCACGTTGCTTTTTGTTTCTAGTAATAATGGCTTCCTTGACTTTTATTGATGCTTCTTTGGTCCTCATGTTGACAGACACCAATAGAAAACTCTAAAGGCAAAAGCAAAGCCTAGAATCAATATTAGACATTGACAGCTCTCTTATGCCTGCACAAATGATGTGACAGAACACACCTGACTTACCAGAAACACCTGTCAAGCCAACTGTCCCAATACATTTGGGTACCCTATAGGGGAATAGGGGAACTATGCATTTAAAGTGTTGTAATTTCTGAATGGTGAAACCAATATGTACACAAATACCCTCAAATAAAAGCTGACAATATCTACTTTAAAATCCAAACTTTTGGAGTGTAGTCCAAAAAAGAGAAAATGCTTCACTGGTCCCATTACTTACGCAGGACACTGCATCATATCCTATTTTAGATAGAAGAGAAAAGTCAGCAACCCCCCTGCTTTAAAATTAAATTAATAAACCGTGCAGTTCCTCTTTCCATTTGGAGCCCCTATGCTGCCATGATTTGTTTGAAGACTTAACTGACTTGATAAGTACCTCCCGAGAAGGTTTATGCCTAAAATTCAAAATGTGTGTCTGAACACGCTCTGAATAGCTCATGGTTTAACCTGGGAACGAGGGTAAAATGGTCACTAGCACTTTATTTGGATAGATGGTTTCAACCAACTATCCACTAACCTTAACCCTAACCCTTACTCTAACCCTCGCAAGTTGTTGCATATCACCAGATTTGCATCACCAGAGTAGTTTGTTGATAGTTCATCTATAATGTTAGACTTAAAGCATCTGTGTCCAGAACACTGCCCCTTATAGAACCTACAACTTTGTTGTCAAAAGAGACATTGTAAACATCATTCTTTGAACTCTGCTGATACATCATAGAAAGGAAGTGCTATTTGTATGTGAAAATACCACGGGAGGTATTTGCTCCATTGTTTTTGTTGGTGAACTACTCTTCGTGGGCATGCACAATTGGCAGAGCGTGGTTTATCCTTACATTAAGACTATTTTATAGTTTTACAGGACTGTCATTTATCCCTAACCATTTTATTTTTCTCAATTACCTTTTCATTAATTTCTCTTAGATTTTTCTTATTACCAAATCTTGTCTCCGTTCATAGTGTCTCTCTTACTTTATACTATGCCTCTGTAAGGTACACAGCAACTACATAGTTTTGTTTGCATTTCAATTTGGTAAGTCGCACCTCTCGTCTTTTTGGATTCTTACTTTGATTTGTTTTGTATCTTTGCACTTCACTTTTCATCCTGTCTATCCTCTACAATTGCTTTCTCCCTCTTTCCTTTATTTTTTTGGATCCAGTTTCTCTGTCACTGTGTTTTGTGTTATTTGCTGTGTGGCTTTAGCGCTGTGGTGTTGCCCTTGGTTTTTCTGCTGCCCAATAACTCCTGCCATCCATCTACTGTACAAGCAGGGGAGCTTACGAATGTTAAGCTTCCAAACAGAGCAGAGTAACCAGTCTTGCCCATGTACACACACATGCATAACCACAGGCGCGTGCACACACAGAGGCAGCGATGCAGTACACACAAACACACACCAGCACAATCTCTTCTCTATTTCTCTATTTCAGATCCACTGTTTGCTACTGTCCATTTTCTCCACAGCACACATGGCACATAGTCGCCATAGGCAACCCCTCTTCCACACACACACACACACACACATACACACTCCAAGACTCTTTGGCAGGTGCTCAGCCATCCTAGGATACCATATCACAGGTTTCCCTCTCTCTTTTCTCCAAGAATAGAGCAGGCCTCGTTAGAGGCCCCTGCAGGATCGTAGCCAACCCCCAGGCCTCCCGGGCTTCAGCCCAAACACAACAAATTGCTGCACAAAGTCTGCTGCCGGCATCTCTAATGCCTAGATCTTTACACTTCAAAAACACAATTATGCTAATGGTAGGAATCATTTACCATTCTGAGTCTGACTTAATTCACCCTTTGAGTGAAAAAAGCTAATTAGAGGGTTTAATTAACATGTGCAACACAAACCGAGCAAGGGGTGAAGGAGCCTGTCGATTGCAGTGCTCTGTGAAACAAGCAGTGCTGTAGACAGAGAGAGAGAGAGAGAGAGCGAGAGGAAGTCTGAAGCCCATGCAAATGAGGAGAGGGAGCAGCACAGGAAGGTGTGGCAGACTTGGTGAAGCTTTTCCTCCATCAGTGAGTGGGAATTGGAGCACTGCTTTGTGATAGCTGCTGTTGTAGCAGCTCTGTAAGGATCACTGCAACATAGAGCCAAGGTTGAAACAAGTCATCTCACAGAGTCATACAACGCCAAAGGAGTTATAGTAGTTATCACTGGAAGACATTATAACCCACTTTCAAAGTCATACAGAGTCATTACAAAAACATGGAATAACACAGGCCCATGGAATCATTACCGTAACACATTATTGCTGAATTCAAAATGGAACCCTAACACCTACTCCCTTGCCACTCTTGAAGTCTACGTAGGTTCAGGCAAGGCACTTAAGGAGAAGGGCAGCTGGCCGTCAGGTGACAGACAGCTGAACCCCCCCTATGAAAGAAAGCAAACGCATCACATGTTCATGGGACTAGGCTTAAAAGAGCCGAGTTTTGCAACACTCCACCATGGTTAAACAGTGTTTTCGTCACTGACTATGCAAATTACATTTTGGTCGTCCCACCCACCGCCCCAGCTTCCACCTGCAGGTTCATCTATGTTTTACCTACCTACAGGGGGTTTGAAAAGTATTTGGGCTCCCATTTATCAGAGCGGAGCCATCCAATTATGCCAAACCTAATGTATTACCATTTTCATTAAATGCATTAAAACGACGTAATCTGACATTGGAAAACATAGATTGAATTGGTGACAATTATTCAGACGTATGATTTAAAAGTTACCCGAATGTGTAGTGCTTATGCATAAGGATTTGACAGTATTATTTATTAGTATTATAAAACAGTCAATTAGCCAAAAGGTGTGTGCAGACTGAGGTGTGCTCTCCTCTTTGCACCCTATTATTACTTTTTGAATGATAACGTCTCTTAGCTCACCATCACAAGATGAATCGGTGTCACCTCGAAACTCCTAACAATCTCTATGGCAAGACCTGTTCACCCAAGGTTCATCAAAATTGTCCTTGTGGTGTCAGAGTTAGGAATGGACAGAATTTTGTGACATACGAACGGACAGAGACCGATCCATAGTCCCCTCCCCGATTTCATTGTGGGGAACAATTAGTACACTAGGTATAGGGAGGACATCTATCAATTTCTGATGTCATAATTCTTTTGGTCTTACTAGGGACATTAAAATTCTCAGCAAACACGTTCTCAGAACATTTCTGGAAGATTCCAGGTTTTTGCTGCACCAATGTTATTTTGTAATTTTTGTGATTTTCACTATGTAAGGAGAACATACTGTAGTGCCCATGGGGTGTAATTTCTGGCACCTTGAAAGCCTATGTTTGATACCAAAACATTCTATAAATCATTGTACAGGTGATTTTCTGTATTGCACATGAAAGAACATGATTTGTAAGGACATTAAGAATTAATTGGTGATGTGATGCCCAATCTGATCTTTAATAGTGGTCAACCCTACCTCTGTAGAGACTTGCTTGTTTCAGAGTGACAAAGGCCTCTGCACCCTGGATTGAGAGCTAAAAGTCCCCCTTTTCCAATTGACCACTCTGCTGTAAACAAAGGAAAACAGCCATCAGCAACCATCAGACGGCCCACTACGAACTTCAACTACCTCAAACCATCACTACCTCAGCTAAAAACTGCAATGATACAGACTGTGTCCATCATCGCCGGGCTTACTCATTGAGTTCTATCCTGAGATCACAGACTGAACGGCTCCACAGCAACCAAAACTACTGAAACCCGTTATTCACACTTCAAGTCACCTCAAAGTACAGTGTTTACTCCCTCTTTTGTACAGGGCATTGCGTGTTGTAACATTAGATTGGTAAACGATGTGTAGACCACAACTATTCCCCTGCCACTGTATAGTCATATGCTCACACCCCTTTGCCATACTGTTCTGAAAGCTAGCAAACGCCAACACAAATTGTCTGCAACTGTCATGTGGTTTACAAGTTTGATACAAGTGTAATACTAGAATATTCTGGTACCATATCCATTCGTTATTACCTGTGAATCTTCAGTTATCAATCCCTTTATTCATTTTTTTTTACATTTTTATATTCTTGCTTAGTTAGTTAATACATGTTTGTTTGCATTGATTCCTGTGCTTGCGTCTTTGTGTAAACTAATGCATCCATGAAAACTTAGATTTCATACCTTCAGAATATTGAGACTCATCTGTTGACATAATTGTTTTATGTTTAGATAATAAGAATTTTTAAGGATCTCTCCAAAAACAAATCCTTAGTGGTGCTAAGTATAATTAATTTGGCTACTACTCACATAAACGAAGTAATTGAATATTAACAATCCATGAATTATTAGACCCCTATATTTGCTACAATACACTTGAAAATTACAGGAAACATCTTGAAGATGTCCTAACAGTGTTACATGTTTATGTTGTTGTTTAGGAAACTATGTAGTCAATAACAGCTAGAACATTTTGCTGAAGCTGTATGTGTGTATATACTGAAATTCTAATGGTTAATATCAGATTATTATTTGTGAACAATCAAGCATTTAAGCACACTCAACAACTTATTTTGAAAACACTCGACAACTTGAAGGAGGATACAGTTGCAGGTCTAAAAGAAGTGGGTATGTTTAGAATTACACAGGATAGAGAATTGCGCACCTTGGTTTGCACTCAAGTCCAGGTAGTTGGCGGTGGCGTTGACCTTAGTCTTCATAGTGCAGAGGGCTTCATCTGGGAAGACAGTCAGTCACTGTGTTAAACTATAATTTTTACTCTCTCTCTCTTCAAAACATTCTAAACATGCATCTTGGCTTGAATGTGACTATAACTTTTGCTAACTGCAATTCAAAGAAGTGTCAAGCTCTCAATTAGCCCGATATCACACATTGGGTAATATCATTGTGATATGACTCAGCCAATTGTTCTGAGTCAGGGGTTGGCAACCCGCAGCTCTTGAACCGTATGCGATTATTTAATCCCGGCCTTGCGGCTCCCTGGCTTTTTATATGTTTCAACAAAAATGGTGATTATATGTGTTTTATTTAAATGTTTAAATCTGAAATAGTAGTAGACAACATTAACACGTGTATTTCATTTAAAGAAACTACCTATTCAACATTTCCTCAGGAAATTTCCACCGTATGCAAAGGCGTCTCATCCCCACCACACATTGACAGTTGATTTGGCTCACTGGCGGGAAAGTGGTGTGTTTACTAGGGACGTACCAATGTGCAGGAATAATGAGATTCAAACAAGTACAGATAGGCTAGGTGTCGAATATGAATTTAATTATTCTGAAGAGTTTTGTCTCGTAGATCACATTTGCATGAAAAGAGAGAGAGAGCGAGAGCACGCGAATGGGAGGGAATGTTACACACACACACACACACACACACACACACATCAGCAAAGCGGGCCACAGCGCTGCCCATTTGTTAGTGTGCTTGTTGTTCATTCATTCACTTTTCGTTATGGTTAATAATAATGTTTTTTTTTTTTCCAGATTGCAGTTACCTACGTTGAACATTCTAAATTGCCAGTTAAGCTAGACTACTGTTGATTTGAACTGGCTATAGCTCCACTGCTGACTGCTAACTGATTGAGTGGTCATTTTACAGAATCAGATTCTCAATCATTTGCTTGATCAATTTACAGACAGCACAGATTTGAGATTTAATAATCTGGGCCCATACCTTTTTTTTTATTTTTTTATTTAATTTTTAAAAAAAAGAAAGAAAAAAAAGACTTTCAGAAATGTAGGCCATTTGATTTAGGTCGTTGATAGACCATTGATTTAGGCTACTCATTGCTCTGTGAACCTCAGATTTCGTGGTAATTTGATTGGCCGCTGTCCATGGTGCTGAATATCAGATAGGCTATTGCCACTATTGCACTTGAAAAAGGCTCCTCAATTTCTTGTGTGGCTCCCTCAACAACAACAAAAAAGTATTGCTCTTCCTGTCATAAAGGTTGCCTACCCTTGTTCTAAGTAATAAAGTTGTAATAACCATTACAACCAGAAACGAATTCCAAAGCTCAATCGTACCGTTTATCTACCAATCAAGGATAAAATGTGTTTATAAAACAGATATTGTAAAAATGTAAATGTAAAAAAAAAAAAAACAGGTTTAGAGAAATATGTGATCTGATTGGCTGCTTTCCAAGCTATGCAATAATCTCTAACAATCACACAGCTGAGAAAGCGGTGTTGGGCGGTTAAGGTTTAATATATAAATGCACCAACCCGATGGCTTTTCAGAACAAAAAATATGGCAGACATCTTCTCTCTTTGAATTATGTTACCCCTGGTTATCACAAAATAACAATGTCAATATCTCAAACCTAAAATATATATCTAACATACCAACACTGTAATAAAACTACCCCGATGGATGTCGTACAAGCTAACAAGCTATTTGGCAATTTTCTAGTTAAACTGATCGCTAGCATCAGAGAAATGCTAGCAATTCGCTAGCTACTCTACAAGCCATCACCGCCAGTGCTGTAGCTAGCTACTTTTCTTTCCCATAAAACATTACTTCTTTACAAGAGAATGCAGCTGGCTAACTAGTTGGCTGAATGTAAATTCAGTATAGTGATGTTAATCTATGTTAACATATTCAACTTTTAATTTGAATTCTAGACTAGACACTTTACACTTGAACTGAAGGAAAGCAGGACAATAGAACGCAAATATTTTGGTCTCCGCTGGTCAACTGCCTCGGAACGCAGCAGTTGGTAGGAACACTAGCGTGCGTCAAAAGCAAATGAATTGATTAGAACTTGCACTGCAGCCTCTCAAACCTCAAATATGACTTAGTTAATTCCATTAATGTCAATTTAGTTAATTCCATTAACTAATTCCATTTCACTTGGTGACACCAAAAAATCTCTGCCCTCTTGCTTTTCTTTTTAACATGACGGGATCTTATCAGAAGCGACTAAAGAATTATAACTATCATTTGAGACTACTTCATACTGCTAGTTGAGCTAAGACGTGTATCAAGGAAATACATAAAGATAATCGCCTCTGATCACTGTCAGACAAGCATTTTACTCAGCCAGAGAGGCATTGTGACATGGTAGTTTCAACATTCCCTGAGCTTGCCAGTGAGGGAAACATACGACAAGATTATGACATAAAAAATTTAAAGACATTAAAAGTTCAGGCTACTAACAATGACAGTGGGCAGACCGCTGTATCCTAAGGTTCACACAGTTTGACCTCGACCCCATCAAAATTCACACCATACCCATTCGCAGTTTGTATCCATGTTCCTATTAGTCAGTATAAATACGTAAAACGCTATCTTGGTTTCAACACCCGTTATATATTTTATGACTAATATGAAAATAGCCTAAATAAGTTGTGGGTCAAAATGAATAAATATACAATTACAGCTGAATCATATTTAACCTGGTCTACATGTTTGGCCATATGAACAATTAGTCAAATATCACCTCAGGTTTACTCTGATATACCAATACTTGCTAGGCTAAGCCTGTTCTGGTCACTTCCCAGCCAGAGCTTGTTAATGAACGGCTGCCTATGCTAGCATATAACGAAGCATTGGAAGGAAAGCCTATTAACCTGGAGCTTTAGGTAACTCACTATAGGTAATAACAATCAGCTTATTTCAAAGCTCTTATAAGTCTTTATTGTGAATAGTTATGCCCCAGAGCCTGCCTTGTTTTAGAGGAGCTGATTGTGACGTGCAGTATAGATAGAATGTCAACTCTCTCCTCATACCACTTCTCCCAATACAGTTAATAGGCGCAGCCAGGATGAAAACTACCCCTGAAATTGAATTGGTCACTTAATTGCAGACAACAAGTGGGTTTAACATGGGGGTATAATTTTTTTTTAATATGCATACTCGGGCACATGAGTGACATAGCAAGACCACATTTGTTCGAAAAAGCCATTGGTACGTTTTTCATGTGTCCTGCCTACTGAAAGGATCTTCAAATCAGATTTGCCATAAGGATTCAAGCAGCAACATTGTGAATTCCTGGGAAATATTAATGGACTACCTGGCTGCTAGAGACATTCCCCCAGGGAAATATTGTATCAAGTGACAATAGCTGAATATGCCTGTCACAAAGTTACAACCGGGGCTACTGTTTGCAACAACTTGACATCTGTTTCATTGGTGCAGCGAACCGGATACGCAGTTGCGCTACAAAGTTACTTTGGTGTAGTGAGTATAGAGACTCGGTTGGAGCAACTTGAATTGCGGGGCTACTGTTTGAAACAACTGTCGTCTGTTTCAAATGCAAGTCAACTACTTTAAATCACCAAAGTAAACTACAGAAGTTGCATTTATGAGACATGTACAGTATGTTCTTGTTTGCATTTTTAGTTAGTTCTGGGCCATTTTGGCAGACCATACACATAGGGTAACATACTCCACAGGGTGGACAACAACAGGAAGCTCTTCAACTCTAAATAATGACCCAAGTGCATCAGAGTGCCAATCAGCTTCAATGACGTGTCATTTTGATGGAGGTTTTCTGGGCAGCATTCATCCTTAATATGAAGTCAATCAGCCACATTCATCCCACTCTTCAAAACTAGCCAACTTGAAGGTAGTGGAGTAAAGAAAAAAGCTATCTGAGAACAGATAGCTTTTTAAACGTGTAGCCAACTACACCTAGCTATATAAAAAAACAATACAAGAGGAATGGAGCACCAGCAACAATGGCAGCGTCAGGTGGTTGGGTGTGGAGGGGCTCTGATTAGAAGGAAATTGCTTTCAAACGGTCTCAACTGGGGTCCACCATGGACTGGGAAAGCAGTAAAGGTACCCTTGTCAGCAGTAAAGGTACTTTCACAAAGTAGTCTGTCAAAGTCAGAGGTGCCTACCATTAGTTAAAGGGGAACAACTGCAAATTTGGGAAATGTGTCTGTGTGCCTTAACCTCTCTGACTCAGTAGAAGACTATCTGTCAATGTGCACACCTCTCTCAATCAGGGAGAGTGGAGCTAGAGTGAAAACAAGCAATGTCACAGGGTTAGACTCCCCCTCTCTCACTGCAGTGCTAGATAGAACTTTGTAGAATACAGCAAATCGCTGCCACAGCGAACTTGCTACAGTGCCCTGCGTAAGTAATGGGGCAGTAAAGCATCATTTATTTTTTGGGAAGTTTGGATTTTAGATCAAACAATTACTATGAGGTTAAAGTAGAGATTCTCTGCTTTTATTTGTTGGTATTTGTGTACATATAGGTTTATTGGTTTAACTCAATACTAGAAGCACTCCACCCAGTGGAGCATGAAGAAACGGTGACATGTTGCGGTAATCAATCACACATCTTATGTATGTAGCTAGCTAACAATATGTGTTAGTTGTGGTGAAGGCAGGTGTATTTGGAAAACTGCTGGTGTTGCGTATACATTACAATTGCTAGGTATCACTATGTGTTCCTAAAAAAAGTGCTACCCGCATGAGTGTTTTGAATGACGTGTGAGTTCCCTCGTGCGTGTGTTGCTGTTACTACTGCACTCGTGTAATAAGCCCACGGGCTCCTTTGCTTGGCAGAGAGCTCAGAATAGGTATATTATCCCATAAAATGCATATGCATTTTTATAATATTATTACAATATTATCCCATAAAATGCATATACCATATCTCAGAATCGATTGGGCTTCATGAACATAGTCTGTTCGCTGTGACTGAATGTTTATTATTGTTATTCTACAAGGTTCTATCTAGCACTGCAGTGAGAGAGGGGTCTAACCCTCTGACTTTGCTCTTGTTTTCGCTCTAGCTCCGCTCTCCCTGAGTGAGAGAGTTCGCACGATGACAGACAGTCCTCCACTGAGTCAGAGAGGTTAGGGCACACAGTTGTTCCCCTTTAATGCTCCAAAAATGTGTTGGAGGACACAAGAATAAATTGAATGATCTCCGCCCAAGTTTTTGTATCTGGCTGCCACCTGAGTCTCCCCATAATAAAGTCCAATGTCTGAATACGCACAAAGAGAAAATTGCGGGGACAAATAAATATATTCCACTAATATGCACTTATCTCAAGTCAGAATACCCCCCTATAGACATTACAGTTAATGTTCAATTTCCCTTCTTTAGTCAAGGTGCTGCAGGAAGGGTTGTTTGGTTGAGGTTTACACCATAGTAGAATTAAGTGAGTTCTCAGACCCGACAGTGGTTCTATTGTGTTCATGTCTTTGCATTCTGCAGACTGTGTTGCCTCGGCGTTAGACAGGAGATACTTCAGCGACCGAGCAAGGACTCCCTGGCCACACACTCATCCCACACAATCGATAACCACTGTGACAGCCACTACATCCGCTCTGCCTGTCGCGGGCCACAAAACAAGCCATCCTGGGGCCTGAGACTGAAGATAATAGCCCTGGAGGGGCAGGTTGATTTACGGCCCAGAGCCAAGATAAACGCTCAGCCTTCTTCGCCTCACACACACATCAGTCTTCCCGCTTGTCCTCCCTCTCGTGTCTGTCTGCCAACCACTTGACAGGGCTAATACACCACATAGTTTAGGTTAAAGCACCTGTCCTGGAGGAGTCTGGGTAATCCAACCGTGACATCGGTTTTACAATAATGTCACTCCAAGGTATGTGAGAATAATAATAATAATGCATTTATTTTATATAGCGCTTTTTCAGGAGTCAAAGACATTACTTTTCAAGGAAAGAAAGTAAAACAAAAGCACAGTCAGTAAAAACAATAAAAAATAGTTAAAGATTAAAAGCAAGTTTCAGGGTTTTGAGGGATGTTTGAAGGAGGAGAGCGTGCTGGATTCTATGTGAATCCAGCACACTCTGTGAATAGGTACTACGTTGTTACCAGCTGTGAAGTCAATAGTAGTACCAGAAAATATAAATAGTTTTCTCATAATGTACTCGTAAATGACAGTGGAATCAAAACCATACCTCACAATTCTGTTGGACTAACGTCAAATGTTTAAATAAATTCCCCATTGTGAAGTATCACATTTGAGTTTTGATGCTTACCTCTACCCCTAACAAGGTTTGATATCAGTTATCATTTAAAAAGTCCAGCTGAAAGCTTTAGTTCCTGTTATAGGTTTGTGTACAGCAATCAAGGTTGATTTGCCGCATCTGATGCTAGGCTGAACTGAGGTACCTCTTCAACTTTCATGTTAGAATTGGATTGGAGTGTATGCCAATGTGAGGTGTCAGATTGAATGGGGCCCTAAGGCCATGTTGACAAAACAAAGCATGATTACTCAGTATCTAAGGAAGGAAATACTGTTGTTTTACACTGGGGCTACTGGTAGCAAGGTCAGCTACCAATATATCCTTCACCTCTATTCACTACACCTCCCATGTTCAGGATGTGTCTTTGCTATTCATTCGCAGATGTTATCCTATGCATCATCCCTATCACCCCCCTTTTCCTGTTCATCAGTGGAGCTTGATGAGCGATTGAAGACGCCCTGCCTCCATCTCGCTCCTGAGTTGTATCAATATTCATAGGGCTGTGGGGCTGGTGTGTGCGACGGCTGTCTCATTACCCTTTGATCCCTCTTGCGAAAGCTGTCAGAGCACAGCCCGCCGACAACAGAGTGGTGTTTGAAGTGAGGGGAGAACAGCTGCTCACATTGATCTCCAAACACTCTCTTCAGAGCACACACAACCACATACAAGCATATACATTCAGAGATACACACATGCAAAGACACACTCACACATCCTCAGGCCCACAAGCATGCACATCAATGCATGAAATAGATTGAGTGTGGGTCCGTGATGAAACATCACTCACAACTGAATAACCGCATATGAAATACAAATTGTGTCAAACAGACCTAGAAACTGTAAATCTAGCATATGATGTCCACAGTTACATGTTAACATAGTTGTGTGGGGTTATTACTTTACCACAGTAAAAGCAGGGATGCAGGGGATGTTTTAGATAATGTTGTTGAAATGTCACCCTATGTATTTAATTTCCATTTAAATTCCAAAGTTTAAAGTTAATTACAAAGGTCTATGTAATTCCATTTGAGCTGACCTAAAGTCGAATGAAAGAGATACCGAAAATATTAGAGCTGACAAAGTAAACATTTCCGGGATTAAAACTAATTCCACAATACTGTTCTTTTTTTTTTATTGTGAAATACAAGTTTTTTTTCACTGAGCGCACACATGGATTTTCTGAAGCTGTGTAGCAGTGAAATTGATCTGCATTGTGTTGAATCAAAGGCTGAAGTTACCAAATGTGAAGCTTCTGTTCACAGTTATATGTTGTAGTTGTATTGTTGTCTCACATCAGGCTCCCTCTGAAGATCTGATAATGAAACAGACAAAATGGGTGATGACCCCTGTCTTGTATACATCACTGACCATGTACAGAAAGCGCACATCAGGATAGCAGATTGTTTCTGAAGAAAATAGCAGCTCTCACTGCCTGAAAATGTGAACATGCTGGTATGCCTGAGCAACTGGCTCAGAGGAAAATAAAAGGACTGAACTGAATGGTGGCCCTACTTAGGCTATACTGTAAAGCTCAATGTGAAGAGTTTATGTTCATAATATTTGTTTTGTCATGGGCAGGCCTAAGAAACTATTGTCTTACTGGCACCTTGCTATTTCCATTACAATATGTTCATTTAAAGCAGATGTTGGTATTTTGGTATGTAATTGTGTCCTGTTTGGGTGCAACCATTGCAAATAATTGTGCATGATTTCACATAAGGGTTAGTTTTTAAAGCATTTATAAGTGCATTTATAAAGCATTAATAACTGTCTCTTGATTGCAAGCTCCCTATTTGGCAAACACCAAGTGAATATCGAACAATCTAAACTAATGAGTTATAACTGTTTTTATATGGTTTATAATTGAATAATAAATTAGTGATTTATTAACTAGTTCACCCTTCACAAATGTGACCTTAATGTAAAGTGTTACCCAAGTTCCTATTGTAAAGTAATTCAATAAGAAACATGCAGGACTTCCCTTTCAAATTCCCTTTGAATTTGTGTTGTAGCTCTCAGCTGAGAAGATCCATGTATCCCATCCCCATTGTATACAGTAGCGTGTAAGTGAGAACATTTTGTATTTATTTAATTTAACGTTATTTAAAAAGAGCGGCTGCACTGGCTGATTTCGCCTTGATTTTCCTCCTCCTTTTAAAAAAAATGCAACTGAGACTGTTTTTTGGAGGTGTGGTTTGATGTACCAGCCAAAGCCCAACCTTAAACATTTCTCGGGGTGAATAGGGACATCACAATTCACCGCTAATCACGCTCTGTTCTCGGAAAAAAAGAAAACGGAATCTGGAGTTTATGTCAAAAGTGATCGATTTTACACTTTTTTGTAAATTCTGGCACTAGAATTTATGTATATGACTACTACTGAGGTCAAATAGAGCTCTCTGAATTAATTAAGGCTGGCCTATAGTTTAACCGCAAGACTGACACTGATGAGTCAATTCGTCATGGAGTAAATTGTTTTAATTATTCGTCCTTTTATCGTTATTTCCATTCTTGATCCAGCCCTATCTTTTAAACTGTAACCACTGGTGAACAGCTGCCGTTTCGAGCGAGTGCAACTGCTTGCAGTGGACGTAATTTGGCTGCCTGACTTTGCAGACAACCATAGACACAGGGGGGCATTTCTAAATTAAGATTAGGCTACATATATTGCATAGGGGAGCGAGGGTGTCGGTAATTATCTTTGGATATCTTTTCCGGATTGGAACATTTATTTTTTCGGGGGTTGGGCCAAGGTGCAGTACCCTAATGACATGGTTGCCCATCTCGGCCAGGCGGCTGCACTGATCGTTTAGGTCCGTATTCATTCTTAGAAATTCGAGCGAGACCCAACCCCTGGTGGAGTCCCGTCGGATCCGAGCTGAATCAAAACTCTACAGCAGGAGCACAACCTCCCCAGTCCATGGAGACGGTCAGGTGGTCAAAATGCACACGAAACAATGTGACCCAATTTTGCCATGTTTTATTGAATGGATTATAATTGTATTGCCTATTGCATGAAATGCATTTCTAATAGGCCACAATGTGTCCTATCTAATTGATGGATTATAATAATAAAGAATATAATTGTGCCACAAAGTGCAATGATTACGAACGCATTTAATTTCGTCTTGATGTTAAACTGCAAATAAAAAATCATTAGCAAGACACTCATGAGTTACTTCTGTTTATTTCATTCAAGATCTGTGTTTCCATTATTTGTAGCCTAATTGCTGCGTCTCCAGGAGATCCACTTATTATCTGTTTCAAAAGTAAAAGTAATTCTATAGACTATATTGGACATATTGTCGCATGTTAGAAGCCTATTGTAGGCTATAGTGTATTTTTTTGTGAGTCCATCCATGATGGCAACAAGGAACGTTACTATACTGCTCTGATACAGTATATGGATGATAAATCCACAGGAGTTGATAGGGGTAGGCCTACTCTATGACTAATAATAGCTTTAATTGTGATGAAATCGGAAAACGGTCTCTGTCCGTTCGTATGTCACAAGCTTTATCTCTGACACCACTGGGACAATTTTGATGAAACTTGGGTGAATGATGGGTCTTGCCATACAGATGGGACATTTACGAAATTACACTGATTGGTCATTAAACATGTCAAAATAGGGTGCAAAGTGGAGAGCTTTTTTTTTTTAAGTGGAGAGCTGTGTGTCCACAGTGAGCTTTTTTTTGTTAAAAAAGCTGAGCACTGTGTCCCTGGGCGCTGTGTCCATAGTCCCCTTATTTTAAGCCACCAAAAGTGATGGGACAGATTTATCAAATGTCCAAATTAAGCACTCATGTTTAGTAATTGGTCGACAATCCTTTGCATGCAATAACTGCCTGATGTCTGCGACCCATTGACCCCACCAGACGCTGGGTATAGTCTCTGGTGATGTTCTGCCAGGCCTGTAGGGCAGCCATCTTCAGTTGTTTGTTTTGAGGACGTTTTGGAGAGTGGAGAGTGTTCCTAATCTGTGGGACAGTTGTTTTAGGGGTTTTCTTAATTATGGTGAGCATTCTTCGGTCATCCACTGTAGAAGTCTTTCTTGGCTTACCAGGCCGTTTGTGATTTCTGAGCTCACCAGTGCTTTCTTTCCTTTTAATAATGTTCCAAACTGTTAATTTGTATAGGTTTAAGGTTTTGTCTATGTTTCTGATATTTCAGCCTCATAATGGCTTCCCTGACTTTCATTGACTTCTCTTTGGTCTTCATGTTGACGGACACCAATAGCAGACTCCAAAGGCAAATGCAAATCTTAGAATCAATACTAGACATTGACAGCTCTCTTATGCCTGCATAAATTTAACCTGTCAAACCAAGTGGCCAATCACTTTTGGGTACCCTGAAATAGGGGGATTATGCACAAAAAGTGTTGTAATTTCTGAATAGTGAAACTGATATGTAAACAAATACCATCAAATAAAAGATAATCTCTACCAAAAAAAGAGCCCAGAAAAACTGTAACTGCATGATGGCTCATTACAGAACAATACAGAATGTTTTGCATATGCATTGATCCATTATTTGGGCAAAGTCAAGGAATAGGGGAGCTGTCATAGGTACCTATTCATCATTTACAAGTCCCTCTATCTTAGCTTACTCCTTAATATTTCCACTACCACTACCGATGCAGTAGCAACCTAGCCAGAAGCCTTGGCTGTCACTCATTCCAGTTTTCTACTGCCAATGTCTGCTTAAATAAAGGTGAAATGAACAACAATGACCACTAAATCTAGACTTTTCGCATGGGCCTTTCTAATATGAACACCATCATATCATGTTAGCTTATCGTTGTCAAATGATGGTCATCATCCAACTTTGTTACGTTGGTTATCATGGGTTGAAATGATGTCATGATGAATGTTTTCTTAACATTGGCAGTTGAATCATCATCAGACCATCTCACAGTTGAAAATAATTGTTTTGTTTTTTTAAATGTTGCCTATTACAGGTTTTCTGAAAATCAGCATTTGATAGTCATCAAACAACATGTTTTAATGGCCTTTTCAATATGGTCTGAAATGTATCCTCTTTTACTTTTTAAATAAATATTCATTCTTTTTTTGTATGTTTTCATTCCAGTTCTGTTTTTAACCTCATGTGCATGGAGTGTCTAGTATCTTTATATTATCCCTTTATTGATATAGGCATGCATTATCACATTATTGATATATGTTTCATTTTTTAAACTTCTTAACATTTATGAGCCTAATGCAGGGGTATAAATCTATGTTTCCGAACCCTGAAATGAAACAAAAATTGGGACTTATTGTACAGTAATATGTGTTTATTATCAAACTAAAATAAATAAATAAATATATAAATATACATTTTAGTAATGGGCAAGTAACATGAAGAAATAAAATAACAATGTCAATACAACATTGCAAAAACTAGAGTTCCAGCATTTGCATGTTGACGTTCAAAAAACTTTCAGAAATACTCACACAACCAGTTTGGTTAGCTTTTGACTGTTGCACAACTGAGACACAACATAAAATGCCCATGGGTGAGTGCAATTTTTCCTTAATAAATTAGCTCTTTTACCCTGCACCCGAGGAAGTTGTAAATATCGAGTTGAGCATGCCATTCGAAAAGCTTTACAACAATGATATGACACCTATATGAAAGTGATTCATTTGTAGCCAACGTGTATGAGACATGATATGCTGGACAGGGGACAAAAAATAACGGTAAAAATACTGACAGTTACAGTAGGAAACTACAGCTGACTCGCTGGATAGTGAGTAAGACAGTAAAAATATAATTTGTTTACAGATTAACATTTGTGAGTTTTATATATTATAGTCTACAGAATAATTAATAACAGCATGTCAACATGACAGCATACTTTCATTGATCCATAGAATTTTGTGCAAGAGGCAACCAACAAATGCAAGGAAAACCTTGCATGTGGACAACAAATTTATTCTCCAGTACAATACGATGTTTTCCCCTGCTCTGTCTTGATTTTTTCTGACTCTGACATTATTTGCTTAATGTTGTACTGTAAAAGCTTTACAAGGCTGTAATTGTTCAGGTTGTTGTTGAGATTCATCAAAATGCAAAAGTGGATTATAGCTTAATGCAAACTTGAAACCTTTTGTTCCCAAAGCTTGCATACCATTAGCCAAGTCATGGCCTCATTGGCCCCAAATAGTGACAACCTTCCTCATGAGGTCTGTGAATCCCTGCATGTCTGCATTTCCTTGATTTCATTCTTGTGGACACTTGAAGTCACACAGATGCATAAAATATAAGTCAGACTTAACACAACTCCTCATCTGAGTGTAGTATTTTTATGGGCAATTTCATCTGCTTTTGAATTCCACCTGTTTCTTATGATAGTGCACTTGTTTGGGAATGACCCTCCAATGGGAGACTGAAAAGCTATTCTCAGATCAGTAGCTGCCTCGTCCATTACCCCCAGAGGGACAGGTTGGTAATCGATAATGCCTACCTGATCAATGTTAGCTACTCCTAATGCCTAATGAAGAGAGCCGTCTACAGGAAGCGAGGGTTACCTCTCTCAAGGGAACCATGCCACCAATAATCACATTACTGTATAAAAGAGGCAGGTAGGGCAACAGATATAATACATGCATGACACACACACACACACACACACACACAGTAGCAAAATCAAGGGTTGGGCCTTACCATGGACAGGTAGAAACTTAGGTTGCGCCTGAGGCTACAACCTGTTCAAGCAATAAGTTGGGGACAGGGGACGCTGCCCACACTCTCCACCATATGTAACAAAACTCAGGGTGGCAAACAAACAACAGAAATAATGGCGCATTAACCAAACCCTCCATCTCCACCTTGGCTGCATGGCCAGCAGTCTCTCTCCGACTGTATGGCCCTCACACCAATATTCAGTTTGTAATTAGAAAGCCACACTCATTGCAAACACACAAAACAGACGACAACAGCAAGATCTGAATAATTTCTGTGGCTTTCTCCACTCCTTACGCCGTAGATCAGGCTTTTTTCAGGCTTGGGCACTGGAACGTAGGCCACTCATGTAAGCCTGATGCACATTTGCTTAACTTTTAGGAAATGAATATCGAATTTTTAAATTACACATTTAACATAATTAAATTGGATCTCATTGTTTAAATCATGTGACATGTGGATTTCATAATACAGGACACAATGCTCCCTCAAGGCATTGTCATCTTTTCATGCAGGCATTGCCATCTCTCTACTTTCACATTTGCGCCTTCCTGTATTTCAAACATGTGTGTCAACCTTTTTGCACTCATCACATTCCTAACTATGTTCGTGACCACACCTTTAATTGAAACGTTCTTTTCAGCTACAGTTTTTGTAGGATGTTTCTGACAAACAATGTGACCACAGAAATCCAATTAATTGATTCTAGTTCTATGAATGTAGCTACCTGACAAAAGGTTTCCAAAACAACAATCGTGAACTATTTTATATACACACAAATACGGTGTTATATATATATGTTATTAGATAAATATATGTCTAATTTAATTTCATTCAATTATATTTCTTTCACCCGGATACATTCTCAGACATGTTCTAATTCTTGTAACTAGTGTGCTTCGGTCTCTAATATGATTACAAAACTGCATCTTACGTGGGCTGCACCTCATAAATCATATACCAGTTAAAAATGAACATGTAATATGTATGCAAACAAAGGGAGCAAGGAGTCTTGAATTGCACCACCTAAGAACCTGACGCTGAAAATACGCTGTGAACGATTCACTCGTTGTCAACCAGCTTTCAAGATCGGAATGAAATCCTGACATTGTTGGTGAGGATTGGGAGGGTGTTATTCACATACATGTGTGACAGGATCAACTACAGTGTCTATCTATCGACAGTGCCCTCCATAATGTATTGGAAAGAGGAAGCATTTTGTCTTCTTTTAGCTCTATACTCAATTTGAATTTGAAATAAAAATTACTATGTGGTCAAGTAGTAGAAATTCTTAGCTTTAATTCAGTGTTTTTTCTTTCAGATTTAGAAAGATTTCTTTCTTTTTAGAAAGTACAACATTTAAAAAAAACTTTGCATGCAATAACTACCTGAAGTCGACCCATTGACCCCACCAGACGCTGGGTATATTCTGTGGTGATGCTGTGCCAGTCCTGTACTGCAGCCATCTTCAGTTGTTCCTCATCAGCAAATGGAATGCATTTAAATCCAATTGAATGGATTGGATTTAAATCTGAAGATTGACTTGGCCAGTCAAGAACCTTCCACTTTTTGGCCCTGAAAAACTCCCTATTTGCTATGGCAGTATGTTTTGGGTCATGTATGACATGGGTCATGTATGACATGGGTCATGTATGATGAAGCACCATCCAATGAATTTGGAGGCATTTGCTTGTACTCAAGCAGACAAGATGTTTCTGTAGACTTCAGCTGCTGCCATCAGGAGTAACCTCATTAATTAAATGTTCTAGTGGCAGCTACACATGCCCAAACCATAACACCCCCTTCCACCATGTTTCACAGATGAGGTGGTATGCTGTACAAGACCTTTTTTCCAGACCTCTGCAGGCTTTTGTAACCTGACCAACCTTAACCTCCTTGAAGATAGCGAGTGGTTTGCACCTTGCAGTAAAGCCTCTGTAGTTCGGCTGGTGACGTATTCTGCAGATGATAGTCTGACAATTTCACGCCTACCTCCTGGAGAGTTTTCCTGATCTGTGAGACAGTTGTTTTGGGGTTTTTCTTAGTTATTATGAGCATTCTTTGGTCATCCGTAGAAGACTGCAGAAGTCTTCCTTGGCCTACTAGCCCGTTTGCGATTGCTGAGCTCACCAGCTTTTTTTTTTTCTTTTTAATGATGTTCCAAACTGTGGATTTTGGCAAGCCTAAGGTGTTGGCTTTCTGATAGATTTTGTCAGATTTTTAAGCCTAACAATAGCTTCCTGACTTTTATTGACAACTCTTTGGTCCTCATGTTGGCAGACACCAATAGCAGGCTCCAAAGGCAAACGCAAAGCATAACATCAACACTAGACACTGACAGCTCTCTTATGCCTGCACAAATGATGTGACAGAACACACCTGACATATCAGAAACACCTCACCTGTCAAGACAATTCTCCCTATACTACTGGTTGTAACCTCCTAAGGGTTGTAATTTCTAAAGGGTGAAAAAAGAAAACATTGAATTGAAGTTGAGGATCTCTACTTTACCGTATAGTAATTGTTTGATTTCAAATCCAAACTGTTGAAGTATAGAGCTAAAATAAGAAACAATGCTTCCTCTTTGCAATACTTGGGAGGGCATTGTATGACTAATTAATTACCCCTACATTCTCCAGACCCCTCACATTGTGTAAGTTGCAGCACATAAACCATTGATATCCAAGAGCCAAATAATACAATACAAAATACATGGTAAAGCACACAAAAATGTACCCCAATTCTATATATATATACATATATATATGACATGTGTACAGTGCCCAACCAGCCCACCGTTCCAACCACCTAAGTCGTTGCTTTTTAAATTGTATTTATTTATTTATCTAGACGTCTTCTATTTTCACTAAATATGATATTCCCTCATCTTGCAGTGATACTGTGTTAATTCAACAGAGAACATAAGAGCCTTGAGGACCATCATTGTAGCTATGGGCTATATGTTGGTAAAGTCATTGCATCATAG
This sequence comes from Argentina silus, assembly GCF_951799395.1. Classification (NCBI taxonomy): domain Eukaryota; kingdom Metazoa; phylum Chordata; class Actinopteri; order Argentiniformes; family Argentinidae; genus Argentina; species Argentina silus. The sequence continues at coordinate 1,752,445 of NC_139674.1, read as the reverse complement.
TCATGACAAAGAAAATATCAACAAGCCGTCTAGAGAAAAAAAGCTTGCATTGGAATTTCCATAGAAAACTAGAAATATGGCTATTTTAGCTAGCTTGTTGAGCATAAGATTATAATTAGATATTTTTGAGACAGGTGTACTAGTGCAGTAATGTGGCTTATGTGACCTGGTGAATACATAGCTGAAAACCGAACAATATTCAATTTCATTACAGTGGGAGCAAGTTTGGCTACCAAATATCACTATTTTCATGTCAATGTCTCACAGTGAGTGATGTTCCACGTATCAGTGTATTCTCTGTTACACATAACTTTATTGATTAGTGAGAGCAGAAAGTTCATGAAGTGCCAGTGAAAGTGAGAGCTGAATATGCAGAACATTCATTTAGATGAGAGGATCAATCAAAGCACTATGAACTATGAATTATATTTTTGCTATAATCTGTTCAGAAGTTTCTAATTTTGTGTCAGACTCTTGAATGATCGGACAGAAATGTGCAAAACCCATATTTCACCCCAAACTACTTACTGTAAGTGTATTACAGGCAATAGGCAACCGTGATATCTGAAAAAGCACAGTTAATGTCATGTTTTTGTGTAAAATACATACACATTTTGGATCCAAGGGCTTTTAGGTTGTAGAAAAATTATTCTATATTAAGACATTGTGGGTAGCTGACCTAACATGTAAATGAAACATTACAAAATTACAAACAAAAAAAATTGCAAATACATTTGATTTATAGCATTTCGGAACTCTGCAATATACTCAACATACATAGATGTGAAATTGCCTTGCCTTTCCCAAAACGAGTATGTCTCACAAAAAGGATTAATATTATGTAGAACAGTAGTCTAGCCACCCCTGAAATAGCCACCCCTCAGAATAGTGAAATGTACAATGTGGGATAACAAAGGCACATATAACAAACACGAAAAAGTTGTACATTTTACTATAAGGCAAAATTCTACAAGAGCAGTGTGTGAATGCTAACATTCATTTGACCTCTCTAGTACAAAACCTGCACACTCACATTTTAATGTGAAACAATTTCACCTAGGACTTGAATTGGGAAGGTAAACAAAAACAAATATCATGCTATCTTGGCCAAGGCATGCAGAGGCACAGCCAACCTTATGTTGAAACCTACCCATTCCTCTTTTTAACACAATCAAAACATAGACTCAAAATGTTACAGACTCCTTTTTAGTGGTCTGACTATTCAAATTAATCCCCCAAAAGGCTCACACCTTAAACTTTTCCATTGAGATCAAAAGAGCTCAGAAGGAAATTATTGAGAGGTCCATGCTGGTGTGGGAACTGAAAATGTCTGGTTACATTTAGAAAGCATGAATATCACAATAACCCAGGATGGCATGGAGCTCTCTCCCACAGACACACACACACACACACACACACACCCCTCCCCTGCTCCAACCTTCCATTGACTAGCCTGTTTTGTGCTCTGTGCAGTTTCGCACTCCCTCACTATTGAGCTAAAGCACACAACACAAGAGCCAAGTCTAATCCGAGCCAAGCGTAGTCAGTCAGTACAGAGGAGGGATTGAATGGGATGCAGGAGTGGAGCAGTAAGAGGTACTTACCTATGAAGCTGTGAGTTGTAGTGCTGGTATGCGTCAGGCGAAGAGTGGATGGATTGGTGCCTCTCCACGGTTCTCAGCCGAAGACTTGACATCCTTACGGGAGAGGATCTTTTTCCTCTTTGTCCCTCCCTCCTTCCCTCTGACTCATTCCCCCGTCTCCTCCCATATGTCCCATTCCCTCCCAACCCTCTCTCCCCCTATTCACTTCCCCTTTCTCTCTAACACACTTTCACCACTTCTCCTCACCCTCCCACGGTTTAGGTGTGTGTGTGTGTGTGTGCGTGCGTGCGTGTGCGTGTGTGTGTGTGTGTGTGTGTGCGTGTGTGTGCATCTGTGCATGTGTATAGAGGGCCTGAGTCAGAGACAGTAGAAACTGAGACCCTCAACTCATTGGTTTCTTCTGGTTGGAGCGGGCAACATTGGGCAGAAAAACCTGAGCAATGAGTCTCCTGAGCATTGGTGTCAATAAGAGTAAATAACTAAATTTGAACTAATATCTCTGGAGTATAATTTGTGTGAGGATCTACCTGAAATCTAATTAATTTGGCTAAGGGTTCTGAGCATTTTGAAGCAAAAAAGAAAGTTTTCCATCCAGGCGAGTTGCAGGAAACATTTTTTTCTCTCAACCTGCTCTGCAAATGTTTCGGAGCTCTGGTCCACTTGCCATCTCATAGCAACCAAATCAGAGCAGTAGGTAATAGTGATGTTCAGTTTGCAAACAAATCTGTATTTTTTAACAACTCTGTTCAGTGATTTGAGTGAGTCGATTCTCCTTTCTGAGTGAATCATTCTTTTTCCTCTTGCTGAACATGCACCTTATAATAGAGTTGATGAGCTGTTTGTGAAAATAACTGATAAATTATTCTAAATTATTTAAAAAATCGGATTCTTTCAATTGTATGAGACAGAAAGAACCGATTCAGTAAAAAAAGCCAATTTCCATCACTAGTAGCTAACAGCTAAAGTAACCAAAGCTGCCAAACTACATTTTTTATTTGTTTCACTTTGTTTAACAAGCTGTTGGGTGTAGCTTTTTAACTAGCTTCATTAGCAAGCTATCCTAGCTTAGCCCAGCACACACCCACTTAGGCAAACCAGATATGCTGGACACTTTTTTCAATGGGGAGGTCCCACAGTCTGCAATCTCATTGGTCATTGGATCCATAGGCTATATGCTGGTAAAGTCATTGCATCATAGTCATGACAAAGAAAGTATCAACAAGCCGTCTGGAGACAAAGCAAAGCTTATATTGGAATTTCCATAGAAAACTAGAAATATGGATATTTTAGCTAGTTTGTTGAGCATGATAAGATTATAATTTGATGTTTTGGAGACATGTGTTCTGGTGCAGTAATGTAGCTTATGTGACCTATGAGTATACATAGCTGAAAACCGATGTTTGAAAATATATTTTGGGGTGAACAATATTCAATTTCATCACAGTACGAGCAAGTTTGGCTGCCAAATATCACAATTTTCATGTCAGTATTACAGCGCTACACACTTCTTTGTGTCTCACAGTGTTCCATGTATCAGTGTATTCCGTGACACATAAAATTATTGATTAGCGATAGCAGAAGCTTCATGAAGTGCCAGTGAAAGTGAGAGTTGAATATGCAGAACATTATTTCAGTCAAGAGGATAAATCAAAACATGAACTATGAATTCTATTTTTGCTATAATCTGTTCAAAAGTTTCTAATTTTCTGTCAAACTCTTGAATAATCGAGCATTAATCTCTGTGTCACAACTCTAAAGATGGTCACTATTGTCTCTCCCTGCATTAAAAGACTGATTTCCATGTTGGACACTTAAGAGAATTTGTGACATATGAAACATTTGTGTCTCCTGTCAGCTAGTGATGTGCAGTTTGTCATTGATTCATTCTTTTTGAATGAATCTTTTTATTAACTCAAGTGAATCGATTCGCCTTTCAGAGTGATTACTTATTTTTCTCCTTGCTGAAATTGCAGTCAAATCATGCACAGCCACCTTTGAGACATTTGCTTCTCGTGTCAACTAGTGATGTGCAGTTTGTGAATGATTCATTCTTTTTGCATTCTCACATAGGTATCTCTCTTGTCCAGGTGGGATAGGGCAGTGTGCAGGGTGAGAGCAATGGTGTCATCTGTGGATCTGTTGGGACGGTATGCAATCTGAAGTGGGTCCAGTGTGGCAGGTAGTGTGGAGTTGATGTGGGTCTTAACCAGCATCTCAAAGCACTTCACAATGACAGAAGTGAATGCAACAGGGCGATTAAGTCATTAAGGTAAGTTACCTTGGTCTTTTTGGACACTGGAACGATTGTGGTCACCTTTAAACAGTTGGGGATTACAGACTGGGATAGGGAGAGGTTGAATATGTCTGTGAAGCCATCTGCTAGCTGCTCAGTGCATGCTCTGAGGACGCGGCCAGGGATGCTGTCTGGGCCAGCTGCTTTGCGGGTGTTAACATGCTTAAAAGCCTTAACCACGTCAGCCGCAGTGATCAATAGCACACTGTCCTCGCAGGTAGTGGAAGCCTTTGTGGGGGGGCTCCTTGTTGCTTCCCTCAAACCAAGCGTAAAAGGAGTTGAGCTCGTCAGGAAGCGAAGCATCAGTGCACATACTGCCAGGTATTCCCTTATAATCCATAACACATATTGAGCTCTGTGGAAATTAGGCATTAAGTGTAGGCTTAATATTGGCTACTGTAATATCGAGTATTGTAATAATATGAGGCGCTGGTGTGCACAGCAGTGGACATTCGTTTAGTTTTACTAACAAATGTATCATTTTTTTCCAACTTGAGGTTGTATTTGGTTCAATGGGACCCGTGACAAACCGAGTTTCACACCCCTGCTGTTGACAAACACAAAGAAAACAAACAATGCTTTATTTGCCATGCAATCAATTGTCAATCAATTGTTGGAATGTGATATTCATTGGGTTAGGGTAGGATTGTCCCATGGATCCCACTTGTGTTGCATAGCTGTCGTTCTGTTTATACTTTTCAAAAATGACAATGAGCAAAATTGATGTTGGACAACAATGGAATGTTCATGATGTAGCTTTATTCTGTCAACGCAAAAGAACATTTTGCAGAAGCTTTTCCAGCCTACTGGAAAAAAAACAACTTCTGTCAAGATGTTCTAGTTAAAGGGAGATAGTCAAGTCAAACTCAACTCAACTTAAATCAAGATACAGCCATGCATTTGTAGATCATTCTCCATGAACACACACAATTTTAGTGCCAAAATTCTGTCAACAAATGATCTGCAAATGAAGATTTGACAACTATAACGTGAAAGTGTAGAAATGATACTTAGACTACGCAATGCTTTTATTTATAATTTTGACTTGACTTAATTTTTATTTACACACCATGATGTTTGTTTGCATATGTGCATTTACTGACAATTCTTTGTACATATTTACAAATCATTTAGCATTTATTGAAATATGTTTTACGAATACAAATCAAGAGGTGTTTGTTTGTGGATAGTACATTTACATTACATTTATGGTATTTAGCAGACACCTTTATCCAAAGCGACTTACAACAAATACATTTGTCTAAGTAAGTGAATCATCTATCCATCAGTCATCAAAAGAAAAAATTATCTATGCTAGGACCAGGGGCCATTAGTAAATTATATTTGTGCTTTGTGGTTTTTGTTTACTGATCATGGTACAGATTTGTGAGTTCCATTATTTACAATAATGTTGTCATTAATCTATCTCCATATACAAGGAACTACACCACATTAGGACTTGGTTTGACTTGTTTGTAAGTCATTTTGATGGATTTTATGATTGAATGGAATCCTATACATGAATACAAGAATAACAACAACTAAATAAGTAAGAGTAAAAACTCTCTGGGGTAACAAGATAGTAAGAATAGCATGTGTGAAAACATGATCACACATCAAACAACAATGTCAAAAAGGTGAAATCCTCCTTTCAGACACACAGTAACGGTTCTAATTATGGTTATAGTTGATTATTGTAGTTTAAACTTAGTCGTGGCATTAGTAGTAGTCTAGTCATCACTTAACTGGACAATCACACAAACACACACACAGGTTTGAACTGATCTTGACAGGTAAAAGGTCTACTTTCCAGTCCAAGCGAGAGGGAGACCCCCCACCCCCATATCTCCTGCTTTTACCCCTTCAGTCCCACAGCAAGCTTGCACACTGCATCATACCCTGTTTCCATAGTGACTCTTCCCCCCTCTCAGGCTTGGTATAATGAAGGTAATGAAGGGAACAGGGTGGGTGGGGGGCATAGAGCGGAAGAGCAAGAGAAGAGGGAGGGGAGTGTGAGAGCTGGAGAAATGAGTAGGAGAGGGTGGAAAGGAGCTATGGAATGCAGAGAGGAAGAGGGGAGAGAGAGGAGGGAATGTGGGAATATACAGTAGAAGAAAAAGTCAAAGATACTTGTAGAAAAGGCAAGCTTAGGGCCTCAACAATGCTTCTCACTTAAAATCCTATTTGGTGCCGTCATTTTTCACTTAATCTCAGTGTACTGTACTGTATAGATGATATACCGTAGATATTTAGTTAGAAAGACAAGGTAAAAGGTATTGGCCTTATGTATATCACGTGACCCTGCCTGTCTTTGACATACAGTTAGGTCCATATATTGGACTCTGACACAATTTTTGTTATTTTAGCTGTTTACCAAAACATATTCAAGTTACAGTTATATAATCAATATGGGCTTAAAGTGCAGCCTCTCTGCTTTAATTTGATGGTATTCACATCCAACTTGGAGGAAGGGTTTTGGTCCCTTGAAAAAGAGGGGGCTACTCTTTTATATGTAGCCCCCTCTTTTTCAAGGGACCAAAAATAATTTGACAATTGACTCAAAAGCTGTTTAATAGACAGATGTGGGCTATTCCTTTGTTATTTCTTTATCAATTAAGCAGGTAAAAGGTCTGAGTTGATTCCAAGTGTGGCATTTACATTTGGAAGCTGTTGCTGTGAACGCACAACATGTGGTCAAAGGAGCTCTCAATGCAAGTGAAACAGGCCATCCTTAGGCTGCAAAAACAAAAAAATCCATCAGAGACATAGCGGCAACATTAGGAGTGGCCAAATCAACAGTTTGGTACATTCTGAGAAATAAATAATGCACTGGTGAGCTCGGCAACACAAAAAAGCCTGGACGTCCACAGAAGACAACATCGGTGGATGATCGCAGGATCCGTCACATGGTGAAGAAAAACCCCTTCACAAGATCCAGCCAAGTGAAGAACACTCTCCAGGAGGTAGGCATATCATTATCCAAGTCTACCATAAAGAGAAGACTTCACAAGAGCAAATACAGAGGGTTCACCACAAGGTGCAAACCATTCATAAGCCACAAGAATAGAAATGCCAGATTAGACTTTGCCAAAAAACATCTTAAAAAGCCAGCCCTGTTCTGGAACAGCATTCTTTGGACAGATGAAACGAAGATCAACCTGTACCAGAATGAAGGGAAAAAAAAGTTTGGAGAAGGCTTGGAACTGCTCATGATCCGAAGCATACCACATGATCTATAAAACACGGTGGAGGCAGTGTGATGGCATGGGCATGCATGGCTTCCTATGGTATTGGGTCACTTGTGTTTATTGACGATGTGACAGAAGACAGAAGCAACCGGATGAATTCTGAAGTGTTTAGGGATATACTGTCTGCTCAGATTCAGCCAAATTCAGCAAAGTTGATTGGATGGCGCTTCACAGTACAGATGGACAATGACCCAAAACATGCTGCGAAAGCAACCCAGGAGTTTTTTAATGCAAAGAAGTGGAATATTCTGCAATGGCCGAGTCAATCACCTGATCTCAACCCGATCGAGCATGCATTTCAGTTGTTGAAGACAAAACTAAAGGCAGAAAGACACACAAACAAACAACAACTGAAGACAGCTGCAGTAAAGGCCTGGCAAAGCATCACAAAGGAGGACACCCAGCATTTGGTGATGTCTATGGGTTCCAGACTTCAGGTCGTCATTGCCTGCAAAGGATTCTCAACAAAGTATTAAGAAATGAACATTTTATTTATGATTATGCTAATTTGTCCAATCCTGAAAATGGGGGACTGTGTATGAAAATGGCTGCAATTCCTAAACGTTTCATACAATATTTTTGTTCAACCCCTTGAATTAAAGCTTAAAGTCTGCCCTTCATTTGCATCTTGAATGTTACATTTCAAACCATTGTGGTGGTGTACAGAGCCAAAATTATGAAAATTGTGTCACTGTCCAAATATTTCCGAACCTAACTGTAAAACAGACAAGCTCACTACAGGTTGAGTCTGTCTAACTCCAAACCCTTCTCTGTGCTGTGAGTTATCCAAGGAATTAGTGGCTGGAATGATTGACAGCCAGACAGTTCATTAGGAACCTGTGTATTTCTGTGCCCTGAAGCTCTCGATTTGGCCAATTACTGCCTCAGGCCATCAAGACAGGGCACTGAAGGATGATGCAAGTCCAGGTGCTTCTCTCTCCCACCTGTACTTACAGAGAGAGCATCAATGCACAAACAGAAATTCCATGGAATTCAGTTGAATAAAACATAACAAAGGCTACATGTTTTAATTGCTCAGAAATGACTCCCTTACATTATTCTAATACATAGTTTTAAGTGTCTACCTGCACAGAGAGTCTAGTTGTAATAGTTTTCACAATGGTTACCCAAAAACATTTTATAATTTAATTTGACATTGGGGAGAAATAGCTACTGTGTGAATACCGTTTTGAGTTTTGATTGAATTTAGGTCACAGATTAAGGGACATAGGGTAACGTAGGGATAGAGACTGTGAAAGACAGGGAGACTTGAGTATAATTTATGATTGGAGAGCCTCGCTTCATTAACTTGCAAGATACACTCACCGGCCACTTTATTAGGTACACCTTGCTAGTACCGGGTTGGACCCCCTTTTGCCTTCAGAACTGCCTTAATTCTATGTGGCATAGATTCAACAAGGTGCTGGAAACATTCCTTAGAGATTTTGGTCCATATTGACATGACAGCATCACGCAGTTGCTGCAGATTTGTTGGCTGCACATCCATGATGCAAATCTCCCATTCCATCACATCCCAAAGGTGCTCTATTGGATTGAGATCTGGTGACTGTGGAGGCCATTGGAGTACAGTAAACTCATTGTCATGTTCAAGAAACCAGTTTGAGATGATGTGAGCTTTGTGACATGGCACGTTATCCTGCTGGAAGTAGCCATCAGAAGATGGGTACACTGTGGTCATAAAGGGATGGACATGGTCAGCAACAATACTCAGGTAGGCTGTGGCATTTAAACGATGCTCAATTGGTACTAAGGGGCCCAAAGTGTGCCAAGAAAATATCCCCCAAACCATTAGATATTTGTGTTAACGAGCAGTTGAACAGGTGTGCCTAATAAAGTGGCCGGTGAGTGTAGATAACCTCCTTGCACGAATGACAGAATATCTCCTAGATTTGGCAAAATCAAGTTGATTGTAGTAGATACAGTAGCAGATCAGCTCCTGAATTACAGGAAGATGAAGAGTGGACATTTTTTAAGTATCAAGTTATCTTAATGGGAACCAACATATGGTTTTCAAATGTCCTTATCTCCTCTCATACTGCTTGTTGTAGTCATCACAAATTCTCTCTACCGAAGCTCTGGGCAACGATCTGTGAAGGACACTGAAGTAGTAGTACCACACTAAGTAATATTTGTGCAGGTGCCCTCCCCCAAAATATATTTTGTTATTGTTACTGTAAGAGCATTCAGTTTCGTTTCATCTTAACCTGTGGCAGAAACATTGGTGCTACATAATAATTGGCATTCATAATCATAATTTGGACAAGGGTCTGGCATTCTTCATGCAATTCTACATAGTTTTAACACTAGATTGTTTAACACTCGATTTAACTTCAAGATGCACATGGACCAAAATATCAATTAAACAATATGAGGGTTAATTCACTGTAATACCTTGGATGAAATGATGACTTTGACCTATAAAATATTAATTTTAAAAACATAAATCACATTTTAACATAAATTACAATCATTAAAATTACATTAAAATATACAATTAATATCAGCTCACAAATTGAGATGCAGATATGAGCTTTTGTAAAACAACATATTTTAAGCCTGTCCATTAGAATTGCTCAACGATGGTTGAAACGATGGCTTTGCCAAGGTGAAATACCTCAAATAAAATGTGTGAAAAAGGCAAGTTTGACTCGCTACTGCCATGGTCGCGTCTTATCCGTCGTTCAACCATGAACCTTTTAAACCCTAACCCACTGTAGTTGTGTGGAATAATAATAATATGGAATAAAGATCCAGGCATTAGTGTAAATTTCAATTCTAAAAGGCCTTTATTTAGCAGGCTTAGAACATAAAAAAACACCCAAAGACCATAAAAAAACATCCAAAGACTTCATAGAAAAATGTTACATTCTTCCCTCAATGCTGAATGATAGATAGAGAAAGAGGTAGAGAGAGAGAGAGAGAGAGAGAGAGAGACAAGGACAGATCACATGATCAGTTTACTGTACTCACAAACACCTAAAGCTGTGACCAAGACAACAAGGCAAAGAGAGAAGAGAATTAATCTGTGCTCTACTTAGGTTTTATACCCGACTTCCAGCCAATTTAAATTAGAAGCTGTTTGCAAGGAGAACCAATGAGATCTATTCCATTCCATTCAATTCACATTACCACATTCTTGAGTCCTTGTAAAAGACCACAGCCATTTGTTCCATTGATGGAAGGGTCATTTGAAGATACTGTAGGGGCAGAATTGATGTTTTCCCCCTTTATCTTCAGTTGTTTGTTTTTAGGTATTTTTGCCTAAAATGTTATCATCAGGAAAATAAATGCATGTTCAATTGGATTTAAATCTGAAGATTGACTTGGCCAGTCAAGAACTTTCCACTTTTTGGTCCTGAAAATCTCCTTAGTTGCTATGGCAGTGTGTTTTGGGTCATGATTTTATTGTATGATGAAATGCAATCCAATGAATTTGGAGGCTTTTTCTTGTGCTCAAGCAGACGAGATGTTTCTGTACACTTCAGAATTAATCCTGCTGCTGCCGTCAGTAATTACATCATCAATTAAGACAAGTTAGCCAGTTCTAGTGGCAGCTATACATGGCCAAACCATAACATCATATTTCACAGATGAGGTGAAATGCTGAGGTAGGTATGCTGTAAATCTTGGGCAGATCCTTTTTTTCTCCAAATGTTCCACTTGCCATTACTCTGGTACATGATAACATTCATCTTATCTGTCCACAAGGCCTTTTTCCAGACCTCTGGAGGATTTGTAGGTACTTTTTAGTTAAATGTAACCTGACCATCCTTTTTGAGGATAACTAGTGGTTTGCACCTTGTAGTGAAGCCTCTGTAGTTTGGCTGGTGACGTATTCTGCAGATGGTAGTCTCTGACACATGCATGCGTACCTCCTGGAAAGTGTTCCTGATCTGTGGGGCAGCTGTTGGGGATTTTCTAAATTATGTTGAGCATTCTTCAGTCATGCACTGTAGAAGTCTTCTTTGGCTTACCAGCCTGTTTACAGTTGCTGAGCTCACCGGTGCTTTTTATTTTTTATTTTTAATGATGTTCCAAACTGTTGATTTTGGCAAGCCTAAGGTTTTGGCTATGTTTCTGATTTTTCAGCCTAATAGTGGCTTCCTTGACTTTCATTGACATCTCTTTTCTCCTCATGTTGACAGACACTAAGTCTATCAATACTAAACATTGACAGCTCTCTTATGCCTGCACAAATGATGTGATGGAACACACCTGACTAACCAAAAACACCTGTCAAGCCATTTGTCCCAATACTTTTGGTGCCCTGAAATAGGGGGACTATGTGTTTCATTTCTTAATGGTGAAACCAATAGGTACACAATTTCTTTCAAATAAAAGCTGAGAATCTCTACTTTAACCTCAGAGTAATTGCTTGATTTCAAATCCAAACCTTTGGATTATAGAGCCAAAAGATGAAAAAAATGTTTCACTGTCCCATTATGCAAGGCACTGTATATACAAAAGTCATTTGTTGACAGGGTGGTTCTTCATTTCCGGGTCTGGCTTTAGCGTCTCACCACTACCATCCATAGGGTTAGGGTTAACCCTAACCCTAACGGCCCATAAACTGCCAATTCAAAAACAAAACTGACACCTACGCATTTGAATACATTTTTATTGATTGCTGCCTTAAGTATGTTCACAATATAATTGTTCAATAATTAGTACCTTAACACTCTCAATAACAGGGAACGTAAAACGTCTAGAAAGAGTGTGCCTCAGTGTTTTCTTCACAGGCACCTCACAGTGAAAACTAATACCCAGTATAACCATTCTATCCCTAGAGGGCCTCCGTACGTCCCCCCTCACTACCCCGCTATCCAGATAAATTAAAGGAGACAGCCTTAGTCAGGAGTCGACACCAACAGGCAATTAAAAAGGAATTAAGAGTGTGTGGGGGGGAAATCGGATATAATATGCGATGGCTCTTAAATGTCAATGTTATTATTGTGTTGTTGTTTTTCCATTCTTCTGCTGCTTCGCCTGTTTTCAGGAGTGGGGTCTGTAATAGGACAGACTTAATGAAGCCGCCTAAGCTGGGGAGGGTTTTGACACGAGAGGCGAGAGGCGCTGCCCCTACCCTTCCTCAGAGATGCCTCGGCTGAGGCTATTTGCTATCTTTTATTGTGCCTGTCTAGTACATGCATGTCATCTGTGCTCATGATGTTGTTTCTTTCTGCATATTTGCTTGTCTGTTTGTCAGTGTTTCCATTGTTGGTGTGTGTGTGTAACTTTTGTCTAGTTTTCTGTCTGTCAACACACAGTGCCCTGCGTAAGTCATGGGACAGTAAAGCATTTTAAAATATTTTGGTTCAATACAAATGTAGTTTACGTAAGTTCAGGCAGGACACTTAGAGTCAAATGGCGACGGACAACTTATTTCCTGTATGCAAAACACATCACATGTTCAAGGCTTAAAGGAGCAGTTATGCAGCACTCCACCATGGTTAAACAGTGTTACGCCACTGGCTATGAGAGTTATACTTATGGGTATCCTCTTACCTTCATCTGGTTGGGATCTGATCTCTGGACCCAACTTTGGATGTTTTCAACAAGGAAATCGAAAAGGTTTACCACCGGAAACATCAATGGCGGTTTAGGGTTCTTGTCAGCTAGTATGGTTCGACTTAACACTCGCTAGCTGCCACAAGTGGGCTGCATTCTCAATATGTTGTTGCCGGGAGATCACTCCCCCCATGGGCGTCAATCCTTATGACTCAGATAGGATATTCCTGCCACGTTCGTGCTGTCAAGACCCGACAAGACATGCAGGCCCGACCGGCGCCACCATTTGCCTCTCTCCTGTCTAGTGTTGTGCCCTGGCGGTCCAATCGAAAGGGAAGTTAAACATTATCTTCTCTTTCAGGTTGAGTTCTGAGTGTTACACACGCCGGTAGGCTACAGCAGAGTACAGTGCGGGAGATACGTAGTGAAATGGTTATTAGGTCTTTCAGTATGTTCAATAGCTCATGTGAGCGTGCGGTATTCAATCAGTTCTAAAGTTTTGGGGTTCTTTATTTAGGGTCTGACTTGCTCGGTTGGTGTTTTCTAGCTCAACAATGTAACTGTGGGTTCTGGATTTGCTTATGTTGGGCATAAATAGTGGTAAACGACAGAGCTAGCTATTAAACAAAGAGGGCTGACCAGCAGATAGCAGTGCGTCTTTATGCTAGCACCATTGTTTTCAGTTTTTCATGGTTACGCTCATGTTGTAGGATTGATGCTTCATGTGACATTGACTGTGTTCGGCGACATGTGAAATCATCATGTAATCTTTTTTATTCCGCGTTGTAACGGTACTGGGCTAGAAATGGCTCAATTATCCTGTACTTGCAGGAAGCATGTTTGTCTCAGCAAGTGAACTCGGGGGTCTATATTATTAGGGAGGATGTGCTCAGATGAGACTAATTTTAATTTGCACTCAGTGGTTACACTTGTGCATGATGGTTGTCTGTCGTCATGTGGTTACAGTGACAACATGTGAGGCTGAGGCAACATGTTGATTTAACAAGTGTTGATTTGTGCTATTAATCTGACAGGCTGCGCAATCAGCTCGTGATTCTACTTGTTGTTCTCTCTGGTGCTGGGCTGATATTAGTTTTTGAAGTACCTGTAGTTGCAGAAGCAGGTACTAGTTCTTCAGGATGGTGTTAACACTTTCGACAATGGGATGTTGAGTTACAGGTACTTAGTAGTAGGTTAGAATTTAAGTCATCCTTTGGAGTTTTGCAGGTTGCGTGCGTTGGTCAACACAGCAGCTATGTTACCCTTCCTCGAGTGGATAGGAGTTAAAGAGTACCATTCCATATAAATAATACACGTCAGTCCGTTTCTGCATTGGAATTCATCAGTATTACTTTCACAGTATGCGGAAGGGTTAGACAGGATGCTAGTGAACCTGCCGGTTTTTGTATCTGTTTGTTAACTTATGTTATGTTTGATGCAGGGTGTTGTCCAACATGCGTTAGTTACTTGCTGTGTGTAGTTTGGTTTCATTTCACAGTCTTTGTCTAGACATGTGCCGTAGAGTTGCGATGCTGCTCTCTATTCGTTATGGCGTCTTAACAATCTTGGTTCAGAGAATGATGCGAATTATTATCCTGCTCAAGGTGAATGGATGTTAGCCTGCCAACATGCCTTGCCCCCATTTCAGCTATGGTCTTAACTAAATGTGTTGCTTTCTAGGTGTCCAAGACTGCTCTATACATGTGAATGGGGTAGCAGAGACGACAAAACGACAGCCTTCTCTAAAGCTCAGATGGCAGCATTCAGTCCGGTGGTGCATGATTCCTGCATTTAGATTGTTCGGGAGTCCTATATTTGTCTCTTTAATGGATTAAGAAAACGCAACTTTAGCAATGATAAATGTTTTCTTTTTCTCTTCTGCACAGCTGGTATCCTCAAGAAGAGGTTGTTTAAGTCACTATGTTGATTCAGTCACTGAGTTGTCTTACTAGGTGTTTCTCACGGCTGCATGGGCTCTACAGTGTGGTGAATACACTACTTGTAATAATTTCTTCAACCTTATGATTCTCACACTCTGATTTGGGAATGGACAAGCATTTGTTTACATCATTCTCAAACACTTTATTTAGTTTAATAGAGGTAGCAGACGAACTCCATTGTAATTCTCAAGTAATAGGTGCTTGTATCCCTGTCTCTTCTATGTCCTGCTATTTGCAATGCCGACCACAAACGATGCCTACAAACCAATGTTCATCATCGAGAAGGGAAAACCTATGACCAGATGCTGGTTCGTGTGCAGCTCCTGCACCATGTGAGCTAAATCCGGGAACATACACACTTCACTCCTTCTGCATTGCCGCTGCCACCTCAGCGGCATCACCTTTCTATGTCTCGATGGCTACATGATGAAGATGGAAGATGGTTCTCAGCATCATAGAATGTTAAGGTAGATTAAATTCAAAGACCATGTCAAGCACAAGCGCTGACGAGCTGGAGACCAGAGCAAACGCCATCTCTTAAGGGCTGTTACAAAGAAGCCCTGTAATACAGATACAAAGGACACAGGGGAGTCACTGGGCTACATGGGTATTGGTGTATAGTGAGGTCACATAATGCTAGAATGACCCGTCTCATTCAGGATGCAAGTCATTCGTTCCTGCTCTGAAGAAGATGCAGGGGGACACCGGGGCAATACCACAGACACATAGTTTTAGATCGACATAATGCTAGAATGACCTCTGTCTGATCCAGGATGCAAAAGTTAATTCAGCCCTGCATTGAAGAAGGTGCAGGGGGACACTGGGAGGGTTTTTCCTGATACACATAGGTCACATAGTTGCATTGGTGTTGGATGGTTCTGTTGTTGGGTTTTGAGAAGTTATTGGCCTTATGTTATTTTGTATTTTATGTTGTTAAACTTCAGGCGGAGAGCTGTACATCATCCAATACATGAGTCATCCAATTACGCCAAACCTAATGTACTACCATTTCATTAAACAATATTAAACCGATGTAAGTGTCCTGACTGAAATGAAGTTCACGTAATTTCAGGTGGGGCACTTTAAGTCGAACAGCGTAGATGGACAGCTGATCTCACGTATGCAAAACACATCACATGTTCACGGGACAAGGTTTAAAATAGCCGAGTTATGCAACACTCCACCATGGTTAAACAGTGTACCCCACTGGCTATGAGAGTTATATTTATGGGTCATCCTACCCACCGCCCCAGCCCCCACCCGCCTAAGTATGTCCATTATTACTCTTGCGTAGACTAGCAGTGAACTAGTGGCATTATGGACAGAGCAATGTACTACAAACCAAAAAGTGTCATAAAGACCAATGTTTATTCAATTGCAGTTCATGGAGAAAGTACCCATATAGTTTATGTAAAGCATTCAAGTTCCACTAATGTAATGACATTATTTTGATTTCTGTTATTTTACTTCTCTTTGGTTAGGAATCAATGGGCAACCTTGTCACATAGTTGTGTAATGACCGTCAAATGCAGATTTTAAAAAAACTTGTATTTACGCAATTAGACAACATTTTAAAAACAATTATGCTTTCCTGTGAGATGGTCTGATGCAAAAAACTATGTTAATGTTAATACATAGTTTTTTTCTAAAATGCCCATGGGGTGTAGTCAGATATTGGGGCGGCAGGTAGCCTGGAGGTTAAAGAGGCCGGCCCGCCAGCAATCGGAAGGTTGCTGGTTCGATCCCCGCTCCAGGAGGGATCTGGATGTGAACTGGTGACTGGAGGGTTGCTGGCACCAGGTTGCTGGTCCCTACCACTGCCGTTGTGCCATTGAGCAAGGCACTTAACCCCGAATTGCTCCAGGGGCGCTGACTTGGCTGACCCTGTGCCCAGAGCCCAGCGCTCTGTTCTCCCTGGGGGGGTGTGCACGTGTGTTGTCTCGGAGGGGGAGTGTGCAGTGCGTGTGTGTTGTCTCGGGGGGGGGGGTGTTTGCAAAAAGACCCATTCCAACAATTGATGTGAATTGACTGCATGGCAAATAAACAGTCTTTCTTTCTTTCAGATGTTTCCTTACCTTAAAAGTAGTTTATGGGCCAGGAGAAATTATAATCCCTGACTTCAGCTAACTTTAGCCACCACTAACAAGGGAGTGATGGGGGACAAATATATAAAGTTGTCCCCCGATTTATGGCCAAATCACATCTGATTCAGTTGTTATGGCTATTTAGAAAAAACTAATCATGGTTATTCATCTGAATTACAATTATCTGTGTTATCTAGTGCTGAGCTGGAACATATGCTTGTAGCTCCAGATTCTGAGTTGAATGTCCCTGGTCTAGATACAATTACATGTCAGTGATGGATATTTTTTCTCATCTTGTCTTAGAGAACTTTCTCACCTGTTTGATAATGATATTTGCTCCTGGCTACTGTGACATTGGTCAGGAGTAACGGCTAGGGGTTGTACCCTCCTGTCACCATCCATCCATGCATCTAGATCGGACAGGCCGTTGCTCTAGTGGCGACCAGTGGCTGTACGTCTCTTTCTTCTTTTGTTTTGTTTGTTTGTTTCTTTTTCGTATGTGCAACACAAATAGTCTAAATCAGGAATTTCAAGTGCTTGATCATCGGTATTTGATAAAAGAACAATGACATGGTTACAACTGCTGGTGTTGGGAACTATACTCACTAAACACTTTATTAGGAACACCTATACACTTTCTCATGGTGGAGGTGGTGTAATGGTGTGGGGAATGTTTTCTTGGCACACTTTGGGCCCGTTCATCAATCAACACTTGAATGCCACAGCCTATGAGTATTATTGCTGACCATGTGCATCCCTTCATGGCCACAATTTACCCATCTGCTAATGGCTACTTCGAGCATGATAATGCACCATGTTGCAAAGCAAAAATCATCTCAAACTGGTTTCATGAACATGACAATGAGTTCAGTGGTCTTCAGTGGCCTTCCCAGTCACCGGATCCAAATCCAATAGAACACCTTTGGGATATGGTACAACGGGAGATTCACAGCTTGAAAGTGCACCTGAAAAATTAGCAGGAATTTTGTGATGCAATCATGTAGACCTTTTTATCTGCCCAGAGAGTTCACGTCAACTGTTATCACGGCAGCCTATATCCCCTAATGCTAATGCTAAGATTGTTATGAAAGAACTGCATACTGCCATTAGCAAACAACAGACTCTGCATCCCGAGGCAGCCTTCATTGTCGCGGGTGACTTCAATCACTCCAATTTAAAGACTGTACTGCCCAAATTCCACCGAAATGTCTCATGCCCCACCAGAGGAGACAGGACATTGGACCAGGTATACACTAGCATGGCTGATGCTTACAAAGCCGTTCCCCTCCCCCACCTAGGTCAATCTGACCACCTCTCATCGTTCCTACTGCCCAAGTACTCAGCACTCATCAAACGGGTGAAACCTACAGTGAGGACAGTCAAGGTCTGGCCAGAGGGTGCTGACTCAGCGCTCCAGCAGTGTTTCGGAAACACTGACTGGGGTGTGTTTGCCACACAGGCCACCCATGACTCCCACACGGACATTGATTCATATGCCTCCTCTGTTTTGGACTACATCAATTCCAACATCAATAGTGTCACCACACTCAAATGGATCACCACTTTCCCCAATCAGAAGCCATGGATGAACAGTGAGGTCCGACTCCTGCTGAAGGCACGTGACATTGCCTTCAGATCAGGGGATGCTCAGGCCTATAGCTTATCCAGGGCTAACCTGCAGAGGGGCATCAAAAAGGCCAAGCACAACCACAAGCTGAGGATAGAGGACCACTTCAAGAACAACTCTGACCCCCGACGCATGTGGCAAGGCATCCAGGCCATCACTGACTACAAACCGACTAACACCTCACCCCTCTCCGTCGACGCCTCCCTGCCTGATGAGCTGAACCACTTCTATGGCCGCTTTGACAGGGACAACAAGGAGGTGGCCATCAAGGCTGTGCTCCCTGCGGATCACCAGCCCCTCACTCTATCTCCCACCGACGTGTGTGCGGCACTGAGCATGACTAATGCACGCAAGGCTGCTGGTCCTGATGGGATCCCCGGACGTGTCCTCAGGGCCTATGCTGTGCAGCTGACTGAGGTTTGGACTGACATATTCAACCTGTCCCTAGCCCAAGCAGCTGTCCCCGCGTGCTTCAAAACCACCTCCATCGTGCTGGTGCCAAAACACTCCACGGCAACGAGCTTAAATGACTTCTGCCCAGTGGCACTCACGCCCATCATCATGAAGTGCTTCGAGAGGCTGGTCTTAGCTCAACTCAAGACCTGTCTACCACCCACACTGGACCCCTTCCAATTCGCCTACCAGCAGAACAGGAGTACAGAGGATGCCATCTCAACGGCACTTCACTCCGCCCTGTCCCACCTCGACAAGACCAACTCTTATGTGAGAATGCTGTTCATTGACTTCAGTTCAGCATTCAACACCATCATCCCCTCCAAACTGATCTCCAAACTCAGTCAACTGGGCATCAACTCCTCCCTCTGCAACTGGATTCTGGACTTCCTAACCAACAGGCCGCAGTCTGTTAGGCTACACAATCACACCTCTTCAACCCTCACCCTGAACACCGGTGTTCCACAAGGCTGTGTGCTGAGCCCCCTCCTTTACTCCCTCTTCACCTACGACTGCACACCTGTACATGGCTCAAACACCATTGTCAAGTTTGCAGACGACACAACGGTGATTGGTCTCATCAGCAACAACGATGAGTCGGCCTACAGGGAGGAGGTCCAGCACCTAACAATGTGGTACAACGACAACAACCTGGCTCTCAACACCAGGAAGACCAAAGAGCTCATTGTGGACTTCAGGAAATCAAAAGCTGGCATACACACCCCCATCCTCATCAACGGGACTGAGGTGGAGCGAGTCACCAGCTTCAAGTTCCTGGGTGTCCACATCTCTGAGGATCTCTCCTGGACCCTCAACACCTCTACCCTGATCAAGAAGGCTCACCAGTGTCTCTTCTTCCTGAGGAGACTAAAGAAGGTCCACCTGTCTCCTCAGATCCTGGTGAACTTCTACTGCTGCACCATCGAGAGCATCCTTACCAACTGTGTCACAGTATGGTATGGCAACTGCTCGGCATCTGACCGGAAAGCACTGCAGAGGGTGGTGAAAACTGCCCAACGCATCACCAGTTCCTCACTCCCCTCCATCGAGGCTGTCCAGGGCAAACGATGCTTGCGTAAGGCACGCAGCATCGTCAAGGACATTTCTCACCCCAACCACAGACTGTTCACTCCACTCCCCTCCGGGAGGCGCTACAGGTCTCTCCGCACCCGAACCAGCAGGTTCAGAGGTAGCTTCTTCCCTGCGGCTGTCACCCTACTGAACTCGAACACTGCACCTAGGTGACAACCTACCAACCCCTGCACCCACCCCCCCCCCCCCCACCCGGACAATTGCACTATTACTGTACCACTGCTCTTACTCAATACCACTGCTCTCCTGTACATATCTGTCTATACTGTTCATAATCTGTCTATACTGTTCATAATGCACATATCCCTATATTTTCTTTAATACTACTGTTAATACACTGCACATATCTGTACATACTGTACATACCTGTTTATACTGTTCATACGGCATTCCATATTTATATTCATTCTGCTATCTACCTTAATGTTACTGTTAATACATATATACTGCTAGACTGCTGTGGGGGGACATGCAGCGTTCGGCCTGTCGAGGGAGCTACAGGACCGTGGCCGGGGTTGTGTCGGCGAGGCTTTGTTGCACACCTGCTGCAAATGAAGTCTCGTTGGCGAGTGCTTAAGATGTGTGTGCTTCTGCCATTTCAGTAGGCGAGGTGAGCTGGGAACGGCGACACGAGAGAGAGACTTTCAACGAGGCTGGAAAGCCCAAACAGTGTTGACAATTTGCTTTATGAATAAACGGGAGCGATTCCCTTACCGTGACACTGCGTCTGCCTCTGTGTACAAACGGACATTGTTACATTGGCGCCCAACCTGGGACACAGAGTGAAGGCGGAGGAAAATGGAGACGCTAGCAGCAGCAGTCTCGAGGATATCGCTCATCCTCGAGCAACAGACAATCTTGCAGCAGACCCAGCAGGCTGCGCTGGGAGAGCTGACGGCGGCGAGGGCGGCGGACCGTGCCCTCCTTCAGGACCTCACCAGGGGCATCGGGCCGGCGCCGGGGACCGGGTCGGCACCAGGTCCCCCCAAGGTCCAGCTACAGAAGATGGGGGACCTGGACGACCCGGAGGCGTTCCTCGCGGTGTTCGAGGGGACGGCAAGGATCTCGGGGTGGCCGGACCGAGAGTGGGCCTACCATCTGCTGCCCCTCCTGTCAGGGGAGGCGCAGCTCGCGGCCCACAGTTTGCCGGCGGCCGCCTGACGGGATTACACGTCCCTGGCCCGGGCAATTCGGGACCGCCTGGGCCTTACACCGGAGGAACACCGGCGCCAGTTTCGGGCCCTGGCAATGGAGGAGGGGTGCCGGCCCAGGACAGCGCGTGGCGGTGGCTGGACCCAGAAAACAACTCGGCGGAGGAGGTCGGGTACCGGGTGGTCATGGAACAGTTCCTCGCGGGGCTCCCGGCCCAAACTGCCGCCTGGGTCCAGTACCACCGCCCCCAGGACCTCAAGACCGCCGTGGGGTTGGCGGAGGACCATCTCTCCCTCCCACCGCGGGGGCCACAACGACCAACCCCGGCCCCGCGGCAGGGGGCGGGGGGCCGACGCCCAGGAGGAGCCGAGGGACCGGAAGGAGAAAGACCGGCGCCCGCCCCAAGGTCGAGATGGCAGGGGCGCACCCATCCAGAGCCGACCCCGGCCCCACAGATAGCACCTCGAGCGACAGGGGGGGTGTGTTGGCGGTGCGGACGGCCGGGCCATGTGCAGGCCGAGTGCCAGGTGATGGAGGTGGGACAGGTCGTCCGCATCGGCGACATACCGGGCCCTCCCCCCGGACCAGGAGTGGCGTATCGTGTTCCGGTAAGAATACAGCATGATACGCACCAGGCATTCTTGGATTCGGGCTGCATGCAGTCCATGATCCAGGAGCGCCTGGTTTGGCCGGGGGCATTGTTGAAGGCATCGAGGGTGCGGGTGAGGTGTGTGCATGGGGACATTCACGAATATCCGGTGGTCGCTATCGAAATTCATTTTGAGGGGAAAAAACATAGTGTACAGGCGGCGGTTAGCCCACGCCTCACGCATCCCCTGATTCTAGGTGTAGATTGGGAGGGGTTTCCTCAAGCGGTAAAGAGGGCTACCGGGATGCATGCACGACAGCTAGGGAGGTGTGAGGCGTGTAATGTGCTCTGTGCCGAGGCGGCGCCTCGCGACACTGCCGGGGAGCCGGAGCCGGCGGGGGCGCCTCACCCCGAGATTTCCCCGCCGAACTATCCGCTGCTAGGCGACTTCCCCCTCGAGCAGTCTCGTGACGAGACCCTAAGATCAGCCTTTGACCAAGTGATAGCAATTGATGGTACTTTGATACGGCCAGACACAGTGCGCGCCCACCCCTATTTTGCGATTATCAGCGACAGGTTATATAGAGTAAGTCGTGACTCACATAGTCAGGAGGAAGTAACCCAGTTGTTGGTTCCCCGCAGCCGCCGCGAAATGGTCTTCCAGGCGGCTCATTTCAACCCCATGGCGGGCCATTTAGGGTATGATAAAACACTGAACCGTATAATGGCTCGATTTTATTGGCCGGGGATTCGGGCAGAGGTGCGTAGGTGGTGCGCTTCCTGTCGTGAATGTCAGTTGGTAAATTCCCCGGCCATTCCACGGGCCCCCTTGCGGCCCTTACCATTGGTCGAGAACCCGTTCGACCGCATTGCGATGGATATTATCGGGCCATTTGACTGGAGTACACAGTGTTATCGATTTGTGTTGGTCTTGATAGATTACGCCACCCGATACCCCGAGGCAATACCACTGCGCAATATCTCTGCCAGGAGTGTAGCGCAGGCATTGTTTCAAGTCATCTCCCGCGTGGGAATCCCGAAAGAGATTCTCACCGATCAGGGCACTAATTTTATGTCACGCACCCTCAAGGAACTGTATGGCTTGTTGAACATCAAGGCGATTCGAACCAGTGTTTACCACCCGGCCACTGATGGCCTTTGTGAGCGGTTCAATCGGACCTTGAAGTCAATGATCCGGAAGTTTGTACACGAGGATAGTCGGAATTGGCATAAATGGCTAGATCCCCTGTTGTTTGCGGTGCGGGAAGACAGACCGGTCCTAGACCTTCTTAAAGAAAATTGGGAGGAAGGGTCTAGCGACAGTAAAAGTGAGATCCAATACGTCCTGGACTTGCGCACAAAGCTCCACGCCCTAGGGGCTATCTCACGCGAGCATTTGCTGCAAGCCCAGGAACCTCAGAAACGCCTGTACGACAGGGGGACTACCCTACGAGAGTTTACACCGGGAGACAAGGTGCTCGTACTGTTACCCACCTCCAGCACGAAATTACTCGCGAAGTGGCAAGGGCCGTTTGTGGTCACACGTCGCATGGGGGACGTGGATTATGAGGTTGTACGCTCGGACCGGGGGGATAGCTTGCAGGTGTATCACGTCAATCTCCTAAAAAAATGGAACGACGTGGTCACTGTTGCTCTGGCTACAGTAATTCCAGAGAGAGAGGAGTTCGGTCCGGAAGTCCCAAAATCGAAAGTTAGCACTCCGGCACTCCGGTCGATATTGATAACCATCTCTCTGCTAGCCAGGCCACGGACGTTGCAGATTTGCAGGTTAAGTTCGCCGACGTGTTCTCTCCCCTGCCCGGTCGGACTACGCTCATCGACCACCATATAGAAACACAGCCGGGTTTAACGGTGCGCACGCGTCCCTATAGGTTGCCGGTGCACAAACGAGACGTTGTGTGCAGGGAGTTGGAAGCCATGCTGGAGCTGGGTGTGGTCGAGGAGTCCCGCAGTGATTGGTGTAGCCCCATCGTGCTTGTCAACAAGCCAGATGGGGCTATACGGTTCTGTGTGGATTATAGACGGGTTAATGCGGTCTCCAAGTTCGATGCGTATCCGATGCCCCGGGTTGACAAGCTCTTGGACCGGCTTGGTACGGCTAGGTACTTCACGACATTGGATTGCACGAAGGGATACTGGCAGATTCCACTCTCGCCGGTGTCCCGGGAGAAAACGGCATTCTCCACTCCGCTCGGGCTATTCCAGTTCACCGTGCTCCCTTTCGGGTTGTTCGGAGCCCCAGCCACTTTTCAGCGCCTCATGGACTGTATTCTGCGGCCTACCTAGATGACATTGTCATTCACAGTGACACCTGGCCGCAGCATGTGCGGAGTGTGGCTGCTGTTCTGCGGTCCCTGAGGCAGGCGGGGCTGACGGCCAACCCGAAAAAGTGTGTGATCGGGCGGAGGGAGATCCGGTATCTGGGGTACCACTTGGGACGGGGGGAGGTGCGACCGCAGATTGAAAAGACTGCGGCCATCGCCGCCTCTCCTCGGCCCAAGACGAAGAAGGAGGTGAGGGCCTTCCTGGGGATGGCTGGCTATTACCGGCAGTTCGTGCCAGGGTTTTCAGAGCTGGCCAGTCCCTTGACGGACCTCACCCGGAAGGGTGCCCCGGATCCGGTCCAATGGTCGGGCCAGTGCCAGGGGTCGTTCGAGGCCCTTAAGGGAGCTCTTTGTGGAGAAACGGTCCTGTATGCGCCTGATTTTAACCTCCCTTTCTCCCTACAGACGGACGCGTCGGATAGAGGGCTGGGAGCAGTGCTGACCCAGCGCGTGGAGGGGGCCGACCGACCGGTGCTGTACCTGAGCCGCAAGCTGTCGGAGAGGGAGGGCCGGTACAGCACCGTGGAGAAGGAGTGCCTGGCCATCAAGTGGGCGGTCGGCACCCTCCGCTACTACCTGCTGGGTCGCGCTTTCACCCTCTACTCCGACCATGCCCCCCTCCAGTGGCTCCACCGCATGAAGGATGTGAACGCGAGGATCACCCGGTGGTACCTCGCGTTGCAGCCCTTCAACTTTTCGGTCGTGCACAGACCGGGGGCGCAGATGGTAGTGGCAGACTTCCTCTCCCGTGCAGGGGGGGGGAGTAGGTCGTCGGCCATCGGGTCCCCGGCCTGTGTCGGGCGGTGGGGGTATGTGAAGCTGAAGCTGGTCATCTAACCAGCGGCAAACTTCAATATAGCAGGCAGCTCCTGCTACAATGGAGAAACTCACAAGTGGATTACTTTATCGGTGCCAATATTACCAGTGAATTACTTTGTCAACCTAAAACCAGCAAACCAGCTTGGATAAAGGTCAGGAAAAGAGGAAAGAACGGTCAAGTTAGTCAAGTTAGAAGAAATCAAATGAGGCTTTAATAATACTGTAAACTTAGAGAAATGTTACATTCTACCCTCATGGTAAATGAGAGAGAGAAAGACAGAGACCACCTGATCTGTTACTGTACTCACAAACAGCTGTGACCTCTGACCAGAATATAAAGAGAAATAATCTGTTCTCTACATTCTGTTTTATACCTGACTTCCAACCATATTATTTAAATTAAGAGCTGTTTGGGAGGAGAACCAATGAGACCGTATCCTATTAATTCTATTCATATGACACCTAAGCATCAACACATTCCAAGGGCTTGTAAAACATCACAGAGAGATCACAAGGGGATCTCAAGAAGGGGGGCAGAATTGATGTCTCCCCCTTCGAAACCACTGCTAAAATGAGAGAAAGTTAAATCAAGGTATGCCCAGAGGTGGACTCCAGAGTCTGAGGAGAAACTTCAAGCATGCTTTGAGTGTACTGACTGGGACATGTTCAAGGACTCATGCTGACACATTGGTGAGCTGGCTGAGGTGATCTGCAGCTATCTCCTTCTGTGAGAGCAGTGTGGTTCCTGTAAAAACCTGCAAAAACCCAGATAATAAACCTTGGTAGCGTGTTTCCTTCCTAGAGGATAAAGGTGAGATAAAGGAGGCACACAGGAAGGTGAGGAGTGATATAAGGAAAGCAAAGGGCAAAAAAAGGGCAATAGAGGAAAAACTGACCTCTGGCACTTTTAACTCTGACAAACAATTTGCTGATGAGCTGAACTGAACTGTTTTTTTCACCAGATTTGATACAAATGATTTTAGGGCAGAAAAGGCAGACATGTGACACCATGCAAACCAAAACAAATATTGATGTTGTCTCCTGGCTTATAACAAGCAATAGAGTTACTCACAAAAGTGTTCCAAATGTCTGTCTCCCTGCGCATGGATACATCGACACATGGGAGGAGATATCATAGGATGCTCATTGAAAACAAGGTCTAAATAGACTGAGAGAATAATAACGTATCAACATATGGGTGTATCTTCAGAGGCTGGGTGCATGCTGGCTTCTGTTTACATGTAATTGTGCATTGATCATGCAAATAACTGTTATTGTCTTTCTGTCTATGTGTGCGACCCATGGTTGAAATGAGTAGGCCATTCATAACTGTAAGGTCACATCGCACCTGTGGACGTCGGTTTGGGACGACTAGTGTTAAAGCCTGGGGTTTGATGTTAGCAGGAACGTATGTAGCATAGCTTTGTGCCTGGGATTTGGGTTACATCGCATCCTAATTAGAGATGGACTGATGCTGGATTTATGGGTCCGATACCAATGCCGATTCATGGGGTGCAAAATTCACAGATAATCGAGATAACTGCAGATTTTTTTATTTACAGAATTCCTTTTTAGTACAGCTTTAATAAGAAAACAATGGCAAAAAATATGCTCTTAATACTGATTTGACAAAAATCGATTTCTCAGTAATGACCTGAAATGATCTCCAATAGAGCAACATTTATTTATTTTATGTGCACAGTTACTTTTATGCTAAACTGTAATTTCCAGTAATGGTTTATTTCAGTCCTCCCCCTCCCCATGACACAATTTATCAGGAAAAACCCAATTACCCTTTTCTATGAATTCAGAACGTGAGGCTGATGCACATATTTGGTGCTGTATCGGTGCATTATCTGATGAATATGTGCTGATAGATATTTCTAAAAGGTTTGTAAAAGGCCAATATCAGCCAATAATATGTGACACCCTTTACACAAAATCATGGTAGGATGTTCTTTTTTCAAGGGCGATGCAAAAGCTGTAGCATGGCAGTTTCCAGTGGGGTTTTCATTGTAGCATAAATATATCTTACAAGAACTAAATTGGAACAGCCAATACGTAGCCATGGTAACTTTAACAATTATATCAGTTTGGTCAGGTCAGTGCTGGTGGGCACCAGGAGTAGGCAGCATTAGCATAGCTGCTTTTCCTCAATTCCCCTCGGGACTCCATCAACATCAAAATCCTGCAGTATGTAATTGAATTGATCTACCCTCTCTCTCTCCCTCTTGGCGACACTCGGCCATCTCCACTGTTCAGGAGTGGAGTGGAAGCAGGGGGACAGAGGTTAGTGTAAAGCAGCTCATTTATATGGTAATGGCAATAGAGTCCAGGTGGTGGGCTTAGTGTTCTGACAGGATGGGGGAGGGAGAGACTGAGAAAGAGGCTAAGAAAGAGATACATGACAGAGAGAGAGAACGAGAGGGCGAGGAAGAGATGTAAAGTGATTTACGGTGCACTGATAAAGTGAGAATGTGATCAGGAGGTCGGCTTGTATCCCTCAAAGATACAGTGTCTAAAACTCTCAATGCTTCATATTGAAAAAAACACACCAGATGACCCGAGACCACTGATTCATTAGCAACAACTTCACAAGCAATGCCCAACTGTCCATCTCATTATATAGATGCTCATCTGTCTGTCTTCTCTGTATAGCTGTCTATCAAGCCAATTGCCACAATGGTCCTTCTGGTAACTTTTTTGTAATTCACAGCTTATCCTCCAGGCAAATGGATTTTCACACTTTTTACTTTAAAAGGTGCAGCATGTAGTTTTGTTCTTTGCTGCCATCTCTGACTGCACAAACAACATTTAAAAAAAGAAAAGAAAAAGTAAAATCAGTACGTAATGGCCATTGTACAACCTTTATTTTAGGTAATGCAAATGAACAACACATTGAACGTTCTTTATCATGTGAGCCGCTTGCATGTAGATTGTGTCACTGTAGTCAAGGACAGGGAGGAGAGTTGCCTGGACAATCTTCTCCCTATTGTCATATTTGGGCTCCTTTCAGGGTACAAATATGCAGATCATTGTAATCAAGATTACAGGATCTAGAGAAAAACATGCTTTTCTCCAGCTTAAGATCAATAAGCGATTTTTTAATAGAATCAACACCTTGCTGAAGGTCAAGAATAGCCTGCTGAACTGAATGGGCACAGGAGTAGACAACAGTATTATCAGCATAAAGATGGAATTTACAATTGTTCAAGGACAAACCAACATTATTTGTGTAAATCGGAAACAGCTGTGGACCTAGAATCGAACCTTGCGGAACACCTTTATTAACATTGAGAAAACTAGACTGAACTCCATCTACTAAAATACATTAAGTCCTATCCTGCAGGTAATTCTGAAACCAATTTCAGGCCGACTGATCCAAATCAATGGCAGATAACCTGTAATAGGAGAGCATGATCAACCATATCAAAAGCATTAGAGTTCAATATAGTGGGCTGCACAATGCTGTTTCCTATCCAGCGAGATCACAATGTCATTTATAACTAGGGAAGCAGCAGAGATGGTGCTATGTCTAGCCCTAAAAACTGACTGGTGCGCATTTAAAATGCAATTTATTGTTAAAAAGGCCAGCATCTGAGAATTGATCAGGGACTGATTTGCCAAGCAGGAAATCCTTGAGATAGGGTGGTAGTTACCCCTCATGAAGACGGAGTACATTGGCCACTTTTCACACTTTGGGAATGGTACCAAAGAGAATTGTCATGTTCTATTAAAAGGGGAGAGAGCTGCAGGAGATATGGATCAAGCATGTCAACCCCTGTAGACTTTTTAACATCAATCTTACACTAAACATCAAAGACTTCCCTGGTAGAAATACAATGAAGAATTTAGGATTATTGTTAGCCAGTCTCCACTCAGCACACCTGCGAACCATCAGCAATCATCGCCCTATAAGAACCCTGCCTGAACTCCACCCCAGTGCCAGAACGTACTGTGTCTCACGGTAACTCTTCGAGTATCACATACGCTTCCAGCCTTATCATATCCTCCCGTGTATTCAGTGTTTGTTTTTGTGTTTCACCGCGTTCTCCTATGCTCTTCTAGAACCCTCGTCTTCCTCGGATTCCCCCTCATCTACCTTCCACGGACCTAGCCCATTCCTGTTTTGATTACCCGTCTGCCTGCTCGACCCCTATCTGTCTGACTACCCGCCTGCCTGCTGAACCCTGGACCGACCCTCAACTACTCCCACTTGGATTATCCTTCTCTCCCCTACCCTTTTCCCTTTTATTATTATTAAATACGCCTTCAGGCTAAACCCCACCACCTTCTCTGTGTGCCGTCAGTTGGTTCCTCAGACGTTCCTGTGTAACAGTTTAAATAGTAACTTGATTTAGCATTCTTAATAATGGTAGTACATCCATTTCTGAGCTGTCTGAAGGATATGCATTCTCATAAAGAATTGTGAGTATTATGGTGTCTGAAACTTGTGTATCAACACATGGTGTGAGAGAGCGCTGTCGTTCTATTGGTGCTGGGGGATGGTGAGTAGTCAAGAATTCCTCAAGTCCCTACATATGAGTGTGCTATCATAAGAAGTTATATTATACAAAACCACCTACCTAAATGTGTGTGTTTGTGTGATTGCATATTTTTTGCCATCATATTAACCTCACTAAGAGAAGCTAGCTACAGCCCTAGGGCCTAGCTTCTCTTTGCAAGAAAATCTAGATGATAGACTGCCATTTCACTTCTCTTCCCTTCCATTACTCCATACTTGTGCTGTAATATGTCTGCAATGGAATAAGGTTGGCCCGGAGGAAGTCTTATTGGAAAAGCTATAGACAGTGATGTAGCATGTGTCACGTGTAAGGCCATGAATATACACCCGCTCCCTCTTGAGGCATCCCCCAGGCAACTCCAGTCCTGCTTAAACCAGGGTCTCACAAAAACTGGCCATGGTGCAACACTGAATACTCGCTACACCCCCTGAAGCCACGCACATCGGACTTGAATTACATATCCAATGACTGGCGATATCGTAATACCAAATGTAGATGTTGCCCTTGTAAAATGTGTTTGAGTGTTTGTGTGTCTGTGTTCATGTGTATTTCTGGCGAATGCTGTAGTTTGTGTTTTATAGAACAGTGAGCTGTCTCACTGTGATCCTTTCAGTTAGGCACAGTAGTACACACTTCCACATCAGCAGTAGCTCTCCCACTGTCTCTCCCTGCTCGTCATTTATTTTGTGTTTCATCACAAAGTGAGATCTAAGGGGGACACATCTTTGTGTGATCCTAACCCTCTGTCAGCCCCTTCAAAACCCTCCCACAAAGCAAAATGCCTAAAAACATACAGTACTGTACCATATTTTCCTGAAGTGGTGCGATTGTGTCTAAAGAAAGACAGAAAGAAAGAATTTGAGGAGAGATACCTCACTCACTGAAAGATTCACAGGCAAAGCTTATAATCTCACAAAAGACTATTTTCTTTCCTGTGTTTCTTCATTGTAAATGCTGTGGAGGGGATAGCGAATTACATACATAGGAAAATCACTTCTGTTTAAAAGTGAGAGCAAATACTTGTCAGATGTTGGACAATGTATTTGATTCTGTACATAAAATAGCAATGTTGAATAATGCAATACTGTAGAATTTAGAATGTTGAAAATCATTCTTATTTCTAAATTTCATATACTAGACTATTGAACTAATGAGCCCCACACTCCATTCAAAAGTTTTTCAATTGGGAATCCCAAAATGGTCCCAGATGGACTGATGACACGGTTCTATCGAAGCATGCATTAAAGGGTCTACTCAGCCAACTCCAATTGCTCTGATTTCAGTTGCATACTATCCCTAGGTAACAAGCTGCTATGTGATATTCTTTCTTCTCAATCATCAGAATGCATAAAAAAACAGCTTTATCTCATGCCTACATTTACCTAGTCTCATCATGTCCCACAGCACTTTTCCCCAGTGCTTGTGCACCACACATTTCTGATTTGGAGCTACACCTCGCAGCCGTGTGGTTTGCTGAAATGAAATAACAACAAATATTTTACTCAGTAAATTCACTCCTACCAAGGCCAGGTTGAAGTCGTCATTATTTGAGGCTTACAGTATATGTGATGTGTGAAATAGCCTGGGGTCATGGTTAATATTTACCAGGAAAACAGAACAGGCCGACTGGCTGGTAATATCATTCATCATTCATTTTTTCACTGAATTATCAGCATGAGCGTAATGTTACCGAACACACAATAGGCTACTGCAGTAACAACTACTGCTAGACCTCTGCATATTAACCACCTAAGACAAAGTAGACTAGCTATCACATTACCTCTAGGTGAATGTTCTCCTCAAATCGACCAGACGATTGCTTGCTATCAATTTCCAAGAATCCTACAGTTCCTGCTGAAGCACCAATCTATTTATATTGCTTATCTTTTAATACACAGATGGCAAGTTAATATTGATTGTTAATATGGACATGACTAATCCCTGAAGTTGAAACGTTCCATGTCAACATTCCATTACGTTCATGCCATTCCAGTAACTAATTAAACTGATGCTTGTACCTGCCTACTGCTGCAGTATTCAGTCAAATATTGATTCAGTCAAAAACTGATTACCTCCATTAAACAAGCTTCTCAATAACACTTTACATTAAGGTCACATTAGTAAAGGGTTTATAATTAGTTAATAAATCACTTGTTTATTATTCAAGTATAAACAGTTACAACGAATTAATTTAGATTGTCCGATATTCACTTGGTGCTTGCCAAATAGGGAGCTTGCAATCAGCAGCCAGTTATTAATACTTTATGATTAAATGCACTTATAGATGCTTTAAACACTAACCCTGATGTGAAATCATGCAAAATTATTTTAAAGCGGTCTCCTTCATGTATTCTGCTACTCCGCTACATGGCTAGATATTGTTCTTCATCTACACTGCCCTCTCAGCTGACACGTTTGACTCTGTTGTGAGCAGAGTGTATTCAATGAATCATAAATCAGTTTTCAAAATACACAACAAATCTTTTAACATGTACCTGGCATGACCCGGCTACTGCTCGTGGCTGGTCTGTCCATTCCTATGCGGTGAGGTATGAGTCCAGGAAGCCTGTGGCTGGTCGTTCTGGACTGGACCATGCCTTCTTAACACTAGTCATCCCAAACAGTGTGTGTGTGTGACACTTTATAATAAAATAACTGTCGTTGTGAAACCCATGTCCCCCTCCTTCCCTGACTTTTCCTAAATGTTTCTAGCATAATAGCATTGTTACAAAATCACACAGAAAAAATATCTGGAAGCATCTTCATGACTACCAGTCACCAGCTTACATCTGGCTCCCTCCTGGGGTGGGGATCAAACCAGCAACCTAACGATTGCTGGCCGGCCTCTCTAACTTCTGGGCTACCTGCCGCCACAACATTCCTGTCCTGAAGCACAATTAGCAATTTGCTGCAAGCGCAAATGGTCCATTGAATCTACCCCATGGGCATTTTAGAAAAAAACTATGTTGTATTAACATTGTTTTTTGGTCGTATCATTGTATATCAGTCATGACGGAAAATGTTATGGTGCCAACCATAGAGATAGTGGATAACTGTGTAACATTAAAACCAAACATTGCACAGTAGAATGTGATAACATCATCATTCCATGCTGGTTTGTGATTGTCATTTGATGGCCATCATCCAATGTTGCTACATTGTTTATCATGGTTTGAAAATGAAGGTTTTCTTAACATTGGTAGTTGACGGTCAGCATCAGACCATCTCACAGTTGAAAATAATAGTTTTTAAAATGGAAATCAGCATTGTGACATGGCTGCATGTGGACTGTAAAGGAGGATTTCTACATGTCATTATTTTACAGTCATGATCCAACATTGTAACAAGGTTGTCCATTGATTCTTAACCAAAAGGAAGTAAAAAATAACATTTAATTAATAGAACTTGAATGCTTTATATAGACAAGCTATAGTATTTTTGAGTATTTTCTCCATACACTATGATTGAATGATTACATTGTTCTTTATGACAACCTTTTGGTTTATAGTACATTGTTCTGGCCACAATGCCACCACAATGCCATAAGAGTAATAATGGGGTTCAGATTGTGCATCAGAGAAAATAGAAACTTGGGGAAATACTTTCCTTGAGGTTGTAAAGACATTCTGTAATAGGGAGAATAGTTTGACATGTTGAACATTTGTAAGAAGAAATGTTTTTTTGTTGTAATAGCCTTTTCAGCATGGTCTGAAATGTATCCCCTTTTACTACTGTCTGGTCGATAATCCTTTGCATGCAATAACTGCCTGAAGTCTGTGACCCACTGACCACACCGGACGCTGGGTGTGTTCTCTGGTGATGAAGGTTTTGGCTATGTTTCTGGTAGTTATTTTTCTGATTTTTCAGCCTCATAAAGGCTTGGATTTCACCACTTTGGTCCTCATGTTGACAGACACCAATAGCAGACTCCAAAGGAAAACACAAAGCCTAGAATCAATACTAGACATTGACAGCTCTCTTATGACTTCACAAATGATGTGACAACACAGCTGACGTACCAGAAACACCTGTCAACCAATATGTACGCAAATTCCATCAAATAAAAGCTGAGAATCTCGACTTTAACCTCACAGTAATTGTTTGATTTCAAATCCAAACATTTTGGAGTGTAGAGCTACAATATGATGCACTGTATGTAGCGCAAGTACTGTAACTGCCATTGAGAATTATGACATACAGTACCTATAGAAAGTCATCATACCCTGTGAAATCTTTAACTTTTGTCACATTACACCCTGGAAATTAAAATAAATCAAATCTAACTTTTTTGAGCTGTATGTACACGTTATAACCCTCATCAAAGTGAAAATAACAATTTTAATTTAATTTAAATTCTGGACAATTATTAAAAATTAATTAGTGAAATACATGGTTTGGTTAAGTGATCAGCCCCATATACCATTATAAACTTGCTCAGGTGCAACCAATCAACTTCCAGATCAAACACCAGGCTAATTACCCCCCACCTGACATCAATTGTAGTGGTTTTGATTACTTCAGAATAAAACCAGCTGTTTCTTGAGGATTCCACTACTAGAAGTGCATGGTTCTGCAAAGAATTCACCATGGTTGGAAAAGTACTTTCAAAAGGCCTCCGGGATGAAGTTGTAGGAAGGCACAAGTTAGGTGAAGGCTTTAGCTATCCCTCTGAGTACCATTCAGAGCATCATTAAGAAGTGGAAGGCGTATGGCACCACCAACACCTTGCCTAGATCAGGCCGTCCCTCCAAACTGGATGACCGAGCCAGGAGGACATTGATCAGAGAAGCTACCAAGAGGCCAAAGGCAACTTTGAAGGACTTACAAGTCTTTATGGCTAGGACTGGTCTGTCTGTGCATGTGACAACAATCTCACAAGCTTTACACAAAGCTGGCCTGTATGGCAGGGTAGCAAGAAAGAAGCCTTTTCTGAAAAAGTGCCACACTCAGTCTCATTTGTGCTATGTAAAAACACACCTGGAAGATTCTGTTGCCATGTGGAAAAAGGTTTTATGGTCAGACGAGACTAAGATTGAACTTTTTGGACTGAACTCCAAGCGCTATGTTTGGCGAAAACCAAACACAGCACACGACCCAAAACACACCACACCTACTGTGAAGCATGGTGGTGGCAACATTATGTTGTGGGGATGTTTCTCTTCAGCGGGGACTGGGCAATTGGTCAGGATTGAAGGGAAAATGGATGCTGCCAAGTACACCCAAATTCTTGAGGACAACTTGCGTCCCTCTGCTAGACAGCTGAAGATGGGCAGGTCATTCACCTTCCAACACGACAACGACCCTAAACATACCGCCAAAAGATAGATAGGCTTAAAGATAGAAAGGTGAATGTCCTTGAGTGGCCAAGTCAGAGCCCTGACTTAAATCCGATAGAAAATCTGTGGATGGACTTGAAGAGAGCAGTCCATCGCCGCTCACCACGGAATTTGACTGAACTCGAACAATTCTGCAAGGAAGAATGGGGAAATATTCTCCAATCTAGGTGTGCAAAGCTAGTAGAGACATATCCAAACAGATTGATGGCTGTAATTGCAGCAAAAGGTGGCTCTACAAAGTATTAAATCAGGGGACTGATGACTTTTCCAACCCTGTTATTCTTGTTTTTCATTTTTTATACATTTTCAGAACTGTCGCCTTTTTTTCATTAGTTTGATGTTGTATGGCTAAATTTGTACATAAAGCTGGAAAAAGTTTTTTTTTAATGGGTTTTGATTTCAGGCTGTACGACAAATATAGTAACTATTTCAAAGGGGTATGATGACTTTCTATAGGCACTGTACATGTTGCACACTTCTGCAAAAAGGACAGCAAAGGATTTGTCTTCATTAAAGAGCTGGTACATATGGTGTAGTGTACCCTAAGACAGATTCTTAGCATCCTTCCCACAATAGTTGGAGACAATAAAGAACATTTTCATTTTGAAGAGGCTATCTCTGAGGCAAACTCTAAGCTGATAGGGTGTCTCTGAGTCTGTACAAGACATAGGCCTACTTGTATTTCATTTTGTCTGCCAAAAGTATGGATATTTTTGTCTTTGTGTCAGTGATTTAGCTACATTATCATGTACAGACTGACACTCAAATCCATAAATCATGCATTTCTGTGGGGGACCCATTTAATCATTCTGTTACCATCATCCTGTTACTAAATCCACTTCACTTACTGTAGCTCAACAACCAAAATAGATATTTTCAAACTCAAGATACAATGTTTTTTGTTCTCAGTATCTGCCTCCTCAAATCCCAGAGGCAGGAACTGCCAGCGGTTTGAGCGTATCTTCACGTAACGTCGTGGGTCTCTATCATGTCTGAACTAAGAGCCCAACACTGCTGGATTACAGAGAACAACCCAATAACAATTGTTTTGAGTGTATAAAGCAACAATGTGATCTTGATGCAGTGAGGGGCTTAGAGAATAGTGGGGGAAATGCATAAACAATCAAATTCTATAGAATTCTTATACCAAGTGCTAAAAGACGTCCCGCAGTAAGGGCCTTAGGCTTACTTAATGTTGGAGTCTACTGTCAAAGCTTCAATGCATGCACCTTCTGGTGGATGCAAACAGAAGTGCATCTTGGCAAGCAAGGAGGAGTTAAATAACCTCAAGTGTTTTCAGGCTCCCCAGATAAGTCATGTGACTGTACTCATGCCTTGCAATCATTTGTGTACAGCAGGCTGACACAAATAGTGCACACTCCTCCCCCTAACCCTGAAGCGTGTAACACAGTAACTGCACTGGCCACTTGCAGAAACATGCGAGTGTTGTGGATGAAATGATTTAATAGAATGGGAGCGTCTTGCATGTCTTTGGGGCACACGTGTGACCAGTGTGGTTTCCATAAAATAATGATGGTCTCACTACACCATCCTAGCTTTTCCACATGTGTATGCACCTCACCTACATGCTATGTTTGTATTCATGAGGAAATGTGTACACATTCAATATTTGTCTGAATTTGTGATTGCATCAACACGTGATTGTGTATGTATGTGTTTAGTTAGAGGTCCATGGGATTGTGTGTGTGTGTGTGTGTGTGTGTGTGTATGTATGTGTGTGTGCAGTTATTTGTTACCTTGTGGCTGGAGCTGTCAGTAAATGGCCCCCTGGCCCCAGTCCTGTGTTTGTTTATTCTGTGCTGGGCGCGGGGATGGTGGCAAACAGATGGGCATCCATGAATTATGGAAATTTAAGGGGCTTTAATTAACCACTACACACTAGGCCAGATTATAGTGTTTCATCTGAGAGGTGCGGGACACTGTGGGTCATTGAGCTATGAAGAGAATCGGGCCATAGTGACCCCCCTGGGCAGGAGCTGGGTATAGTAGCAGCCCTAGGTGCCAGCTGTCTGGGTCACGAGTTGAGACGGAGAAGATGCTAGTTACGGTTCAATTGGATGGAAAAGCTGCTGTGTGTTTAGACCAACCTCCCTCAAGGCCAGGGCAGATAAAGGAGACCTGAAAAAGGTCCAACCCCGCGAAGCCAGACAGTGTGCCTCCAAGTATTGCATATAGTTTTTTTTAATTGTATGAATGATGATGAAGCAATATGCACATGTTTCAAGCAGCTTTGGTAAATGCAGTACAGCCTACACACTGACTTGGCCTCCAAGTTAATAACCAACCCATCATCATCGGGTGTGTGTCGAAAGCTTCATAGCTAACTCGCTACCACTTAATTTCTCTTGACAACCCAGCTGAACCACAGGCACACGGGCATAGTTTGCCCTGGTGGTCGACTGGGAGGCAGATGTTTAACGGAAACGCTGCCCCTGATGGTAACACATGCACTCAGCCAATTAGATTAAACTTACTCCAGGAGGTGGGGAGAGGACAACGCGCCATTTTTCATTCTGCATGCATCACTGACCGACTGCAGTAAGCTACATAGTAAGTCAAATCAAATCAAATTTGATTTGTAACTTATATCACATACAGTTGTAATAGACAAAGTGGAATGTTTTGGGATCTTGCTCCACGCTCAACAGCAGCAACAACAATTCAATAATAAGTAATAAAAAGTGACAATACAGTGACAATAGTACTAGTGCAACAATGTCAGTGTGCAATAATGTCAGATGTCTTCTGATCAAAGGGGGGGATTATTATAGAGCTCGAATTTAGGGGGGGGGTTGAGGTAGTGACGGGTGAGTGGGGGCGGTGTGGTCAGTTGAGCAGTCCTATGGCCTGGTGGTAGAAACTGTTCCGGAGCCTGTTGTTCCGGGTTTGGATGCTCCAGTAACTTTTGCCAGAAGACAGCAGAGAGAACAGGGCATGGTTGGAGTGGCTGGGGTCCCTGATGATCTTCCCAGCCTTCCTCTTGCACCTCTTAGAGTAGATGTCCTGAATGGCTGGTAGCTTGCGGCCCGTGAGGGCGATGCAGCTGCCGTACCAGGTGATACAGGATCAGGATACTCTCTGTGGT
Source organism: Argentina silus (assembly GCF_951799395.1). Taxonomy (NCBI): domain Eukaryota; kingdom Metazoa; phylum Chordata; class Actinopteri; order Argentiniformes; family Argentinidae; genus Argentina; species Argentina silus. The sequence goes on along the minus strand of NC_139674.1, from coordinate 1,714,702 downwards.
GCATCTGTAAAAGTTTGTAAGGATCTCGGGGTCCATACCAAATTTCCTCAGGAAGTGCCGGTGCCTGTTTTTCCTGAGGAAAAACAGGCACTGTCGCGCCTTCTTGATCATGGTGTGGGTGTGGTGTGACCATGTTAAGTCCTTGGTGATGTGGACACCAAGGAACTTGAAGCTGCTGACTCTCTCCACTGCAGCCCTGCCGATGTGGATGGTGGCGTGGTCCCCCCTCTTCTTCCTCCTGATGTCCACAACCAGCTCCTTGGACTTGCTGTTTTTGGTGATCAAGCCAACCACAGTGGTGTCATCAGCAAACTTTATGATTTGGAGCTGTGCGTGGCCACGCAGTCATGGATGAACATTAGGGGGCTGAGCACACAGCCCTGGGGAGCCCTTGTGTTGAGAGTCAGAGTGGATGAGGTGATGCTGCCTACCTTCACCAACTGGGGTCTGCCCGTCAGGGAGACCAGTTACATAGGGAGGTGTTGAGACCCAGGTCCCTGAGCTTGGGGGGGACAATGGTGTTGAATGCTGAGCTGTAGTCGATGATTCTATATACACTCACTGGCCACTTTATTAGGTACACCTGTTCAACTGCTCTTTAACGCAAATATCTAATCAGTCAATCACATGGCAGCAACTCAATGCATTTAGGCATGTAGACATGGTCAAGACGACCTGCTGAAGTTCAAACCGAGCATCAGAATGGGGAAGAAAGGTGATTTAAGTGACTTTGAACGTGGCATGGTTGTTGGTGCCAGACAGGCTGGTCTGAGTATTTCAGAAACTGCTGATCTACTGGGATTTTCACACACAACCATCTCTAGGGTTTACAGAGAATGGTCCGAAAAAGAGAAAATATCCAGTGAGCGGCAGTTCTCTGGGCGAAAATGCCTTGTTGATGCCAGAGGTCAGAGGAGAATGGCCAGACTGGTTCGAGATGATAGAAAGGCAACAGTAACTCAAATAACCATTCGTTACAACCAAGGTATGCAGAAGACCATCTCTGAATGCACAACACATCGAACCTTGAAGCAGATGGGCTACAGCAGCAGAAGACAACACCGGGTGCCACTCCTGTCAGCTAAGAACAGGAAACTGAGGCTACAATTCGCACGGGCTCACCAAAATTGGACAATAGAAGATTGGAAAAACGTTGCCTGGTCTGATGAGTCTTGATTTCTGCTGTGACATTCAGATGGTAGGGTCAGAATTCGGCGTAAACAACATGAAAGCATGGATCCATCCTGCCTTGTATCAACGGTTCAGGCTGGTGGTGGTGGTGTAATGGTGTGGGAGATATTTTCTTGGCACACTTTGGGCCCCTTAGTACCAATTGAGCATTGTTTAAACGCCACAGCCTACCTGAGTATTGTTGCTGACCATGTCCATCCCTTTATGACCACAGTGTACCCATCTTCTGATGGCTACTTCCAGCAGGATAACGTGCCATGTCACAAAGTGCAAATCATCTCAAACTGGTTTCTTGAACAAGACAATGAGTTCACTGTACTCCAATGGCCTCCACAGTCACCAGATCCCAATCCAATAGAGCACCTTTGGGATGTGGTGGAACAGGAGATTCGCATCATGGATGTGCAGCCGACAAATCTGCAGCAACTGCATGACGCTATCATGTCAATATGGACCAAAATCTCTGAGGAATGTTTCCAGCACCTTGTTGAATCTATGCCACAAAGAATTAAGGCAGTTCTGAAGGCAAAAGGGGGTCCAACCCGGTACTAGCAAGGTGTACCTAATAAAGTGGCCAGTGAGTGTATATAGATATGCCATTTATCTGGCGTTTTTATCCAAAGCGACTTACATTGCAGTGAGTGCATACATTCTTCAGTATATATAATGCCAGCAGAAATCGAACCCATAACCTAAGTGTTGTTAGCGCCATGCTCTACCAACTGAGCCACAGAGGATTCTCACGTAGATGTCCCTAGGCGTAGGCGATGGTGTTGTCTGTGGATCTATTGGGGCGGTTTGCAAACTGAAGGGGGTCCAAAGTGGCAGGTAATGATGAGTTGACGTGCGACTTAAGCAGCTTCTCGAAGCACTTCATGATGATTGGGGTGAGTGCAACGGGGTGGTCGTTGAAGCAGGTTACCATGTTCGTCTTGGGGACTAGGATGATAGTGGTCGCTTTGAAACAGGTGGGTATTACAGACTGGGACAGGGATAGATTGAATATGTCCACGAAGACAGCTGACAGCTGCTCTGCGCATACTCTGGGGACACGGCTAGGGTTGCCGTCTGGACCGGCAGCTTTGCGGGTCTTGGCGTGCTTGGCGTTGAGTGCAAACAATAATACTTGTTGTAGACAAGCAATGATGAAAATGAGACATAAAATCAATGTTCAACTGAGTCCACATTATTTCCATTTCTCGGTGCTAGCTACCTGCTGAGCTGACATGATGGTAGCATAGGATTCCAGTTAGCCAGCCAGCTAGCTAGCTAACAACCAGTGGAAATTCATCTACAAAGTCAGCTAGGTGAATCTTTTAGGTAAACATTGGTAGCACCATTAGTTATATGCTACTTCTAATATTTAACAGGGTAACCACTAGTCTTGACTGAATCTGGCTAATTTATCTCTTGGTAGCTTCCCAGACTAGTTAATAATTAGAGGGCCTCACAGGCTAGTTAGCCAGAGATCCTGCAAATTAGGCACATTATAGTGCATTTGCATAGCATCCTGCCAGGCTGGTTAATGTGCAGAGGGCTTCACAGGCTTGGCACTGTAAATAGGAGCTTCACAGGCTGATTCATAATTAAGGCTCTGTGCAGGCTGGTCAGTGTAAATAGGGGCCTTACTGGCCGGTCTATAATGAAATGCTCCTCTCAGGCTGGTCAGTGTAAATGGCCTCACAGGCTGGTTTATATGCAAGACTTGTTACAGGCTGATCAGAGTAAATGAGACCTCACAGGCTGGTCTATAATTAAAGACTCCTCTCAGGCTGGTTAGTGCAAATGGGAGCCTCACAGGCTGGTTAATGGTCAGTGCCTCCGAGGCTTATAGATTAAAAATGGCCTCACAGGCTTTTTAGTGTGAATTGGATTGTCACAAGCTGGTTACATTTACATTTACGGCATTCAGCAGACACCTTTATCCAAAGCGACTTACAACAAATACATTTGTTTAAGTAAGTGAATCATCTATCCAACAGTCATCACAAGACAAAGTAATCAATGCTCACACCAGGGGCCATTGGCAGTCGTAATGCCAGAAGGCATTTTTTATTATTATTTATTAACAGGAGAGAACTTGTATAGGGGGGAAGTGGGGGTGAAGAGGTCTCAAGGGTTGGGGTTAGGGTTAGTACAGGGGGGGTGAAGAGGTCTTTAGGAAGGACTGTTAAGATGTAGCCTGAAGAGATGGGTTTTCAATCTATGGCGGAAGATCGGAAGTGACTCTGCAGTCCTGACAGTGGTGGGAAGCTTATTCCACCAGCGGGGCGCCAGGACAGTGAAAAGCTGTGACTAAGTGGCGCACCCGCTGTATCCACATAGAGGCGGCGGTGCCAGGCGGGCAGCCGAGGTGGAAGAGCGGAGTGATCGTGCAGGGGTTTGGGGGCTAACCATTGCTTGCAAGTAGGGAGGGGCTGTTCCCTTTGCCGCCCGGTAGGCGAGCACCAGGGTCTTGAATCTGATGCGAGCTGCTACCGGGAGCCAGTGGAGGGTGCGGAGGAGGGGCGTGACTTGGGAGAATTTGAGGAGGTTGAACACCAGACGAGCGGCAGCGTTCTGGATGAGCTGCAAAGGTCTGATGGTGGAGGCGGGGAGACCGGCCAAGAGTGCGTTGCAGGTTAATATCCCATGTGTCTCATAAGCAGATCAGTGTACTCTCTTAGCCACCTTATCATTCCCAGCTTTCAATTGGCTGATTCATCCGCCCTCCTCTCTAAAGCTGCAGGTTGATACTGAAAAATAATGCCTCCAAAGCGCAAGCAGACAAGAGCAATTACTGGTCTTATCCGCTAAATACTAATCCATCTTTCACCTGATGGACAATGCTATCAATTAAAGTCATGTTCAATACTATCTTATGTTGTTGCCGTTAAATGTCCTACCTTGACAACTTCATATACAGTATGTCATGGAAATCTGTTTTGTAGGAATCCCCTTTTCGAAATTACGTGAGACTGACACCAGTATCTCATTAATTAGGTTAAATCAAATTAATAATGTAATTAACATTAATAATCAACAGAAAGAAAAACTTGCAAGAGAGAGCAACAACATACCCCAGGTTAAAATAGAATAGTTGTTTACTGGAAGCCGCAGCTCCCAAAGACTCTCTGACGAAAATTTACTGAAAGAGGACAGACAACTTTTGCATGGAACTTGTCTCTTGCCCCGGGTCCATCGTTGTCTAAATTCTCTACCTATCTTATGTTCTCAAAACATAGCTTCCAACGCACAAGGCTCGACTTAATAACACATTACACAGCCAGTATCAGTTGTCCCTGAGCATCCCCTAGGGCCATAACTGTAATATACTGTATGTTTAAACCTTCTGTTACATACATTTTAAGACATAGTTGGTCACACCAAGTTTAATATATAGTATATACACTCATTAAGCACTTTATTAAGAACACTATGCCAATACTGGGTAGGGCCTCCCTTTGCTCTCAAAACTGCCTCAATTCTTCATGGCATTAATTACACAAGATGTTGGAAACATTCCTTTGAGATTCTGGTCCATGATGATGTAACCCATGTTGTTATAAACACCGGTGACTAGAATATGTATATTGAATTCGGGTATGGACCCGATATCAGTAGATAAAGACTCATTCAGGAGAGAGGGTGGGATGCACAAGCAAGAATGAATCACACGGAGACGTATGTTATATTTAAGGTAAGGGAATGTTTTGTTCCTTTATTCTGCTAAACACCATAAATGTAAATGTAATTATTTATTATTTAACACCTTGCTTTTGTATTAATACAAAGTATTTTAGTTTAAGATAATAATTGTTTAGAGTTTTTTTTTTATTTTTGGTCTTTTAGTTAAAATTACCTCTTAGTAGTTATTAAACCTAGAACATATTTTAAGCAGAACTTATTCTGAAATGGATTCAACCACAAGATTGTAAAGTACCAAAATCAAATATTCACATCCCAAAATCTAATATCAGGGTCAATACAAGTATAATCTGGATTCAAACATCAATAAACTTCAATAAGTAACATTACAAAAACAGTACCACACTCCGATGAGTGGATGAGATTTGTGATTACTTAGTGTCAGTCCATGGACCAGGGGCCGTCCAGTGGTTCAAGTGTGTGGATGCAAAGGATCTGTCCTACCAAAATCCAGAAGGCACAATTGGTGGCCCTGCGTGCAGAAATCACTGACAGTTCCTTTGAGGAAAAACATGTCATCACACTTGTCCGGTTGTCATTGTTGTTTTTTTCTTTTATTTCTATGGTCATTAGCCAAGGCCTCAGAGTTAGGAGGTAGCATGGAGAGGCTGGCAGCAAACCTCCTGCCCCTGGATAACCTTTCCCTGGTGGATGAGGGGCAGGACAGCAAAGCTGGGAAGGCTCTGTGATTTCATGTACCTTTTCTATTCATCTTTTTTTACAATAACTTAAGTGTTAGGGAAAGGGATTTGATATGCAATATATAGTGACACTTACACTTATTGCATATCAAATCCCTTTCCCAATACATTTTCATGACCATAATGAGTAGGATAGGGACAATAATTGTAAGAAACAGATATGGTAACAAGTGTATAATATAGAAATGTTTGATTTAATTTCTATCAACTAAAGAGGCATCCTGAGGAGAGCAACTGATGACCTTCAATTTGGCAACCCATGGTCTCTGATTCAAGATGCTGGACCTGTTCCAGAGTATCCCCCCACATTTTTATTTTCTGTGTAACACTATGAGCTCAAAGCCATGCTTGCCTGATGCAAGGTGACACAGCAATTGCCCCGATTAATGTACAGTACATTATATTAAATAATGCATTCATCTGTTGTGTTCTCCGCCTACCTCCTCTGAATTCCGAGTCTGGCCTCCGAGTGTACAAAGCATGGTTCCGTCCCGTCTTTAGCTGGTATGAGTGCATGTTACGTACATTTTTCTTTGCCTGTTCTATTCTGTGTCTGTATGCATGCAACCTTTGTACTTTTCTTTTCTTGGTGGTGGACATACTGTTCAAAAACGAGTTAGTGTGCTCTTTTCACAGCAGCCTGCATTTCTGGTGATTCCCTGTAGTCCTCACTGTCACTCCACTCACTTAGCTCGGAGATCATGTCTTTCATAGTTTTAGACCTCTTAGTGAAGGGTTGATGCTCAGTTGGCTAATCAATGATTTCAGTTTGGGGATTGCTGGGAGTAAACAGGATTTCGGATAGTCTGAGGCACACACATACATCTCTAAGGCTATTGGTCAAACATGTGCATTGCTTGGCTTGCAAATTCACTACTCCAAAGCCACATTGATGATGCACAATTAAATGGTTGCCATCCCTTTCATAGCTGTGTTGATCAGACAGGGCAATCGCCACTGCTCTCCTGATGTCATCTATGTCAAGACCCTTCTGGTTGCAGATATTTTTGGCCAGTGCTATATGCTTGCACAAATGACTGTTTTCAGACACAGCACATTCACACATCATTGAAATCAAATCAACAAATCAACTGCAAGATCTTTCCCCATCAACATCAGATGATACTGAACACAGGCCAGCTGAATAGATCTCAACTTTGCTTGGCCGGCCTTGACTTATCAGTCTTGCTGCAGACTCCTCTGCATCATGCATTCTGGAGTATGGAATACAGTCTGCGTTGTAGATGTCCTCCAGGTAGCTTTTAGAAAAATAAGTAATGGGAGTTCAGTGTATGTATGGCTTTGGTAAAGCAGCTGTGCATCTGGCAGAGGTGGGTTGAAGTGGTCTCTCATGAAGCATGCGATTCAGGTTAACATTACTTTTCCTATTTGTTTTAAGTATGTATCATAGAGTATATATATGTATGTATGTATGTATGTATGCATGCAATGCAACAACAAACCTGTAGTAGTTGACAACCTTCTTATTCAGAAGCTGAAGAAGTTCGTCCACACGCCTGTTTGCATAGCCATGAAGGAATTGGTACTTCATGCTGAAAAAGAATCTTTAAAAAACGTGATAAAGAACAAAACAAGAAAACAGAAATTAGGTAATCAGGTATAATAAAGTATTTCCAAATCATGTCATAGAACTTTGTTCTCCTTGACCAGACACTTCCCACTGCTCACTTGAAGGGTCTGGTGTATTGATGACTAAAATTAATTTCACCATAACATTATTTTTCACCATAACAGGTATGCAGATTGCATTTAGTATTTTCCAATTACAATGACTTTGTTAATGGATATCAATGTAGAAAAGCTGATTTATCACATGACAGTTTTTTGGAGCCATGCAATTATCATGTGATTCGTCCACCCTTAGGCCAGATTTGAGTGATTGTTTTAATAGGCAATATGCACAGCAATAGCTTGTGGGTTATACTGTACAACTATCACAAACCTCTCAATCAAGTTGTTTGTTTCACTGTTTTGGTGGTACACTCTTCTCCCATTATCTGCCCACATTTCTGCATGTTGGAAGCACTGGATCTGTAAATATTTCAATATTATGGTGGTGCCAGTGAGTCGATGAATATTCTCAGAGACATCCTTTGCCTTTTGGTCAAAGTTGCAAAGTTGCCTGCAGTACAATGAGACCAACAATGTTGCACTGTATGTCAGTGGCCAAAACAGAATGAAGCACAGTGGAGAGTTGATAGCAACATGTTGAATTGAATTATGAGTTTTATACTTACAGTTACACACTGCTTCAGTAGAATCATGAACCGAATTACTTTACGTTTCTCACAGTTGGATTCTTTCTGCATTCATCCTGGCGCAGCATCCAACGATGAACAGCCTTTTGGAAATTCAAAACATTATGACAAGAACATTTTTTAAATAGGACATACATATCACTCAATACATCAATATAATAATATATGCCATTTAGTTGACGCTTTTATCCAAAGCGACTTACATTGCAGTATACATGGTCCCAGCAGGAATACTCTCAATACTCTCAATACTCTCAATTCACAGTTATTCAGTATATATTTTCAGACAGAGAAGCACTATAGGAACTCTTATTTTACCTGAAGAAACTGAAACCAGCATAGCAGCACTTTGGTATACTGGAACACATTCCTCACAGCATTCTTCTTTCATGTCTCTGTCTACCATGACACACCTATAAGCACAAATGATTGGCACCGAATGTGAGGCTGCTATTCACACTGACCAGCCTGCAAGACACCTAAATTAGCAATAGGCCTGTGAGACAGTAAGTAGACGTAGAAGTAGACTAGATTGTGAAGCATTTATCATCAAACATCCTGTTATACTGCTTTGCACATTCACCAGCCTGTGAGCCCCTTTGCTTTACTAACAAACCTGTGACGCTGCCACTGTATTTATACTGACCAGCTAAGCAAGACAATTTATGAACCACCCTGGGAGGATACCATGTACACTGCCCAGCTCGAGACACACTAGCATTAAACTTCCAGTTGGGCTGCTATTCTCATTGAAGATTGTGGACTCATTATTAACCAGTCTGTAAGGTTGCGATCTACTGTATACTGTAGATGAGAGGCATATTCATTATGATTATAATCTAGAAAGATAATATTAAAATGATCTGGAGTTTGTCTTTCAGCCCAACAGCAGCATCACCACAGATGTGCTGTGGATATTGTAGAGCATGTTAGGTTGGTAGCTGCAACAATAAATGTAGGCCATTTATCATTTACAATGAGAAGGATTGGCAGGGAAGTTCTGACTCCATTTAATTTAAAGGGATAATCTGGGGTTGGTACATCACTTTGCAGGCTTATAGCCAATGATTATTGAAGAATATAACTTATAAATGCCTTAGTTCAACAGTCTTACCCCCATCAGAACCCAACAAATAAGCTTGTTTTATTCCATTGTTTAAACAATGCAATCGTAAACAAAGGCCCCCAATTTGTCCCTGTTTTTAGCTTTTTGATTGGTTCAGCATCTGTAGACTATATGTCTGATGACAGCTGGCTAACTGGATTGCTATGCCAGTGTTTCTCAACCTTTTTTCAGTCGCGGCACCCTTTGCATGAATGAAAAATCTCAAGGCACCCCAATATATATATATATATTTTTTTTAATGTTGATTATCATTAGAATACACACACTGTCTCTGACGAACAACAAATGCATGACGCATGTAGCCTACTACTCTTACACGCACGCACACACACACACACACACACACACACACACACACTATTCTCGCAGGAATGGATGACAGACACACACGTAGCTCCTGGTCCACAGCTCTCAGGCGCTCTCTGTATACGTCCGCTACGTTCCACGGTAAAGTCCGATCGTTTCCATTGAAATGGTTTTGGGTTCTTTGTTTTGTTAGGAACACTGAGATATTTCATTTTTATTTCGTTTTTATTCGTCTGGGAACGTTGTCTTTTTTCGCCTCAAACAGTGGACCTCTCCCGCGTATTCTCTTTGATCGTGTTAGAGCGGGCGCTGTTTTGAATAATTCCAAAGCCGCGCTCATACGTCCGCTACGTTCCACGGTAAAGTCCGATCGTTTCCATTGAAATGGGTTTGGGTTCCTTGTTTTGTGAGGAACTCATTTTTATTCATTTTTCCGCTGGGAACCCTGTCTTTTTTCGCCTCAAACAGTGGACACTGGGATATTTCATTTTTATTTCGTTTTTATTCCTCTGGGAACCCTGTTTTTTTTCGCCTCAAACAGTGGACCTCTCCCGCGTATTCTCTTTGATCGTGTTAGAGCGGGCGCTGTTTTGAATAATTCCAAAGCCGCGCTCATACGTCCGCTTGTTCTTGATGCAGGTTAAGCTCGAAAAGCTCAGTTCACACACATATGTCGTGGAAAAGGATAACAGTATGTCAACGGCACTACTTGACACTATCGGGTATTCCTTTTCCAATGATATCCAAAATGTATCCAATGTCATATCTTGAAATTTCATCCTTAATGTACGATCTTCTTTCATCTCTGCCAGTTGCTCCTGTGCCTGCATTGGCAGGTCGGCTGCGCTCTACAAAGCGCACGAATTCCAAGGGTCACGGACCCAGTCAAAACCAGCAAAGGTCTCAGCTGGAAAATACTTATTAAATCTCTCGTCAAGGGTTTGCAGATGCTGAGAGATAAGGCCAGAAAGTTTTTTGCTGTTTGGATGTGCACTGTACAGGGGAAACATCTAAACTCTCCCCTGTTTCACACAAGAGCGCCAGAGAGTGAGTTTAGACTTGAAGCCACGCAATTTGTCTGATGAGCTTAGTAGATTTTCCTCTATACCTTGCATTTTAGAATTAAGTTCATTGAGGTGCTTAAATATATCGGCCAGGTATGCGAGTTTCGCGAACCATTGCGCATCTGCAATGAACTCTTTATATGCAGAATTCTCTCCCGCTAGAAACACTCTGACTTCTTCTCTTAACTCGTACAGTCGGTCCAAGCACTTTCCGCGTGAGAGCCAGTGGACATCCGTGTGCAGCAACAAGCTCTGATGCTCGGCTCCCATTTCCTCGCATAGAATGGAAAAAAGACGGGACTTTAACGGTCGCGCCTTTATGAAATTAACTATGTCCACTGCCCTGTCCAGTACATCTGAAAGATATTTCGGTAAAGTCTTGGCAACCAGTGCCTTCCTGTGAAGGAAACAATGCGTTGTGCGAACATTTTGGTTTTGCGCTCTGATCCTGCTGATGAAACCTTTGACATTGCCGGTCATCGCAGCAGCGCCATCGGTGCAGACACTGATACAATTTTTCCAACTTAGACCTCCCTGTTCAAGGTACTCTGTTGTGACACGGTATATTTCCTCTCCCGTTGTTTTGTGCGGCAAACACTTGCAAAATAAAAAATTCTCACGAATTTCTCCTCCATCAATAAATCTCACAAAACCCAAAAGTTGTGCGTGGCCACTCACGTCTGTTGATTCATCAACTTGCAGAGAGAATTTCCCACATAGCCTTATTTTCTCTAAGACCGCGTCTTCTATGTCTGCCGACATGTCATTTATACGCTTTCCAATGGTAGAGTTCGAAAGTGGTACCTTTGCGATCTCTTTAGCTGCTTGTGGGCCTATCATTTTGTTTACAATAGCCGTGCAGGCTGGCATTATTACTGATTTGGCAATGGTGTGAGGCTTTTTAACCTTAGCTATTATTTCGGCTACCAGATAGCTAGCCTCCAGTGCATTGTTTGAGACTTTCGCACACTTGAACATCACCTGCTCCTGTTGGCTGTGTTCGCTTTTCAAACGAACAAAGTATTCCCTACTTTGGTTGGCATGTGATGGGTGATTGGTTGTCAGATGTCTTTTCAACTTGCTGGGTACAATTGCCTGGTTGGACAATTTCATACCACATAACAGGCACAGGGGGAGAGGACATGACAGCTCTCCAGTGAAGATGAATCCAAACGTGAGGTAATTGTCATCATACTGTCGTTTCTTCATCTTGCTGGAGGTGCCTACCTCCTTCACTGACTGACCACACGATGACGATGTTGAGGGCTCAGATTCAGATATATCAGACTGTGGAGCTTTTCTTTTCAAAAACTTGTCCATGCTGCTGGCTAATTAACCGCTGCACAACGCTATGACAACTCATCCGATATCGCGCGCTGTAAATAAAAGTATTTGCCTACGTCATGCAGCCTACTTTCCAAACACTGATTGCAGCGTCAGTAGGCTACTAGAAAATTAATCCGAACTATTTTCTCTGATGTGTGCCTCGATATACTTAAGTGTATGATACAGCTAAAAGAAAGATTCCAAAATGATGCATTCATTTATTTCAATTTCACTATATTAGCCTAGTGTCAGCCACGTTTCTGCAGCACCCCTAAGGATGCCAGACGGCACCCAAGGGTGCCGCGGCACCCCTGTTGAGAAACACTGTGCTATGCTACCATCTAGTACCACCATCTATGCTACCATCTAGTCCAGTGGTTCTCAACCGGACACTCTCCCGGGGGGGGCGCGAGTAGGCTACAGGATGGGAGGGAAAAAAAAAAAAAACACGAAACATCACGGACTCACTGGCTATTAGTAGACCTGCAAAGGAGATGCAACAGATTCCCCCCATCTCGAAATGCAAGTGGTTGGACTATTATAACATATTATGGACACACAAACAAATCAACCACACAGTTTCATTTCAAATCTACCAATACAGGGGGTAGTATTTTGAGCCTGTGACGCGACGTCACGTAGTGCTACTATATAAGCGTCCGCACACGCGTCGTAGCTCCATTCACTCTAGTCTAGTCTCTTGCCAAGTCGCTTGTGCCAGCTCTCGCTAGTCTCTGTTATCAATCTCGATATCGATTTACTTAGGCCTATACTTCAAAACCCAAACAGTCTTTTTAAAGACTAACCCCACAAACAGTCTTTTTAAAGATTATCCCCATCTCAGCCCTAGCCGGTAATTTTTTAACTGCTAGGCGTGCACTTAGCTAACTAGCTAGCAACTTTTTTTTTTTTTTTCAGGGCACGAACAGCTGCTTCTGCACACTTAAGTTCGCTCTCCAGGGGGCGGGTGTTACAGCGGTTGTATGAGCTGCGAGAGGAGGTGAAGTGGTTTTTGACAGAAATTAAATCAGATCTGGCAAAGCATCTGGATGACACTATGTGGCTTGCGTCTCTGTCCTATTTGGTCGATATATTTGACCGCTTGATTGGCCTCAACCTGTCTTTGTAAGGCCGCGAAACTCATATTTTGCTCCTCGCAGACAGAGTGGACGCCTTCACACAAAAACTTGACCTCTGGCATGGCCGCATCAGTCGAGGGAACTGCGACATGTTCCCCTGCCTTGCAGACTTTATCACTGATGCAGGCACGTCACACGATTTCTCCTCTCTATTTCAATCAGCGTCTGAGCACCTGTCAGCAATGAGAAAACAATTTGCGACATACTTTAAAGAGGATTATCGCTCTTTTGCGTGGGTTCGAGATTCATTTGTGTGCACAGCAAACGAGCTGTCAATTGATATGCAGGAACAGCTTATTGAGCTGAAGAGTGACAGTAGGCTGAAGGAACTCTTTACCTCCTGCCCTCTTTCGTCATTCTGGGCAGCATTGATGCAGGAATACCCTCAACTCGCCTTGAAGATTCTCCTCCCTTTCGCGTTGACATATTTGTGTGAGGCAGGATTCTCAAAAATTACTGCACTCAAAACGAAATACCGCAATCGTGCACAAATCGAGGATGATTTGAGGCTATGTTTATCAGACATTGCACCAAGAATTGAGGATCTTTGCAAGGCAAAGCAGGCTCAGGTCTCACATTAACATCGCCTACCTGCACGCTTCTGTAAAAAATGCAGATGATATGCCTACTATTAGGCCTAGTAATAATAACAATAATAAAGCATAAATTCATATCAGAGGTCTGGTGCCAATTCCCAATTATAGCAATATGCTAGTAATGATAATAGGCCTACTGATGATGATAATGATAATAATAATAACAACAACAACAATAAAGCATGTAACCTCATATAATTATATAGCAATAGCCTAGTAATGATAATAGGCCTACCACTACTCATAATAATAATAATAATGCCTGCAAGCTCACATTAGAAGTCTGGTGCTACTGCCAATTATAACAATAGCCTAGTAATGATAATAGGCCTACCTACCGCTACTGATGATGATAATAATAATAATAATAGTGTGGGCCTAACAATAATAGCCTAGCCTAGGGCTATCTATCTATCTATCTATCTATCTATGCAAGGTGGTGTAGTAGGGGTGGCACCGGGAAGGGGGGGGGTGTGGCGCCGGGAGGAGGGGGGGCCCCAACTGCAATGAACCAGCTTTGGGGGGGCCCAGCTTGCAAAAGGTTGAGAACCCCTGATCTAGTCAGTTGAGCAGATTTTCATCATTGCATAGTCTACCAGAAGGACATGCGCATAAGTTCACTAGGGTTAGGTTGATGGTTCAGGGTTATGGTTAATGTTAGGGTAGGTAAAGTTGGGTTCGGTATCAGGTGTACTAGACTGGCAGTTGAACTTATAACCTGGTACATGGGACTAATTAGGGGTTAAAAACCATTCCTTCATGATACCTTGGCTGAAATGGAGCAGCAGCCTCCTGTAGCTTCTGTAAACACAGAGACAAGTTGTCTGTTGACTCTTCGCTGATAATGAAAAAAGAAACTGGAACTCCCTGTCCTTGTTCTGACTTCACAAGCACTAAATAAAAGGCAAATCCATATTGGGTGATCCCCTTGTAACTTGCATCAAGGTCTATCATTTCTGAGCCATATTTTTTCAGCTGTTCAATTTGCCATGGGAAGCTGAAAACAATAATGAGGGGTTGTTTCTCACTGTAAGATAGGGTCTGATAATAGACAACATTGTCTTTCAAAGCAGTTTTCAACAACCTATCAACACTAATTTAATCATTCCCACCCATTATGGTGTGTGCATGCAAACTTTTCTTTATTCTTCAAAGTTATATCTGTGAATTTGACAGTGGTGCCATTTTCCCAGCCTTTAATTATAGACCAGCCTCTAAAGCCCACATTTACACTGACCAGCCTGGCAGGAGCATTTATTAAAGACCAGTCCGTGAGACCCCCAGTTATACTGACTAGCTTGCAAGGAGTCTTGCATATAAACCAACATGTGAGGCCCCTATTTACACTGACCAGCCTACAAGGAACCTTTATTATAGACCAGTCTGGAAGGAACCTTTATTATAGAACAGCCTGCAAGGAATCTTTATTATAGACCAGCCTGGGAGGAGCCTTTAATTATAGACCCGCCTGGGAGGCCCAAATTTACACTGACCAGCCTGAGAGGAGCCAGCATTATTTATGACCCAGGAAGGTCCCTGTTTACACTGACCAACCTGCAAGGAACCTTTATTATAAACCAGCCTGGGAGGAACCTTTATTATAGAACAGCCTGCACAGAGCCTTAATTATAAATCATCCATATTTACTCTGACCAGCCTGCAAGGAACCTTTATTATAGACCACCCTGTTAGATATTGGACGTAGCATATAACTAATGGTGCTACCAATGTTTACCTAAAAGATTTACCTTGCTGACTTTGTAGATTAATTTCCACTGGTTATTAACTAGCTAGCTTGCTGGCTGACTAACTGGAATCCTATGCTACCATCATGTCAGCTCAGCAGGTAGCTGGCACTAGGAAATGGAAATAATGTGGACGCAGTTGAGCATTAATTTTATGTCTCATTTTCATCATTGCTTGTCTACAACAAGTATTATTTTTGTACTACAAAAAGTATTACTTTTGCACTTACCATGTAGCTTACTGTAGTCAACAACCAAAAGATAATTAATAGCCTGTCATAAATGTGTGACGATTAACCGACTTTGGGTTTGAAATGGACTGGGCCGAGCCATTTCTTGGCTGGGCACAGCCCTAATTTCAGCACTGGCCCCCAGTAAACTACCTAACCTTATCAGTGGGCCAGATGGTAAAGAGGGCATTGGCCTTGTTGGTATGTAGGTGCGTAGTTAACTATTAACCAGATAATCAACTCTGGACATGGACCAGAGCACAAGGTCATGGACACACACACACGCACACACACACACACACACATTCAGCCTTGTCTGTAATTTTAAGAGCTTCCACAAACAGAAATGTGAACTATTTCCCTGGCCTCACTTCAAGTCTATTTTTCCCTCTGTTTGCGGCGCATACAGAGCCATCCATATGAAAACAACACAAGTTCAGTCTGCCTAAAGCCTCTTTCTGGGCTGCCATTTGACTGATGGCGCGCTTCTGTTTCGGTGCAACCCTGCTGGGACACAAATGTTCCACTCACGCAACATACCCAGTGTAGTTTGAGGATTAATATTGCCTTTGAATTTGTGTTGTTGTTGTAGCTATCAACTGATAAGATCCATCCCCATTGTATACAGCTTGTCATGTTGAATAACATGGATATGGGGGAGTAGAGACAACTGCGAACATTTGTATTTTTTATTTTATTTAACCAGTTGCAGAGCTATAGCTACTTTTATCACACCTGGCTAAATTGTTATTGGTTGAAAAGATGCTAATAAAATCATCTGAAACAAATTATTTAGTTTTCTCCTTTTTATATGACATCTATAACGCAATGTAGAATTGTTTTGTTTATAGGTGCAATATGTAACATTCAAACTTTCTAGCAGCTTTCTAGTGGTTGTAATGACAATGTTTAATCGGTAGCGATCAGGGAATGAGATCCCTTGAAATAAATATTTCATTTGCCAACGCTGTTTTGATCATGGGGAGTTCTAGGGGAGTGGACTCACCGATTTTCACCTTTCTGTCTCCAATTCTGGCTTTCTCTTCGAATTGTGTGTGCATGCAGAAACAGAACAGCTAATGTCTGACACTGCAAGTCCCAGGGTTCCCATGCGTCCTGGTAAACCTGGAAAATTAAAGACTACTACATTTTTTTGTAAAAAAAATCATAGAAAAAATCATAGAAGATTACAAATACATAGTCTATACTATTTTTCTCTGTCATAACTCAATTGAATAAGCAGCTGCATCAATTAAATAAGAAAAAGCACTGGTGAGCTCAGCAATCGCAAACGGGCTTCTACAGTGGATTACCGAAGAATGCTCACCATAATTATAAAAAAAACCAAAACAACTGTCCCACAAATCAGGAACACTCTCCAGGAGGTAGGCGTAAATGTGTCAAAGACTACCATCCGCAGAATACGTTACCAACCGAAATATAGAGGCTTAACTTCACTAAAAAGCCTGCAGAGGTCTGGAAAAAGGTATTGTGGACAGATAAGATATGGTACCAGAGTGATTGCAAGTGGAAAGTTTGGAGAGAAAAAAGATCTATCCAAGATTTACAGCACACCACCTCATCTGTGAAGCAGGGGGTGTTATAGTTTGGGCATGTATAAGCTGCCACAAGAACTGGCTAACTTGTCTTCATTGATAATGTTACTGCTGACAGCAACAGCAGAATGTATTCTGATGTGTACAGAAACATCTTGTCTGCTTGAGCACAAGCAAATGTCTCGCTTCATCAGACAATGATCCAGAATATACTGCCAGAGCAACTAGGGAGTTTCTCAGGGCCAAAAAGTGGAATGGTCTTCTTTTAAATCCAATTGAACATGCATTTGATTACGTGTTGATAAGATTTTAGGCAAAAATACAAACAACATCTCTGTGGCACACTCAGCTGGGTAGACTATCTGCCCTAGAAAGCTTATCATTCAGGCCACTTAACAGGGTGGTGTGCTACTTTCTAAAGTGGGAGAAATACCATTCATATATTGTGTCTGACAGGGCATATAGGTCATAAGATACATTTTGTCGATTGAAAATGTTGTCGTAATGATGCATCCAGTTGTCTGTGCTGTATTTTGTACCACTAGTTCTTTACCAGTGTTGTTATTTTTTCTCCTGTTTTTATTCGGTTTCTTTCTTCTTTTTCTTTTTTATCTATGTTAGAAAATGCCAATCAAATATTGATCATAAAAATAAACAAAAGCATGCGTTAGTCTCTCAGTATCAGCAGAGAAATGCCCGCACCCTGGCACCTGTTCCTCAGGTGGTTCAAATCCCTAATGTGGGCTTAGAAATGTTAGCTCAGTCCATGATGATGCTAGGTTTTTAACCTTGTGTATAGTACCTGTGTACTCAGTTTCTCTCTCTGGGCTTTAGCTACAATAATCAGTACCTCAGTAGTGTCTTGGTTCAACTGGACAAGATTTTGAGCCATCCAGGCATTTAAGTCTGTAATACAGTTGACGAACGCATCAATATGCTAGTCCCCTGGTGACATAGACATGTACAGCGTATCATCTGCATAATTATGAAAATCACTCTGAAAACTATGAAAATTTGAGCTTTCAATAAAAATGAACATATATAAAGGCTTTCATGGCAAAATTCAGTTCCAAGTTCCAAACAACAACATCCTCCCAAATAATAATATAACCCCTGAAATGCACTTGCAGTATCAGACATTAGCTGTTGTGTTTCTTCATGCGCACATGATTCAAAGAGATACCTACCAGAGACAGAAAGGAGAAAATCTGCCTTTAACACATGCCTCTAACACACACACACACACACACACACTCTGCTTTCTTTCAAACACACACACACACACACGTGCTCCCACTGACAAGTGGAATTATCTCATTCTCTTTCTCTTTCTCTCTCTCTCTCACTCACACACACACACACACACACACAGGCCCATCCACACAAGTGGCTGTTGGGACCCTTGGCTGCCTGTCCAGCTGTCTCCATCTGGCCAACTCAACTGGCAGCTTGTGGAACCTCACAACCCCTGCCAAGCAGTGTCCCAGCAGCTGGAGGGCTCCAATAAACACCAGCATACAAACAAACTGAGTGGCATCACATTCACTGTCACTGGGTGAGAGCCTACGTCCCTAACATATTTTCACTCTATCTATGGCATCCCCAGAAACAAAAGTTCCTCGTAGGCATTAGGCAGAGCAACATAATCACTAGCATCCAAACCATGTGAAAAGACTGTTTTGGTAATTTGGTGACATCTGTTCTGACCAACACAAACTGTGCACCAATAGAGGGCGGGGCAGTAAATGGGAGTGTCAGAGAACTGGTCAAGAGGAATCGGCTAATTAGAAGAAAAAAAAAAAGCAAAATAAATATATATAACCATATTATAAAAGCAGCAATCAGTCTAGGAAGAAGGGTAGGCCAGCCGATAAAGATGCGTCTTAAGGCCTGCTTTAAAAGCCCCAACAGTCTGAACAGCTCCTCGATTGTCAGGAAGAGAGTTCTATAGGCGTGGTGTGTGGGAGGAAAAGGCACGGTCCCCCATTGTGGTGGAGTTTGGTGCTGGGTGCATGAATCAGTTGACTTGGCTTAACTGTAGGGTGTGTGGAGGTTCAGGGCAGGTCGATGCCATTTAGGGCTTTGTAGACCAGGAGGACAATTTTAAAGTCAATTAGTTGAGGAACAGGTAGCCAATAGAGGTCAGCGAGGATGAGGATGATGTGGGCAGACTTTTTGCGTTGTATCAGAATCCTTGCAGGTCTGTTTTGAATGAGCTACAATTTATGAATAAAATTTGCAGCCGGGCCCCCATGTACTGCATTCCCACAATCAATTATGGAGAAAACAAAAGCACGGATAAGCTTTTCCGCGTTACAATTGTTAAGAGAGGGTCTTGGGTGTCTTTTTTTCTTCAGGTGAAAAAAAATATGTTTTACAGATGTGACTAATGTGGACATTGAAGGAGAGAAAGGTTGAATTTCACACCCAGGTTGGTGATGACTGAGGAGAGGGGAATGATGTGGCTGTCTATGGCAGGGCTGATGCTGCAGGAGTTGGTGATCTTCTGAGGGGTGCCTATCAGCATGGGCTCTGTCTTGCTGCTGTTGAGTTGGAATAAATTGTTTTGTATCCAAGATTTGACCTCTTCCAGACATTTGTACAAGGTTGACAGAGCAGATGTTGTGTCAGGCTTGGTTTTTATGTACACCCGTGTGTCATCTGCATAGCAGTGGAATTGGACATGGTGCTGTCTGAAGATCTGACCAAGTGGGAGCATGTAGAGAAGGAAGAGGATAAGTCCTACAACCGACCCTTGTAGGACACCGCAGGTAATGGTGGACTCCTCTGATCTTGCCTCACAGAGGGTGATAAACTGCTTGTGGTTATAGAGGTAGGAGGTGAGTTTAGGGTAGTCCCACATATGGCAGTGTGCTCTCTGAAGCGCTGCAGTAGAAAGATGTAATCTACTGTGTCAAAAGCAGCATGTCATTTACAACCTTCACCAGGGCTGTCTCAGTACTGGGCATGGGCCTAAGCCAGACTGGAGAGCCTCATAAAGCTGGTTAGCTTTGAGGTGTGAGTAAAGCTGAGCTTCCACTATCCTCTCCAGGACTTAAGATAAAAATAAAATAAAGTCTTGATCAAGGGATGGTTTCTTGACCAAGGGGGGTGATAGCAGACATTTTGAACAGTGATGGCACCTGCCCAGTGTAGAGGGACCTGTAACAGGTTGGTAACAAATTGGATGTTTTGAAATGTGATAGGAATGAATAGGGTCAATAGGGTAAGGTGGCCACTGGCAGTTTTAATTTTTTAGTCAGGTTGGGGTTGGAGGATACAATGTTCTGTCGGATGGTGGTGATTTTAGCCTTGAAGAACTCAGCAAATCTGTTGCATTGTTCAATAGTTGCTGTGGGAGGGCCAGACTGATGGTGGAAAACAAGGTCCTGGGAATTCCTCAGTCATTGTCTATCATGGCAGAGAAGACCGTGGAGCAGGCTTCTTTTTGTGCTTTGAAATAGCAAGACTGGTGGTCTTTAAAGGCCAGTAGGTGGACAGTTAGGCCAGTACTTCTCCATAGATGCTCTAAACTGAGGCCATGTGGCTTCATGCTGCGCAGCTCCTCTGTGAACCATAGGGAAGACCATTGGAAGGATACTTGACGTGTTTTTTCAGGGACACTAGACACTTATTTGACCATAGCGGGCACAGCAGTTGTTGCCCTCATAATCCCTCATACCACCAGTACATTCTCTATAAATATGTGGAAGTAGGCACAGTCTATATTCTCACATTACTAAATTATGTACGCTATATTCCCTAAAACATCAAATGACCAGTGTTGAATATTGATCACCTCTGCTCTCTGTGCTATTACTAATGAAATCATGGAACCGTGCATGTCTTTGATAGGGTATAAAATCAAATAGGAGAATATGTTAAACATTGTGTACTGTAGATTATAGGAAAAGATGCATACTTACTTAATAGAAAATACCTTTGGAGAGAGCCTTTACGCACAAACTAAAAAGATGGTTGTTAAAAAGATAAATGAAATGATGAAATCCATGTAGGCAACTGTAAGACTACACCAAAGATTTACTAAAGGGATGCTTGAAGTTACAAGTTAAGTAGTTTTAAGTAATAGGTATCAGAATTTCCAGAGATGATTATTTGGAGACTAAATTCGGGAGCATATTTACTGTCACATGGAGGCCCCGTAGCAGGGGAATGACAACTCCACCCGGATGTCATCCAGGAGATGTGGAGACGTCATGACAGGACCGCTGTAGATATTTTTGCTTCACAGGACAATGTGCCTTGCCATATGTCTTTAGCGATAAAGGATCGCAATGTCCCTCATGGACGCACTGGCTCACTAGAAACCACATGCACTCCTTTATGCATTCCCTCCTGTCAGCCTCATTTCTCCCACTCTGAACAGAGTGAGGTCGTGTGGTCTATCTTTTCTCCTGATTGGCCAGGGAGATCTCGGCGGGCGGAAATAGCACAGCTGGTTCGCTGCACGTCCCCGGCTCCTCTGCCAATGTTGTGGGCTGTCTATGGAAATATACACACTTCACTGCTTCCACATCAGCCATTGAGGGGATAGATTTTCTACTGGCTAATACATGTCACATGGTTTGTAGAGGCTCAAATAGTTCCTAAACAACCTTTGAGGTGTCAACAGCTACCCTGATGAAGATGGGTCGATGGTCCTTAGCATCATAATAATGTTAATGCAGATGAAATTCAAAAGACAATGTCAAGCACAAAAAGTGCTGTGTACCGTTAATGTATGATATGGAGATGTGTCTGTGTTGGTGCACAGACTGCATACAGGCAGCATGAAATGCATGATACAAAGTCTGTGCTGAAGTGCAATGATCAGTTAAGCAGGTGGTGGCTGGGTACTGATTGTGTAGTAAAAGTAGAATGACCATCATCCCTGGTGGGTCACGGACATTGCATTGAGAATCTTGAAGGTGTTTTTTTGACATCCCTTGGTCAATCCTGAAACATATGCAGGAAAGCAGTGATGGATTCACAGGGCACTGTATGTTCATAATTTTGAAAATATAATACAAACTGTATGCTATATGTCTCTATTTTAATCTAATGATACAGTATATTTTCTTAGCTGCTGCAAGGACCCACGCAATAACAGAAGCAGTAGCTGAAGAAACAATTAAAATGTGGCAAAAAAACAGTGCGGACAGAAATGGAGGAAGGAAGAAGCGGGCTGCAAAAAACAAATGTACTGTAATTGTGTCATTGCACCTATGTTCATCTCATCAGACTGTTTTGATTGTGATTGAGCTTGCATATCTAAACTGTGTGTGTGTGTGTGTGTGTGTGTGTGTGTGTGTGTGTGTGTGTGTGTGTGTGTGTGTTAACAGACAGTTCTTTCTATCAAAGCAATATAACAATAGAATACAATAGAATTTTTTGGGTTAGGGTTAGGGTTATAATTATATTATTATTATGTGACCACACATATTTTAAGCTTTACACTACATTATATTCACAAACTAATGTGACATGCCTCAGAGTTTCCTATTCTGCCAATAGAAAATGTACCTCCTCAATGGCCTCTCTTCTAATACACCACTCTAAAAGTGATTTACATGTGTCAGGTCTATTTTGTTTTGATATTAGATTTTATGGCCAGTTTTCACTGTCCTTGTTTGTTTTTGTCTTAGAGTGGCATGCAGTACTGGACTGCAACTTTATTTTTTGTTTATTGTGATTTGTTCTCATAAAAAAAAGAATTTTAAATCTTTGAAATTGTTCTTCTGCAAAAGGTTTATTTTGATTCGAGCACAAAAGGTAATGATTCAGTCTATATACAGTGCCCTCTGTAAGTAATGGGACAGTGAACCATTTTCTCTTCTACACTCATAAAGTTTTAAATCAAACAAATACGATGCGGTTAAAGTAGAGATTTTCAGCTCTTATTTGTGTATATATTGGTTTCACCATTCAGAAATTACAATACTTTTTATGCATAGTCCTCCTATTTAGGGTACTTAAAAGTAATTGGACAATTGTTGTGTTTCTGGTAAGCCAGGTGTGTTTTCTCACATCATTTATGCAGGCAAAAGAGAGCTGTCAATGTCTAGTATTGATTCTAGGCTTTTGTCTTTGGAGTTTGCTATTGGTGTCTGTCAACATGAGGACCAAAGAGATGTCAATGAAAGTCAAGGAAGCTATTATTAGGCTGAAAATCAGAAACATAGCCAAAACCTTGGCTTGCCAAAATCAACAGTTAGGAACAATTGAAAAGAAAAGAAAATCACTGGTAATTAAGAAAACCCCCCAAAAATTGTCCCACCGATCAGGAACACTCTCTAGGAGGTAAGCATGAATGTGTCAGAGACTACCATCTGCAGAATACTTCACCGGCCGAATTGCAGAGGCTTCACTGTAAGGTGCAAACCACAAGTTAGCCTCAGAAAGAAAAGAAAGAAAGAAAGACTGTTTATTTGCCATGCAATCAATTCTCATCAATTGTTGGAATGAATCTTTTTGCACACACCCCCCCCGAGACAACACACACGCACTGCACACCCCCCCAGGGAGAACAGAGCGCTGGGCTCTGGGCACATCCTCAGAAAGGATGGTTAGGTTATAGTTTGCTAAAAAGCCTGCAGAGGTCTGGAAAAAGGTCTTGTGGACAGATACAACATCTTCATGTACCAGAGTGATTTCAAGAGAACAGCTTGGATCTGCTCAAGGTTTACAGTATACCACCTCACCTGTGAAACATCGTCATATGTTTGGGCATGTACAGTATAGCTGCCATTAGAACTGGCTAACTTGTCTTAATTGATGATGTAACTACTGACGGCAGCAGCAGAATGTATTGATGACCCAAAACATACTGCCATAGCAACTAGGGTCAAATCAGGGCAAAAAATTGGAAAATTATTGACTGGCCAAGTCAGTCTTCAAATTTAAATCCAATTGAACATGCATTTCATTTCCTGATTTTACCCAAACCCTAACCCTCAAAACCAACAACAACTGAACATGGCTGCAGTACAGGCCTGGCAGAGCATCACCACAGAAGATACCCAGCGTCTGGTGGGGTCAATAGGTCACGGACTTCAGGCAGTTATTGCATGCAGTGGATTGTCAACCTAAAACTAATCATGAGTGCTTAATTTGGACATTATATGAAGCTGTCTTTGGTACTTTCTGAATTTTTGGTACATTTTACATTTGGATCGGTGTGAATAGCTTAAAGGGTGTAAGAGTAGCGGTGGTTCAAAATTGTTATCTTATGGTTCCCATAGTAACCCCCATGTTTAAATGTGCACTGGTAGCCAAGAGACTCAGAGCTCCAGACTGTGACAATTTGCAACTATTTGACTTTGCTGTGCAAGTAAAAAAAAGTGCTCATTAGCCTACATAATGCTTTTAGAATGCAACATTTGATATGATATTCATTCAGCCCTCTCATTGTCATTTTGTTTTAATAGCAATCTAATTGCCTATGAGTGATGCTACACATAAAATTATACATATAACTGTTTACTAGACCTCAGAAGTCATGTTTAGAATCACAGCTATTCCAAAACTATTCTCTGGTAGTAAACTATTCTCTGCTGAAGTGAACACTGTAGACCTACATGAAAACAACAATAAATATATAAAATTATATAAATACATTATTTTCTACATTGATGATGGGAAGGAAAACTACCAATCGACCAATCTCGCGCTGCAAGTTAGGCTTTCCGCCTCGAAGATTATGATACCAAACACATATTTAAAAACTGTGATGATAGGAAATAAAGCTGTGATGATACTGAGTGGCAGGTGATCACTGTGAGATTTACCTGCCACAAGGAAAATGTAGGTCTACCCGCATTTAGCGTTTGGCAGATGTTAATTTCGGACCCTCCAAGCTGTGTGGCAGTATCTCGGTTGCACATTATGTATACAAAGCGGAGGCTTTCACCAAAGCAGCACAAAATGTCCAGTGAGAAAATATATTTAGCTTTTCTCATGAGATGTCATGATCTATGGTGTCTTATAATATGTACTGTATAGACACTCCTTAACTCAACTTAACTTGTGTGAGGATAGTTGTTTAAAATTGACCTAATTTACTCTCCTAATTTACTGTCCATTTGATATCCATATGACTTGTCTTGGCCTATACTGTCAGTTTTGTGCATGTTTCCTGGAAGTGCCTTCTCCCGCATGCAATTCAAACAATCAAACAATGTTTTTTTATTTAGTGTATTATCAAAGAATAGGCTTTGTACCATGTAATGTGTTTCTATTTGCGTTTGTAAATAGTAATACCATTGTAATGAGAAGAGGATTTTTTTTCACACACATAGCAATTTGGAGTTTTCTCTGAATGCAATGGCAAGTTAATTTCTAAGGCGACCAAATCATGTGCTGGTGCCACGAAATTAAAAAAAGAGGCGTGGGTTCAAATCCCACCCCTGCCATATTTTCTAAAATGAAAAGGTAGGATGGCTCCACAGCCAAAGAGGACAGAATACCGCACGAGGAGAGAAACCTTGGATCCTCTCCTCCAATCATTTTGAGAATTTGGCCAGAAAGACGTATGGCGATTTTGACATGGGAATTTTGCAGTGACCTGGGGCAGCACATATTGAAGCAATAAGCCAAGGCACGTCCATTTGGGTGAAAGACTGAATTAAAGGGTTTGTCCGGGATTTGAACCCAGAACCTCTCACATCTGAAGCAAGAATCACACCCCTTGACCAACGAGCCATCCGACTGAAGTTTCCCCCTCCTTCCCAAGTCCCCCTCCATCCCAAGGGATCCTCATGTTGGGGGGATGGCGGGACATCTCCGTGCTACCAGGTAAAAGCAGAGAGTATCCTCTTACAGCGTGTGCATTGGTGGTATAGCGGTGAGCATAGCTGCCTTCCAAGCAGTTGACTGGGGTTCCAATGCAGGGTCCTTAAATGTTTCCCAAAGGGCCCATGTTTGCATTTCCAAAGCTCTGTCTTCACTCTGCACCTTCCCTGTTTTTCAATGGCTTTAACACTTGCCATTTGTGTCACCAGCGTACCAAAGGAAGCTGCTCTTATGATGGGGGAGGAAAGAGAAAGAAAGAATGAGGAGAAAAGAAAGACGAGTAAAATTCAACAAAAAGGTGGAGACTCCATTGAAAGGCAGTGTGGCACACTCAGTTATCAAAGATGCTCAGGCATGCACTGAGATAGTGTGGCCGAGCGGTCTAAGGCGCTGGAATTAGGCTCCAGTCTCTCACCACCAAAACCCTATAACCGGCATTGGGAGTTGTCTCATTCCGAGAAAAATATTCTCATGGTTTCTGCCAGGTTTTGGTCAGACAGAACAAATCAAGATGGTTGTCCATAATGAATTCACTGAGGATGGGACCCTTGTTGTTCATGGATCTGGTGATCAACAGTGCCATCCTCAGGTGTCATCGCTTACTGGTTGCAGGATAGTGTAATGGGGAAGCAACAGTGGCAGGACACAATCTCTGGCTGGACCCAGGGTTTCTCACCTCAGCAGTTGTTACATGGCATCTCTGGAGGAATTACGCTTGCTAGTCCTACTCTCTTTCCTCTGTATTTTTTCCACCGTAGTAGGCCCAGCATCTTGAGAAAATTAACTACAAAAAACAATAATTGTTCAAAATGAATTTTCATTAAAAATAACAGAAAAATATTAAAATACAGTGAAATTAGTGAGAGCTAAACAATCAAGCAGACATTACAGCACCATGGAAACCATGGAATAAATGGTATCAAAATGTTTTTTTTGTTACACAGATATCACAACCTTTGGTGTTTGTCTGGTTGTCTAAAAACATGTTAGTTCCTCTTGCTGTTATTAAACAAGATAAAGTCTTCTATCCCCTGCTGAAAGAAACAGTGAGGTGAGCATGCTGTTGGCCAGCTTAATGTGCTGGTATAATAGGAGACCAGCGTTTGTTATGTTGTATGTATGTTGGTTTTTGCTGGTGATCACCCCATGATGTGGTTTCTTGCTTGTTTATGCTGGTAGCTGCTAAAAACATGAAAAATGGATTGTATAGGTTGTGTGCTAGCCACATCTAACCACACCACTAACTTACCACGAGCACTAAACAACGGCAGCTGAGGCAATTACAAACATTTCTCTTTGCTATTCCTGGTCTTAGTCTGCCATCTTGTGGGCCTAGAGCACTGTAAATTGGTGTGTCAATGTTGTACTGTGATTTCCTGCATATATTATGTCTTCTCATTAATTCTGTAGATAATATTGCCACATACCATCATTCTGGATTTAACAAGTTAAACTGAAAGTCGTAGGTTGCTCCATTTTCTGTAATGTAAGAATAAGGCCAGTTTTAGTACAGCCAGCCATAACTGTACATTCTCACTGTATAATTGGTACAAACTAACATTTGCCCAATCCAATGTACTTTTCCTCAGTTCAGTTGAAGCAATCACATACATTTTTTTCAGGAAATGTATTTTCTGGTTCATTAATATGATATTGCCATTTTAATTTAATATGAACTTTGATAATCATTTCTGTTTTCATTTCAAATTTCTCTTGTTGTGGTCATTGATTTAGTCTTTATAGTCTTTAGTCTGATTGAGCTCAATGCGTAACATCTTTACAGCACATTCACTCCATTAAAAAAAAAGGGTAGTTCACTATTGACACCTTATATATTATCAGATTGTTCCTTACCCTGAAAGTTGTCTATGGGCTAGGAGAAACTGTAATCCATGCTTCAGAGTTTAGCCATTACTATCTTCAGCCACCACTGGCAAAACAAGCAACGGGAGTGATTGGGGCAAAGAGACTAAGTTCAAAATTGAATGGCCTAATCAGTCTGAAATATACTCTGACTTGGTTGAAATGATATACAGTGCCACTGACCCCACCAAACACAGGGTATCTTCTCTGGTGATGCTCTGTCAGGCCTGTACCGCACACATCTTCTGTTGTTGTTTGTTTTGAAGTCTTTTTGCTGAAATCTTATCATCAGGAATGGTTTAATCTGAAGATTGACTTGGTCAGTCAAGACTTTTCCACTTTTTGGCCCTGAAAAACTCCCTAGTTGCTATGACCTCTTGTGTGTACAACTGCCTGCCTGCCTACTCGACCTATGCCTGTCTGCCAACCCGATTACCTGCCTGAACTCTGCCCGTCTGCCTGCCAGCTTACCTGTTTGACCCCTGCTTGCCTGGCCAACCGCCTGCCTGACCCTTACCGGATTACCTGTCTACATATCGGCTCAGTCAGCCTTCTCTTAATAAATACACCCCAGCTTGGAGTTTCACTGATCCTGTCTCTTAGTCTGTGTTCTGCACTTGGGTTCACCTGTCTGACCGTTATACAGACAAGATGTTTCTGTACACTTCAGAATACATTCTGCTGCTGTGGTCAGCAGTTACAATCATCAATTAAGACAAGCAAGTTCTAGTGGCAGCTAGACATACCCAAACCTAACACCTCCTGCACCATGTTTCACAGATGAGGTACATGCTGTAAATCTTGGGTAGATCCTTTTTTCTCCAAACGTTCCTCTTGTAATCACTCTGGTACATGATAATATTAATTTTATCTGTCCACAAGACCTTTTTCCAGACCTCTGCAGGATTTTTAGGTACTTTTTTAGCAAACTGTAACCTGTGAAGGGTCTGTAATTTGGCTGTATTTTGCGGATGGTGAATGTTCTGATCTGTGTAACAGCTGTTTTGGGGTTTTCTTAATTATGGTGAGCATTCTTCGGTCATACACTGTGGAAGTTTTCCTTGGCCTACCAGTCCACTTGCGATTGGTGAGCTAACAAGTGTTTTTTTTTATGTTCCAAACTGTTGATTTTGGCAAGCCTAAGGTTTTGGCTATGTTTCTGTTTTTTCAGCCTAATAATGGCTTCCTTGACTTCCATTGATACCTCTTTAGTCCTCATGACAGACACCAATAGCAAACTCCAAAGGCAAATGCAAAGCCTAGAATGCACAAATGATGTGATGGAATATACCTGACTTGCCCGAAAAACCTGTCAAGCCAATTTTCCGATTACTTTTCAGTACCCTAAAATAGGGGGACTATGCATAAAAAGTGTTGTAATGTACACAAATACCATTAAATTAAAATTGAAAATCTCTACTTTAAAGCAATTGTTTGATTTAAAATCCAAACATTTGGAGTGTAGAGCCAAAAGAAGAAAACAGCTTAACTGTCCTGTTACTTACGTAGGGCTCTGTATATGATGTTTTACTTTATTAAATTATAAAGTCAAAATAAACTCCAAAAGTTATATTAAATTAATGCTGGGTTAGGGATTGGAATATCAACCAATCCCTCTGGATAACCACAACTTTTACGCAAATACCCATTCACGTTTTAATAGCAGGCTCACTATTGGTGGTTCTGCTTGACTCTAGGGCTGATGTCTTTGTTGCTCTGTGTGTCTGGCAATAGAGTTCTCTCTCTGTGAGGTTGCCTTATTCCCTCTGGCTGAGGAAGGGTCAGGGGTCACACACCAGCTAAAGGAAGGGTCTCCCTCACAATAATGGATGTAAACATGGTTGCTGTTGATAAGAGATGTAGTCCTGGGCTGACAGTTTCTTCCAAATACAAGAAACAATCCTGAAAGAGAAAATTAACAACAGAGGACATATTTTATTAGCTAGACTTTGGGATATATTGTTAGGCCTGTGAAAACAGAGCAACTTTCATCAAAGATATTGTAGTGAACAAGAGTGAACAACCCACTTGTTTCTCTGCCCTCTCACATAAGATGGCAGAGCGCATGCACCAATCGCATTCAACTCTACAGTGTAATATTTTCCTCACTTCTCTGAAATGTCTTTGGTTTGGATTTTTCATTTTGGATTTCACTACACGCTTTATTCTTTAGTCTTTTGCATCTCTGTTTTTGAAAGTTTCTGGCAGCGTCGCCCGCTAGTTTTGCTATGACTACTATATACCAGAGTCTACCTTTAAAAAAAGTAGAAAATACCAGACAAAGAAATATAGCTAGACATGTTTTAGTCAGATCGTATTTCTGTGCAGATTTGTAGGCTATGGCATTTTTGACAGAGCTTTGAGTCAGTCTGTAATAGCAAGATTGGCTTTGTGAAGCCTTGTGGGAGTCCAATAGAACCTATGCAGTATTTTATATTTAGTGAATTTCCCCCTGGTTGCTCCCCGAGTTAGACAGGATCTTTAACCACGTCTCCTCATCAATTTCACATTTAAGGTCAACTTGCCATATTATTCTGAGATTCTTACAGTCTGCATAGAGTAAAAAATGGCTGCATTATGAATAGGTAAATCTAAATACTTCACCATTTGGTTCTTCTCTGAAGATAGTTGACAGCTGGTCAATAGTGTATTCCTCAGCAGAAAGTATTTCCAGAAATGTCCCTTCTCTCTGATACCATATCTTTGTTCCAACTCAGACTATGACATAAGGACATATGCATTGTATACATTGCCTATGGTGTGTATTACCTTTATAGCCATTGTTTCCAGTACACTGGTTTCTTTTCTATCCGCACTCCGGAGTTATGCCGCACTGATGAGTAACTTTGTTTCAGATGTGAGATTCCACA
Source organism: Argentina silus (assembly GCF_951799395.1). Taxonomy (NCBI): domain Eukaryota; kingdom Metazoa; phylum Chordata; class Actinopteri; order Argentiniformes; family Argentinidae; genus Argentina; species Argentina silus. Next base: position 1,684,233 of record NC_139674.1, on the reverse strand, counting down.
TACAGTTAGGTCCGGAAATATTTGGACAGTGACACAATTTTCATAATTTTGGCTCTGTACGCCACCACAATGGATTTGAAATGAAACATTAGAGATGCAATTGAAGGGCAGACTTTCAGCTTTAATTCAAGGGGTTGAACTAAAATATTGTATGAAACATTTAGGAATAGCAATCATTAATAGCAACAGTCCCCCATTTTCAGGGGCTCAAATGTAATTGGACAAATTTACATAATCATAAATAAAATGTTAATTTTTAATACTTTATCGAGAATCCTTTGCAGGCAATGACTGCCTGAAGTCTGGAACCCATGGACATCACCAAATGCTGGGTTTCCTCCTTTGTGATGCTTTGCCAGGCCTTTACTGCAGCTGTCTTCAGTTGTTGTTTTTTTGTGGGTCTTTCTGCCTTTAGTTTTGTCTTCAGCAAGTGAAATGCATGCTCGATCGGGTTGAGATCAGGTGATTGACTCGGCCATTGCAGCATATTCCACTTCTTTGCCTTAAAAAACTCTTGGGTTGCTTTCGCAGTATGTTTTGGGTCATTGTCCATCTGTACTGTGAAGCGCTGTTCAATCAACTTTGCTGAATCTGACTAAATCTGAGCAGACAGTATATCCCTAAACACTTCAGAATTCATCCGGCTGCTTCTGTCTTCTGTCACATCATCAATAACACTAGTGACCCAGTGCCATTGGAAGCCATGCATGCCCATGCCATCACACTCCCTCCACCATGTTTTATAGATGATGTGGTATGCTTCGGATCATGAGCAGTTCCAAGCCTTCTCCATACTTTTTTCTTCCCTTCATTCTGGTACAGGTTGATCTTAGTTTCATCTGTCCAAAGAATGCTGTTCCAGAACAGGGCTGGCTTTTTAAGATGTTTTTTGGCAAAGTCTAATCTGGTATTTCTATTCTTGAGGCCTATGAATGGTTTGCACCTTGTGGTGAACCCTCTGTATTTGCTCTTGTGAGGTCTTCTCTTTATGGTAGACTTGGATAATGATATGCCTACCCCCTGGAGAGAGTTCTTCACTTGGTAGGCCTCTCCCCAGACGCATTATGTAACAGAGTATCAATAGGGTTAAAATGATATGCTAGCTCCTTTTCTATCATGATCCAGTCCAGACCTACAACCTCCTTACTCCAGTGCTTTGCCAGTTTAGCCATTTCAAATGATAAGCTATATAACTTTACATCTGATAGAGCTAAGCCTCCTCTATGCCTCAGTGAGCACTGAGCCTCTTCGTCAGTTTGTTTTTTTATTCCATAGAAATTATTTAGGGTTAGGGTTAGAGTTAACCTGTCATATTGCTTAAAGTACTGGTCTGGGTTATTCATAGGTAACATTGCAGAGAAATAAATGAATTGTGGGACCACCACCATTTTAATCACATTGATCTTTCCCCAGAGAGAGAGTTTTATTTTATCCCATTTAACTAAATTGGTCTTAATCTTAAGTAGTAATGGATCCAAATTTAGTCCCATCACCTCTTCCAAATTTCAGCTCAGTTTAACACCCAGATATTTCATTCCAGTAGGGATCCATTTGAAGTTAAATGTTGTGACATTACTGGAGTGGCATATGGCATTAATTGGCATTGCTTCTGACTTACTCCAATTAATTTTATAACCTGACAGAGTAGAGTATGATTCAATGCAGGTGAGTAATCGTGGTAGAGATTGAAGAGGATCAGTAATCAGGAGGAGAATATCATCTGCATACATAAGCAACATGTTCTCTTTCCCCTCTCCCATGGACAACCATCTTGATTTGCTTGGTTTGACCAAAACCTGGCAGAAACCATCTGAATATTTTTCCCTCAAGGCCATCCACACTGATTCTCTCTCTGCCGGCATCTCCGACTCCCCTCCACCAACTGAGTCAGACTCCCCTACAGAACTGGTGAATTTCTACAACGACACTCTGTCCACCTGCCTGGATCAACTAGCCCCTATGAAGACCAGGCCAGTGTCACATACACACGCTCTCTGGTATACCCCTGAGCTGCAACAACTCAAATCTAGAGGACGTCAACTTGAGCGACTCTTCAAGAAAACCTGTCTCACTGTACATGCAGAGGCCTACAACAACAGCAACCGGCAGCTGTACAGAGATGCTCTCCAAAGTGCCCACTCCTCCTATTATTTTGATGTCATTCAGTCTGGCTGTGGTAATCCCAAAGTACTGTTCAGCACTATTAACAACCTCCTCAATCCAATTGACAATCTCTCTCACTCATTCACGACTGACAAATGCAACCTGCTTTTGTCATTCTTTCAAACCAAGATCAACAAAGTCTATAACCAACTGACCATCTGCTCTGCCTCGCCTGAGCTAGACTCGGACAGCTCTTTCTCCAGTTTCTCTGAAATCACCACCTCTGACTTTGCAAAGGTGGTTTCAGGCATGAAGACCTCAACCTGTGGAACCCATGGACCAAATTTCATCCACCTTGGTAAAGGCCTGCTCCCCTACAATCTGTCCGCTCATCATCAGTGTTGTCAACTCCTCCCTCTTAATCGGTAATGTCCCCCCTGCTCTAAAGCTTGCTGCTGTCACCCCCATACTTAAAAAACCTGGATTGGACCCAGACAGCCCTAACAACTATATACCCATCTCAAACCTCCCTTTCCTGTCCAAAATATTGGAACAAGTTGTCGCCTCCCAGATGAAAATGTACCTTTATTCCAATAACCTCTACAAGCCATTTAATTCTGACTTCTGATCCAAACACAGTACTGAAACAGTGCTCCTAAAAGTCACGAATGATCTACTGTTCTCAGCTGATGCCGGATCCCTCAGCATCCTCATTCTCCTTGACCTCAGTGCTGTTTTGACACCATTGACCACTCCATCCTCACCACTCGCCTTGAGTCCTTCCTCTGCATTACCGGTACTGCTGTGAACTGGTTCACCTCCTACCTCTCTGACAAAAGTCCAACACAGCCACTGTCACCCAAGGAGTGCCTCAAGGTTCGGTGCTTGGTCCTCTACTTTTCATCCTGTATGTGCTCCGGCTCAGACACATAATCTGTCACCATGATCTCCAGTTCCATTAATATGCCGATGACACTCAGCACCCTCTCATCTGAACCTCATTTCAAACACATGGCTAAAACTGCTTACTTCCACCTCAGGAATGTTGGTCGTCTCTGACCCTGCCTGTCCTTCAGTGATGCAGAAATCCTCACCCATGTGTTTGTTGCCTCCAGGCTGGACTAATGCAACAGTTTTGTATTTGGGACCATCAACAGAGTTTACAACAGATTCCAACACGTTCAGAACTAAGCTGCCCACCTACTCACTAGAATCCACTCCAGAGACTCACTCCAGTCCTCCAAAACCTCCACTGGCTCCCAGTCCGATTTAAGTTTAAGATTCTCCTTACCACCAACAAAGCCTTCAACAACATGACACCCTCCTACCTCTCTGACCTCCGGGGGGACCAGGCTTTGTCCACTGTAGCCCCCATTCTTTGGAACACTCTCCCAAACCACATTAACGAATCCAGCACGCTCTCCTCCTTCAAACAATCGCTCAAAACCTTTTTTTGCTGACTATGCTTTTGTTTACGTTTTTATTTATCTATCTATTCTTGTTCTCTCCATGAAAAGTAGCGATTTTGAGTGCTGAGAAAAGTGCTATACAAAATAAATACATTATTATTATTTATTAATACACAGGACAAGATGTTATAATCCCTTGTGCCATGATCCAAGGTAAAACAGATGTAGAAGGCCAAATCAAACCAACAAAGCGAGTGATATATCCACCATTCGATGCAACACCATAGCAAACATCAGGCTACGCCGTCATAGGTCTACGGAGTCATTCCTCAGGTGGTACCATTCACCGGTTACCTACTCTAGCCAACTGAGGTAAGCAGCATGTCATTGGGGTTATCAAGTGGGCACCTTCTGTCACCGGTGTTTCGTTAAGTTAGGCCCACGACACCTCGAGAAGGCTTAACTGTGTAGTCCAGCGTCCTGGAAACACCCCCCTCAACACCACTACCTCAATACTATCTTTAACTTAAACCCTACAACCAACCTATCAGCCTACCCACCCCATCAGTGTGTGTGTGTGATGCCCTATCTAGGGTAAATGTTTTCTGTAAGGTAAGGGAACGGTGTATGTGGGGGCCTAAATAGTGTGTGCATGTGTTTATGTTTATGTCTTTATATAAGTGTAGATGCAGGGATTCAAACCCTAATTTAGGGTAGAGGGAAGGGTTAGAGGTGGGGAAGCCCCCGGGTGGATACGGTCCCGGATTAGGGAAAGGAGGGGTGAGTGTGCCCTTTATTTATGTTGCGGGGGAATGTTTGTGTCCGTGCAACTTCATGGCTAGCCTACACTGGCTAGCAGTACTAACCCCCCCCACCACACTATGACACGATATCCTCTCATAAATATAGCCAAACAATGGCAGTACAAAACCCCTCACCACCACAATATGACACGATGCCTTCTCATTAATATAGCCAAACAATGCCAAGCTATGCTACCTCATGCTCTAGTCAAGTCGCTGTTGCATCTTACCTTTAACGGGAACCCCAGCTACTGATCTTCCGCCTCAGCCACAGCCACTGGCTAGCGCTCTCCGCTGCTACCGACATATTCTTTATCGCCAGTTTCAATTCTCGTCCGCGAATACCCAGCTCCGTTAGCAGTGCATAGGTTGTCTTGGCCACAAATCCTCGACAACCAATTTCCACTGGGCGAACAAAAGCGGTCCACCCACGCTGTGTCGCGTCTGCCGCTAATTCTGCATATTTAGCTTTCTTTCGTTCATAAGCCTCGTCAACCCGGTCTTCCCAAGGGACCGTGAGTTCGATAATATAAACTAGCTTCAGACCACAGCAGCATGTCTGGCCGCAAATTAGTGCTAGCAATTTCAGCCGGTACGATTAGCTGTTCAATTAAATCTACCTTTAACTTCCAATCTGCGCCAGTTCGCAACTGTCCCTGCGCGCAGCTGCGCCCTGGCCTCCTTACGCCAGTCTCTCCCTCTCTTATAAATGCAATGTCTTTCCGCTGGCCACTACTAGCTAGCGAGTTTACTTCTAGCCGTTTTCCCTCAACTGCAGCAGCTAAACATTTCAACACTTGATTGTGACGCCACGTGTATCGCCCTTGAGAAAGACTGATTCTACACCCAGTCATTATATGCCTAAGTGTGCATACGCTGGAACATAACGGGCAGGCAGCATCCTCACCCAACCATTGATTAAGATTTTGGGGAGATGGCAGTACGTCATAAGTAGCCCCTATGATAAATTTAATTCTGCTTGCCTCCATGCTCCACAAATCCTTCCACTTCAAGCTTCTCTTCACTACACTCTCCCAGTTTACCCACTGGCCTTGTTTTGCCTGTGCCACCGCCCTTGTACATCTTATCATCTCCTCCTGTCTGTGTATTTCTTCCACTACCAGTTTCCTCCTTTCTACTGCTGTTGCCTTACTCCACACAGGTTTTCCTGCACACAGCCCTAGACCTCCACGTCCATGCTGAACCTGCCCAATGATATCCCTATGGCTAAGGGCTGCCTGTGCCTGTTGCACTGCCTCTTTAGGCTTCCACTTCCTTCCAGTTTTAACTATGGGCGCTGCACTTCTAACAACTGGGTCCTTTGACTGGGTTAGAGTCATTTCCAGTCTAGCCTTGGCACATTTAAATTCCTCTGTCAGACTAGAAATCGGCAGCTCTAGCATGCCCTTTCCATACAGGGCCACACTGGTCAGACAGCGCGGGGCTCCAAGCCACTTTCTAATATTAGAGTTAATCAACCTTTCCATTTTTTCAACCTTCGATATGGGAACCTCGTAAACTGTCAGTGGCCACATCAGCCGAGGCAACAATCCAAACTGTAGGCACCACAACTTTAGCTTGCCTGGGAGCCCTGACTTATCTATACCTTTGATGCCTTGAATCATCTCCTGCCTCAACTCCTCACATTGACTCTTGTCATTGAGGCTTGCGTCATACCATCTTCCTAAGCTTTTAACCGGTTTCTCTAACACTGTTGGAACCACTTCCCCACCAATGAAAAACTTTTTATCAGCTATCTTCCCTTTGACAATGGAGATACTCCTAGACTTGCTTGGCTTCACTTTCATCCTAGCCCATTCTAGGTTGCTATTTAGTTTATCCAGTAGCCTCCTAGTACAAGGGGCTGTTGATGTCATAGTTGTCATGTCATCCATGTAAGCCCTGATTGGTGGGAGGCGCAGCCCTCCCTGCAACCTTTCCCCACCCACTACCCATTTCGAGGCTCTGATTATGACTTCCATTGCCATGGTAAAGGCCAAAGGGGAAATAATAATTAATAATTATTATTATTATTATTAATTAGTATAGATAGATAGAGAGATGAGAAAGCTTTTATCAGAGTTGATAATTTGGCACATTTTACAGTTGAATGATAATCGCATCTTTTGGTTTCCATAGTGAACTTTCAAGTTTTTATAGTTTACAGTTGAAAGTTGAATAGGTATCAAAACCAAAAGTCATAGCAATGCGAGTTAGACCACTCTGCACATTTTAAAGTTGGATTGGTGTGAATAGCTTAAAAATTGTAAGAGGAGTAGATAGATAGATAGATAGATAGATAGATAGATAGATAGATAGATAGATAGATAGATAGATAGATAGGATGTGCTTCAGTGGAGTGGGTAGAGAGTTGATTGATTGAGTGGTTGAGAGTGGTAGAGTTGGTTGGTTAACCGGATGAGAGTTTTTGATGTTACAAAAAGCTTAATAGTTTAAAAAGTTTAATTAGCATCCGAAAGCTTTTATCAGGGTTATTGCAGATTTTCTGGGTAGTTGAAAGAAAGTGAGATAGGTTTGTTAGGTTGGTTGGTCGGCTGATTGGATGAATGAATCGATAGATGAAAGAGAGGATGGGTGGATGAGAGAGGGGAGGGATAGAAAGATCAAAACAATTAAGAGTGGGTTCAGTGTAGGTTATGAGTGAAGCAGTACTAACTGGCGAAAGGAAGAAAGGATGATGCAAGGTAGTTGAAAATTTAGATAGATATAAGGTTGTGAAGATAGAAGGTTAGATAGATAGTATGTCAGCATGTCATAGATAGATAGATAGATACATAGATACATAGATAAATAGATAGATAGATAGATAGATAGATAGATAGATAGATAGATAGATAGTCATGTAAGGATTTGGTGTTGTAAGCGGTGCAGAGGAAGAGAGGCAGATGAGTAGTTAGCGGTGCCAAACAAAAGGATCTTTACTTGAAAGAGTAGACAAAACAGGATACAAAACACAGACTCAAAGCTCGAAAACAAAAGGGGAGATTGCAGTCTCAAAATAGTAGTAGTATACTCATATTACTCGCGTTCGTGAAGCGGCCAACAAATGGTGATGACTAAGCAGGGAGTGAAGGGAAGTGAGGGTACATATAGCATAGTGACAATTACGCAGAGGTGCTAGCAATGAGTTTGTGATAGGGTGGCCCAGTGGAAGGATGGAGGGAGACACCTAGGGACCATACTAGGGAGCGCAACCCCCTTCCTTAACACAATCATTCCTAAAGCAGAGGTGAGACTTTCTCTCACCCAATTAGAATTGTGGCTGGGACCAGCGTGCTTTTCAAACACGCAAACATGCTGTTAATAGCTTAAAGCCTTCAGAGCCGGGGATGAAAATGGCCTAAGAACAGCGAGAGCCAGCCTGTCCCGTGGCATCAAGAAAGCAAAACTGGACTACACAAATAAGATTACCTGCCACTTCAAGGACAGCAGAGACACGCGGAGCCTGTGGCAGGGCATTCAGACCATAACGGACTACAAGCCCGCGCCACAGACCTGCGACAACAACATCTCTCTGCTCAACAACCTCAACAGCTTCTTTGCACGGTTTGAAGCAACAAACACTACAAGCCCACAGAAAACTCCACCCCCCCCCCACGATCAGGTCCTGTGCCTGTCTGCTGCCAGTGTGAAGAGGACACTCTCTACCATCAACCCCCGCAAAGCAACAGGCCCAGACAGCATCCCAGGCCGTGTGCTGAGGGACTGCGCAGAGGAGCTTAAGGATGTCTTCACGGACATCTTTAACACTTCTTTGCGTCAAGCTGCTGTCCCATCACATTTCAAGACCTCCATCATCATACCTGTGCCAAAGAAATCCGCTCCATCCTGCTTCAATGACTATCGCCCTGTAGCACTGACCCCCATCATCATGAAGTGCTTTGAACGGCTAGTCATGTCTCACATTAAGTCCATCCTCCCCCCCACCCTGGACCCCTTTCAGTTTGCATACCGAGCAAAACGTTCCACAGAGGACGCAATCTGCTCTGCTCTCCACCCAGCCCTCACCCACCTGGAAAAAGCAGACTCATATGTGAGAATGCTTTTCATAGACTTTAGCTCAGCATTTAACACCATAATCCCGCAACAACTGATCTGTAAACTGGACCAGCTGGGGCTCAACACCTCCCTCTGCAACTGGCTGCTGGACTTCCTCAGCGAGAGACCACAAGCAGTACGAGTCGGCAACAACACCTCGAGCAGCATCACACTCAGCACAGGGGCCCCCCAAGGCTGTGTGCTCAGTCCCCTGCTCTTCACCCTGCTGACTCACGACTGCACACCAACCTACAGCACCAATCACATGGTGAAGTTTGCGGACGACACAACTCTGGTGGGTCTCATCTCCAAGAACGACGAGACCCACTATAGAAAGGAGGTCAACCTTCTGACCACGTGGTGCAGAGACAACAACCTCCTGCTGAATGTCAGCAAAACGAAGGAGATTGTGGTCGACTTCCGGAGAGGGCACACCGAACACCCACCACTGACCATCGATGGTGCTGCTGTGGAGAGCAGCACCAAATTCCTGGGGGTGCACATCAGTGAGGACCTCTCCTGGACCACCAACACCGCATCACTGGCGAAGACAGCCCAGCGGCGCCTCTACTTCCTCCGCAAGCTGAAGCGAGCGAAAGCTCCCACACCGATCCTGACAACATTCTACCGAGGCACCATTGAAAGCATCCTGTCCAGCTGCATCACTGTGTGGGGCGGTAGCTGCACCGAACACAGTAGGAAAGCACTGCAACGCATTGTGAACACAGCTGCTAAGATCATTGGTGCCCCACTCCCATCCCTGCAAGAGACTTACTCCACCCGCCTCACCCGCAAAGCTACCTCGATTGTGAGCGACGCAAGCCACCCCGCACACAGTCTGTTCAGCCTCCTGCCTTCTGGAAGAAGGTATAGGAGCCTCCGTGCCCACACCACCAGACTCACGAAAAGCTTCATACCCCAAGCTGTCAGGAAGCTAAATTCTCTCCCCTCACTTCCCCCAGCCACATCCTCCAAGCTGTCAGGAAGCTGAAACCACCACCCCCCCTCCCAACCCTTCAGCCCCCCCCCCCCCCCCCCCCCCCCAAAAACACTACGGACTCTGGACAATCCACTATTCTATTGCTACAATGCACTATTGCACTATTATTTTTTTATACAGAATACACAGTATTTGGCTGCTATTTACTGTCTTTACTGACTGCTCTTTTTGCACTGTTTAAATTATTTTTATTGAATGTTTTTACTTTTAGTATGTGTTATCTGTTGTGCCTGGGCACTTTATCTGTCTCACCGTGGGAGAGTGAGAAACGTCCTCTCGATTCCTTTGTATGTCTTGACATGTGAAGAATTGACAATAAAGCCACTTTGACTTTGACACTTTGAAAAAGTGTAAGATCGGCAGTGGTTTAAAATGATTATCAGGTGGCCATAAAAAGCTTAAACATACTTCAAAATGTAACAATGGCTATACTTGAAGGTTGGAGAATGGTGGAAGAAGTTTGAAGGAGCCATTGTTGAAGAGGTTCTGCCTTTACTCTGTTTTGAATTATCCCCTCAAAAGGGGTTCTGAGATTATGCCTTCCGGGATGAGTGATAAACTCTGAACACAGCTTGCTTTCTACCAAGGAGAGACCCAACCATGGGACTGTCAGCACAACAAGCTCTACAACTAAAACATCCAGGAGGGTGTGTTGGACTTAACAATTGCTTCCTTCCTCCTTGAACTATTATGGCATTGCAATGTGATCCCAAACCATTACAACTACGATTGAAGCCATCTTTATTATTTATTAATTTGCAAATTCAATATCTCTGCACAGTGGTGTTTTGGAGACAGTCTGACCTTGGTTATCATGGGAGCAAACTGGTCCTCTACCCAGAAACTAATTTCCGCACTAGTATTACAACTCCCAGGTCTAACACATCACAAAAACATATTCCCCAATTGATTAATTCAAACTCAGTCGTAGGTATTTGTCAGACTTATTACATTTATTAAACTTCAGTGAAAATGGGATCCTGGTAAGCATATCTAATGGGTGTCTGGAATTTTTGAGCATGGGCATCACATACTGTAGTGCACCCAGCATATACATATGCTGGTTTCTATGCATTCTTTTCAAATAACTGTGTCTAAGTTATCTCCCTTTCTGTATCACAAACAACATACATTGACATTCTCTTGGGGCTAATCCACACGTTAATACATAGTTCTTGGTCATGTGATCTAGAAACAAATTTCCCTCAATGTCGATTTCACCTTTCTTCTTCAGTTCTTCTCTTTCGCTTTTCGAGTCTGTTGCCGTTCCTCCGCTTGTATTTTTGACTCCTTTTAGGAATAGACATTGAACACAATGAAGGCTCACCTTCATCCAAAGTCACTGGATGAACTCCGCTGTTGGCTCAGTCAGTGGGGGAATGGTTCCCCCCTGGATCATGGTCACCATTGTGAGTGTCAGGATCAGGATCAGAGTTGTCTGGCGCTTTCTCCCAGGGCCGGACATGGCTCACGCGGCTCCACTGCTCTCAGCCACTGACCTTGATGGGGCAGGTGGTTATCAGCAGGACTGTGAAGGGACCCCCCACTTGGGATCAAGGCTGGTAGCTCGGGCTTCCTTTATCAACACTCTGTCCCCAGGCCGGATATCGTTCTGGCAGTCCCTGGATGGCTCGCTGTGGGGGGACATGCAGCGTTCGGTCTGTAGAGGGTGCTACAGGACCGTGGCCAAGGTGCGGAAGCGAGGCTTTCTCGCACACCTGTTGCGAATGAAGCCTCGTTAATGAAATGGTTTAAGATGTGTGTGCCTCTGCTTTCAGGCGGACGGCTGGAAAGCGGGGACTGAAAAGTCAACCAGGTCCTGACAGACAATCTAAAATAAACGGGGTTTCCCTCACCAGAAATATCGAGTCCGCCTCTGTGTCTAAGAATCTTGTTACACTCACCTTGTGTATCCATGACCTGAACGTGGGAAGAACTCAACGCTTCAGTTAGTTTCATACAATACTAGAGCATACTGCTATTCAAGATTTTTCTAAGGTCTTCCACTTTCCATGAGGATTGTGGAGGATAAGGGCAATGAAATTTCAGCTGAATTCCATCTGTACGTTTCTAAACGGGCCATCAGGTGCTGGTCTAGACTGATGAGTGTCGAAAACTACTGGAGCTATGTTATGTTTTCTACATATCAAACCATTTTTAACAGTACTTTTTGCTTCTGTTGAAAAGTAAAATGTGCACCAATCTTTTTTACATAGACCCAACATTCCCCCTTGGCCGGCATGTGACACTCCATGATACATGGAGGCCAGATAAGGGTGGATCCACCGGATGGCCATCCTGATGACGCCAAACATTGTTAACCAAAATACAATCCCCAGACATCCAAACCCATAGCTCATGCTAAGTTGCTGCTAGATGGAGGTTACCAAGATCAGATTCAATATGTACAGTATTTATAACTTGGACAGAGGGTCCTTCGGATGGAGGCATCGCAGTGCGATTGCCTTTTGAGACAGAATCAGACGCTGATGTGTGTGCCTTGCATTTCATGATAGCAATTGAAGTAAGAAATAGGCATGCTGTCAACAATTTAGAGATAAGATCACCATGTTTAATTGGAGCAGACGTTTTGCCATCACCTGAGACTGTTCATATCTGAATACACGTCAATAACATTCCTTCTGGGGAGCAGTTTATGGATACATTGAGAACATTTAAAACATCAATCCCTAATATTGGCTGAGGTATTTGTGCAACTAAAACAACATGCTCAATTTCGAGGGCCAAAAATTATCTGGAGATCATGAGTTAGAAAAGGGTCTACTGGTTTTCCAGTACAGCCAACAATTGACAAAGGGGATTTTGTTAGCGCAAGGTTCAACCTTCAATTATGATCAATTGTGTCAAAAGCAGCACTTCTGTTAGATTGAGTTAATCTTCTGTTAGATTGAGTTAATGATGCGATGCAATTAGGTAATTGGTTGTTGGTAGGAGTGGAACATAGAATGTTAAAAACTACCAAGATGGTCTGAAATCCATCTATCCTTTGTCTAACCCTAACACTGACATTACAAGGTTATGAGTATGTTATGAGTTTGTGTAGACCCTGTGACCCAGTGTGTCTGTGTGTGTGTGTGTGTGTGTGTGTGTGTGTGTTCTATTTTGATGGTCAGCATTGTGTTACATTAGGTGTCGTCATTCTCTGTGTAAGAAAAAAAAAAACATAAGCGTAAGCATGCGTTGCCAAGCAACGCGTCGCCAAGGAACGCGTCCACACTGAAAGGGGCGGCAACTGTTTTGCAGTGAAAAAAAACTAAACAATTTAGGTTAGCTAGCTAGCTACAGCAAGTAATGAAACACTCTTGTCTCTAGCTAACATGATTCAAGTGAGTGCTTATTGATACCACACCAAAATCTATGACAAAGGTAAGTTTTCATGAAATGTTAAGCTATATTTATTACCTAGCGAGTCGTTATGGCTAGCTTTCTACTAGGTAACTAGCAAGGTCACTTAGTAAGTGTAAGTTACTGTCTCTATGTCTCTATGATGATAGCTAGCTACAAGTGTGTGTGTGTGTGTGTGTGTGTGTGTGTGTGTGTGTGTGTGTGTGTGTGTGTGCGCGCCATATGTTAGAGGATACTGCTACTGACAGAGGATCAATATCTACATTTACTGTCTTGCATTAGGTACCAAATGTGCACCTGTTGGGTGCAACCCCCCCAAGAAACCACTCAAAACAAAGTTTAACCATTTTACACTTAACCATAATGTGTTATCACTTGTCGTGTAGGCCAAGGCTGTAGACCTTATTTCACACTTAGCTTAACCATGAATGACAACAATGCAGGTCAGTTGTCTTGCCCCTGATGCAATGCTTAGTTAAACTAGGCTTGGCGACTCCTTTGCTCTGTGTGTCCATTGAACAGAGTCTGGGATGGCTGACAGAGTGGACATGGTGGGCAGGCTCTCCAGGACCTCTGAGGCCCAGTGGCGAGTAGCAGAGCGCCAGGACCAGCTGCTTTCCATGACCCAGATGGTGGCCTGCAACCAGGACATCCAGCATCGATACCGTAACATCCTGGGGCCTATGTCCCTCTTCTGCCAGTCCAGCCCCGAAGGAGAGGAGAAGGCAGGTGAGTGTGTGTGTGTGTGTGTGGGGGGGGGGGGGGGGGGGGGCAGAGCCAAAACAGGTCAGGTGTGTGTGTGTGAAGTCAGCCTTGCCAGTAAACAAAATTGTGTAACCTAATGTTTTTTATTTTTAATATTGAGTGAACCCATATGTGTGTGTGGTGCAGCAGGATGGAGGATATGTGTGTGTTGCAGCGGGATTTAGGGTGTATTCAGATGGTGTTTGTCCCAGATAGGGTCCAGGAGGAGAGGCCTGTGTCGGCTGTCTGTGAGAGGGTGAAGCCCAGCCCCAGCTCCCTAGCAGACCTGTGTCAGCAGCTCCAGCTCAGGATCCAGGAGCAGTCCGCGCTCCGCTGCACGCCTCCGGAGGACCAGCAAGCTCTGGTGATTTATGTGTTTAGGACATATATGTATATGTTTATGCCCACATATTTACACACACACACACACACACACACAGTGACTGGACGCTGGACGCTGGAATGCGTGCAATCAACCAAAGATGTGAATAATTCCTGACTTTGCCTCTATTTATCCGTCATACCCCTAACATGCTCCTCCCCACCACCAGTGGGCGGTGATGACGTCAGAGCTGGGCCTGATCTGGCAGGACCTGAGGAGCCTAAAGGCTGACCCCACGCTGACCCCAGAGGAGAACAGGCAGCTGCAGAGCCAGACGGTGGGCGAGGTCCTGCACCTGTGCCAACAGCTCTACCTCCACTACCTCTACCTGCTGGACACTCTGAGGCGCCGCGCCGTCTTTAGCGACCAGGCCAACCGCAGCCGCCTGGGGGCCCAGATGGCCATGGACTGCACCAACCTGTGAGTGGGCGGGGGGTGATTTGGTGGACAGTAAAGGTTTCAGTGGGGGGGGGGGGGGGGGGGGGGGGTTGATTTGATGGACAGTACATTTTAAATGAATCCTCCAATCCAACCAATGTGAGTTTATTTTTCGCAGTTTGAACGTGCACTCGATTCGATGTAGCGTAGCAGTGGGGATCAAGGCGACGCGGAGGGCCAGGTTGAGTGCTGAGAGATGCCGAGACAGGCACAGTTTGGAGGGGGCGGGCCCTCGCAAGCTCGACCTCTGTCTACAGGCTAAGACTGGTAGTAAGAAGAGCGGGGCCACCAGACAGAGCAAAAACCTCTTAGAGAAGGATATTCGAGAGGTAGGTGTGTGTGTGTGTGTGTGTGTTGTGGGTTCGATTCCCACTGGGACCATATCTAAAAAAAAATATGCACTCACTGTAGTGTAAGATTGAATAAAAGAATTTATCAAATAGTAAATATCAAATACTGTATATACAGCGCCCTGCGTAAGTAATGGGACATTGAAGCTTGTTTTATTCTTTTGGTTCTGCTCTCCAAAAGTTTGGTTTTGATTGGCACCCTTTTTTAGATTTAGTCTAGTCTTACTCATTTTGACTAAAATAATAGCCTGAAGTTTTGTCATATTTTTGTTATTTGAATAATGACTGTGAAATGCCCACATGTCATTTCATATGGGCTGTTTTAGTCACATCACATTTGCCTTACCTCATTAACTCATAGTAGACATTTATTTATGTGTTTATTTGAGTAGGGACAGATGCAATAACATGAACATATTTAAATATTCAAGCCAGGTGCATTATACAATAACATGTTAGCTTGCGCTAATTTACAGTGTTACAGTGTTTACATATTTACATAAATCACTGATTTCCATATGTGCAAACATAAAGCTTGTCCTTATATATATTCTGCATAACATCCTTATCGCATTATTCTCTTCCCAATGGCCAAATTAGCTGAAGAACACATTACTCTGCAGCAGATTAGAAATCACACCCCTGGAGAGGGCACATAAAGGGCCAATACAATACAAAAACAACCAATACAAAAACAAGCTCTGCGTTTAAGAGGATCAGCGTCAGCAAGGCACTGGGCAGATTTGCTGATATTGATCATACAATCTGTGCTTATTTCTTTACCGCAAATGATATGTAGATCACTGGTTATGCACAGCACCTTGCTCAATCCGCCCCTCTCAAACATGAAGACTCATTGACTTGAGATAGGTAGACAAGATTAGTAAAGTACCCCCTGTTTTTGCCTGGAGCAAGCGTGTGCCTGTTTGCATCAATTATACTTTTTTTTTTTTCTTTTCAGAATATTTTTTTTTAATTCAAGAGGAATAGGACAAAACAATGATCAATTGATTTGAATGATGACTATGATGCATAATAAATAGTTCATTATGACAATTAAAACGCTGATGTTGAAAATTATGAAACTGTTATGATCTTTCATAGGCTATAAATTATGAATTTGCAACGGGCATCATTTGATGGCAATCCATTACTTGGCTGCCTAAGATGATGGTGAAGTTAAAGGACAATGAACTTGAAATTATTATTATGATTTGGCCAACTAAAGAGTTAAAATTATTTAATGATGACAGCGATGAATAGACTGCACAAATTGTAATTATTGACCAACTAATATAATAGTGCCAAAATATTTATAACTGCTATAATTGCTACACAATTTGTGATAGGTCTACCACATGGATTCGCCACGAAAACGAAATTAAACGAAATTAACACTTGTGTGTGTGTTGGTGGGCAGGGGGGTGATATGACAGTGTGTGTATACCTTACCGTTGATTGCATGTATTTTCTGAATGTATGTGTTGGTTCACATGTTTACCATGGGCAGATGAATGAGAAGATGGGAGACTTGGATCTGGAGCGTGTGTATGACCTAATGCCCTGTCACCTGGAGATGATCGCCAACAAAGCAGATACACACTGTATGAGACTCTCTCCTCTCTGTCTCTCTCTCCCCATCTCTTTCCGTCTTCCCGCTTATGCCTCTCTCTGCTGTTCTTCTCTGTCTCCCTCTCTCATCTGTCAATCTCTCTCCCCATCTACCCCTCTCTCTGTCTCGCTCTTCCTCTTTATCCCACACACATAAATACACACATAAATATGCTTTGCTAAAAGAGTTGTTGCATTGAACTACATGTATGTGTTGTTTGGATTAGGTGCAATTCATGTGAGCTTTCCCAGTGTCTCAAAACCAGAGGAGGAACCAGACATTTATTATCATCGCTACACAAGACTTAAGGTACTCTCTATGGTGTTGATGTTAAAGACCCTCCTCGAATTGATCCACTAAATACACTATACGACATGGTTCGCCATTTTCAATTATTTATACTTTCCACATCTGCGCCCGCCTGAGGAGGCAAGCGGACAGGTCCCCAATTGCCACTGAAATGGTGTTTTTTTGCCCCAGTGTTGAACAGCCCCGTGAATGTCATTTTGGAAGTGAATGTGTGTTGATTAGATACGTTTATAAACAGTGCTGAATTAAATACAACCTGATAAAACAAATGAACCTGCTGAGTTTGCTTTAATTTTTAGTTGCTTTTCAGTTCAAGTGCAAATACATTTTGTGGTTGTATGTCAGGGGTGTAATTCCATGCCAGACCTGGAAAGGGAGACTCTCCTGGAGGAGCTGGAGATGGAGGCCTTACTGACTCGGCCCCAGTCCCCTCTAGTGCTGCTGGCCACTGGGCCTAGCCCCAGCTTGGAAAAGCCTATTGACCCTGCTGATGACCTCCGCAGGTGTGTGTATGTGTGTGGGTGTGTGTGTGCTAGGGCTGTGCAAAACCAAATAGCATGTATCGTGATACATGTCGTATTGTGAGGTCCTTGCCAATATCCAGCCGTAGTGTGATAACTTGTGAACATTTATGTTTGCCTTGTTTTTGGCATGTGCGTTTTTATGTGTGCGACTGAATGTATTTCTGTGTGTTTTGTGTGTGTAATTATACGTGTGTGTGTGTGTGTGTGTGTGTGTGTGTGTGTGTGTGTGTGTGTAGATTACTACAGGAAAAAGTAACTGTGGACCAGACTCAGACAGACCCTGAGGCTGATCTCCCTCCACTCATGAAAGCCCTGACCTGGAGCAGCTCCAGCAAACTACAGCTGCTTAGACAGACTCTGCAGGTACACACACACACACGTACACACACACACACACACACACACACACACACACAAACACACACACCTATACTCTGTCCCACCCAGAGGCTGGAGGATGAAGAGGAGAGGAGAAAGAGGCGCAGGGTAGCTGTCCAGGAGCAGCAGCACCCCCAGGCAGCCGTGGTGAACGTAGCCCTCCCTCAGCACCAGCACCAGCACCAGACCCAGACCCAGACCCAGGGCTCAGTGGCGCGGACGGCCGCGGCCAGGATCTCAGACAGGATCCTTCCCGACACCATCAACATCCACACGTATTCCCCTGTCTACAACGACCTCACCAGAGAGGTGTGTAACAGATGAGGACATGGAGGAGGGTGGGGATGGGGGATGATAATGAAGAAGAGAAAAATTATACAGTAATGATGATGAAGATGACTATAATAATGTTGTTGATGATGATGATGATAGTGGTGATAATGAGGATGATAATGATTGTGATCACTAACCCACAAATGGATAGGTTTAAAGTAAGGTCTCTCTATCTTCAAACCTATCCACCTATCCATTCATGTCAAATCAATAATCATGTTGAAGAGAGGAGGAGGTAAGAATTGTTAAGTATTCAAACATGGCCAAAGTCAAGCTCTTTGCCTCTCCTTTTCTCCCTATATTTCCCTCTCTTCTTTTCGCTTTGTCTTTCTGAACAGCTGGAACTCTCCTCAGTTAGATGGCTCGATCGGAACCTGTTTGCTGGAGAAGAAATAAAAGACGTGTACAGGGAACTATCCAAAAGTATATCAACACAGTACCTAAACTTCGATGAGGTGAGATATTCTTTCTCTTACATCGGCTGCTACGTTATCCTGAAAAGCTCTTAAACCAAATTGGTAGATTGAGCAGTCCTTGATTGTCTCTCTATGATAAGCCCACTAATAGGGCTCCATACTTTTATAATAATGCTATTCCTCATACATGTTTTCCTCCTCCTGTTTTGCTGGTTGTGTAGGACCCACTGATAGAGCCAGTTTTGACCAACACCAAATACAGCCTGAAGAGGAAGAACATCGAGAGGTTCATCAACCCAAAGCTGAAGAGACAGAACACTCATCGTATGTCCCACAGGTAAGCTCCTGGTTGCCGATGTCATAATTCCTTTCTGGGGGAGAGAGCTTGCGAGAGAAGAATGCACAGGGATGGAGCTTGTTGTAAGAAGGGGACCCCTGAGAGAGGACAGCCCCTACTCCCGTGTCCGAGGCATCCACCTCCACTACGAACTGTAGTGCTGGGTCGGGTTGAACGAGGAGAGGAGCGGAGATGAACCGGTGCTTGAGCGCATTGAGAGCGGCTTTAGCCTCAGGCGTCCGTAGGAAGGGGGTAGAAGTAGAGGTGAGAGCAGTGAGCGGGACCGCAATGCGGCTGTAGTTCCGGATTAACCTGCGTTAGGAGTTTGCAAATCCAAGAAACCGCTGTAATTGCTTGAGGCTGGTCGGTGTAGGCCACTCTGCCACAGCGGACACCTTGGCCGGATCCATACGCACTTGTCCTGGGGCGATAACGTATCCCAGCAATGAAACCATGGAGACATGAAACTCACACTTTTCTGCCTTAACAAAAAGCTTATTCTCCAACAGGCGTTGAAGGACTTGGCGAATGTGCAGTACATGTTCTGAGAGGGATAAAAAAATCTGAATGTCATCCATGTAAACAAAAACTAATGTCACGCAGCATGTCACGCAGAACATCATTAACCAGGGCCTGGAAAACCGCGGGGGCATTAGTGAATCCAAAAGGCATCACTAAATACTCAAAATGTCCAAGGGGGGTGTTAAATGCCGTTTTCCACTCATCGCCCTCCCGGATGCGGGCTAGGTGGTAGGCTTTGCATAGGTCCAGTTTAGAGAATACGGACGCCCCATGGAAGGGGGCGAAAGCAGAGCAGGTGGAGATAATGAGTGACAGGGAACTGGAGCCTGGCCACGCCCACACAACACAGACAAACAGACAGACAAAGACAGACAGGAGAGAGGGAGGCACTGGCACAGACTAGGTAGAAGTGGAGGGCGTGACAAAAGTAGAGATTCTCAGCTTTAATTAAAAGTTTTTTCCTATTAGATTGGTTTCACCATTTAGAAAGTATAACATTTTTTAAACATACTCCCCCTATTTTAGGGCTCCAAAAGTATTGGACAAAATCATATAATGTCAAAATAAAGCACTCATTTTTAGCATTTTGTCAACAATCCTTTGCATGCAATAACTGCCTGAAGTCTGTGACCCATTGACCCCACCAGACTCTGGGTATATTTTCTGGTGATGCTCTACCAGACCTGTACTGCAGCCATCTTTAGTTGTTGTTTGTTTGAGGTCTTTTTTGCCTTAATTTCCCTCTTCAGCAAATTAAATGTATGTTCAATTGGATTTAAATCTAGAGATTGACCAGTCAAGACCTTTCCACTTTTTAGCCCTGAAAAACTCCCTAGTTGCTATGGCAGTATGTTGGGGTCATTGTCTTGCTGTATGTTGAAGTGCTGTCCAATGAGATTGGAAGCATTTGCTTGTACTTCTGCAGACAAGATATTCCTGTACACTTCAGAATTCATTCTGCTGCTGCCGTCAGCAGTTACATCATCAATGAATACAAGTGAGACAGTTCCAGTGGCAGCCATTCACACCCAAGCCATAACACCCCCTCCACCATGATTCACAGATGAGGTAATATGCCGGGGATTTTGGGTGGTTACTTTTTTTTTTTTGGCCATCCGGTTTCTGTTGCTAACTAGTGGTTTACACCTTGACCACCATCCGCAGCCTTTGTAGTTCTGCTGCGGATGGTGGTCTCTGACACATTCATGCCTACCTCCTGGAGAGTGTTCCTGATACTTTCGGAGCCCTGAAATAGGGGGAGTATGTTGACAAAATGTTGTACTTTTTGAATTGTCAACCCAATCTGAAAAATGCATTGAATTAAAGCTAACAATCTCTACTTTGACCCCATAGTAATTGTTTGATTTCAAATCTAAACTGTTGGAGTAGAGCTAATTGAAGGATTAAGATCCTTTTAAGGCACACCATGAAGAACCCACATTTATATAAGGTGTCACGATAACATAGACCAGATGTGGTCATTCAGATACAAAGGCAATATGGTGTAACATATGGTGAATACAGTATAACATTTATACTAACTATAGCAGGGTCCAAGTATCAAGAGGACCGAGAGTGGAGAAACATATTCATGCCCAGAAACATATTCACCAACTCATTTCCAATCAGTACTTTTGCACAATTGATTGGTATAAGAGCCCGTTCTGTACCTAGACCAATCCTATGAGTTTAAAGCCATTTGGGGAAGTGCACAAGTGCACACTTAAGGGGAAGGGTTGAAAAATTCAGCGCAGCATATGTGTGTCTGTGTGACCATAGGAAGAGGACGGAGATCCCGGGGGACCATAAGAGACCAATGGATGTCAACTCCCGTGCCTATGCCACCTGGCTGCAGTGGTGGAAGACCAACCTCTCTCAAGAGGACTACCTCCGATACATCTCCAACCAGGTGATATTGTGGACAAGAATTACCAAGCCTTAAGACAGGTGGTAAGCTTGCACCTGTTTTTGCAATGGTGGGATAGAACAACCAAAACAATGCCTAAATTCACCAACTGTTTCTTTTTGGAGTGGGTTGGTCCCACTCCTTTCATATTTTTGGAAATGTATTGGATAGAGATACAGTCATGGAGAAAGAAAGGAAAGTAAGGAGGAGAGAGTATGTCAGCAGGGCATAGGCCGGAATCGATCCCATGCTGACACGAGCAGATGTGCGTTGTAGGCCATGGTACTAGACCAATGGACCGTCCCAGGCCACACCAACAGGATTTTGATGAACAGGACCATAAGTTTAATAAACATCCCTCAGAGGTATTTAAAGGAGCTACACGTGACGTTTTCACTGACTACAGCATATAATGGCCTTGAAAAACCTGCAGGGATTTTGCAGTGATTATTTAAAAGTAAAAGCTCCC
The DNA here is from genome assembly GCF_951799395.1 of Argentina silus. NCBI lineage: Eukaryota > Metazoa > Chordata > Actinopteri > Argentiniformes > Argentinidae > Argentina > Argentina silus. The sequence continues at coordinate 1,662,773 of NC_139674.1, read as the reverse complement.
CACCAACGTTTGGCTCTGGTATTAGCGTATTGATTTTTCCTGGCCAGTACGACCACAATTGTAGCTCGTTACACAAAGTAGGCAAGTCAAGGCAAATCTTTATTATGAACTGTTCACTTGACATGTCATGATGGAAGCTAGCTAGTACCAATGGCTAGTACTAGAAGTTGTTAACAAACAACTCAACAAGTAATTGCAATTTCAATTTGTGGCCACAGGGGAGCCAGATTTCATGTGTTGTTCCTTTTAAAAGATAATTTGCTAAGCTGATTTAGCTCATTCTGATTCTACTCTGGAGTGTCTGTAGGACTCAGACTATCTGGGGGCTGTCTTCCACCTGTACGACAGCGATGATAGCGATGACGAGGAGGATGAGAGGAGGCGGCTTCTGCAGCTCCAACGAGAGGAAAGGAAGAAGTCAGTTCCTCACTCTCTACTCTCTTGCGTCAATTAGTCCAGTGTCAGTCCTGCATGCAAAGCTTCTAGTATCTTCCCCAGTGTTGTTAGCCGGGACACTTTCCTTAGATCAATAGCATAGCTTCTATTTGAGTCAGGAATTTTTACATTTACATTTTTACCCCGCAGCAATAGAATGTTGGATATACACATTGTACAGACTTCGACTGACTGCTGGTTGTTTCGGGGGGTGGACATTTCCACACAACATTTTCCACAGGATATGTATTGTAAAACAGATTTTCTCCAAAATATTGGCCTCTGCGTTTGACAGGAGGCGGAGAGAGAAGATTGAGGCTCTAAAGAGGCAGAAGCAGGAGTATGTGACAGGGGTGTGGAACGTCAACGTTGTGCTACTGGGGGGATTGTGGAAGGAACCGGTACTGGAGGGTAAAAACCTGCCACTGATACCCTTTGACTGGCTGACTGACTGATTGACTGACTGACTGTCTGTCTGTCTGACTGACTGAACCACTGACTGACCCCTTGACTGACTGACTGACCCACTGATTGACTGACTGACTGACTGGCTGACCCACTGACTGACTGACCCACTGTCTGACTGACTAACTGAACCACTGATTGATCCCCTGACTGACTGACAGACTGGCTGATTGACCTTCTGATTGACCCCCTGACTGACTGACCCGCTGACTGACTGCCTGGCTGACCTGCTGACTGACTGACTGACTGTCTGACTGACTGACTGTCTGACTGACTGGCTGACTGGCTGACCTGCTGACTGACCGGCTGACTGACTGACTGTCTGGCTGACCCGCTGATTGACTGACTGACCCACTGACCCGCTGACTGATTGACCCGCTGAATGACTGACCCACTAACTGACTGGCTGACCCACTGACTGCTGACTGACCCACTGACCCGCTGACTGACTGACTGGCTGACCCACTGACTGGCTGACTGATTGACCCGCTGAATGACTGACCCACTAACTGTCTGGCTGACCCACTGACTGACTGACTGACTGACTGACCCACTCATTGTTTGACTGACGGACTGGTTGACCCACTGACTGACTGACTGATCCACTGACTGACTGACTGATCCACTGACCTACTGACTGGCTGACTGAATGGCTGACTCACTGACTGACTGACCCACTGACTAACCCCCTAACTGACTGACTCACTGACCCACTGACTGACTGGCTGGCTGACTGACTAACTGGCTGACACACTGATTAACTTACCCACTGACCGACTGACTGACTGACTGACTCACTGACTGACTTACTGTCTGACTGACTGACTGACTGACTGACTGGCTGGTTGACTGACTAACTGGCTGACACACTGATTGACTGACCGACTGACTGACTGACCCTCTGACTTACCCAGAGAGAGGTCCAATCTGGGTTCAGTCAGTCAGTCAGTCAGTCAGTGGGTCAGTCAGTCAGTCAATCAGTGAGTCAGTAAGTCAGGCAGTCAGTCAGTCAGTCAGTCAGTGAGACTCAGCAACTGACTGAAACTACACCCAGACTGGACCTCTCAGCTTTTAGTTTATTCAGACGCACACTCACACACAGACACACGCACGCACCGCACACGCACCACACAACATACCTGACCTGTAGCCAAGTTAATGCAATACGAGTGATTTTGAAGCATGATATTACAACTAGATCACAGAAAGGTGAACAGTATTTGCTTTTATGATTTACCCAGTATTTGTCTGATAGATCATGTGCTTCCTCACAAGAAACTCATTGTTCATAAGCTCTTAGCCAATCTATTGTTTGTGTTGTTTTCCCAGAGGAAGAAGAGAGCCCAGATGAGGACATCATGTCCGGCCCTAAACAGGTATTTATATGTTTATGTCTCTTTGTTCAGTGACAGATGGTGCAACCTAAACCTTCCTAAAAATGTCTCATTACTTGTTATGCCCACCTCGATGACACAGAGCAATGGGTGGATTGTGTTTGTGTGTGTGTGTCATTAACTTCATGGAATGAACAGGAGATTCAGTATGCTATGAAAGTCTGCTGAATGACTTAAATGTAAATGTAAGTCCATACGTCATAAACTGCAGAATGCAAGCACAACTGATGGTTGCTAACTAATGGTAAATACATGGAAACTACGTCATTTAGTCAATTTCTGAATTAAATGAAGTTGAAATCTGTTTTCCAATTCTAAATCAAACCCTAGCCCCTTGCCCAAGAGAAAGGATATAAGCAACATGGAAAAGAAAGATATTAGCAACATGCGAACATCTCCACCTTGTCCTCTGGTGTTGGCTAGTGCTAATTAAGTGTAATCGTCATATGGCTTAACCACTGTTATATCTAACCTCAGGGAAGGGCTACAGTATGTATGTAGTAACTGGCCCTTGTTCCATCCAGAGGGCTCATAAGCAGGTGGTGAGAGTAGGGAAGGATGGAGATGGGCCTGTGGACGGGGAGCAGCTCCAGAGCCGGCTGGAGAGGATCTGGAGTGTCCTCTGTCTCTCTGACGCACAGAGACTGGACATGGCCATCAAATACAGCTCCCACGCTTACAGGGACCAGTTGGAGGAGGTGTTTGGACACGTACATGTACATGTGCACGCATGCACGCATACAAACACACACACACACACACACACACACACACACATCCCATCAAATGACTAATGGACTATTAGTTTATTTTATCATGCCAGCAGCATGAATTACATAGTTCACTATATCCTAGACTCAGCAAATATTTTCCATCTTCAATGTCTCCCCCGTTGCATTGGCTGTCATAACATTGTGTATGTATACTTCCAGGCCACAGCAGCATGGGAGCGCGCTGCCCGTCTCATCCAGCAGAGGGAGTCAGTGCTGGCTCGTCTGGAGCTGTTTGAGCGGGAGGGCTCTGACCCCAACAGGTTCTTCCAGCACGGTACAGTTGCCGTATCTACAGTATCTCCCAGTTCAACCAGCAATATGCTTCTCACAGTACCACTATCTATATATTGTTTTTAAGTTATATTTCATTCCGTGTGTGAATTTTCAGAACTCTATGAAAGTGTGATCATACAATTTAATTGCACCCATTTTCACCCACTTAAAGATGTGTTGTTATTGAGTGCTTTTCTCAAACTGTGCATGGTATGTGGGTAAACACCACTTCTGTACAGCATCCACCATTGTAGGGTGTTATGCACTTTACTGTACACCCAGGGGAGGCCGGTGGAGGGAGAAATCCGGGGACGGGCTCATTACATGGAATGAAATGAGAAATGGTATTAAACGCATTTGATTTGTGTTTGATACAATTCCTCATTTTATTCCATCGATAACAATGAGACCGTCCTCTGGTTTCTCCCACCACCAGCTGCCACTGTGTACCCCATAGTGTGACTGCACAACTATATCTATATTCATGCTGAATTAAAGTCTTCAAAACTTGGATATTATCCACTTGGAAATTCACTGTTCATGGATGATGCCTGAGTTTCCCACTTTTAATCAATGATTTCCTCCAAATCATGATTTCAGGAGCTCTCCGGGAGATTGAAGTCAGAATGTTAGGAGTTTCTGTGGAGCACATGAACGTACCATAACAACAAAGCTGAGGGCAGTTGGCAACCCACACAGACAGTGATACATTGTTCTCTGTGTCTCTATCCTTCTCTATGTTCTCTTGTTTTCCCTCTCCTCTCAGGCTACCAAGGCACCTCTATAGCCAGGATGGATGAGTTCAAGCACAGGAGGAAACTCAACTCTCAGATCTCCTCTTTGGAGAAAGTGCTGTCTAAGACCATCCATCACATCACAGGCTGCTTCCACGACACAGTCACCTACAAAGTGAGCAGGCCCATATATCAGGATTGCTGTGACTCTGTGACATACTGTGCATATGCTACGGGTAATGAAGAGAGACTTTACTCACTGTCTCCCCCTTTCACTTGTCTTTTTCTTTCTCTCACTTTGTCTTTCCCACTTTCTCTCTAACCTTCTTTGTCATACTCCCCTCATTGTCATGCTTTTCACCCCGTTTGGGGCAATGGACTTGTTTTTCCCTGACTATTTTGCTCAATTGAATTAGTCTTGACAGCTGTCTAGCATATTATGAATTATTTTTAAATAAATATGTTTTTCCCCAAGCTCTCATTTCACTCTGTAATGTAAATTGAAATGCCATTCATTACAGGGGAAAACAATGTGTAGTGCAGTGTTCTTGAATTCTAGAGATGCACATGGTTTGTAGACACTGATATGATGCTGGAGATATTAAATATTAAAAAGTGTTAAAAAGTGGTGAAGTGCCCCTTTAACCATTAATTGACTTACATTAGATGTGCTGGCCTGGTACATTTTACATAAACATTTAAGTCATTTAGCAGACGCTCTTATCCAGAGAGACTTACAATAAGAGCATTCATCTAAAGTAAACATCACAAATAAGACTTTCTATAATAAAGTGCCACAAGTAGTCACTGTGCTAGAGAAAGGTGGGAAAACAATTGTTAGTGGGGTTTTTTAATTTATTATGTGTTGTGCAAATGTTCAGGTTAGTATAAGGGTATGTTGGGAAGTGCTAGGAGGTGGCCTCAGAGAGGTCTGAGGAGGAGGGGCCCAGGTGTTATCTAAAGAGTGCACACCCTGTGGCTCCAGGACCTATAGAGGAACACTGGTGGACGATGTAAGTAGTAACAGATGTCTTTCATCCCAGGGCAGGCCGTACCGAGAGAAGATGCGCTGGGACCGCATCGAGATGCTCTACTGGCTACAACAAGAGAGGCGGGTCCAGGCCCTGGAGGGGGTGGTGGAGGGGAGGGGCTCCCTCCCAGCCAGACTGCCCCCCCTGCACCCCAACCTCCGGCAGTACCCGGGCACCCACCCCACCCCCCGGGAACACACCCCGACAGCCAGCCAGAGAACACACCCACCCCCGCTCCCTAATCCAACCGAGCTCTGTGTATCCAGCATAAGTCTAAACGGCGCAAACAAATGAATAAAATGATTGGGAGAATTGTTCAGATTCTTTGCTCGGAAATGTTATCATTAAGCCGTAGTTCTTGTCAAATTTACACTATTAGGTAACATTCAAGGCTTAAATCACAAATATGGTGTGCTCAGTATTAATTAAGAATAATTACTGGGCTTGCTTCAGTAAGTCCAACTATTGTTTTTCTTCATACCTATTAGTAAAACACATACTTAATTTTCTAACTGGAGCTGCTTGTCTGCAACTTTTTCATACTCATTATACTTTTTTAAATATTACCACTTAAAAGTGCACATTTGAACAGATCTATGGTGACCAAAAGATGCGATTTTTGGAACGCTGCTGTTCGTACATAAATATAAATAATATAAATATAAACCCTGTAGAAAGCTTTCTGATATCTATTATACTTTTTCAACTTTTTAACTTTTTTTAACTGCAAATAGTCCCATTGGTTTTACATGGAGTTAAAAATAAAACTTTAACTTAAGACTGAATTTACAGGGAGTTCATGGCGGCCATTAAGTCCCTTAGCAACCAGTTTTGTTTTATCAGCTGAATTGCGCAAATGTTGTCAAAATAACACCAGTAAATTCAATACCTCAAGTTGCCTTTAGTCCTACAAATGCCATTTCAATGATTAAAACAGCCATATGGAAGATAGCTAAAATCACTATTGCTCACGAAAAATTAGGTTGAGCTATTTTGCTAGCTAGAAAGTGTTTTACGTCATGAGCTAGCTAGCTCTGTGTTTTACAAATATACTAACTAGATATGATGCCACCATGCAATCTAATCTAGGTCTAGTGTAACTAGCAAGAGCTGAATACCAGCTATGTTTTTGCTGTGGGGCCATTTTGACTGATGCTATCTAAATCCACAATTTTCGGCGGTGGACATTCAAGACCTCTCTATGGTTTAATGGTCTCTATGGTCCACCTCTGGACATCGCGGTGAAATTCAGTTTGAACTTCCAAACAACATCCTCCCGAATAATAATATGTTTATATATGCACTCAGTGGACCAGTTTATGTGGGGGTTATGCTTGGAGAGCCAGGGATAGCCCAGGATGAGAGGCTGTAAAGGAGAGTTGAAAAGATTGAAGCTTAGGAACTCTGTGTGGTTACTGGCGATGATTAGTTGAATTGGTTTAGTGCCGTGAGTGACTGCACAATTGGCAACCATCTAGAGTCTAGAGCAGGAGTGCCCAACCTTTTTTGACCCAAGATCTACTTTTCAAGTTGCCAACCTCCCGAGATCTACTAGTCCAGTGTCAACATCGCAAACCCACACACATCGTTTCCAGCCTGCAGTAACTAACCTCACAACACTTTTTCTTGTTGTCACACAACCACTAGACATCACAAACCCTCCCTCTCTCAAACACACACAGACAAATTCCTCACACAGTTGCCAGTTTGCATAGTGTGCTGTAGCACAAACCCGCTCTCTCTCTCACACGCACGCCAATCTGCATGATGAACAATAGCCATAACTGACCTTAATATGAACCAAACAGAAAAATAAACCAGATACAAAACAGGTAGATCTGTGTTACGACTCCAGATGAAAACTCGTCTACGTCTAGGGGCGGTAGAGGAGTCGCAACAAAAAGGTAGTACATCAGACTTATTGTAGGAATTAAACAACCACAAACCACAATTCAACTATTTTCAACATTTATTTCCTCAGGGAAAACACAACACAAGACACACGCCAAGGAGAAAAGGGAACTACGAGCGGTGCCAAAGCAAAGAAATCATAAACAAAAGTGATGTCCTAAACTAGTGCAATAGTAAGCTATACTATCAGGGCTATGCTAAATTATAACTTTGTACCATCAATGCCCACCGCATGAGGCGGTGGTTGTGGTTGTACATCCTGTCTAAAAAAACTAAAGGATTGTGGTCTGTATATACCACGATAGGGAGAATGCTAGAACCAACAAACATCAAAACATTGTAGGGCGAGCAATAAAGCAAGAGTCTCCTGTTCAATGGTGGAGTACCGAGACTGACATTCATTAAATTTGCGTGAAAAGTAGCAGACGGGGTGATCAATACCATCTGCATCTTCCTGCAGCAAGACAGCACCAACCATACTTGCATCCACCTCTAATTTAAATGGTTTACGGAAATCAGGAGCAGTTAGAACAGGAGAACTACAAAGCAGCGCTTTTAAGGCGTCAAACGCACTCTGACACTCAGCTGACCAACAAAAAGATACAGACGGGCTGAGTAAACTGGTCAGAGGTGCAGCAACACTGGAAAAATTTCGACAGAAACTGCGGTAATACCCAGCCATGCCTAGAAACCTACGCAATTCACGTCGGGTGGTGGGTGGAAGAAAAAATGTTATAGCGGAGACCTTGGCAGTAAGTGTACGGACTTTACCGCGCCCCACCTGTTTACCAAGATATGTGACCGTAGCTTTCCCAAACTCACACTTGGCGAGGTTCAAGGTCAATGACCCCTTAGCCAAACGCTCAAACACAGTTCTCAAAGAACTCAGATGTTCAGACCAGGTGGCAGAGTAGAAAACTAGATCATCCAGGTAAGCGGTACAATTCGAAACACTGGCCAATACAATATTTACCAGGCGCTGGAACGTAGCAGGTGCATTGCGCATTCTAAATGCCATAACCGTATACTGCAGGAAACAAATGTGGGGACGTAACAAAGTACGTCGGAGGTTTCGATCAACCAGGCAACAGTGAGTCGACAGCAAACACAAGACTACGGTGAAAATGGGTTGACTCCCGTGGGGAAGTCCAGCGGAGCTTTTAAAGGATACAGACAGCCCTCTGATTGGTCAGGAACAGTGATGAGTGATGGGGACGAATGGCCAATTGCTGACAGACACCTGAATGTAGAGTGACAGGGTAAGGGAAAAACAGAAGGAAACACAAAACACAACAAGGATAGACGCACATGTAGGAGTGGGAACGTAACACTCTGAGTTTGAAAAAAGGAAATCACTTCCTACCTTAGTGGGAGACCTGGCACTGGGAGGAGGAGGCTAGCTTCTCGTAGTCAGGAGTGTAGGAGCTGGTTGCAAGGCGTAGGCAGGCTGCAAGGTGGTCATCAGTCATTGTTGATCTGGACTTGGACTTGATGATTTTCATGTGCGAGAAAGCAGACTCGCACAAATAAGTTGATCCAAAAAGAGCTTTCAGATTCAAGGCACATCTTCTGAGATTGGGATACTTCTCCTCCACCAGTAGTTTCCAGAACACTTTGATCTCAATGTCATTTTGCAATGTCAAAATCTCATCCTCAAGAGCGGAGCTTTCCAAGTCGAAAAGTGATTTGACTTTGTCGGCAATGTCACCAACATCAATACTTGCACCAAATGGATAACACATATAGCTGGCTACAGGCTCGATGGATGCAAAGTCAGTAAAACGCCTCTCAAACTCTGACGAGATGCTCTGAACATGCTCCTCATAACGTGCACTGTCAAGCTGTGTCACACCTTTACCTTGACGTTGTAGTTCTGCTTGCATGTGAGGGAAGTTGCGCAGGTTACCACGCTGCAGCCTGCTTGACATCAGCTGTAGCTTGCTTTTAAACGTGTTCACTGAACTCATCATGTTGACTACATCTTTATCCTTACCCTGCAGCTCTAAATTCAATTCATTGAGCTCGCCAGTGAGATCAGTGAGGAAAGATAAATCTAAAAGCCACTGGTGGTCCTCTAGCTTTGTATGGTAATCCACATGATTTGAAAGCTTCAGGAAGTCCTTGATTTCAGGCAACAGCTCCGTAAATCTGGCCAAAAATTTACCTCTGCTTAACCACCTAACATCCGTGTGAAGCAGCAGGTCTGTGTGCTCAGCATCATTCTCCTCCAAGTGAGCACGGAAAAGCCTTCTCTGCAGACTCCTGGCCCGAACTGAACACACAATCTTCATTGCAATATCCATCACTTCTTTCATATTTGAAATCTTTCCACACAGCGCTTGCTGGTGAATTATACAATGATAATTCAGGATATCTGGGAAAGATTCACTTTCTTTGCACAGTGCAATGAACCCACTGGTGCGGCCCATCATAGCAGGCGCCCCATCAGTTGTGATGGAGATCAGCTTGAAGAGCGGCAGTTTTGTCTCGCTAACAAATCCCATGAAAGCATTAAACATATCCTCACCTCTGGTGTGTCCTTTTAATGGCAAAATGGTGAGTAGCTCTTCCTTGGCGCTCATGTCTTCAAAAACCATCCTGATGAAAACACACAACTGTGCCACATCCACCATATCAATCGACTCGTCAAATTGGAGGGAAAAGCACTCACACGCGTCAATATTGTGAGAAAACGTGTTCTTTATTTGAAGGAGAAGACAAACTACTTCTTACTTTTAGCTATTTATTTATATGTCAGAATTCTAGGCTTGTACAAGGACCACTTTTGGCGAAGAAAATCACAGTCAGCAAGCTGTTAATCTGTAACCAACCTTCCAAAAATGGATACATTCAATATGTCAAACAAAGCATTTTACAGTAAACAGAATGATTATGATTGGCTATTTGGTTGGGGAGGAGCCGCGGTTTAGACTTGGCTCTCCTCTCGTTGGTGTTTTAGGCTGGTCCCAGCCCCCGACACACGATCCGTTCCAGGTAGAGATATTGCCGGTCCGTTCCCTCTGGGGGACGAGTTGACCTGTTGAAGAAAACATACACCTACTCTGATTTGTCCTTTCCTAGCCTAATATTTTCCATTACATCATTCTTAAGTTATGTGTGTGTTGCAGCATCTATCTTGATGACCTGACCCTTACCTCTTCATGTATTAATCCAAGTACCATGGAACTAATGCTTGATTCATCTCTCATTTATCAACAGGCCATCACATTAGTACATTTCAGGTGATTAAAAAACATATTAATTCAATTGATTTGCATATGGAATATCAAATACAATTAGTACATTTAATCACCCTAAATAAAGAACTGAATAGCTTTATTTACTCGTCTGCTACTGAGCATTATAATGCAACTGTTTTTATAAAAATAATTTCTAACATTATCCTTCCTCAGTTGCTCCTCCACGTCCACAGCCATTCCCTCACATCGCCTTGTAGTCGTATTGCGGGAGAGTTGCACTTTAATGGCCTTCACGATCTCTGTTTTATTTTTAAAGTCGGCAAAAAGGCGATCCGCTGCCTCGAGAAAGGCTTCCTTCACAATATCGCCGTCTTTGAATGGCTTCTTGTGTTTAGCAAGGACGTGACTGACGCGATAGGAAGCAATAGTTGCGGCCTTACCCTGGGTCTTCGGTTTGGTGAAGATTGACTGCCGTGCTGCTAGCTGTGAGAATAAACAAAAAAATAATCTTCCTCCCATTCAGGGTGAAAATGGTAGATCTTGGCTCGTTTTACCTCAGACACGTAACCGCTCTGATCGCTAGCTGCTAGCTACTGTTGACAGCTGTCAACTTACTATCATGCATGTCACGCGCTACAGTAGGTTAAACGTGACCTACTTTTTTCTTCTTTTTTTTTTAAATACTTTTTTTGTGGACGTGTTTAAGAGACTGATAGGGTGCGCAGGCAAGGACTCATGATAGGCTGTAGTGTACATTTAATACAAAATATAACACACACACACCCACAAAACAAAACATATCCAACAACGCATAACTACAACAAAACAAAACATACAGTTACACATAAAAAAAACTTTTTTTTTTTCATTTTTTCCTACACCCCTCGCGATCGACTTGGGATCAGTCCGCGGTCTACCAGTAGACCGCGATCGACTGGTTGGGCACTCCTGGTCTAGAGCGTTGGTCTCTAATGGCTTGGGCAGGGGAACAACGTCAAGACCAAGTCTTTTGGCTAATTTCCAATCAATAAAACTCTCATCTGCTCCGGAGTCCACAAACACAGGATGACTGAGAGTCTGGGATGGAGTAATTCGCCGAGCTGGAGTGAAACAACGAGAGGGATTAGCAGAAAAAACTGTTTGGCTCACCAGCGCCCTTTTCCTCACTGATGAGCCTTGCCTTTTACCGGACACACAGACGTGAAATGGGAGGGGTGTTACGGTCCCTCTCCCTGACCGGCCCACTGGCACCACCTTGAGGCCCCGGCGATCATCGCTGGAGCGTCCACCTCCCAGTCGACAGCGCACCTGTTCCCTGTCTCCACTCAGCACACCTGCGAACCTTCAGCAATCACCTCCCTACAAGAACCCTGCCTGAACTCTCGTGATGGGCAAATGAAGCTTTTGTGAAGCACTGAACCACTTGTGCCAATTGTTTCGAAAATGGGTTCATTACTCGAAGCTTCAGTTACAGTGACCTCTCCTGGCGAAGTGCAAGGCTGCAGTCAAATTAGGCAGGCTAGTTGGTGGACAGGAGGCTTTTAATTACACGCACGCACGCACGCACGCACGAACACACACACCTCAATGAGCAGTGTTGGAGAAACTACTTTACTTTTGTAGAAAAGATCTTTTGTTCTGAAGCATCTTTGCTTTGATCACCCTTGGATTTAAAGTATTGTAACGACCCTGTGAAAGGCCCGTTAGCAATTCCGCCAAGGGAGTTACCGCTCTTGGTGTTGTGGCTAGCGCGGCCGGTTTGTAAGCGAAAGATTGCGAGTTCGATACCCGCTTAAGGCAAGCTGCTCTACCACGCCGTTCGCTACAGCATCTTTGCTTTGATGAAATTCTTTGATGCACACACACACTAAGACTGAATATCATGTTCTATTTACAAATAAAGATTGATGAATGTGTGTATTGTGTTATTGAGGAGAGAGTGCTGGGGAAAATATGGCATAGGTTGGGTGTGTTTGTGTAACTATGGCAGGGGGTGATTATGTGGGATGGGGAACACTCAAAGATTACAAGAAGAACACTCAGAGAATACAAACGCAATACCAACAACTCAACAGCAACAACGCACCTACTACGACAATCCACAAATTGTGCATTGTTTAGAGCGGTTATAAAGTGTTGAGGCACTCAAATTCAAAACTGTCGCAACCTTTCACCTGTCAGAATCGAGACGAGGCGGTGCCAGTGAATCACCTGATTGGACCGCGAACCAGTCAGGTGATTCATTCAGGCAACGAAGCAGTTGCTGCTTCGGACGTCATATGTCACGTGATTTTTTTCGCACCAAAGCAAGCTTCGAAGCAGTGCTTCGATAAAATTGTTGGTCAGTGTTTGAAGCACGTATCGAAGCTTCAGTGTCAAACTGCCATCACTACTGAACTCCACTCCAGTGCTAGAACGTACTGTGTCCCACGAACCCTCGTCTACCTTCCACGGACCTAACCCATTCCTGTGTCGACTATCCGCCTGCCTGCCCGCCCGACCCCTGCTCGTCTGACTACCTGCCTGCCTGCCCGCCCGACCCCCGCTCGTCTGACTACCCGCCTGCCTGCCGAACCCCTGCTCGTCTGACTACCCGTCTGCCTGCCGAACCCTGGACCGACCCGTGACTACTCTCTATTGGATAATCCATCCCTCTCCTACCCCTTTTCCCCTTTATTATTAAATACGCCTTTGGGCTTCATCTACCCTCTCTCGGTGTGTCGTCGTTTGGTTCCTCAGACCTTCTGTGTAACAAGGGGAAACCAAGGCGTGATAAGGTATAGGAACCGGGTGAATGATATTGGTGGTGAACAGCCAGGAAGTGTACATGATTTGCATATGAGGGATGGAACCTACATTTGAATTGTATAAACATGGTGTGCTGAGGGACAAACGGGGGATGCTTCACGAACCACCTCGGCTTTTGTTACTTGTAATAAAAGTCTCTGAATCAGCTCTCAGCTTTAGCATTTTATTTTTTAATTATAAGTATAATATTATAATTATATAAACGTATAATTCCACGACAAAATCTGCCGCCACATAGCCACATGTTCTGAAGTTTGTGAGTTTGCCGAACCCCGTTATGAGAATCTGTCGGTCACTATAAAAATGCTATAACCCTAACCCTAATGTTTTAACACAGTCAGGTTTGTCTGCAGTGTTAGCAGCTTGTTAGCTCAGTAACACCCAGATCACCATTTGCAGTAAACGTCATACTTGAGCATGTCTCCTAGTTTGGTTCCAGCCAGGTGCTTCTGGAAGGCCTGGTCCATCTGAACACTTTGCTCCTCAGTCAGGTGGTTCTTCCAGTCTCCCACCTCCCCTAGAGACAGACAGAGAAAAGCACCGGCCAGGATCAAAGCAGTACCGTTATTTATCATACGCACAGCATACAGCAGTAAACAGTCCAATGAAATGCTTTTGACGAGCAGTGCAGTGAAATACGAGGATAGGAGTAAAATAAAAGAGTATCAACAAACAAGTGTACAGTAAACATGTTGTCCCCCATGAATGATGTAGCGCCCGTCTATAAAAGGAGAGTGATGGAATGAAGCCTGTGAATGAAGTAAGACGTTTACTAAGACACTGGTTGTCTCTTTTACAGAGCTGTGTCCCTGTTGTGCACAGGGAGGGCTTTTCTGTTTCTTCCCTTCTCTAGCATTGTGACTGCCGATGGCACTTGTTCTTATCAAAGGTTTTACTGACGATGACTTTTGTATAGTTGATTCACTTACTTAGACAAATGTGCTTATTGTAAGTTGCTTTAAATAAAAGCGTCTGCTAAATGACTGAAATGTAAATGTAACAGGTATGAACAGTATGAATGTCGCCAAATCACTCCCTGTTTTCTTTATACATCTCCACCTGGTATTTGCTTTGGGCTTTATGTGTGTGTGCATGTGAGTGTAACAGCAGTCGTCACAGTGCGTGAGCGCACAGTTCTCGTCAGAGTCTGGTAACATCTGACCGAGAGGTAAACTGCATCAGGTCCCGCTCCGCCTAATATAAATTGATAAAAGTTGGAAACTGTAATCAGTGATCCATAAAACTGTTCTAGCTCTAATGAATAACCGATACCTGCCCTGTAATTTCTGTAATGATCCGATGTCCATACAAATAGTGACTCAAATCCTGAGGGAAAGCTAACGTTAGCTGGATAACTGTTGCTATATTTCTCTTTGCTAGCGGAAGCTATATTTTCATGCCTTGTGTCATTTCTTTTATCAGGGGAGCCAGTTGTCTAACCCAGGTATGGAGATGGTTTTGTGTCAATCTCTAAATATATATTCCCATTCATAATCTGTTGGCTATGGTGTATGATGTTCGAGTGCAGCCTCTTTTGCGCCATTTGATGTGTGAGCCCAGTCTAGCTCGCACATCCATTCTAGCTTTGTAAATATGCACTTTTATATGCTGTACCATACAATTATAACGAGAATATTAATCCATTTAATCTAATCTTTTGAGGGACTATTTATTTATTGTTGTGTTTTGTATTATATATTGAATTGAGGGTCTCTTTCATTCATATGGGTCATATTGAATCATTCTATTCTTGTACATTTTTTATTCTGAAACATTCTTTTTATTATTCTCTATATTGTGAATCTATTTGAAATGTCTGTTATTATAATTATTCTGTATATAATATGCATATAGAGATTCTAGTAACATCTGACCGAGAGGGGAGCCAGCTGTGTACTCTTGCTATGCCACGCCATACCATTGACTGATTATCATCTGTTTCATGTTTTTTTGATTAGCCAGTAAAGACCCTGAGACCGTCCAGTTCTGCCTCCTTTTATACACCAGCACCAGAACACAATGCATCCCACCATCACTAGGCGCAGCATACCGGCTACACATTCGTAGCCAGACTGAAAAGTCATCGGAACCTGTAGTACTTATTTGATCAGTTCATCAGTCTTGCTTCTTACAGCTTTGCGTTGATTTCCGAGAATATTATTCGCAAGGTTATATCCTTACTTCTTTACGGGCATTTCTATGCTAGTAACAGAGTAACTTGCTTGCAGGGATGTAGAGAGTGTTTGTCATTATTGAGAGTGTTTGTGTTATGGTTCCCCCTCCTAACCATCCCTCTGGCGCCACCTTGAGGCCCCGGCGATCAACGCTGGAGCGTCCAGCTCCAAGTCAACAGCGCACCTGTTCCCTGTCTCCACTCAGCACACCTGCAAACCATCTGCAATCACCACCCTATAAGAACCCTGCCTGAACTCCGCTCCAGTGCCAGAACCTACTGTGATCCTACGATACCTCGTCCTCCCTGGTTTGCCCCTCGTCAACCCTTCCACGGACCTAGCCCCCTTACCTATTACTGGACCTGCCTCCTGACCATCTACCTGTCCGACTACCCGTCTACCTGCCCGCTCTCCTGCCGACCCCTGGACCGAACCTCGACTACTGTCTTTGGATTCTCCACTAGTCCCCATTCCCCGTTCATTACATACTACTATCATTAAATACGCCTTCGAGCTTCATCTACCCACTCTGTGTAACGTCGTTTGGTTCCTCAGACTTTCTGTATAACAGTTTGTCACATAAAAATATTTATTTCATAAACTGTAGTGGCAGACATCCTCATTTTCCATTGAAGTAGCCGCCATCTTGTTATAACATTTTTGTTTTGTTTTTTCACCCAAGTTTAATCAAGATTGTCCAGGTGGTGTCAGAGAAAAAGCTTGAGACATACGAACAGACAGAGACCGAATCATAGTCCCCTCTTCCATTTCATCGGTGGGGGACAACAATATACAATCAATAGTACCAACAGTGAGACAATGATATCATGGTCATCTGGCTGTAGTATGGCAATCACACAGCAGCACCATGCTATAACGATAGACAACAATGATATCCATCCATTATTATAGTTGAGGTGTTTGTAGTATGTTGCTCAGGTAGATATGAATGACATGTTTAGTTGTTGTATCGTTACTGTATGTAATGTGTGTGTGTGTGTGTGAACTGACCCTTCCTGAAGAAGACGTTGGCATGCTGTCCGTGTGTGTTTTTGGCGTTCTCCTTCATGGCGTTGAAGGTGCTCTGACCAGCGATGTTCTGGACCTGTTCTTCCGTCAGCGAGAACCCAAAGAACTCGGCAATCTGCTTCACCCCGGAAGCCAGGTTCTAGATAGGGACCACAGGAGAGGGATGACATCATCAACAGGTATTCTGGTTGTTGCTGGAGACGTTCCGGTAGAATTGTTGTGAGTGAACTGAATACAAGCCTGGTAAAAGGCTTACACCATTATCAAATAACAGCAATATAGACATCAAGCCAAAGCTGATGCTGTAGAAACATCAGAAGGTGTTGAAGCTGTGTGTCACCTCCTTCTGCTCTTCGTAGATGACCACCATGACGTCAGGGTTGTCCATCTGTCTGTTCCAGGCCACAGCGTGGTCGAAGTAGGAGCCCCATGGCACTACAGCAACACAACACAGTACAGTTACACACAGCACCACACACACACACACACACAGCAACACAACACACATGAACACACACACACACACAGCACTGCAACACACATTAACACACATAGCCAGTAGTACTATCTTACAGAGCATTTAGATGTGTAGCCAGTATTACTAGGTTAAAGAGTGTGCAGCAGTATTGGTTCATCCTGGTCTCTCTCACCGTCTCCTGTCATGAAGTCATTGAAGAATGCATCCCATGAAGTGGGGGTGGGCAGGACAGGATTGGTCTTCATGAAGTGGTAAAAGGACACAACTGTGTCTTTCGGGTTCCGGAACACCACCAGCATCTGAAACACAAGGTGTAGTACTGTGACATCACAGCATCAGCACCTGAAGACCTCCAAGGTGTTTAGGTTAGTTTATAAAATGGGTTTGGACAAATATGTCATCTGATTGGCTAAAACTGCGCTCCAAAGAATGGATTAATCTTTGACAATCACACAGCTGAGAAAGGGCTAACATATACATATGCCAAACGATGGCTTTTTAAAACAAAAAGCATTGCAAGCATCTATCTTCCCTCAAATTATGTTCCTCGTAGTTACCACAAAACAGCAATGTCAATATCTCAAACCTAAAATACATATCTGACAAGCCAACACTGTAATAACAGTACCCCTAAGGATGTCATACTAGCTAAGAAGTCATTTTTTTGGTCATTTTCTAGTTAAACTGATAGCGAGAATCTAAACAATTCTAGCAGGCTAATGCACTCATTTGCTAGCTAGTTATTGATTAATGAAGTCCTGATAAGCCTTAGTTATTGATTGATTAAGTCCTGCTGAAGTAGTGCTGTAGTTACTGATACAGTAATAACCCATTACCCATCATCAATAACCAAACCTAACCCTGCGTTCTGGCACATGCCGCTAAACCCATTAATGTTATAACAGTGATGATAATGCTGTAATCAGCTGCAGTCAACCTCTGATCAGCGCTCGCTACATCATAGATATTCTCGAACACTCTA
Organism: Argentina silus; assembly: GCF_951799395.1. Lineage (NCBI taxonomy): Eukaryota > Metazoa > Chordata > Actinopteri > Argentiniformes > Argentinidae > Argentina > Argentina silus. The sequence goes on along the minus strand of NC_139674.1, from coordinate 1,645,086 downwards.
GCTGTAGTCAGAATGTTAGATATTCTAGAACACTTTAGCTGCAGTCAGAAATACTCTAGCTCCATTAAAACCATGAACACCATCATGACCTCTGACCTTAGTTTTGCTCCTGATGAAGGAGGCAGAAAAAAGATCAGGGTGCACGTGAGTTCCCAGGAACCTTGGAGACGGCATCTCCTTCAACGCCTGGAACACAAACACAGAAGAGAAACAAGACAGGAGAAGAGCTGGTGAGAGATGGAGGACACGGCCTCTAGTCAGGCCATGCTGGCCACCAATAATGCTTTAACATGCATGAGGGGGAATGAACGAGAGCACAGAGAGAGGGAGGAGGAATGTCATTCATCTGTTCCTTGAAAGCTCCAGACCTTCTGCATGTCCGGTGAGAAGTACTCGAGGAGAGGAGGCATCTGAGGAGGAGACGCTTCTGGCATGATTTTATGCAGCATACCCATCGTCCAGTTGAACCCTGGAACACACGCACACATACCCACCCACACACATACACACACACACACACACACACACACACACACACACACACACACACACACACATAAACATGCAGAATCATCAGGATACCTCCGCTGAAGGCTAAAGCCTGTCACGCCTGAGGTTGTTGTCTGGTGACTCTGGTGCCCTCCTCTGGCGCTCCGGTGCCAGTGCTCTCCCAATCACTAGGATCCATTTCACTTGTGTATTCTGTCTTGTGTTTGTTATACACTCACTGGCCACCTTATTACGTACACCTGTTCAACTGCTCGGTAGCGCAAATATCTAATCATCACATGGCAGCAACTCAATGCATTTAGACATGTAGACATGGTCAAGACGACCTGCTGAAGTTCAAACCGAGCATCAGAATGGGGAGGAAAGGTGATTTAGGTGACTTTGAACATGACATGGTTGTTGGTGCCAGACGGGATGGTCTGAGTATTTCAGAAATTGCTGATCTACTGGGATTTTCATGCACAACCATCTCTAGGGTTTACAGAGAATGGTCAGAAAAAGAGAAAAATATCTAGTGAGCGGCAGTTCTCTGGTTGAAAATACCTTGTTGATGCCAGAGGTCAGAGGAAAATGGCCAGACTGGTTTGAGATGATAGAAAGGCAACAGTAACTCAAGTAACGAGTAACCACTCGTTACAACCAAGGTATGCAGAAGACCATCTCTGAATGCACAACACATCGAACCTTGAAGCAGATGGGCTACAGCATCAGAAGACCACACCGGGTGCCACTCTTGTCAGCTAAGAACAGGAAACTGAGGCTACAATTCGCACAGGCTCACCAAAATTGGACAATAGAAGATTGGAAAAATGTTGCCTGGTCTGATGAGTCTCGATTTCTGCTGCGACATTCAGATGGTAGGGTCAGAATTTGGCGTAAACAACATGAAAGCATGGATCCATCCTGCCTTGTATCAACGGTTCAGGCTGGTGGTGGTGGTGTAATGGTGTGGGGGATATTTTCTTGGCACACTTTGGGCCCCTTAGTACCAATTGAGCATCGTCTAAACGCCACAGCCTACCTGAGTTGTTGCTGACCATGTCCATCCCTTTATGACCACAGTGTACCCATGGCTACTTCCAGCAGGATAACGCACCATGTCACAAAGCTCAAATCATCTCAAACTGGTTTCTTGAACAAGACAATGAGTTCACTGTACTCCAATGGCCTCCACCGTCACCAGATCTCAATCCAATAGAGCACCTTTGGGATGTGGTGGAACGGGAGATTCGCATCATGGATGTGCAACCGACAAATCTGCAACAACTGCGTGATGCTATCATGTCAATATGGACCAAAATCTCTGAGGAATGTTTCCAGCACCTTGTTGAATTTATGCCACAAAGAATTAAGGCAGTTCTGAAGGCAAAAGAGGGTCCAACCCAGTACTAGCAAGCTGTACCTAATAATGTGGCCGGTGAGTGTATGTAGCCTGTGTGTTCCCCATGGCTTTGTGGGAGATGCTCCCTGTCCATTTGTGAGTACCCTGTCTGCCAGTCGGTTTTGTATATCCAGTTGTTTACCCCGTTGCCCTAGTTCGTGATTACTATTTCTTAAGTTCAACTTTATTCCACTTGTTAAGTGAGTACCTTTGTATCGTGTCTGTTTAGTCTAGGACTAGGCTTAAGCCTTGTCTGTGAAACCAGCCCATTAAGGCCTACTCCTGGCTTAATCTAAGCCCTGTTTGTGAAACCGGCCCTTAGAGTTATGGTTATGGTTTGGTTTGGGTTATAGGGCTACGTATCACACTAAGGGTTAGGGTTATAAGGCTATGTACCACATTTAGGGTTAGGACTACATACCACATTTGGGGTTAGGGTTATAAGGCTACGTACCACATTTAGGCTTAGGGTTAGGGTAAGGACTACGTACCACATTTAGGGTATGCTGCCAGTAGCAGATTGTCAGGTCTGACCTCCAGGGTCTTCAGGGCCGTGAGGTTCTCCGCAGGGCACAAGATGGAGGAGTAGAAGGTCCCCTCGTACCTGTACAGCTTCTCCCCATCAGGAATGCTCTTCGCTGCTTCCATCTTAGTGTTGTGCGCGTGGGAGTGCATGCTGTCTGTCTGATAGGAGGGCTGTGTGCAGAGGTTTACTCTATGACTCTGATGCCTCACTATATATATGTCCAAGCCTCTATAGAGATGAAGGTGGAGCTCCAAATGGCTGTGAGCTCTGTGGGATGTCTTGAGAGCTGTGATGTCATCAGTATAGAAATGATAAGATGAACTCTGGTCAGGTCTCCTTGCCAACAGCTCCTAATTTAAATACTGTGGTTGTACAATGATATAAAAGATGATATCTCTCTCTCATCTCACTCTCTCGCTATCAGAATGTTTTTGCCTTGTAGTAGTTGTATAAGTATACAGTATTATTAAGGTCTCATTTGATTCATTCTATTTGACCATTCTTGCATTAAAATCAGCACAAATTCAACAATTATTTGCACATCGTGATAATTACATTGGAGTCAGATTATCAATATTATATACATATAATATCACATGGAAACTGCCATGATTATAAATGCACAACAGGGAGGGTGTGTGTGTGTGTGTGTGTGTGTGTGTGTGTGTTTGTGTGTGTGTGTGAGATTAGACTGAAGACATTTGACTGCCAGCTGTGTACTGAGGGAGTGAAAACACAACAGTAAACTAACAGCACTGGCGACTAACTGGTTCCTCACAATCTTGTTTTACTTGTTACTTCTATCTGACAACCCCGGGTAGTTCTGCCCAAAAAGACAATTCCCAATACAATTCCAATGGTGGAGTCGGTATTGTTCCTGGCCAAATGAGGTCGATTTCAGGGTGATTTCTTGGCCGTCATCATTTTTTTAATAGCCCAGATCAGACAATAGAATAATTTCTCTTACCTCTATAAAGCGCTGACGTCATATGTAAGAGTCTGAGCCAGGGGCGTGAACAGTGATTGTATTAGCACGAGCAAGTCACTGAGAACGAGCATGGAAGCCTTATGAACCATGCTAGATTTCGGCACGTTGCATCCAGAAGTGCCACAACAATTGAACACTAACACTAAAGTACATAAAATCACATTCTGTGTGCAGTATAGGACAGTACATGCATTATTATTTTGTATATTTTCAATAATAGTTACATGTAGCTATACCACACAGTCATGAATTCAAGATGACAATATAGAAGCCCAATAAAAATTGTATGATGATTCATTGATTTGAATGATGACTGTGATGCATAATAGTTCATTATAACAATGAAGACATTAAAACATTGCTTTTTCTATTTTGTTGAAGAAAGAGAAAGTGAGATAGGAAAAAACAGTAAAAAGGTACTGGATGAAACATTTTGCCACAGGTGTGCCTCTGGGGGATATACTGTATGGTGCAGAGGAATTACATTATGGGGGACACTTATTACAGTGGCCACTTCTGGCCACAATGACTGAAAGGGGGACACTGTTTTTCCCTTTTCAGCTGCTGCACAAGATACGTTAATATAATAATAATAATAGATTAAATTGAAAAGTGCCTTTCTCAGACTCAAGGACACTGTACAAAAGAAAAACTAATACAAAAAGATAAAATCGAAATTAAGTAATTAAAAAAGAAAATGGTGGAAGAGCTCACACAACTATATGGAATAGTGTTACTCAGGACCCATGCCATGCTGTAGGAAGGCGAGTCTGAACAGATGGGCCTTGAGCCTGGTCTTGAATGTATTGAAAGTATCAGAGCATTGCTAGAAACACCAAGAAGGACAAATGTGTGTATTAATGTTTCAGCAGAGGTATCAGGAGACAGGAGATGGTTTTGAGATGGAAGAAGGCAGACTTGGTAACTGACCGTATGTGGGGTTCAAAGGAAAGGGTTGGGTCCAGCAAGATCCCCAGGTTCCTTACCTCCGAGGAGGGGCAAATGGAGCAGCCGTCGATGGTGAGGACGAGGTTGCTGATTTTTTGAAGGAGGGTCTTGGGCGCCACCACCATGAGTTCCGTTTTATTGCTGTTGAGTTTGAGAAGACACCTGAAGATTGGTAGTCATCCATTCTTTGATTTCACAGAGGCAGGAGGTGAGGGAGGGGGGAGGAAGGGCGGCAGAGGGTTTGGTGTGAAGGTAGAGCTGGGTGTCGTCAGCGTATGTATGGAAATTGAGGCTGTGTTTCCGGATGATCTGGCCAAGTGGGAGGAGGTAGATGGTGAACATGTAGCCTTGTTTCACTGGTGCTGGCGCGGATCTGGACCCCCAGAGGGACACGTACTGCCACCTGTTGGACAGGTATGATTTGAACCAAGCCAGGGGTGTTCTGCTGATGCCGAGGGTTGTCTCAAGTCAATCGAGAAGGATGGTGTGTGAGATGGTGTCAAAAGCCGCGGAAAGGTCAAGGAGAATGAGTATATTGATATTGGCATCATCAGCAGCCAAGAGGAGATCATTGACCACCTTGACCAGAGCTGTTTCAGTGTTATTCTTGGCCCTGTATCCGGATTGTAGTTCAAACAGTTGGTGGTGTGACATATGGATCTGGAGTTGAGAGGCTACTGCACGTTCTTGAATCTTGCTGAGAAAAGGGAGGTTGGAGATGGGTCGGAAATTACTGAGGTTGTTTGGGTCCAGGCCCGGCTTCTTTAAGATGGGTGTGACAGCAGGCATTTTCAGTTCAGACAGAGCCAGTTGAGATAGATGAGTTGATGATGTCGACCATGAAGGGGTAGAGGACTGGCAAGCTAGCCTTGACCAGAGAAGTGGGCATGGGGTCCAGGGAGCAGGTGGACGACTGGGAACCAGAGACCAGCTTCATGATGCAGTCCATGTCCACTGGGGAGAAGGCAGAGAGGGAGGAGGGAGGTGGGGGTGGAGGAACAGATCAGTCAGAAGGGTAGGTGGAGAATGAGTGGGGGCGGGCTTGAGCTTCTGGTAGATGGCATCGATCTTACTTTGAGAGAAATCGATGAATCAGTTGCAGAGATCAGAGGACGTGGAATGGAGGGAGTTGTCAGGGGGCTGAAGGAGTCTATTAATGGTGGAGAAGAGAACTTTGGGATTTCCTTGACCTGTGGATATCAGATTTGAGTAATTTTGCTTGTGTGAGGGCAGATCTGTAGGTTGTAATGTGTTCTAAGTAGGCCTGTGTGTGAACAGTCAGACCTGTTCTCTTTCAAAGCCTCTCCAACTGGCGACCCCTAGCCTTCATGGAGCGGAGTTTTGTTTAGTATATATTGTATATTCTTTTGTATTGTATATTTCACATTGGTTGGCATTCTGCGGACAGCAAAGCAAGAATTTCGTTGTACAGGGAAACATGTTTTCTACTGTGCATATGATAATAAACACTTTGAATCTTGAATCTCTTGAATCTTTGAAGGTGACAATGCGGGTTTTGAGGGGTGCCATAGCGAGAAACCTTTGAGATACCTTCAAGTAAGAACAATGAAAAGTATCCTTACAGTGATAATTCCAATCCAATGGAATACTCAGTGATAAAAGTATGCAGCATTCCAAAAATGCGTGACAATCGACCTCTATGTTAAAATGTGCACTTTTAAGTGGTTATATTTTAAAAAGTAGAATGATTATCAAAGAGTTGAATACAAGCAACTCAAGTTCGACCACTCTGCACGTTCAAATATGAATAATTATAAAGTTGAATGCACATGTATGTTTTGCATACAAGCTGTAGGAGGAGTAGCAGTGAAAAGAAAATATAACTAAAAAAAGTTCCAGAAGAAACTTTGTGGGCTTGCAAATGTTTAAAGATGGTTAACTGTGGACAACACACACACAACAGTGTGGTGCACCTCACTGCTGGAACAATCTGCAGAGCACGTTTCAGTTGGTTGCTCTGGTGCCACTCGGGCAAGTTTTGATTGAGGACGTCATTGTTGAAAAATGTGTTTGTTTTTCTTTATTGTGTTTTATAATGTTGTCATTTTGTATTTGTATGATGTATGGTTGTAAACTGTGTGTATGCAGGGCTCCCTTGTAAAAGAGGCTCTCTAACTATAAATAGATAGTTAGAGAGATGAGAGAAGGTTAGAGGAGGTGGTTTTATTGGTTTACAGGAGAGTGCATTGTTGTGTAATTGTTAAGAATACATTTTAACCACTCCGAGTGTGCCATGGGTCTCCTATAAACATGTATCTGGGTCATGAGTCAGTCCCCAATATGGCCTCCAAAACATGGTCTTGTTTTGTCTAAGCCTACCTCTACGCTGTTGTAAATTCATTGCGTTTCACCCAAAACAACAGATGCTCTGCACCAAGGTCAAAGTCGAATGAAACTGTGTTCTGCTCTGTTTGTTATCCCTTTTCGGCTGCTTCTGGAAAGGGTCTGACTCTGGAATGGATTAAATAAAAGATGATTTGGACGATAGAAGTTTAAAGAAAGTTTTATTATGGTAGCGGATAAAGTTAAAGATGGTTTGGTTAGTTGGTTGGGTGGATGAATTGATAGATCTATAGATAGATAGATAGACAGATAGATGGCAGTGGATACAGTTTAAAGTTGGATTGGATTGTCAAGATTAAAAGATGAAAGAGGAGTAGCAACATTATGCTCTTCATTAGAACACGAACCCTAACCCTAAAAAGGCTTCAAGTTAAAAAAAGTCAAAATAGTTTTAAAAGTCAAAATAGTGCAAAGAAAGTTATTTAAGTGCAGTCAGTCTACACATGTTAAAGTTGAATTGAGGTCAAGCTTAAAAAGATGAAAAAGGAGATACATTTTGAAATGACCCCATTAAGAGCAAATAGCCAAACAAATAAATAAGATTTCAGGCAAATTCGAGTACACCCCGAAGGTCATAGATAGATAGATGGATAGATAGATAGATAGATAGATAGATAGATAGATAGATAGATAGATAGATAGATAGATAGATAGATAGGTAGGATGAGCCTGGTGTAGTTCAGTGGAGGTGGTAGAGAGTTGGTTGGTTAAGTGGTTGAGAGTGATTTTAGTGAGATTGGACTGGTAGCCAAGAGAGTGCATTGTTCTGTAATCATTCTAAGAAGGTGTTTTGCAGGTTGTTTTCATTCAAGAGTTGTGAAAGTTCCATAGCAGTTGCAGTACCAATCAGAATGTTGGCCTAAATCAACATCTACCATGTTAACAGGATGAGAGCTTTTTAAAAGCTTAATAGTTTAAAAAGTTTATCAGAGATGATAATGTACAGTTTTTGGCACATTTTACAGTTGAAATGGTCTTAATAGCTTAAAATGTGCTCTACTCAGCAGTAGTTCAAAAATTGCATCTTTTGGTTTCCATAGACCTCCATGTTAAAAAGTGCACTTTCAAGTTTGAATATCCACAGTCAGTTCTGGGTGATTTTCCTAACAGAAGGTCAGGAGTTCAGTTATGACCTGTAATATTTACCTGGCAAACCTCAGTAATGGTTAAATGACTAAATATTGATTTTATAAACTTTGTTAATCCTGGGGCGAAACAGTCCACAAAAAAACGAACTGTGGACGTTTCTCCCCAAGGCCTTGTTTCTACTGACACATTGTATTTGTGTTTGTGTGTGTGTGTTTGTGTGTGTGTGTGTGTGTATGTATGCTCATGTGACCTAACATCATTGTCCCTCTTTCTACAGGCTGTTTATTCTACAACGTGTAATATATACCCGAGATTAGCAAAACAGCGGGTCCAGCTAACTCCGCTACACCGACCGGAAGAGGCCCCAGACCGGCTCGGAAACGAAAACACAGGCGAGGGAGCCGAGGTGGGCTGAGAGCTAGGCTAAAGCTAACTCCACACCGACTCTCACTACCTAGCCTTTTCCTTGCAAATGTTCGTTCCCTGGCAAACAAGATGGATGAACTGCGGCTGCGGATCACCACCCACAAATGGATTATGGACTGTAATATCATGGTTTTCACTGAAACCTGGCTCAACAGCGAGGTTCCCGACAACGCTATCGAGCTAGCAGGGCGCTGCGTTCTCCGAGCAGACAGAACAGCAGGCGACTCCGGTAAGACCAGAGGTGGAGGTTTGTGCATTTATGTTAACAAGACGTGGTGCACGGACACTACCATCACCGAGAGTCACTGCTCAGCTAACCTGGAGTTTCTCATGGTTAAGTGTAGACCTTTCTATCTGCCCAGAGAGTTCACGTCTACTGTTATCACGGCAGCCTATATCCCCCCGGATGCTAATGCTAAGATTGCTATGAAAGAACTGTATGCTGCCATTAGCAAACAACAGACTCTGCATCCCGAGGCAGCCTTCATTGTCGCGGGTGACTTCAATCACTCCAACTTAAAGACTGTACTGCCCAAATTCCACCGAAATGTCTCTTGCCCCACCAGAGGAGACAGGACATTGGACCAAGTATACACCAGCATGGCTGATGCGTACAAAGCCGTTCCCCTCCCCCACCTAGGTCAATCAGACCACCTCTCATTGTTCCTACTGCCCAAGTACTCAGCACTCATCAAACGAGTGAAACCTACAGTGAGGACAGTCAAGGTCTGGCCAGAGGGAGCTGACTCAGCGCTCCAGCAGCGTTTTGGAAACACTGACTGGGGTGTGTTTGCCACTCAGGCCACCCATGACTCCCACACGGACATTAATTCATATGCCTCATCTGTTTTGGACTACATCAATTCCAACATCAGCAGTGTCACCACACTAAAGCGGATCACCACTTTCCCTAATCAGAAGCCATGGATGAACAGTGAGGTCCGACTCCTGCTGAAGGCACGTGACATTGCCTTCAGATCAGGGGATGCTCGGGCCTATAGCTCATCCAGGGCTAATCTGCAGAGGGGCATCAAAAAGGCCAAGCACAACCACAAGCTGAGGATAGAGGATCACTTCAGAAACAACTCTGACCCCCGACGCATGTGGCAGGGCATCCAGGCCATCACTGACTACAAACCATCTAACACCTCACCCCTCTCCGTTGACGCCTCCCTCCCTGATGAGCTGAACCACTTCTACGGCCGCTTTGACAGGGACAACAAGGAGGTGGCCATCAAGGCTGTGCTCCCTGCAGATCACCAGCCCCTCACTCTATCCCCCACCGACGTGTGTGCGGCACTGAGCAGGACTAACGCACGCAAGGCTGCTGGGTCCTGATGGGATCCCCGGACGCGTCCTCAGGGCCTGCGCTGTGCAGCTGACTAAGGTTTGGACTGACATATTCAACCTGTCCCTAGCCCAAGCAGCTGTCCCCGCGTGCTTCAAAACCACCTCCATCGTGCCGGTGCCAAAACACTCCACTGCAACGAGCTTAAATGACTTCCGACCAGTGGCACTCACGCCCATCATCATGAAGTGCTTCGAGAGGCTGGTCTTAGCTCAACTCAAGACCTGCCTACCACCCACACTGGACCCCTTTCAATTCGCCTACCGGCAGAACAGGAGTACAGAGGATGCCATTTCAACGGCACTTCACTCCGCCCTGTCCCACCTCGACAAGACTAACTCTTATGTGAGAATGCTGTTTATTGACTTCAGCTCAGCATTCAACACCATCATCCCCTCCAAACTGATCTCCAAACTCAGGCAACTGGGCATCAACCCCTCCCTCTGCAACTGGATTCTAGACTTCCTGACCAACAGGCCGCAGTCTGTTAGGCTTCACAACCACACCTCCTCAACCCTCACCCTGAACACCGGCGTTCCACAAGGCTGTGTGCTGAGCCCCCTCCTTTACTCCCTCTTCACCTACGACTGCACACCTGTACATGGCTCAAACACCATTGTTAAGTTTGCAGACGACACAACGGTGATCGGTCTCATCAGCAACAACGATGAGTCGGCCTACAGGGAGGAGGTCCAGCACCTAACAGTGTGGTGCAACGACAATAACCTGGCTCTCAACACCAAGAAGACCAAAGAACTCATTGTGGACTTCAGGAAGTCTAAAGCTGGCACACACACCCCCATCCTCATCAACGGGACTGAGGTGGAGCGAGTCACCAGCTTCAAGTTTCTGGGTGTCCACATCTCTGAGGACCTCTCCTGGACCCTCAACACCTCCACCCTGATAAAGAAGGCTCACCAGCGTCTCTTCTTCCTGAGGAGACTAAAGAAGGTCCATCTATCTCCTCAGATCCTGGTGAACTTCTACCGCTGCACCATCGAGAGTATCCTTACCAACTGTGTCACAGTATGGTATGGCAACTGCTCGGCATCGGACCGGAAAGCACTGCAGAGGGTGGTGAAAACTGCCCAACGCATCACCGGTTCCTCGCTCCCCTCCATCGAGGCTGTCCAGGGCAAACGATGCTTGCGTAAGGCACGCAGCATCGTCAAGGACATCTCTCACCCCAACCATAGACTTTTCACCCCACTCCCCTCCGGGAGGCGCTACAGGTCTCTCCGCACCCGAACCAGTAGGTTCAGAGGCAGCTTCTTCCCTGCGGCTGTCACCCTGCTGAACACGAACACTACACCTACCTGACAACCTACTACCCCCGCAACCCCCCCCCCCCACCCGGACAATTGCACTATTGCACTATACTCCCCTCCCCTGCTCTTACTCTTACTCAATACCACTGCTCTTCTGTACATACCTGTCCATACTGTTCATACTGTTCATAATGCACATAATGCACATATCCTATATTTTCTTTAATACTACTGCACATACTGTACATACTTGTTTATACTGTTTATACGGCATTCCATATTTATATTTATTCTGCATCTACCTCATGTTACTGTTAATACATATATACTGCTAGACTGCATTACCTATACAGCTCATATGCTGCTACACTGCTCATACTGTAACTATTTATTCTGCTATAATGCTACTGCTACTCACATACTGCTATACTGCACTGCTATATATACTGCTTATACTATACTATATTATACTGCACTACTACTGATCATATATTGCACTACCTGTAAATACTGTTCATTGCACTTTCTGCTATTTTGCACTTCTGGTTAGACGCTAACTGCATTTCGTTGTCTCTGTACTTGTACTCTGCACAATGACAATAAAGTTGAATCTAATCTAATCTAATCTAATATCTGATAGTCTATTGATATTTGTGTGTGCGTAAGTGTAATTTATTGCCTGTGAGCATGTGGTGTAATTTTTGCGTGCGATATGGTGTCCTACAGTTAACAATGTAGTGGGATGTTGATTAAATCTTTCAATAAAATCAACTTGCCTGGTGGCCATGGTGACTGGCTCATCAGTCAAGTGCAGAGATTTAGGAGCAGAATGCGCAAAGCATCTCCCAGGGTAAAACATTAATATACAGTATTTGTATGTTAAGTGTTTTGGAGGCAAGCATCGTCCACCACAATATGTGGACGTTTCTCCCCAAGGCCTTGTTTCTACTGACACATTGTATTTGTGTTTGTGTGTGTGTGTTTGTGTGTGGTTGTGTGTGTGTGTATGCTCATGTAACCTAACATCATTGTCCCTATTTCTACAGGCTGTTTATTCTACAACGTGTAGTATCTGATAGTCTATTGATATTTGTGTGTGTGCGTGTGTGTAATTTATTGCCTGTGAGCATGTGGTGTAATTTTTGTGTGCGATATGGTGTCCTACAGTTGTAGGTATCCTACAGGTAACAATGTAGTGGGATGTTGATTAAATCTTTCAATAAAATCAACTTGCCTGGTGGCCATGGTGACTGGCTCATCAGTCAAGTGCAGAGTTTTAGGAGCAGAATGTGCGAAGCATCTCCCAGGGTAAAATATTAATATACACTCACCGGCCACTTTATTAGGTACACCTGTTCAACTGCTCATTAACACAAATACAGTGCCTATAGAAAGTCATCATACCCCTTTGAAATAGTTACTATATTTGTCGTACAGCCTGAAATCAAAACCCATTAAAAATAAACTTTTTCCAGCTTTATGTACAAATTTAGCCATACAACATCAAGCTAATGAAAAAAAAAGGCGACAGTTCAGAAGATTTATAAAAAATGCAATTACAGCCATCAATCTGTTTGGATATGTCTCTACTAGCTTTGCACACCTAGATTAGAGAATATTTGCCCATTCTTCCTTGCAGAATTGTTTGAGTTCAGTCAAATTCTGTGGTGAGCGGCAATGGACTGCTCTCTTCAAGTCCATCCACAGATTTTCGGATTTAAGTCAGGGCTCTGACTTGGCCACTCAAGGACATCCACCTTTCTATCCTTAAGCCACTGCGTTGTTCTTTTGGCGGTATGTTTAGGATCGTTGTCATGTTGGAAGGTGAATGACCTGCCCATCTTCAGCTGTCTAGCAGAGGGACGCAGGTTGTCCTCAAGAATTTGGGTGTACTTGGCAGCATCCATTTTCCCTTCAATCCTGACCAATTGCCCCGCTGAAGAGAAACATCCCCACAACATAATGTTGCCACCACCATGCTTCACAGTAGGTATGGTGTGTTTTGGGTGGTGTGCTGTGTTTGGTTTTCGCCAAACATAGTGCTTGGAGTTCAGTCCAAAAAGTTCAATCTTAGTCTCGTCTGACCATAAAACCTTTTTCCACATGGCAACAGAATCTTCCAGGTGTGTTTTTGCATAGCACAAACGAGACTGACTGTGGCACTTTTTCAGAAAAAGCTTCTTTCTTGCTACCCTGCCATACAGGCCAGCTTTGTGTAAATCTTATGAGATTGTTGTCACATGCACAGACAGACCAGTCCCAGCCATAAAGACTTGTAAGTCCTTCAAAGTTGCCTTTGGCGTCTTGGTAGCTTTTCTGATCAATGTCCTCCTGGCTCTGTCATCCAGTTTGGACGGAAGGCCTGATCTAGGCAAGGTGTTGGTGGTGCCATACGCCTTCCACTTCTTAATGATGCTCTGAACGGTACTCAGAGGGATAGCTAAAGCCTTCGAAATCTTTTTGTAGCCTTCACCTAACTTGCGCCTTCCTACAACTGTCAAGTTATCTAGGTGTTACAATCAGTTCAGCTCTGCCCAAACTTGAAAACGGCTTGCTCAACACATGAAGGATGCAAAGGGACAACTCAATTCCTTTCTGGTGTTTTATTTTTCTTCCAGATGGTTTTGATGGCATTGGTAATATGTTGAAACAGTTGAATTGTTGAATAGAGTAGATGAAATGAATTGAATGACATAAGCTTAGGGACTAAGAAATAGGGAATAGGTTGATAACCTTAAAGATAAACAGAAAATAAACATGCATTACTTTACCTAATAAACAATGCATGACAAAGCAACAAAGCATGGCTTTGAATACAGTAAATGTTTAACCATCTCAATTTAATCTAGCACTTCAAGCAATTACTTCCACTGCTACATTATCTGCAGTCAGGAACTATTCAAAATAAAAGGAGTCACCACTCCTACTAGAATTAAACATGGAATTTGTGCTAAGCACTGAATGCAACATAATAAATCATTCCAAACATTTCATACCAGTTGCTTCTTTAGGGTTGAACAATGAGCTGTGTGTTTCTTGTTTGCAGGTTGAGGAATCCAAGCAAAAGGGTGGCAAAGCTAACTCCAAACATTTTTATACCCATGCTTCTCTGGCAGGTGTGCAGGTCAAAGCAGTCCCTCCAGCAACGCTGGCTAAATTGTTAGATCCACCCATGCATTTGGGTTATTCTGCCCTCTTCAGGCCTGGAGTTCTTTCCAAGAAAAGCTGCCGTTCCTCATTTTTAGTGTGTTCTGTCTTTTGACGCAACACCTCCCACTTGACCTCCTGGTTCTTGAACCCAAGGAGGTCACACAAACCTCTGTGTTGGGGCCGGTTCAATTTCAGTTGTCAGGTTTTCTTCTTCTTCAACAGGAAGTAAAACAATGATGCGTCTGACATCCCTATGAAGAACTGTAGCAGGTATTTTGGTTGAGAGTTTCTTTGATTTTCCTTTAGCAGGCTTTACAGTTGGGACTGGGTAGCTGGGAAAAGTTCTGACGTGCACATCTCTGACGATGCCCTTTTTGTCAATGTTGACACTGATGACTCTGGCAAGTCTATACTGACCCCTCCAGGCGTTTTGGTCAGCCAGCCAGACAACATCTCCAACAGCCACATTCCTATGTGTTGTGTGCCACTTACTCCTCACAAATAGATTGGGCCCAGCTAACTGACTCCATTTCCTCCAGAACCGGTCAACTTCTGTTTGGATAGCTCTCAATCTTTTGTATGGGTAGCTTTCAAAGTCAAAGCATCCAAGATGTCCTCTGGGTCCAGTCCGTCCAAGCAGAAGGGAATTTGGGCTGATGTATTCTAGGCAGTCCTCCCGGCTCTGAGTCCTGGCATCTATGGGCCTCTCATTGGCAAGGTTAGCAGCCGTGTAGAGGAATGTTTGAAACTCACTCCATGTGAAGAGTCCTTCTCCTCCCAGGTTGTGCAAGGCCCGCTTCACAGTGCGAACAGCTGCTTCTGCAGCTCCATTCCTGTGGGGGGAGTCTGCTGGGTGGATTTTCCAGCTCCATTCTGTTCCATACTTGGAAGCTTCATTTTCAAGCTCAGATTTACTGAGTTGATCCAGGAAGAGGTAGAGCTCTTTGAGGGCCGGTCTGGCACCCACAAAGTTCTTTCCAGGATCTGACCACAGTTTCTTTGGATGCCCTCTCAGTGCTGTGAATCTTTGGTAGGCCAGTAGGAAGCCTTCAGTTGACTGGTCACTGACAATATCTGTGTGTATAGCTCTGGATGCCATGCAGCAGAAGACAATTCCCCACACCTTGAGCTTGACTTTCTTTCTCACCTCGTCCTTGACTTCATACGGTCCAAATAAGTCCACTGTTGTGTATTCAAATGGTCTGGCTGGTGTTATTCGCTCGGATGGAAGGTCATTCATGATCTGCTGGCACTTTCTGGCCCTGGCCTTTCTGCACACCACACAGTTGTCAACTCTCTTTTTAGCCAGCTTCCGGCCTTTTATCACCCAGGCTTTCTTCCTCATCCGGAGGAGTGTACCTGCTATTTCTTCATGGTTTGCACCGTGGGCCTCTTGAGCTAGGAGAGTGGATATCCATGCCTCATATGGTAGAATCGGTACAGCAGTCTCGTCCTCATCAAAGCTCTGGAACCTTCCTCCACAAACTAATAGCCCAGTCTCTTCATCTCTGTAAACAGCGAGTCTGTTGAGAGTGGTGTCTTGAAAGATTATACCTTCTTGAGCTGCAAGGAACAGGTCTCTTAGTGCATCTTCACACCCCCCGACTGAGTACAGCTTGTTTGGCTCTGGACCTCCAGTTTGTTGAAAGAATTTCCTCCCACTTTGGTTTATCTGAGGCTGAATTCTTGCTCAACACCTCTTTCCATCTCGTTGCAGCTCTCCAAACCCAGGCAACGACTCGGATCAGCCTGGTCAGGCTGCTGAATTTCCTGATGTTAAACAGTTTTGTTACTGCAGAGCCGGCTGGTGGTCTTCGGATCTGAGTCTTAGGTTCATCTGGGTTATTTTGCCCATTTTGCTGTGCATCACTCTGACTTTCCCTCTGAACTCTCCCTTCAGGAAGTACATCACTATTGTTTCTCTTGGCCTGCGCTCTGGTCAGTGCTGCTGAGAAAGATTTCCTTTGAAGTTTGTCTATGCCTACCTTGGCATACGCGGCGACTTCTTTGGCTGACTTCTGTGGCCACTCTTCCACAGGTTGCCGCAGGAACGCTGGCCCATTCTGCCACATGGAATCTTCTTGGAGGTCTTCCGGGGCTGCCCCTCTCGTTATGACATCAGCACTGTTCAGGCCTCCCGGGATCCACCACCAGTCTTCGACGGATGTGGATTTCTGGATCTCTCCAACTCTGTTCGCGAAGAAAGTTTGATATCCATAGCTGTCTCTCTGGATTGCTCCCAACACAGTTTGACTGTCCAGCAGATGGAGCCATCGTTCAATTTCCATTCGACTGTGCTTTTCGACATACTTTCTAAGTCGTGCTGCATAGACAGCACCGCAGATCTCAGCTTTCACTGGTTCTCCCTTTTGGTCCAATGGTGTGAGCTTTGCTTTGAACTCAACCAATCTGACTTGGATGCCTTGCTCGGTCCTCCATCTGAGGTATACTACAGCTACATAGCTCTTGTCACTTCCATCAGAGAACGTTATTCCCCAAGGTTTTCCAATGCAGTTGACTGGTGTGAGGCTTCTGTGGAAGGTGATTTGGCCAAGACGTGTGTATTCCTCAAACAGTTGGATGGCTTCTTCTCTCAATTTTTCAGACAGAGGCTTGTCCCAAGTGTCTCGGGTCAGAGTTTTGCCTCCAGCTTCCTGAAATGCCTTTCTGACCAGAATGGCGCCCTTTTGTTTGGCAGGTGTGACGAGGCCTATTGGGTCATACAAGCTAGCTACTTGGCTTAGCAGTTCTCTTCTCGTCAGTGGGTTTGGAGTTTTCCCTCTCACCTCTTCATCAAGGAGATTTTGGCCAACTCTCATTTTCTTTTTCCTCTTTGAGAAATTGATTGAAGTCATGAGGTACAGTTTATCCTCTTTAACAAGGTATCCAACTCCAAGGGCTTTATTGTCTCCTTCCCTCATTTGGTTTGGGAGAATGAGTACTGTGATTGACTCTGCCCCTTGTTCTCCTGGTACGATCTCCTGCCTCCCACTTTGGCCTGACCGGACCCAGGGCTTGAGGAAGAACCCGCCTGCCTTCAGGATCTCTTCAACCCCTTTGATGTTCTGGTCCAGCTTTTGCAAGTCATTATGGGAAGTCAGGATGTCATCGACATAGGCATCCTCTTCAAGGATCCTACGTTCCTCCTCCAGGCAAGCGAACATGGGCAGTTTTGCTGTCTCTCTCATGGCCAGTTGCGCAATGCACCCTGCTGGTCGATCACCAATGTTGACTCTGGTGATGGCATACTTTTCAATCTCTCCCTCCTCAGTGTCTCTCCAGAGAAATCTGTGGAGGTGCATCTCCAGGTCTTCTAGCCACACAGAATTGTACATTTTCTTGATGTCGCCAAGGGCAGCATGGACGCCTCTCCTGAACCTGAGTAGTACTGCTCGGATGGGATTGAGGACATCAGGCCCTTTCAGCAGAAGGTCATTCATGCTGCCCCCTTTAAACTTCTGACTGCTGTTCCATACCAGTCGCACAGGTGTTGTGAGAGAGTGCGGGTTTGGCGCCACCAAGTGGCTGACATACCATACTGGTCCTTTCCAGCTGGCAATGATCTCTTTGGTGAGTTTCTTTGCTGCTCTTCTCTCCACCATCTCATGGACTTGAGCTGCATATGCTATCTTCCACTCTGGCTCTTTTCTGAGTTGCTTTTCTGTTCTCAAGAAGGTGGCTTCCACCCCACTCCTGTTGTTGGGAAGGGAACTTGGATCTTGAATCCAGGGGTACTTTGTGTCCCAGTGTGGTTCATCACTGTGAGCATCTGCTTTGATGTAGGTGAGGCCTTTCCTTATGATCTCCAGCTCTCTTTCCTCACTCAGAGTCATTTCCTTCCCTCCTGGTTGACAGTTGCCGCACCGGCATCCTCCACACCTTGGTTCGCAAGCTGCTCCAATGCTGTCCCATTTCCACCAATCCAAGAACTCTCTGTGAGCAACTGTGCCTTTGGTTTCAGCTATGAACTCCTGTGTTTTAGTTATCTCTTGATACTTGACAGCGGTTGCTCTCATGGATCGAGCAAAGTGTGTTTCAGACCTGTGTGTGGCCATATCCACTTCTTCAAACAGATCTGGATGTGCTCCACTAACAGTCTTTCCTAGCGGGCCTTCCCATAAGACAAGGTCTCCAATCACCTTCACTCTTTGCGGAGCAAGTCTTCCTTCGTGGTGGCTTATCAGTAGCTCAATGCTCTCTGGTCTCCTCAGATCTCCTAGATTGACCTCTGGGAAGAACTTCTTGAGTTGCTCAGGTTTGATGACTCTGTGGATGTTGGCAATTTCATTCAAACCATAGCAGACAAGCTCATGAGCTCTTTCCGTGCCTATGGTAAGTGTCTTTGCATTCATCATCTTCTCCATGACAGACCAAGCACCTCTTGCAGGCCCCCAGCTTTTCTACAGCATGCAACTTTTCCACAGGCTTCAGTTCTTTGAAACGCTTGCAAAAGAAGAGCTTTTCTCTATGCTTTTCATCTCCACAGACAACACAGCTGCCTTTCCTTGTGGACCGCGTGGACGCATATTTCTTTTCTGGCTTTTCACTCACTCCCAGCTGCTCTAGTTTTTCAAGAATTTCCTTTTGTGTTTTCAGGAATTTAAGAAGGTTCTCAAAGTGATTGTCTGGCGTGACATTACTCCTCGGGTTAACCATGAAGACAAGCCAATCTCTCTTGATGTTGTCAGGTAACTTGCTTTCTATGGATCTGATCACCAGAGGGTTGTTGATGGCTCCTGTATTTCCAAACTCTGTGAGGTCATCCAGGCCCTTCTCTATAGTTTGGATCATGTCGATAACTTTCCTAGGCTGATTTGCTCTTAAAGCAGGAATTTTCTCCAGATCCTCAATTATCTCCAAGGCAATTGTAGACTTGTTTCCATACCTGTTCCCAAGCACCCTGAACATGTCCTCAGCAGTATTGTAAGTAGACAAACGGAGGTCTCTGCATATTCTCTCATCTACACTGTCAAGGAGCTGGATCTTCTTCACCTCGACTGAGCCTGTTGGTTCCCCCTGCTTTTGCAGACTCTCCCAGTCTCTTCTCCATCGATGAAAATTCCTTTTATACCCACTGAACCTGGGTAGACAGATTGGTTTTATTCTCAGTGTCGGCTGTGGAGCTGGCACAGGCATCTGTGGCACTCTCCCTCTTTCTCTCGCCTCTTCTGCAATTCTTTGCGCTGTGGGAAATTCTGCCCTCCTTGCTTCAAAGTTGTTGCTGAATGCTTTCAGATCCTTCACTCTGCCTTCCAGACTTTCTTTTTCTGCTACTGGAATCCACATCTCCCACTCTGCTAGGCTTGTGATTGCATCTTGGACTTGTGTCTTCGCACCATCCCACCGTAGCTCGTAGCCATCTCTATTTACAGCGGTAACAGGTATTAGAGCAACTCCATCACAGGCTGTTTCGGCTCCTTTGATTGCAGACTTCACCTCTTCTTCCCCGTATCTAGGCCATAGGTTGGACAGGATCATCTTCCTGACCTCATCCAATCGTGCTTCGCATTCTTGGAACGTCTTCTCAAGTTCAGTCTGCTGCTGCTTGTTCAGGTCAGCTTCTTCACCCTCATCGGTTTCAGCTTCAATGTCTGCCAGAAGGCCAGTCCTGTATTCGTCATTTGTCTCACTGACCTTCCTCGCGTCCAACATGAGCTTCTTGAACTCCTCTTGTAGTTCACTCTTAGTCATGTGCTTTGCGCCTCTGCTAAGGAAGTTTGCTTGCTTGGTAAAAGCGCTTTTAGCTAAAGTTCTTTCTTGCTTCAGCTCCTTCACTGTTTTCCCAAGAGCTTCCTCCGCCATTTTGAGATGTCAGTCAATCCTCCTCTCTGCGACGACAGCTTTCCTGACTTCAGGCCGTTAATCCTTTTGTCTTCACTGCCACGCTGGTTATCAACTGTCAAGTTATCTAGGTGTTACAATCAGTTCAGCTCTGCCCAAACTTGAAAACGGCTTGCTCAACACATGAAGGATGCAAAGGGACAACTCAATTCCTTTCTGGTGTTTTATTCTTCTTCCAGATGGTTTTGATGGCATTGGTAATATGTTGAAACAGTTGAATTGTTGAATAGAGTAGATGAAATGAATTGAATGACATAAGATTAGGGACTAAGAAATAGGGAATAGGTTGATAACCTTAAAGATAAACAGAAAATAAACATGCATTACTTTACCTAATAAACAATGCATGACAAAGCAACAAAGCATGGCTTTGAATACAGTAAATGTTTAACCATCTCAATTTAATCTAGCACTTCAAGCAATTACTTCCACTGCTACATTATCTGCAGTCAGGAACTATTCAAAATAAAAGGAGTCACCACTCCTACGAGAATTAAACATGGAATTTGTGCTAAACACTGAATGCAAGATAATAAATCATTCCAAACATTTCATATCAGTTGCTTCTTTAGGGTTGAACAATGAGCTGTGTGTTTCTTGTTTGCAGGTTGAGGAATCCAAGCAAAAGGGTGGCAAAGCTAACTCCAAACATTTTTATACCCATGCTTATCTGGCAGGTGCGCAGGTCAAAGCAGTCCCTCCAGCAACCCTGGCTAAATTGTTAGGTCCACCCATGCATTTGGGTTATTCTGCCCTCTTCAGGCCTGGAGTTCTTTCCAAGAAAAGCTGCCGTTCCTCATTTTTAGTGTGTTCTGTCTTTTGACGCAACAACAACTTTATTCCTGGAGGCCTTTTGAAAGTACTTTTCCAACCATGGTGAATTCTTTGCAGAACCATGCACTTCTATAAGTGGAATCCTCAAGAAAAAGCTGGTTTTATTCTGAAGTAATCAAAACCACTACAATTGATGTCAGGTGGGGCAATTAGCCTGGTGTTTGATCTGGAAGTTGATTGGTTGCACCTGAGCAAGTTTATAATGGTATACTCTAAGGGGCTGATCACTTAACCAAACCAGGTATTTCACTAATTAATTTTTACTAATTGTCCAGAATTTTTAATTTTTTAATTTTCACTTTGATGATGAGGGTTATAATGTGTACATACAGCTCAAAAAGTTAGATTTGATTTATTTTAATTTCCAGGGTGTAATGTGACAAAAGGTAAAGATTTCACAGCATATGATGACTTTCTATAGGCATTATATCTAATGGTGTGGGGGATATTTCCTTGGCACACTTTGGGCCCCTTAGTACCAATTGAGCATCGTTTAAACACCACAGCCTACCTGAGTATTGTTGCTGACCATGTCCATCCCTTTATGACCACAGTGTACCCATCTTCTGATGGCTACTTCCAGCAGGATAACGCGCAATGTCACAAAGCTCACATCATTTCAAACTGGTTTCTTGAACATGACAGTGAGTTCACTGTACTCCAATGGCCTCCACAGTCACCAGATCTCAATCCAATAGAGCACCTTTGGGATGTGGTGGAACGAGAGATTTGCATCATGACATGCAGCCGACAAATCTGCAGCAATGATGCTATCATGTCAATATGGACCAAAATCTCAGAGGAATGTTTCCAGCACCTTGTTGAATCTATGCCACAAAGAATTAAGGCAGTTCTGAAGGCAAAAGGGGGTCCAACCCGATACTAGCAAAGTGTACCTAATAAAGTGGCCGGTGAGTGTCTTTGTGGTGTTGTCTCTTAAGACATATCTTCCAAGAGGGAAGTTTTCTAGTAGAATTAGGCACCGCCATCTTCTAACGTTTGGGAGGTCAGGCTGAGTAACACAAACACACTTCAGGCTTATTTGAATTAACATGACTCCAACAGAGTGTGAACAGGTGAGTGCACCAAAGCCGTCACCATGGCAACAGGAAGGGAAAGGGCGGTAACCTGGGAAGAGGCACAGGGAACAACAAAAACACACACACAACACACTACCGCCGTAACAGGGCGTAATGATTTATGGAGGGAATGATATCAGGAAGTGCCTAGAAGTTGGTGCATGAAAGAAGTAGAGCCAGGGGTACCAAGTACTAGAAATATTTTAACAGGAACAATACTAATCAGTACCGGGGATGATGTAATATTCTTTTTGATAATTACGATGGGCTCACCACCAATATTGTAGCAACCCGATAACTGTCTTCAGAAATGAGAGGGGAAACCAAGCCATGACAAGGTATAGGAACCGGGTGAATGATATTGGTGGCGAACAGCCAGGAAGTGTAAATGATTTGCATATGAGGGATGGAACCTACATTTGAATTGTATAAACATGGTTTGCTGAGGGACAAACGGGGGATGCTTCACGAACCACCTCGGCTTTTGTTACTTGTAATAAAAGTCTCTGAATAAACCATCAGCTCTCGTCTTTGGCATTTTATTTTTTAATTATAAGTATTTTAATTTATAATTCCACAACAAAATCTGCCGCCACATAGCCACATGTTCTGAAGTTTGTGAGTTTGCCGAACCCTGTTATGAGAATCTGTCGGTCACTATAAAAATGCTATAAAATGTTTAATGTTTTAACAAAGTCAGGTTTGTCTGCAGTGTTAGCAGCTTGTAGCTCAGTGACACCCAGATCACCATCTGCAGTAGACGTCATACTTGAGCATGTCTCCTAGTTTGGTTCCAGCCAGGTGCTTCTGGAAGGCCTGGTCCATCTGAACACTCTGCTCCTCAGTCAGGTGGTTCTTCCAGTCTCCCACCTCCCCTAGAGACAGACAGAGAAAAGCACCGGCCAGGATCAAAGCAGTACCGTTATTTATCATACGCACAGCATACAGCAGTAAACAGTCCAATGAAATGCTTTTGACGAGCAGTGCAGTGAAATACGAGGATAGGAGTAAAATAAAAGAGTATCAACAAACAAGTGTACAGTAAACATGTTGTCCCCCATGAATGATGTAGCGCCCGTCTATAAAAGGAGAGTGATGGAATGAAGCCTGTGAATGAAGTAAGACGTTTACTAAGACACTCTGGTTGTCTCTTTTACAGTGCTGTGTCCCTGTTGTGCACAGGGAGGGCTTTTCTCTGTTTCTTCCTTTCTCTAGCATTGTGACTGCCGATGGCACTTGTTCTTATCAAAGGTTTTACTGACGATGACTTTTGTATAGTTGATTCACTTACTTAGACAAATGTGCTTATTGTAAGTTGCTTTAAATAAAAGCGTCTGCTAAATGACTGAAATGTAAATGTAACAGGTTAATATATGAACAGTATGAATGTCGCCAAATCACTCCCTGTTTTCTTTATACATCTCCACCTGGTATTTGCTTTGGGCTTTATGTGTGTGTGCATGTGAGTGTAACAGCAGTCGTCACAGTGCGTGAGCGCACAGTTCTCGTCAGAGTCTGGTAACATCTGACCGAGAGGTAAACTGCATCAGGTCCCGCTCCGCCTAATATAAATTGATAAAAGTTGGAAACTGTAATCAGTGATCCATAAAACTGTTCTAGCTCTAATGAATAACCGATACCTGCCCTGTAATTTCTGTAATGATCCGATGTCCATATAAATAGTCACTCAAATCCTGAGGGAAAGCTAACGTTAGCTGGATAACTGTTGCTATATTTCTCTTTGCTAGCGGAAGCTATATTTTCATGCCTTGTGTCATTTCTTTTATCAGGGGAGCCAGTTGTCTAACCCAGGTATGGAGATGGTTTTGTGTCAATCTCTAAATATATATTCCCATTCATAATCTGTTGGCTATGGTGTATGATGTTCACGAGTGCAGCCTCTTTTGCGCCATTTGATGTGTGAGCCCAGTCTAGCTCGCACATCCAATCTAGCTTTGTAAATATGCACTTTTATATACTGTACCATACAATTATAACGAGAATATTAATCCATTTAATCTAATCTTTTGAGGGACTATTTATTTATTGTTGTGTTTTGTATTATATATTGAATTGAGGGTCTCTTTCATTCATATGGGTCATATCGAATCATTCTTTTCTTGTACATTTTTTATTCTGAAACATTCTTTTTATTATTCTCTATATTGTGAATCTATTTGAAATGTCTGTTATTATAATTATTCTGTATATAATATGCATATAGAGATTCTAGTAACATCTGACCGAGAGGGGAGCCAGCTGTATACTATAGCTATGCCACGCCATACCATTGACTGATTATCATCTGTTTCATGTTTTTTTGATTAGCCAGTAAAGACCCTGAGACCGTCCAGTTCTGCCTCCTTTTATACACCAGCACCAGAACACAATGCATCCCACCATCACTAGGCGCAGCATACCGGCTACACATTCGTAGCCAGACTGAAAAGTCATCGGAACCTGTAGTACTTATTTGATCAGTTCATCAGTCTTGCTTCTTACAGCTTTGCGTTGATTTCCGAGAATATTATTCGCAAGGTTATATCCTTACTTCTTTAGGGGCTGCGTCAATTATGCTAACACGAACATCTTAGGCATTTCTATGCTAGTAACAGAGTAACTTGCTTGCAGGGATGTAGAGAGTGTTTGTCATTATTGAGAGTGTTTGTGTTATGCTCCTAACCATCCCTCTGGCGCCACCTTGAGGCCCCGGCGATCATCGCTGGAGCGTCCAGCTCCAAGTCAACAGCGCACCTGTTCCCTGTCTCCACTCAGCACACCTGCAAACCATCTGCAATCACCACCCTATAAGAACCCTGCCTGAACTCCACTCCAGTGCCAGAACGTACTGTGATCCTACGATACCTCGTCCTCCCTGGTTTGCCCCTCGTCGACCCTTCCACGGACCTAGCCCCCTTACCTATTACTAGTGATGGGCAAATGAAGCTTTTGTGAAGCACTGAACCACTTGTGCCAATTGTTTCGAAAATGGGTTCATTACTCGAAGCTTCAGTTACAGTGACCTCTCCTGGCGAAGTGCAAGGCTGCAGTCAAATTAGGCAGGCTAGTTGGTGGACAGGAGGCTTTTAATTACACGCACGCACGCACGCACGCACGCACGCACGAACACACACACCTCAATGAGCAGTGTTGGAGAAACTACTTTACTTTTGTAGAAAAGATCTTTTGTTCTGAAGCATCTTTGCTTTGATCAACCTTGGATTTAAAGTATTGTAACGACCCTGTGAAAGGCCCGTTAGCAATTCCGCCAAGGGAGTTACCGCTCTTGGTGTTGTGGCTAGCGCGGCCGGTTTGTAAGCGAAAGATTGCGAGTTCGATACCCGCTTAAGGCAAGCTGCTCTACCACGCCGTTCGCTACAGCATCTTTGCTTTGATGAAATTCTTTGATGCACACACACACTAAGACTGAATATCATGTTCTATTTACAAATAAAGATTGATGAATGTGTGTATTGTGTTATTGAGGAGAGAGTGCTGGGGAAAATATGGCATAGGTTGGGTGTGTTTGTGTAACTATGGCAGGGGGTGATTATGTGGGATGGGGAACACTCAAAGATTACAAGAAGAACACTCAGAGAATACAAACGCAATACCAACAACTCAACAGCAACAACGCACCTACTACGACAATCCACAAATTGTGCATTGTTTAGAGCGGTTATAAAGTGTTGAGGCACTCAAATTCAAAACTGTCGCAACCTTTCACCTGTCAGAATCGAGACGAGGCAGTGCCAGTGAATCACCTGATTGGACCACGAACCAGTCAGGTGATTCATTCAGGCAACGAAGCAGTTGCTGCTTTGGACGTCATATGTCACGTGATTTTTTTCGCACCAAAGCAAGCTTCGAAGCAGTGCTTCGATAAAATTGTTGGTCAGTGTTTGAAGCACGTATCGAAGCTTCAGTGTCAAACTGCCATCACTACCTATTACTGGACCTGCCTCCTGACCATCTACCTGTCCGTCTACCTGCCCGACCCCCTGCCTGTTTGACTGCCCGCTCTCCTACCGACCCCTGGACCGAACCTCGACTACTCTCTTTGGATTCTCCACTAGTTCCCATTCCCCGTTCATTACATACTACTATCATTAAATACGCCTTTGAGCTTCATCTACCCACTCTGTGTAACGTCGTTTGGTTCCTCAGACTTTCTGTGTAACAGTTTGTCACATAAAAATATTTATTTCATAAACTGTAGTGGCAGACATCCTCATTTTCCACTGAAGTAGCCGCCATCTTGTTATAACATTTTTGTTTTGTTTTTTCACCCAAGTTTAATCAAGATTGTCCAGGTGGTGTCAGAGAAAAAGCTTGAGACATACGAACAGACAGAGACCGAATCATAGTCCCCTCTTCCATTTCATCGGTGGGGGACAACAATATACAATCAATAGTACCAACAGTGAGACAATGATATCATGGTCATCTGGCTGTAGTATGGCAATCACACAGCAGCACCATGCTATAACGATAGACAACAATGATATCCATCCATTATTATAGTTGAGGTGTTTGTAGTATGTTGCTCAGGTAGATATGAATGACATGTTTAGTTGTTGTATCGTTACTGTATGTAATGTGTGTGTGTGTGTGAACTGACCCTTCCTGAAGAAGATGTTGCCATGCTGTCCGTGTGTGTTTTTGGCGTTCTCCTTCATGGCGTTGAAGGTGCTCTGACCAGCGATGTTCTGGACCTGTTCTTCCGTCAGCGAGAACCCAAAGAACTCGGCGATCTGCTTCACCCCGGAAGCCAGGTTCTTGATAGGGACCACAGGAGAGGGATGACATCATCAACAGGTATTCTGGTTGTTGCTGGAGACATTCCGGTGGAATTGTTGTGAGTGAACTGAATACAAGCCTGGTAAAAGGCTTACACCATTATCAAATAACAGCAATATAGACATCAAGCCAAAGTTGATGCTGTAGAAACATCAGAAGGTGTTGAAGCTGTGTGTCACCTCCTTCTGCTCTTCGTAGATGACCACCATGACGTCAGGGTTGTCCATCTGTCTGTTCCAGGCCACAGCGTGGTCGAAGTAGGAGCCCCATGGCACTACAGCAACACAGTACAGTTACACACAGCACCACACACACACACAGCAACACAACACACATGAACACACACACACACACAGCACTGCAACACACATTAACACACATAGCCAGTAGTACTATCTTACAGAGCATTTAGATGTGTATCCAGTATTACTAGGTTAAAGAGCATTTAGATGTGTAGCCAGTATTACTAGGTTAAAGAGTGTGCAGCAGTATTGGTTCATCCTGGTCTCTCTCACCGTCTCCTGTCATGAAGTCATTGAAGAATGCATCCCATGAAGTGGGGGTGGGCAGGAGAGGATTGGTCTTCATGAAGTGGTAAAAGGACACAACT
The DNA here is from genome assembly GCF_951799395.1 of Argentina silus. Taxonomy (NCBI): domain Eukaryota; kingdom Metazoa; phylum Chordata; class Actinopteri; order Argentiniformes; family Argentinidae; genus Argentina; species Argentina silus. The sequence continues at coordinate 1,617,924 of NC_139674.1, read as the reverse complement.
GTGTCTTTCGGGTTCCGGAACACCACCAGCATCTGAAACACAAGGTGTCGTACTGTGACATCACAGCATCAGCACCTGAAGACCTCCAAGGTGTTTAGGTTAGTTTATAAAATGGGTTTGGACAAATATGTCATCTGATTGGCTAAAACTGCGCTCCAAAGAATGGATTAATCTTTGACAATCACACAGCTGAGAAAGGGCTAACAAATATACATATGCCAAATGATGGCTTTTTAAAACAAAAAGCATTGCAAGCATCTCTCTTCCCTCAAATGATGTTCCCCGTAGTTACCACAAAACAGCAATGTCAATATCTCAAACCTAAAATACATATCTGACAAGCCAACACTGTAATAACAGTACCCCTAAGGATGTCATACTGGCTAACAAGTAATTTTTTTGGTCATTTTCTAGTTAAACTGATAGCGAGAATCTAAACAATTCTAGCAGGCTAATGCACTCATTTGCTAGCTAGTTATTGATTAATGAAGTCCTGATAAGCCTTAGTTATTGATTGATTAAGTCCTGCTGAAGTAGTGCTGTAGTTACTGATACAGTAATAACCCATTACCCATCATCAATAACCAAACCTAACCCTGCGTTCTGGCACATGCCGCTAAACCCATTAATGTTATAACAGTGATGATAATGCTGTAATCAGCTGCAGTCAACCTCTGATCAGCGCTCGCTACATCATAGATATTCTCGAACACTCTAGCTGTAGTCAGAATGTTAGATATTCTAGAACACTTTAGCTGCAGTCAGAAATACTCTAGCTCCATTAAAATCATGAACACCATCATGACCTCTGACCTTAGTTTTGTTCCTGATGAATGAGGCAGAAAAAGAATCAGGGTGCACGTGAGTTCCCAGGAACCTTGGAGACGGCATCTCCTTCAACGCCTGGAACACAAACACAGAAGAGAAACAAGACAGGAGAAGGGCTGGTGAGAGATGGAGGACACGGCCTCTAGTCAGGCCATGCTGGCCACCAATAATGCTTTAACATGCATGAGGGGAATGAACGAGAGCACAGAGAGAGGGAGGAGGAATGTCGTTCATCTGTTCAAGAAGCTCCAGACCTTCTGCATGTCCGGTGAGAAGTGCTCGAGGAGAGGAGGCAACTGAGGAGGAGATGCTTCTGGCATGATTTTATGCAGCATACCCATCGTCCAGTTGAACCCTGGAACACACGCACACATACCCACCCACCCACACACATACACACACACACACACACACACACACATAAACATGCAGACGCAGGATCAGGATACCTCCGCTGAAGGCTAAAGCCTGTCACGCCTGAGGTTGTTGTCTGGTGACTCTGGTGCCCTCCTCTGGCGCTCCGGTGCCAGTGCTCTCCCAATCACTAGGATCCATTTCACTTGTGTATTCTGTCTTGTGTTTGTTATACACTCACTGGCCACCTTATTACGTACACCTGTTCAACTGCTCGGTAGCGCAAATATCTAATCATCACATGGCAGCAACTCAATGCATTTAGACATGTAGACATGGTCAAGACGACCTGCTGAAGTTCAAACCGAGCATCAGAATGGGGAGGAAAGGTGATTTAGGTGACTTTGAACATGACATGGTTGTTGGTGCCAGACGGGCTGGTCTGAGTATTTCAGAAATTGCTGATCTACTGGGATTTTCATGCACAACCATCTCTAGGGTTTACAGAGAATTTTCTTGGCACACTTTGGGCCCCTTAGTACCAATTGAGCATCGTCTAAACGCCACAGCCTACCTGAGTTGTTGCTGACCATGTCCATCCCTTTATGACCACAGTGTACCCATGGCTACTTCCAGCAGGATAACGCACCATGTCACAAAGCTCAAATCATCTCAAACTGGTTTCTTGAACAAGACAATGAGTTCACTGTACTCCAATGGCCTCCACCGTCACCAGATCTCAATCCAATAGAGCACCTTTGGGATGTGGTGGAACGGGAGATTCGCATCATGGATGTGCAACCGACAAATCTGCAACAACTGCGTGATGCTATCATGTTGTGGCGGTAGGAATAGGGGGTTAGCAGACAACGCCACCCTGGGAATTGCACCCAGGGAAATATTAACCAATGAACTCTCAATTAGACTTTGGCACACATGTTCGTTGACTAACAGCACCAGAGACAAGGTTCCAAAAATAAGTTATCTTTATTATTATAAAAATAGAGGCTCTACATATAATATACAAGACAAGTATCAATCACACTGTATGAGAGTAGGGGGGGGAAACAAAGCTATCAGGGCTGAGGCTTACCAGCAGGGGGCGAGATAACAGGAGACGGAGGGAGAGGATCCAACAACACCAATCAATCACTCGTGCTCGCACATACACACCGCAAAAACAGGATCAAAATGGCAAAATAAGAGAAAAACCAGGAGGCACACGTGAACACACACGGGGAAAGGGACACCACCACCGAGAGAATCTAGCTGCCTCCCTGCCTTGGGCACTCAGCACCTGAAAAATAAAAGAAGAGAAAGAAGGTGAGGGAATATATAAACAAACAAACAAACAATAAACCCACAACTAGACAAAAGGACAGAAACTATGGTTGGGCGGCCAAGCAGAGGGTTAACTTAAGCAGGACTAACGCACACCATAAACAAAATCCCCTAAAGTAACCAAAACCTCCCCAGAACACACCCACACTGATTGCAACACAGACAGACAACACACAAGGACAAGACAACAGATAGCCGTATCAGTTAAAAATAGCGGTTGTTAGCGTCTTCGCCGCTATCTTCCAGGCAAGTGGCTAGCTCAGGGCGGATGAGGCAGCCATGCAGGTAAGTTACGTATGGCAAAAACAGCAGTAGGCACGGCCACAACCGGCAGTACCTAGAAGGCACACAGGACACCCCATTAGTGCTAAACATAATGGTAAAAACAAGAGCAATAGAGATCCAAATTATGGGATACGTACCAGGAAGTTGACGACTTCCCACTCCAACCAGCGAGCTCACGGAGCTCCGCTAAATGTTTACGTTCGGTATGAATCCATAGAGAATGTTACGCGATCAATAGCCCAGCACGCATCACTGACCAAGACAGGACACCGCCAAGCAACAGGTGGAAGCGCTGCAAAGCGACCACAGCGTGCAAAGAATAAATTACCAGGCTACAACCAAATTAGCCAGAGTCAGAGCATACATAGAAGGAGCGTACATACCGGTAGCCAGTTGACTGGGGGGGCGTAGCAGGAAGTAACGTGGGGACAAATTGTGGCGCCTCCCGACACAACGCTACCTCGGAATAAATAGGACGGTGACGCAAGCCATTGGCTGTGACAGCCCTAATCATTATGAAGGGCTACGCCCATGCGTCTCACCACAATCTACCCCCACATTTTCAGTCGGCGTCCCGACGAGAAACACCTTCAAACCCTCCGGTCGAAGAGCAGCACCGACTGAACTTGACTCAGGGCCACTGGGACACACCCCCTTCTGGCCAGCTGCCTGAGGTAAATGGTGAATGTTAGAATGTTGGCCCGCCATGGCTCTACCTGTCCGGCGTAGAGCCATTCCGCCAACGCTCAGCTCAGGAACTACTAACGATATCACTGGCACACTGACCCTTTTAGTACTTCTATTTTTATTTTATTGTATTTTAAAACTTATTGTGTTGTTGCACTACTCTGTGGCACTGTCACTTTTGCATTTCACTGTATACTTGTATGCACGTGACAAATAAATAAATCTTGAATCTTGAATCTCTACCGGATCCAGATTCTCCACCACCGAGACTACAGGTGTACAGTCAGTATGGACAACTCCACTAGTACTGGGTTGAGTGTCTAGAGTAGGGGAGGGGCCCCTTGGGATACTGGTGTTTACCGCAGTAGATCTTTGTCCAGCTGGTGGCATTGGCAGTCCCCCCGTTGGGGGGTCAGCAGGCCCCACATGGGGGCCCGGACAGGCAGGGACAACAACGGGTGTCTCTACTGGATGTAACACCGATGCCGGGGGCAAGAATGCCAGATCGCCATCCATGTCGTCCTCCATCACGACAACAGTCTCAGCAACCGGCGGACTAGTGTGAGGGGGGCCTACCAGTGCATCGCTCCCCATACGGGCTTTAAGAAGACCCCGATGTACCTGTCGGACTTTGCTCCGATCAGTCACTGGGGCGATAGTGTACACAGCCCCGTTGGCTGGGGGAGCTTTGATAACCTCATATACCACAGAGCTCCACAGGTCCTGAATTTTGTGGCAGCCCCTCATACTAAGATTACGGAGGTAGACCAACTGGCCCTCCCCCAGTGGTAAATCTTTGACCTGGCGATCGTAGACCTCTTTCCGTTTACCAGCTGCAGCCCGGAGGCGGCCTTCAGCCCCCTGAAAGGCAACTTGCAGCCTGGCTTGGTGTTCCTCAATCCAATCATGCACCGTCCCTGCAACAGGGTCGGGTACCGTTCCCAGCAAAAAGTCAAGCGGCAGGCGTGGCTCCTGGCCAAACAACAAGAGGTAAGGGGACTCACCGGTCACTGAATGGGGGGTGGTGTTATAACAAAAGAGTAGTTGTGGGAGGCAAGCAACCCAATCTCTTTTACGAGATACGGGCAGAGTGCGGAGGAGGTTATGTAGCGTGCGATTAAAACGCTCGCACTGGCCATTACCGGCCGGGTGGTAAGGCGTGGTACGTGATTTTTCAACCCCATAGAGCTGGCAAAGTTGTTGGATGAGAGTTGCCTCAAAACAACGACCTTGGTCGGAATGAATGCGAGCAGGGACACCAAACTTATAAAACCACTCGTTGACGAGCACTCTTGCCACGGTGGAGGAACGCTGGTCCTGGGTGGGGATGGCTAGCGAATACTTACTGAACACGTCAGTCATGACTAAAACATTTTCCACACCCGACCGAGACGGTTCCAATGACGTAAAATCTACAGCAAGTACCTCATTAGGCCGTGAGGCCAACAGATGCCCCATAAAGCTACGTGCTGGGGGTTTAGTATCTTTTGCAGTTTGGCATCGCTCGCACTCAAGGCACCAACGAGCCACATCGGAGGACATGCTCGGCCAATAGCACCGTTTACGCACCAATTCCAAGGTACGCTCTATCCCCTGGTGGCCATGCGCCTGATGCAGCTGGGTCAAAACATCAGACTTCAGACTAGCAGGAAGTAGTAATTGGAAATATTCCTCTGCTCCGTCTGAACGAAACATCCTACGGTACATAGCACCTTCCCTTTCCACTAGCCGATCCCACTGGCGCAAGAGAGCTAATGCCGACTTGGACATTTGCTGTCGCTCAGCCGGCCCAGGTTTAACACCTCGCCTCCAGTGTGGTACAACCTCCTGGAGGACGGGATCTTGCTCCTGACTAGAGCGCAAGTGGGAGATGTTATTTTCAGGCAAGGCTGTAACCACCGCTTGAGCCACCTGGGTTACTGGCTGTGCCTGGTCAACCTGCTGTAAGGAAGTTGGAAGGGTCGTGCCCAGGGCCAGATCCGCCAAACCAGGAGGGTCCGAGGGGTTCTGCCTCGACAGAGCGTCCGCATTGCGGTTCTGCCTGCCGGAGCGGTATTTGATCTCATAGTTGAATGGGGCCATCTGGGCAACCCAGCGCTGCTCTAATGCTCCCAGTTTCGCAGAGGACAGGTGACTTAAGGGATTGTTGTCCGTATAAATTATACAGCGTTGCCCCAACAAATACTCCCTAAACTTTTCAGTCAGGGCCCACTTGAGCGCAACAAACTCCAACTTCATGGAACTGTAGTTGGACATGTTGCGCTCAGTGGGCCTAAGACCACGGCTGGCATAAGCTATAGGGCGCACCTTCCCTCCCTGTTCCTGAGAGAGAACGGCCCCTAATCCGCTGTAGCTCGCATCCACTTCTAGAATGAAGGGCAAGCTGAAATCAGCATATGCAAGGACAGGAGCAGTGGTCAGCTTTCTCTTCAGTGCATCGAAGCTTTGCTGGCACTCCCCAGACCACAGGGACAGGACACTAGGGCCTGGACCCCGCTTTAACTTTGTGCCACCCAGCACTGCCACCAGCATATGGAGGGGAGCCGCCAACTTGGCAAACCCCTCCACAAACCGGCGGTAATAGCTGGCAAACCCCAGGAAAGAACGCACCTCCGAGACAGTGTTCGGGCAACGCCAACTAGCCACTGCCTCAATCTTTTTAGGGTCTGTCGCCACCCCCTGACTCGAAATGACATGACCAAGATAGCCAACCTCCCGTTTGAAAAACGCACATTTGCTCAACTTAGCCTTAAGGCCCTCATGGCGTAAACGCCCCAAAACAAGTTCTAATCGTTCCAGGTGTTGGGAAACGGAGGTAGAGAAGACCACAATGTCATCCAGGTACAATAACAAGGTTTGACATTGCTGGTCCCCAAAAATCCTTTCCATCAACCTTTGAAAGGTTGCTGGCGCGTTACAAAGGCCAAATGGCATTCTCTGCCATTCGAAAAGACCGAACGGTGTGCAAAAGGCCGTCTTGGCACAATCACCTACCGCAACAGGGACCTGGTGATACCCGCTGGCTAGATCCATAGTGGAGAACCAGCAGGCTCCTGCCAGTGCATCAAGAGACTCCTCGATGCGGGGAAGAGGGAAAGCGTCCTTGCGGGTTTTAGCATTAAGTTGGCGGTAGTCAACACACATGCGGAGACTACCATCCTTCTTTCGGGCCAACACTATAGGGGACGCATACGGGCTACAACTCTCCGTTATAACTTGTGCCTCCATCAATTGATTAATATGAGCCTTAGCCATCTCATATTCTGATGGTGGAATACGCCTGTATCGTTGTCGAACTGGCACATCATCGACCAGTGGGATCTGATGAGAGATAAGATTAGTACAACCCAAATCCCCCTCATGGGAGGCAAAGATTCCGCTGAACCGCTGTAGCAAGTTCCGGACCTGTTCCTGGTCTGAAGTCGCCAAGACAGAGAGGTCAATTTCCTCGATCTGTGCCTGTACTGACGGCGTTACCATCTGGGAGGTAACAGTGGCTGTCACAGTGCTGACCTCGGTGATGTTTGCTGGCAAACTCACCACTTGAGCACAACACAAACTACCCAAATCGGTGCGGGGATACAGCAACACATCTTCCGTGCTCACGTTCACTACTGGTATGTAGCTAGTACTACGGGTCACCCGGATCAGAGATGGCGAGGCCAACAAGCCAGCAGGAAGTCCTCTATCAGTGGGCTCAAACAACACCGGTGTGTTGGAAAACTGTGCTGAACATGTAGCTGCTACCATAACCATGGTGCCACCTGGAATACGATGGGCTCGGCCCCCACGGACTTTGACCCTCCCTGGCCTTATAGGGTGAGTTTCCGCATAATGACACCGCTGTAAGGCCTCAACAACAGCACTGTGGGCCTGAGAGACAGAGGGCAGGCGGAAGAGGGCAGGACCATGTTGCCCAAAAAGCTCATAGTAGCATTTGTTCAAAATGTTCATTCCAATCACACCGGGTGCCTGGGGGCCAACCCCCCCAGACGGGTCTCTCACAACCAGAACACCACACTGTGGTATGGACTTTCCACAAAGCTCAACATCTAATTCTAAGTAGCCAACATAGGGTATGGCCAGCCCATTGGCTGCCCGGAGTTGTAGCCATTGACAAGAGCGCAGACGGTCAGAGCCCCAGGGCTCAAAATGATTCACAAAGAAGGTTTCGGTGATGGTAGACACCATGGACCCGGTGTCTATTAGGCATGGTACGGGGACCCCACCCATGAGTACATTTAAATGGGGACATGATGATATTAAGCTAGATCTGACGGACAAGTTACTCGAGCCAAGCAACCCCCCACCTGAACTTTGGCTCAGCAGTTCGGTGGGTGCTAGTTTCCCGCCGACAGACGAGGGGAAGACTGTCCATCGCTCCTAGAGTTCGCTGCCAAAAAGGCCTGGGCTCGAGGGGGAACCCGTGGCCCGTCACAATCTTGGGCAAAATGGCCAGGCTGTTGACACCGCCTGCATATGATGGGGTTACCGCGAGGCCTCTGACGAGGACGTTGTAACATGGCAACACTCTGGGACAGTTGATTGAGCTGCTCTTGTTGACGTCTCAACATGTCCTTTAGCTCTGACAGTTCAGCCCCCTCAGTAGAGCTACTAGAAACGGTCCTAGGACCTCCATGCACTGCATACTGGACACCATGTATGGATGGAACAGATTGACTGCGACCCCTCGCGCCACCTGGCATGCCCTCGTGCTCCCACCTGATAGCCTCTGCTCTGAGCTCTAGCATAGTCATGGTTGGCTGGCGTCTTATAAGCTGCTTAAGTTCCCTCCGCAAAGCACCATCGATAACATGCTCAGAGAATTGATCGCGTAACAAAACCTCAACATTCACCAAACCATCGGGTGCACGATGCTTAACTCTATCCATAAGACTCATCAAAGCCAAAGAGAACTCCAACAAGGTCTCACCATCCTGCTGCTTTCTCGAAAAGAAAGCCTCTTGCAGGGCTACATATGACTGGGAGCACCCGTACAACTCCCGGAGAATACTTTTGATCTTTTTGGGATCGTTTCTATCTGTGCTCGGGCGATACTTTATCTCCTCTCTGGCCTCCCCTTCCAAATGGTCAAACAGAAAGAACGCCTGATCATTTACAGAAAGGTGACGTGCCCTCATGCAAGCCTCTACCTCTTCAATCCATTCATTTACCTTAATCCCTGACTTGCCCTTAAACAGGGGACACCTTCTATCCCGGGGTACGAACACCAATCTCTCTGCCACCGGGGGCCCAGGCTCAGCACGCGAGGTAGAGGATGTGCCTGCATCACCCGGAGGTGCTGGATTCGGTCTTTGCTTCAACTTCTCATTGTCGGCTTTAAGCTGTGCCACCCATTCCCTAAGCTGTTGTAGCTCTTCTTCCATGTTTATAACGAAGCTATGACTTACTGTGCCAGCAGAGGTTTTGGTCCACTGCCAAAGGAACACAACAGCCAACTGCCACGATGGTCAAGCCGAGCCCTCTGCTGTTTTTGCCAACATACACTCACACCGTCAAAGAGAAAAGGGTCAATCCAAATGCCTGAAGTGAAAAATAAGCAGGCTTTTACACAAACAACCACGATAAAGACAACAACCTCTAACTATCAGAACATTCGCCTCTGGTGTTTCAGAAAGTCATCCTGCCGACAACGCCAAATGTGGCGGTAGGAATAGGGGGTTAGCAGACAACGCCACCCTGGGAATTGCACCCAGGGAAATATTAACCAATGAACTCTCAATTAGACTTTGGCACACATGTTCGTTGACTAACAGCACCAGAGACAAGGTTCCAAAAATAAGTTATCTTTATTATTATAAAAATAGAGGCTCTACATATAATATACAAGACAAGTATCAATCACACTGTATGAGAGTAGGGGGGGGAAACAAAGCTATCAGGGCTGAGGCTTACCAGCAGGGGGCGAGATAACAGGAGACGGAGGGAGAGGATCCAACAACACCAATCAATCACTCGTGCTCGCACATACACACCGCAAAAACAGGATCAAAATGGCAAAATAAGAGAAAAACCAGGAGGCACACGTGAACACACACGGGGAAAGGGACACCACCACCGAGAGAATCTAGCTGCCTCCCTGCCTTGGGCACTCAGCACCTGAAAAATAAAAGAAGAGAAAGAAGGTGAGGGAATATATAAACAAACAAACAAACAATAAACCCACAACTAGACAAAAGGACAGAAACTATGGTTGGGCGGCCAAGCAGAGGGTTAACTTAAGCAGGACTAACGCACACCATAAACAAAATCCCCTAAAGTAACCAAAACCTCCCCAGAACACACCCACACTGATTGCAACACAGACAGACAACACACAAGGACAAGACAACAGATAGCCGTATCAGTTAAAAATAGCGGTTGTTAGCGTCTTCGCCGCTATCTTCCAGGCAAGTGGCTAGCTCAGGGCGGATGAGGCAGCCATGCAGGTAAGTTACGTATGGCAAAAACAGCAGTAGGCACGGCCACAACCGGCAGTACCTAGAAGGCACACAGGACACCCCATTAGTGCTAAACATAATGGTAAAAACAAGAGCAATAGAGATCCAAATTATGGGATACGTACCAGGAAGTTGACGACTTCCCACTCCAACCAGCGAGCTCACGGAGCTCCGCTAAATGTTTACGTTCGGTATGAATCCATAGAGAATGTTACGCGATCAATAGCCCAGCACGCATCACTGACCAAGACAGGACACCGCCAAGCAACAGGTGGAAGCGCTGCAAAGCGACCACAGCGTGCAAAGAATAAATTACCAGGCTACAACCAAATTAGCCAGAGTCAGAGCATACATAGAAGGAGCGTACATACCGGTAGCCAGTTGACTGGGGGGGCGTAGCAGGAAGTAACGTGGGGACAAATTGTGGCGCCTCCCGACACAACGCTACCTCGGAATAAATAGGACGGTGACGCAAGCCATTGGCTGTGACAGCCCTAATCATTATGAAGGGCTACGCCCATGCGTCTCACCACAATGTCAATATGGACCAAAATCTCTGAGGAATGTTTCCAGCACCTTGTTGAATTTATGCCACAAAGAATTAAGGTAGTTCTGAAGGCAAAAGAGTGTCCAACCCAGTAGCCCGTGTGTTCCCCATTGCTTTGTGGGAGATGCTCCCTGTCCATTTGTGAGTACCCTGTCTGCCAGTCGGTTTTGTATATCCAGTTGTTTACCCCGTTGCCCTAGTTCGTGATTACTATTTCTTAAGTTCAACTTTATTCCACTTGTTAAGTGAGTACCTTTGTTAACGGAGCTTGGTTTTCTCCACTTTTATTTTACCCTTTTTCCCCCAGTGTTTGTTTGTGTATCGTGTCTGTTTAGTCTAGGACTAAACAGACTAAACATGCCTTGTAGTAGTTGAATAAGTATACAGTATTATTAAGGTCTCATTTGATTCATTCTATTTGACCATTCTTGCATTAAAATCAGCACAAATTCAACAATTATTTGCACATCGTGATAATTACATTGGAGTCAGATTATCAATATTATATACATATAATATCACATGGAAACTGCCATGATTATAAATGCACAACAGGGAGGGTGTGTGTGTGTGTGTGTGTGTGTGTGTGTTTGTGTGTGTGTGTGAGATTAGACTGAAGACATTTGACTGCCAGCTGTGTACTGAGGGAGTGAAAACACAACAGTAAACTAACAGCACTGGCGACTAACTGGTTCCTCACAATCTTGTTTTACTTGTTACTTCTATCTGACAACCCCGGGTAGTTCTGCCCAAAAAGACAATTCCCAATACAATTCCAATGGTGGAGTCGGTATTGTTCCTGGCCAAATGAGGTCGATTTCAGGGTGATTTCTTGGCCGTCATCATTTTTTTAATAGCCCAGATCAGACAATAGAATAATTTCTCTTACCTCTGTAAAGCGCTGACGTCATATGTAAGAGTCTGAGCCAGGGGCGTGAACAGTGATTGTATTAGCACGAGCAAGTCACTGAGAACGAGCATGGAAGCCTTATGAACCATGCTAGATTTCGGCACGTTGCATCCAGAAGTGCCACAACAATTGAACACTAACACTAAAGTACATAAAATCACATTCTGTGTGCAGTATAGGACAGTACATGCATTATTATTTTGTATATTTTCAATAATAGTTACATGTAGCTATACCACACAGTCATGAATTCAAGATGACAATATAGAAGCCCAATAAAAATTGTATGATGATTCATTGATTTGAATGATGACTGTGATGCATAATAGTTCATTATAACAATGAAGACATTAAAACATTGCTTTTTCTATTTTGTTGAAGAAAGAGAAAGTGAGATAGGAAAAAACAGTAAAAAGGTACTGGATGAAACATTTTGCCACAGGTGTGCCTCTGGGGGATATACTGTATGGTTCAGAGGAATTACATTATGGGGGACACTTATTACAGTGGCCACTTCTGGCCACAATGACTGAAAGGGGGACACTGTTTTTCCCTTTTCAGCTGCTGCACAAGATACGTTAATATAGTAGTAATAATAATAATAATAATAATAATAATAATAATAATAATAATAGATTCAATTTAAAAGTGCCTTTCTCAGACTCAAGGACACTGTACAAAAGAAAAACTAATACAAAAAGATAAAATCGAAATTAAGTAATTAAAAAAAAAAAATGGTGGAAGAGCTCACGCAACTATATGGAATAGTGTTACTCAGGACCTATGCCATGCTGTAGGAAGGCGAGTCTGAACAGATGGGCCTTGAGCCTGGTCTTGAATGTATTGAAAGTATCAGAGCATTGCTAGAAACACCAAGAAGGACAAATGTGTGTATTAATGTTTCAGCAGAGGTATCAGGAGACAGGAGATGGTTTTGAGATGGAAGAAGGCAGACTTGGTAACTGACCGTATGTGGGGTTCAAAGGAAAGGGTTGGGTCCAGCAAGATCCCCAGGTTCCTTACCTCCGAGGAGGGGCAAATGGAGCAGCCGTCGATGGTGAGGACGAGGTTGCTGATTTTTTGAAGGAGGGTCTTGGGCGCCACCACCATGAGTTCCGTTTTATTGCTGTTGAGTTTGAGAAGACATCTGAAGATTGGTAGTCATCCATTCTTTGATTTCACAGAGGCAGGAGGTGAGGGAGGGGGGAGGAAGGGCGGCAGAGGGTTTGGTGTGAAGGTAGAGCTGGGTGTCGTCAGCGTATGTATGGAAATTGAGGCTGTGTTTCCGGATGATCTGGCCAAGTGGGAGGAGGTAGATGGTGAACATGTAGCCTTGTTTCACTGGTGCTGGCGCGGATCTGGACCCCCAGAGGGACACGTACTGCCACCTGTTGGACAGGTATGATTTGAACCAAGCCAGGGGTGTTCTGCTGATGCCGAGGGTTGTCTCAAGTCAATCGAGAAGGATGGTGTGTGAGATGGTGTCAAAAGCCGCGGAAAGGTCAAGGAGAATGAGTATATTGATATTGGCATCATCAGCAGCCAAGAGGAGATCATTGACCACCTTGACCAGAGCTGTTTCAGTGTTATTCTTGGCCCTGTATCCGGATTGTAGTTCAAACAGTTGGTGGTGTGACATATGGATCTGGAGTTGCGAGGCTACTGCACGTTCTTGAATCTTGCTGAGAAAAGGGAGGTTGGAGATGGGTCGGAAATTACTGAGGTTGTTTGGGTCCAGGCCCGGCTTCTTTAAGATGGGTGTGACAGCAGGCATTTTCAGTTCAGACAGAGCCAGTTGAGATAGATGAGTTGATGATGTCGACCATGAAGGGGTAGAGGACTGGCAAGCTAGCCTTGACCAGAGAAGTGGGCATGGGGTCCAGGGAGCAGGTGGACGACTGGGAACCAGAGACCAGCTTCATGATGCAGTCCATGTCCACTGGGGAGAAGGCAGAGAGGGAGGAGGGAGGTGGGGGTGGAGGAACAGTTGTATCAGTCAGAAGGGTAGGTGGAGAATGAGTGGGGGCGGGCTTGAGCTTCTGGTAGATGGCATCGATCTTACTTTGAGAGAAATCGATGAATCAGTTGCAGAGATCAGAGGACGTGGAATGGAGGGAGTTGTCAGGGGGCTGAAGGAGTCTATTAATGGTGGAGAAGAGAACTTTGGGATTTCCTTGACCTGTGGATATCAGATTTGAGTAATTTTGCTTGTGTGAGGGCAGATCTGTAGGTTGTAATGTGTTCTAAGTAGGCCTGTGTGTGAACAGTCAGACCTGTTCTCTTGCAAAGCCTCTCCAACTGGCGACCCCTAGCCTTCATGGAGCGGAGCTCAGGTGTATACCAGGGGGCGGTGTGTGAGAAGGTGACAATGCGGGTTTTGAGGGGTGCCATAGCGAGAAACCTTTGAGATACCTTCAAGTAGGAACAATGAAAAGTATGCTTACAGTGATAATTCCAATCCAATGGAATACTCAATGATAAAAGTATGCAGCATTCCAAAAATGTGTGACAATCGACCTCTATGTTAAAATGTGCACTTTTAAGTGGTTATATTTTAAAAAGTAGAATGATTATCAAAGAGTTGAATACAAGCAACTCAAGTTCGACCACTCTGCACGTTCAAATATAAATAAAAGTTTAAATGGTATGTTTTGCATACAAGCTGTAGGAGTAGCAGTGAAAAGAAAATATAACTAAAAAAATAAGTTTCAGAAGAAACTTTGTGGGCTTGCAAAGTCTTATTTTGGTAGTTGAAATGTTTAAAGATGGTTAACTGTGGACAACACACACACAACAGTGTGGTGCACCTCACTGCTGGAACAATCTGCAGAGCACGTTTCAGTTGGTTGCTCTGGTGCCACTCGGGCAAGTTTTGATTGAGGACGTCATTGTTGAAAAATGTGTTTGTTTTTCTTTATTGTGTTTTATAATGTTGTCATTTTGTATTCGTATGATGTGTGGTTGTAAACTGTGTGTATGCAGGGCTCCCTTGTAAAAGAGGCGTCAATAAAATAAAATAAATAGATAGTTAGAGAGATGAGAGAAGGTTAGAGGAGGTGGTTTTATTGGTTTACAGGAGAGTGCATTGTTGTGTAATTGTTAAGAATACATTTTAACCACTCCGAGTGTGCCATGGGTCTCCTATAAACATGTATCTGGGTCATGAGTCAGTCCCCAATATGGCCTCCAAAACATGGTCTTGTTTTGTCTAAGCCTACCTCTACGCTGTTGTAAATTCATTGCGTTTCACCCAAAACAACAGATGCTCTGCACCAAGGTCAAAGTCAAATGAAACTGTGTTCTGCTCTGTTTGTTATCCCTTTTCGGCTGCTTCTGGAAAGGGTCTGACTCTGGAATGGATTAAATAAAAGATGATTTGGACGATAGAAGTTTAAAGAAAGTTTTATTATGGTAGCGGATAAAGTTAAAGATGGTTTGGTTAGTTGGTTGGGTGGATGAATTGATAGATCTATAGATAGATAGATAGATAGACAGATAGATGGCAGTGGATACAGTTTAAAGTTGGATTGGATTGTCAAGATTAAAAGATGAAAGAGGAGTAGTGTTTTGTGTGACCATAGCAACATTATGCTCTTCATTAGAACTCGAACCCTAACCCTAAAAAGGCTTAAAGTTAAAAAAGTCAAAATAGTTTTAAAAGTCAAAATAGTGCAAAGAAAGTTATTTAAGTGTAGTCAGTCTACACATTAAAGTTGAATTGAGGTCAAGCTTAAAAAGATGAAAAAGGAGATACATTTTTAAATGTCCCCATTAAGAGCAAATAGCCAAACAAATAAATAAGACTTCAGGCAAATTCGAGTACACCCCGAAGGTCATAGATAGATAGATAGATAGATAGATAGATAGATAGATAGATAGATAGGTAGGATGAGCCTGGTGTAGTTCAGTGGAGGTGGTAGAGAGTTGGTTGGTTAAGTGGTTGAGAGTGATTTTAGTGAGATTGGACTGGTAGCCAAGAGAGTGCATTGTTCTGTAATCATTCTAAGAAGGTGTTTTGCAGGTTGTTTTCATTCAAGAGTTGTGAAAGTTCCATAGCAGTTGCAGTACCAATCAGAATGTTGGCCTAAATCAACATCTACCATGTTAACAGGATGAGAGCTTTTTAAAAGCTTAATAGTTTAAAAAGTTTACCAGAGATGATAATGTACAGTTTTTGGCACATTTTACAGTTGAAATGGTCTTAATAGCTTAAAATGTGCTCTACTCAGCAGTAGTTAAAAAAATTGCATCTTTTGGTTTCCATAGACCTCCATGTTAAAAAGTGCACTTTCAAGTTTGAATATCCACAGTCAGTTCTGGGTGATTTTCCTAACAGAAAGTCAGGAGTTCAGTTATGACCTGTAATATTTACCTTGCAAAATGACTAAATTAAATGACTAAATATTGGTTAAATGACTAAATATTGATTTTATAAACTTTGTTAATCCTGGGGCGAAACAGTCCACAAAAAAACTCCCCAAGACCCTCTTTCTACTGACATATTGGTATGGTATTTGTTTGTGTGTGTGTGTGTGGTTGTGTGTGTGTATGCTCATGTAACCTAACATCATTGTCCCTATTTCTACAGGCTGTTTATTCTACAACGTGTAGTATCTGATAGTCTATTGATATTTGTGTGTGTGCGTGTGCGTGTGTGTAATTTATTGCCTGTGAGCATGTGGTGTAATTTTTGTGTGCGATATGGTGTCCTACAGTTGTAGGTATCCTACAGGTAACAATGTAGTGGGATGTTGATTAAATCTTTCAATAAAATCAACTTGCCTGGTGGCCATGGTGACTGGCTCATCAGTCAAGTGCAGAGATTTAGGAGCAGAATGCGCGAAGCATCTCCCAGGGTAAAACATTAATATACAGTATTTGTATGTTAAGTGTTTTGGAGGCAAGCATAGTCCACCACAATATTAAACAACAGAGGTGTTCTCTCTTAAGACATACCTTCCAAGAGGGAAGATTTGCCTGTTCAAAACGAAAGTCTGAAATCCACTCATATCTGTCTTTTCGTTTGTGGAGTTAGAAAACAGAAAACAAGAATTGGCCCAATTTCTGTCTATGTTGGGGAATCAAATAACAATTGGGGGAAAAAAGAGAAACAAGGGTAATTTTCATGAACAATGGCTTGTTTTTCTTTGTTTTGTTCAGTTTTGCAAAATCAAATAACAGTAATAGAAAGTCAAGAAAACAGACTTTATTCTGTTTCCGTATTTCTTATCTTCTATGTTGGTGAAGGGTGATACTAGCTTCCCTTTTATTGGCCAAATACAAAGCTAGCTTTACCGACCCACACTTTTCCACTAGCTTCACTCAAGGACAAGCCATGCTGTCACGTAGCCTACAGTTACGAAAGTATGAAGTCTGCTACTCAACCAGATTCAAGATTATATCATTGCATGCTTGTGTGTCCAAGGTGGGCATAACCATATACACCCCCCCCCCGCCACACACACACACACACACACACACCACAATTTGGGTGACTTTTGACGGAATAATATAGCGGCCAGTGCGAGTGAAAAGCATAGAATCTGTATTGCTAATTAAATGTATTAGTTCTTTCCACCTGGAGAAGGCACTGTAGGCAAAGCATTACATGAACTATGCTTGAATAAAGAACGCTTTTGATTGTGGGGGGACATGCAGCTTTCGGCCTGTAGAGGGTGCTACAGGACCGTGGCCAGGATGCGGGAGCGAGGCTTTGTCGCACACCTGTTGCGAATGAAGCCTCGTTACCAAATGGCGTAAGATGTGTGTGCCTCTGCTTTTCAGTAGGAGAGTGGCGGTGAAGAACGAAGGTGCTGAGGACACGACGACTGGAAATATCACTAACATAAGACTGAACAATAAACGGGTTGATTCCCAGACCACTACCTCTGTGTCCGGACCATTGCTACATTGATAAACTGACATGACCGTGTGCAGTGGCATCAAAACATGATACCACGAGTAAATCCGAAATCAGAGTTGAAATGGATTCTATCCAGAGTTTTGAACTTTATCTTTTGCCTATTGGAGTGTACGATAAACCTGACAAGTGAAAGATAACACTGTTGCTAACGGTAGCTGGATGAGGAGCATTGGACGTTTTCAACACTTTTAATTTCAATGAGTATGAAGTGTAATACAATGCGATTGTTGCCAAATTTGAGGCATATTGCACATCAAGAAAGAATGAGACCTATGAGCGCTATGTTTTGTGATAATAGAATGCAAGCTGGGAACAAGTCCATCGAGCAGTATGTCACAGACCTTCATCTCAAAAGCCAATCATGCAACTTCAGACATCTGACTCAGGGAAATGGACTTAAGTTCATAGAAGGCAGTTAGCAGGTGCCAGGCATCAGAGAATGCTAAAATGCAGCTAAAGACTCTTGACGTTGTGGAAGGTGGCGGGATAAATCCTATTAGCAAGAAAAGAGTGGGAAAGTGCTCAGTCAAGAGTGCGGGTGTAGCAATACAAGAGGCTGCTGTTGAGACTTTTGACTGTGAGCGTTGTGGGTTTAATCCCTCTCAAAGGAAATGCCCTGTGTATGGGAAACAATGTAGAAAATGTGGGGACACAAACCACTATGCCAAGGGCTGTACTACGACAAGGAAGGTGCAAGTTGTGGAACAGGGAGCAACCGGAGGATCGATGACTCCAGCGGGGATGAGGACCACCGTATCTTCGTGCGAGCAGTCACAGAGGACAGCAACAGGAACGAATGGATATTGGATACAGTGTCCACTGAAACTGGACACTGGGGTGCAGGTGAATATCCTGCCATGGAAGGAGTTTCGACGGCAGAGAAAGAAAAAAAAAATCACAGAGAGGAAAATCAACCTGTGAACCTACAGTGATGAGCCTATTCTCATAAAGGGTATGTGTAGAGTATCACTGTACAAGGGAAAGACTGTTAACACTAGATTTGTGGTTGTAGGAGAAGATGTACAGCCTATTCTAAGTTTACATACATGCGAGAAACTTGGACTGATTAAAAGAGTGCATGTTATTGACAGATAGCTAGTGCAGCCAGCCACAGAGCCGGCAGGAGAGGCCCAACAGTGTGCCTTTGTTGGGCCTCTCCTGTTACGGTTCCCCCTCCTAACCATCCCTCTGGCGCCACCTTGAGACCATGGCGATCATCGCTGGAGCGTCCAGCTCCCAGTCGACAGCACACCTGTTCCCTGTCTCCCCTCAGAACACCTGCAAACCATCTGCAATCACCGCCCTATAAGAACCCTGCCTGAACTCCACTCCAGTGCCAGAACGTACTTTGATCCTACGATACCTCGTCCTCCCTGGTTTTCCCCTCGTTGACCCTTCCACGGACCTAGCCCCCTTACCAACTGCTGGACCTCCCTGCCTCCCGACCATCTGCCTGTCCGACTACCCGTCTGCCTGCCCGACCGCCTGCCTGTCCGACTACCCGTCTACCTGCCCGACCTCCTGCCTGTTTGACTGCCTCTCCTGCCAACCCCTGGACCGAACTTCGACTACTCTCTTTGGATTATCCACTTATCCCCGTTCATTATTAAATACGCCTTCGGGCTTTATCTATCCTCTCTGTGTGCCGTCGTTTGGTTCCTCAGACCTTCTGTGTAACATCTCCTGCTGTTTCGGGTGTATTCAAAGTCATAGGGAAGCTGCCAGGAGTGTATAAGATACAGCTCAAGAAAAACAAAGAACCAGTAATTTACCTAGTAAGGAAAGTGCCTTTAGCTTTAAAGGATAGACTGAAAGCTGAGCTGCAGAAACTGATGGAGCAAGGAGTTGTGAAACGAATCGAGGAGCTTACGGAATGGGTTAACTCACTTGTGATAGCCGAAAAGAAAAACGGGGACTTGAGACTATGTATTGATCCAAATGACTTGAACAAGTGGATTAAAAGGGATCATTACAGACTGCCCACAAAATCAGACATTACAGGTTTGATGGCTGGAGCATATTACTTTTCTAAGCTGGATGCATTGTCTGGATTCTGTCAGATTGAGCTAGACAAAGAGAGTGCAAAATGTTATACTTTCAACACTCCATTTGGGAGGCACTGCTTCCTTAGGTTGCCCTTTGGGATTTGCTCAGCACCTGAAGGATTTCACAGAACTGTACAACAGCTGTTTGAGGGTATTGAGGGAGTGGGTGTGGTCTTAGATTATGTCATCATATGGAGTAACAGTCTTCCAGAGCATAATTCCAGACAAAGAAAGGTACTGCAACAGGCACAGAAGGCAGGGCTCAAGCTAAATAGACAGAAATGTGAGTTTGGAGTGACAGAGCTTACTTACCTAGGAGACAAGCTATCAGCATCAGGGGTTCGGCCCGACCCAGAGAAAGTGAGGGCAGTTGAAGAAATGCCAGAACCTACAGACAAGACTTACAGTGAGTTACAGCGTGCATTAGGCCTAGTTAACTACATGAATAGGTTTATCACTAACCTGTCATCAAACACCAGGGCTTTCAGAAGCCGAACAGAAACAGAATGGCAGGAATGGAGAGGAATGGAGAGAGCTAGAATGGAAGAGAGAGAGCTAAAAAACAGTCTGATAAAGGAGCCCATGCTCAAGTTTAATGACCCAAAGTAAACCTGTCTGTCCACAGACATTTACATTTACATTTTGACGTTCAGCAGACGCTTTTACGCAGAGCGACTTACAGCAAGTACATTTGTCTAAAGTAAGTGAATCATCTATACATCAGTCATCATAAGCAAAAATCTATGCTAGGACCAGGTGCCATTGCCAGTCTCAATGCTAGAAAAAGGAAGGATTTAAAACAAAGTATACATTTTATTATATTATTATTATTAACAGTAGAGGAACTGTACATAGGGGTAGTGGGGGGTGAAGAGGTCTTTAAGAGGGTAAGTCAAGATGTAGCCTGAAGAACTCAGTCCTGACAGCAGTGGGAAGCTCATTCCACCACCGGGTGCCAAGACAGTGAAAAGCCGTGACTGAACAGCACAACCGCTGCATCCTCATAGAGGTGGCAGTGCCAGGCGGCCTGCCGAGGTGGAAGAACGGAGTGATCGGGAATGCATCAAAAGACGGACTCGGAGCGGTGTTGCTCCAGCAGGATGACATAAGACTGGTTCCCCGTGGCCTATGCATCGCACACCGTGACATCAGCTGAGAAAAACTATGCACAAATAGAAAAAGAGACTTTGGGTGTGGTGTTTGGGTGTGAGAAGTTCCATGAGTACATTTATGGGAGGGCAGTAGTGCTTGAAACAGACCACAAGCCTCTCTTGGCAATTGCCATGAAGAGTCTGGGTGATGCACCACCACGCCTTCAGAGACTACTGTTACGGATCCAGAAGTATTACTTGACTTTTGAGTTCACACCTTTCAAACACCTGATAATGGCTGATGCACTGTCCAGGGCCAGTGATGAATCGCAAGCTGCACACAGGCTCCCCTCAACAGAGCACCTGCTGGAGAGAGGATAGCCCAGAGAGGAGAGACACTCTCACAGACAGAGGAGGAACTACGTCAGGATAGCCAGAGCTCTCCGCCCTCTGGCAGAAAATGACAGTGTCAGAGTGAGATGCGGAAATGAGTGGGGACCAGTCGCCAAAGTAGTGCGAGAAACTGCTCCCAGGTCATAATGAGATAAAAACTGAGTATGGCAATGTGCTGAATCGGAACAGATGGCACACTTTGGCTGTACCTCAGGCAGGGGCCAAACAGGCGGTCAGCAGCACGCCACATGTAGAGACGACACCTCAGAGACAAACCCCTCGGAGAGGTGAGCAAATATGTTATATGGTGCATATTGTAGGAGTTCAGATGGTCTATTGTGTAACAAAGTGGTTGATACACTGAGTTCAGTTAACAAAATTAGCTTTGTTATCTGTTTTATGTTACACTCCCTAATGTGCATATCATTTATATTAACGGGAAAAAAGGAAGCTGTATTGATAGTTAAATGTATTAGTTCATTCCACCAGGAGAGGGTGCTCTAGGCGCAGTGTTACATGTTGAACTGTGCTTGAATAACGACCGATTTTGATAAACTGACATGACCGTGTGCAGTCACATCAAACCAGTTCAACAGTAGTCACACAATGTAACCACTCGCCTAGATGACGCACATACATTTCCACATATTGTCACACACTTTCATTCAGTATATTTGTAGAGCATTCACAATATGCTATTTGAATTATACTGTACTTGCTACTGCGCATGGGCGGACCTCTATGGATCAGGCAGCCTTCAGAACAGCTAGTGCATGTTCTATTCATCCATTATGTTATTGCAATAAATACTTTTCGCTTTATAAAGTGTTCCCTCCGTATGGACATTTAACAATAATAATAAAAAACACCCCCGCAGCCCCCCTTCCTACGTGCCTGATTGCAGTGAATAAGTTATAGCCTACACGTGAGATTGTGGCACCTAATGATTGTATTGGTTGAGCACCATAAGCCTACAGATCGCATAGAGATTCGCATTTTAGATTAGTGATATTTACAATTACACATAGGTTGTTCATTACTACTGTCTGCTTTCACACGTTGTGACTGTCATTGTAAAATTGCCCTTTTGCATAAAAGATACGTATCCTGACAACATCGAGTTAAGATCAGATGTTTGACCGTCCGTGTAGGATGGGGTATAAACCTACCTAGCCGAATGGTGCCTATTATTGAATACAAGTGTTACATTTCATGTTCTGATTCTGTTTTATTTGTATATGCTTGTACAATGCAGATACAATACAACAATGTGTAGGTGAGACATCTGACTACTTAGGTACAAACTTTTAGAAATATCAGAGCTGGCTTTTTTTCTCTTTGTCTTAATTTTTAAAGACTCTCTATCTCGTCTCTTCTATCACAGACATGAGGAGTGCAAGAGGTAGCCCATCTCCTGCAGTTCTTGGCTGATTCGCGGGTTTGGCGTTTGGACTCAAAAGAACCGGGTTGCCCGTGAGCAATGAATGGTCTACTGTAGAATTTACTCAGTTACTCAGAATTTACTTAGTTGTGTTTATTTAGAGATAAGTGGTGTATATCACACATGTATGTGGTGAATACATCCGGCTGACAAAAAAAGAAAACTGCCAAAGCATCTTACATTCTTCTGGGTCTTTCTTTTCTATATCTACAAATGCTTTATCATTATTTCATCAAAAGGGCAATTTTACAATGACATTATCACAACGTGGGAAAGCAGGCTGTGGTAATGAATGACCTGTGTGTAATTGTAATTATCAATCATCCAAAGTGTGCTATCGCTATGTGCTCTGTGTAGGCTTATTATGCTCAACCACTGCAATCAGGTGCCAAAATGTCACGTCTTTTGGCTATATTCACTGCAATTTATTTTCACATAGCTTCCCTTTATGAATATACACACTACATGGCCAAAAGTATGTGGACACCCGAACATCACACCCATATGTGCTTGTTGAACATCTCATTCCAAAACCATGGGCATTAATATGGAGTTGGTCACCCCTTTTCTACTATAACAGCCTCTACTTGTCTGGGAAGGCTTTCCACTAGATTTTGGAGCATGGCTGCGGGGATTCGCTCCCATTCAGCCACAAGAGCATTAGTGAGGTCGGGCATTGATGTTGGGCGAGAAGACCTGGCTCGCAGTCGGTGTTCCAAAATCATCCCAAAGGTGTTCAATGGGGTTGAGGTCAGGGCTCTGTGCAGGCCAGTCAAGTTCTTCCACACCAAACTCGGCAAACCATGTCATTATGGACCTCGCTTTGTGCACGGGAGCATTGTCATGCTGAAACAGAAAAAGGCCTTCCCCAAATTGTTGGCAAAAAGTTGGAAGCATACAATTCTCTATAATGTAATTGTATGCTGTAGCATTAAGATTTCCCTTCACTGGAACTAAGCCCCAGACCATTATTCCTCCTCCACCAAACTTTACAATTGGCACTATGCATTGGTACAGGTAGCGTTCTCTTGGCATCCGCCTAACCGAGATTCGTCCATCAGACTGCCAGATAGTGAGGCGTGATTCATCACTCCAGAGAACGCGTTTCAACTGCTCCAGAGTCCAATGGCGTTGTGCTTTACACCACTCCAGCCGACGCTTGGCATTGCGCATGGTAGTGAGTGTTGCATCCAAGGACAGACAATTTTTACGGACTTCAGCACTAGTAAATCAGCTGTAGGACTAGTGTCATTTACCTGAGATCCGTTATCCTCACAGAATTACTTGTTTAACTGGTGCAACATTTTCTCTGGGTAGTAAGGGCCCCCCTCGCGACATTTTAGGCAGCACCCCCTCGCGAATTATACTTCCTACCTCCCGGTTACATATACAAATAATATATACATTATACATATAATTGTATAATTATGCTTTTCAAGACTTAGATTTGTATTATTAAATTTGACTTATACTTTGTACTAAACATTTTAGTTTTAGTTTTGTTGATATTCAAACGAGTTAATCCACCATAGCAACTAATTTATAATGCATTTATTCCGGATGTTGCAAAGATTTTATTTAATTTTCAACACGGCTTTTGCCATTTGTGGATTCTTTGTTACCTGTGTTTGGGATTTATATAGTGTAGTACATTTCTTCATGTCAAGTCTGATCTTGAATCATGTTCTGTTGTTCAAATAGTAGCTACTGAATGTTACATCATTTTCTAAAGTAAACATCTGTACATTTGTTTTATTTATTACCTTGTTTTAGGTAAGATACACTATACACTATATCGATACACTATATTACACCTTTTATGTTGTCCCCAGAATAAAGATATGACATAAAAACATTAAACTCTGCCTTGGTTTGTTTATGGTTATTGTATGTTCTTTAAATGTGAATATATTGATTAAATAAAAAGGCCCATGATTCTTCTCTTGAAAGACTCCACATGCTTCTATCTGCCCGGTGACAACGCACCTTGTCACGTGACGTCACGGCGCGACTGCATTGGCCAAATTTCAGATCGGGGAAGTTGTTTTTGTTGTCAGTCCGGAAGACCTCTCATTTCAAAACTAGGTGGGGTATATTCTGAATTATAGGCATAAACAGGCATAAACACTCATTTGATTGGAATTGTGTTCACACTACCGAGTGCTGTTTATTGCTGTCGTGCTGGCTCAGGAGTAAATAGATTGTCGTGCGTATTTACTTGGTTTTTACAAGTTGAGACAAGTCTTGTCATTCAAGTGGGTTGAGCACAGCAGCTCAACTGTTGTTGTTTCATGATAGCTGGTAAAGATACGTGGATTTTGTGAAGGTAAGGTTTATAAACTTTACGGCAATATGAAATGGTATGCCTACAGACCCAGACACATTTTCGACTGTCACTGTCATCCCTTCGTGTGATATATCAGCTGTCAAATCAGCAGCTAGTCATGTAGCTAGAAACCTTAGCTAGCTTACAGATATATGTGGCAGCAGCATTAGAGAACAATAGAAACCTTATTTGTGTTATTGTGTCAAGATTGATCAATTGTGTTAACTGATGAACATAGAGCTAACTTCCTGAAGTTGCATATGTTTGTTAAGTTTGGACTAATGGGCTCAAATGTTGTTGATAATTGGTTGTTTTGGATTCATGGTACACATTGACAGATTGAGACGATAGTCACAATTGTAAGTGGCTTTTATCCACAGCGACTGTGCCCCAATTTTAGCATTATTACAATAACACCATGCTCAACCAACTGAGCCACACAGGACCACTTTGGTTATGTTAGCTTGTTGTTGGGGAGGGGACTGTTGATTTGTCTCCATCCGTTGGTATGTCACAAGCCATATCTCAGACACCACTGGGACAATTTTGACAAAACTTGGGTGAATGATGCGTCTTGCCATAGAGATCTTGCATTTACAACATTGCACTGATTGGCCCAAGGAGGTGCTATAGTATAGTAACAACTGAAATTCCAAACTTAGAACAAGCATATCTCCTGTCTAGAGCTATAGTCAGGAATTTTGTCGCCCAGCTCCATTACAATAGAACCCTTAACCGTTCTACTCCGCCTCTGGTCCAGCCCGTCCCCAGGACGATGGAGGAAGGGGCGCGGAGCTGTCTGCTTCGCTCGCGCTCCACCTTGGAGCAGGACATCAAGGCCTCCTACCTGATGGATCACATGATCAGTGATGGCGTGATAACAGTGGACGATGAGGAGAGGATCAGGAGCAAGGTGGGTCTCTGTGGAGGGAGGAGTAAAGGAGGTGGATGTCACCCAATTCTAGGCCTGTTTGAATACTGCCAAAATTCATCCTTCCTTCTTACCGTCCTTGAGAAGAAATCACTGATCCTTCACTGACATGACTTGATTGATGAAAGCAATGTAGTGGATAGTTTAGTTGGGCATCAGGTCTGAATCATTTTATATTGATTATCTGTGTGTACTGTGTGTCACCAAAGAAGAGAAATAAAGCCTATAACTCTTCTTCACTAATTTGTCTCTGTCCTTCTTTCTCCCTCTCTCTCTCTCCCCTCTCTTTCTCTCTGTCTCCACCACCCGTCCCTCCTCTCCTCCCCCGTCCCTCCCCTCCTCTCCATCTCTCTCCATCCCCTCCCTCTCTCTCTCTCTATCCCTCCCACCCATCCCTCCCTCCTCTCTCTCTATCCCCTCCCTCATCCTCTCTCCAGCCTACTAGGAGGGACCAGGCGGTGGCCCTGCTGGAGCTGCTCCTGAGGAAGGACAACCGGGCTTACATCTCCTTCTACAATGCCCTGGTGCGGGAGAGCTACGGGGACTTGGCCAACCTGCTCCACAACCACCTGCCCCTCATCTCCCCTGAGGCCCAAAAGAGCTTCTCAGACGGGGGAACGCCCTACGGTGAGTAGGCTAGTGAAACAGACGTCAAGTTGTTGCAAACAGTAGCCCAGAATTCAACAGAATTCAAGTCGCTCTGACCGAGTCTTGTGACCTCGGACTTGCCAACATACGCAACCATCTCCTCAAATACCCGCTGTTAACCAACCACGCTATTGAAAAGAGAGCAATTGAGTGAGGAGTGAATTTGATCATCTCAACTCGGTTACACTAGGCAGTAGTGTTATTTCCTACTCCCCCTGGGTTAAGGAAAATAGAGGAGAGGAGGAGAGGATGCCAGCCTCTGGTGCCGGTTAGTTGTTGATCATCACTGTTGTGGGGTATTTTTTAGAGTATGTGTTGCTGTGAGCTTTGTTATATGGCATCTGTCAATACTGCACTTAGGGTGTGAGATGTGCCAGAGGGGAGGGCCAGTTCTAGTCTGTCTGCTGACTGTGTGTGCTGATTTGTTTCGCTGTGTGTGTGTGTGTGTGTGTGTGTGTGTGTGTGTGTGTGTGTGTGTGTGTGTGCAGAGAATGTAAGAGTGGCGCTGCGCCACGCTGTGAACTTGCCGGCACCACGATGTAAACATTTCAAGGAAAATTAAACAATATATTTAGTAATGATAGAGTAACTACTGTATCTTCGATCGCCAATGACATCATTGTTAAAAACGAAAGTGTTATGATGTTCCTCAATGAATTCAGTTTTTTAGCTGTATTTCTGGCTTATTTTGACATTAATAAACGTGAGTTGGGTTTTGATAATGCAATCCAGAGCTACGCTGTTAAACAAATCCTGGGGAGAACCCTGGTGTGTGTCTGTCTGTCTGTCTGTCTGTCTGTCTGTCTGTCTGTCTGTCTGTCTGCGTGCGCTTTGGTGTATCTGTTCCTCTGTCAGTCCATCCCTGTATTTCTGTGTATGTCTCTCACTCTTATTCTTATTGTTCTTCCTTCCTGTCCTTGTGTGTGTACCAGTCCAGACAGTGCTGAGTGAGGGCGGCGTGCCCCAGAGGCCTGTGGTGTTTGTGAGCAGGCCGACCCTGGTGAACCGGGTCAGGGAGAAGCTGTACCGCCTCCAGTTGGAGTCTGGCTGGGTCACCGTGTTCGGCATGGCCGGCTCCGGCAAGTCAGTGCTGGCCGCGGAGGCTGTCAGAGACCACGCCCTTATCACAGGTAACTCACTGGAGAAATACATGAGGACCATGTATACATACAATATGATGTCATAATCACAGGTGAAAATTAAATTGTCATTTCCAGTGTTTTGGTTTGAATGTTGGCTTCACCAGATGGAATTAGCATTACCCAAATATTAAAAATTAAGTTTCTGTCATTTTCCAGTGGTCTTTTTGTAAACATCTAGTCTTGCTACTCTCCCTCTGTTTTCGATGGGTGTGATTTACAAGGTTTTGTGTCTGTCACCACCATAGATAACACCACCAATAAAGTGCATGGATTTGGCAGAACCTATTGTGACGCTTAATGATAACAACCTGTATCTTCCTACACTCCACACCTTCCCCCACTATATTGTAATTCACTGCCCATCATGACCCACTTACCGCAGCTGTTCGTCATGGTTCTCTGATTTGTCTAATGTTAGCCTACGTATGTTGCACTCTCAAAGACATTGTTGGCAATCTCTCTGTCTGTCTGCTCTCTTTGTCTCACACGGTGCTCTCTCTGTTCTATCACACACACACACACACACACACACACACACACTTTGACTATGTGGTTTCTCTCCTTCTGTCTCCCTCAGAGTGTTTTCCCGGTGGGGTCCACTGGCTGTCCATAGGGCAGCTGGAGAGGCCAGACCTGCTGGTGAAGATCCAGTCTCTGTGTTTCCGTCTGGAGCAGAGCCAGGAGCCCCAGTCCCAGGCCCTCCACCGGCCCCCCAGCTCCCTGGAGGAGGCCAAGGAGCGCTTGCGCTTCCTGATGCTCCGCCGGTACCCCCGGTGAGTAGTCTGCCCAACCACCCAGACTGACAGAACTCACATTGTCTGACATAATGTGTCATATGTATGCCATTTAGCAAATGCTTTTACTCAAAGTGTCTGACAGTACAGTGAACTCCCAAACTAAGTGTTGCTAGCAACATGCTCCAACTGAGCCACACAGTACATGTAGTAGTAAAATCAGTTACTCATTATAGGCTGTATGATGCCCAACAACAGTGGTTCCCAACTTAAGGGGGCGGGAACCCCGGGGGGGCTCCAAAGATTTCAGGGGGGGCATGAGACCTTAGTAGATTTGGGGCTGATTTCCAACAAATAACTATTAATCATTCCATGACATTGCCAAAAAGAATTTACATCGTGAAACCAATCTGAAAAAAACATTGATTTAAAGCTGAGAATCTCTACTTTGACTCCATAGTAATTGTTTGATTTCAAATCCAAACTGTTGGACGATAGAGCAAAAAGAAGGCAATATGCTTCCTCTTTCTAATACTTATGAAGGGCACTGTAAGTTCACTGTAAGTTCTTTCTTCAAATGGTGTGCAATGGTGTGCACATTTTTTAGGTGTGAAATGGCTCTGGGTGAAAATGGTTGGGACCCACATGTCTACAATATACAGTGCCCTGTGTAAGTAATGGGACAGTGATGCATTTTTTCTTCTTTTGGCTCTACACTCCAATGTTTAGATTTTAAATCAAACAATTAAGTTAAAGTAGACATTCTCTGCTTTTGTTTGATGGTATGTGTGTATACATTACAACACTTTTTTATACATAGTCCCCCTATTTCACGGTACCCAAAATGTATGGGACACTTGGCTTGGCAGGTGTTTCTGGTTTGTTAGATGTGTTCCGCCACATCATTTGTGCAGTCATAAGAGAGCTGTCAATGTCTTGATGGCTTTACATTATTTGCCTTTGGAGTCTGCTATTGGTGTATATCAACAATCGGACCAAAGAGACATCAATGAAAGTCAGGGAAGTCATTATGAGGCTGAAATACCAGAACAAATCAGTTTGGAACTTCATTAAAAGGCAAGAAAGCACTCACAAACGCCCTGGTAGGCCAAGGAAGACTTCTACAGTGGATGAAGAATGCTCACCATGATAAAGAAAACCCCCAGAGGCTTCAATGCAAGGTGCAAACCACTAGTTAGCCACACAAACAGGATGGCAAGGTTACAGTTGGCTAAAAAGTACCTAAAAGAGCCTGCAGAGGTTTGGAAAAAGGTCTTGTGGCAGATGAGAAAAAGATTAACATGTACCAGTTGGGAAGTGATGGCAAGAGTAAAGTGTGGAGAAAAAATGGAACTGCCCAATATCCACAGCATACCATCTAATGATGATACAACGGGTGTTTGTGCATATATGGCTTCCACTGGAATTGACAGCAGCAGCAGAATTAATTCTGAAGTGTACAGGAACATCTTGTCAGCCCAAGTACAAGCAAATGCCTCCAAACTCATTGAACGGCACTTCATCTGTCTCCCGGCAAAAGTTGAGTTCCAGTTTAAAATATAAAATTCACAACCAGAACTCATAGCCCAGTACAGGGCTCCGGTACCAACCCTCTAGTAACAGGTTTGGACCATAGGGGTCCGGTGTAGGTTGGTGGTGGTTAGATTCACTCCGCTGTTAACAGCCTAAAAATCCCATAGTTCCCCCAAATCTTCCTTCACTCACTTCCAAGTCACCCCTATAAAACCGTGCATCGAAGCAAATGACCTCTATGGTTAACGGCTGCTCTAACCTTAATGAGTGCCAGTTGGTGTGGTTGCGGATAAAAGATCTATCGGTATGGACAATATACCCAATGGAGGTAAAAATAAGGGGCCAGATATAACCGTTCAGATCCTATGATATCATATGCACAGTAGCCTATAACTTTTTACATTACCAGGAAGAGTAATGTGACTTGTACTAAGTTCTACAATTTAGAATAAAATAATAATAAACCATTAAATTTCTTGACACTGTTGCTTTAAATGCAGGATATGATGTTTAATTAATCATTCAAAGCATTACAGCATAGCTAAAATATCAATAAATGGGGTTACAGACAGCTTGATTAATTGTTAACATGATAATAGAAAAATGATATAAATTGAAAATAATAAAAACCTATCAGCCTGTCTTACTACTGGTCAGTGAAGATTAGAGAGGCTTCGATTCCAAACCCCGTCGAGTTAGACCCGCTTCCTCTATCTGCCGTGTTTGTAGTAAGCTCGAGTTTCCTCTACCCAGCCAAGAGGCTCTGATTCCCCGCAGGGCTTCAGCCTTGCCTCTGACAGGCAAAATCCAGAAAAACTACTAAAATTATTTTCTTTTGGTATTGATTGAAGAATCCTGAATTCTAGACGATCCTGAACTCCCAATGATCCGGAACTCCGATTGATCCTGAAATCCAAATGATTCTGAAATCCTGTGTCCAATATTATCTGTGAAACTGATGAGAACTCCTGTAACAATACTATATCCAAGGGGTTCCTCTTAAAACAATAATACTTAGAAAACAACAAAACTGTAATAATTGTTCCTTCGTGTGAAAACCTATGATAAATGCTCCTCAGAGTGAAAACCTATGATAATAGCTCCTCAGAGTGAAAACCTGTGATAATAGTTCCTTGGTATTACCTAAAGCCACAGCCCCAACAGCTAAGGGTTAAGCCCCGTGCTGAAAGAGAAGCTGTGGAGTTCTCAATTTGTGGTCTAGTCCCTAAACTGAATTCCAAATACTTATCAAGAAAACTCGTCTCCAAAAGTTGTTCAGCGGTGGCAATCCGTAAGTCAGAATATGATCAGAGTATGAGCTCCGGGCTTGGTCTCCAACACACTCAATCCTGCTCCAATGCCTCAAGTATTACGCTCTGCAGCGGGGTGCGCCCAACGAAATGCCCCAAAAACCAGGTTTTATACCCTGGCTAAGGTACCTCCCTGTCTTGTGTATTACGTCTATGTCTGAATCATTGTGTCTATGTCTGGACATTGTCTGTCTATGTCTGAACATTGTGTCTAAGTTTCCATTGTGTGTGTCTATGTTCTGCAGAGCAGGCCTGCAAAGTATTTTTTCAGAGAATATAAAAATAAAAAAGAGGAAGAGGGTATTGCAATAACATCAGATTTCGCAACCCTAAGACTAGGACATTTTCTCTGTCCCTCAGCAAGTATTGCTTTTAGGCCCTATCACATCAACACACTCTCCAACCGTATAACCATATAGTAATCAATCATTTTAAAGACAATGACCCAGAACATACTGCCATAGCAACTAGGGAGGTTTTCAGGCCCAAAAAGTGGAAAGTTGTTGACTGGTGAAGTAAATATTTAAATATTTAAATCCTATTGAACTTGCGTTTCATTTTCTGAAGAGGAGACTTAAGGCACTAGTACAGGCCTGGCAGAGCATTACCAGAGAACATACCCAGCTTCTGGTGGGGTCAATGGGTCGCAGGCTTCAGGCAGTTATTGCATGCAAAGAATTGTCGCCCAAATTCTAAACATGAGTGCTTAATTTGGACATTTGATAAATCTGTCGCATGACTTTTGAGTACCTTGAAAAAGACTATGCATAAAGTGTTATTACGCATAAAGTGGGACTATGCATAAAGTGGCACTATGCATAAAGTGTTATAATTTCTGAATGGTAAAAAAACCCAATATGTACAGAAATACCATCAAATAAAAGCTGAGAATCTCTACTTTATCATCAGAGTAATTGTTTGATTTCAAATCCAAACTTTTTGGAGTGTAGAGCCAAAAGAAGAACAAATGCTTCACTGTCGCATTACTTACTCAGAGCACTGTATATCATAACATGTTATTTCTTTCTTTAAGACTTTTTTTTCAGATTAATAGATTCATCAACTAATGCTTTAGTTGACAATTTATTTAAAACAAAACAAAATGTGATTTCAATATTAGACCAAGGACAAGAAGTTAAAGCTACAGTGAGTGGCACTGAGCCAAGTAAAAGTGTTGTACCAAGGGAGCTGGGTTTTGGGCAAGCCCTTTTGCCTTCATCTATGGGAATGGGAATGTCAATTTGTACCTCGGATTTGGATGCTATCATTTTATTTTCATCTTGTAAATTACCCTCTTACTCCTCATTGTTTAGGCACCACTTTGGGTTTCTTGTCTAGGAATGTTTGGACAATTTGTGACCACCTAAATTGCAAGTTGAAAATTAAGGCTAAAAAATATATATATTTCCACATTAGATTAATCAACACATTTTTTAATCGACTGACAGCCCTAATTATGACTGCGAGTGGTAGAAATGGGTTGAAATGCACATTGTCTTACCTTTAACAGTCATGTCAATAAAGCATGTTTGGATTTAGATATGGGATGGGCGCCCACAGTCACAGCTGTGTGTCAGAGGAGACATCAAACTGTGCTACTTACTCTAGATTAAATTATAATGTACGTTTTGGCATGGCTACCAAAGATGTTGTCAATACTTACAGTAGTATACACTCACTGAGCACTTTATAAGGAACACTATACTAATACTGGGTAGGGCCTCCCTTTTGCTCTCAAAAGCATTGATTCCACAAGATGTTGGAAACATTCCTTTGAGATTTAATGGTCTGTGATGACATGATTGCATCACACAATTCCTGCAGATCTTTCAGGTGCACTTTCAAGCTATGAATCTCCCATTCTACCACATGCCAAATGTGTTCTACTGGACTCAGATCTGGTGACTGGGAAGGCCACTGAAGAACATTGCACATGGTCAGCAACAATACTCTATAGTCGGCTGTGGTATTCAAGCAGTGATTGATCGGTATTAACGGGCCCAAAGTGTGCCAAGAAAACATTCCCCACACCATTACACCACCTCCACCATGAGAAGGTGTACAAGCGTTCCTAATAAAGTACTCAGTGAGTGTCTCATCTCAAATGACTAGTAGAGGCTGTTATTGACCGTTGTCACTTCTCTGATGGTGTGTGTGTGTGTGTGTTTTCAGGTCTCTGCTGATACTGGATGACATATGGGACAGCATGGTCCTGAAGGCCTTTGATATTCAGTGTCGGGTGCTATTCACAACTAGAGACAGAAGCCTTGCGGACTCTGTGAGCGGTATGTATGAATGCACCATTTAAGCTCTTTTGCAGTGTTATTCTGTGTGTGTGTGTGTGTGTGTGTCTGTGTGTTATACTCATGGGTGTGTGTGTTGCCCCTGCCCAGGTTCTAAGTCAGAGGTTTCAGTGGAGAGTGGTCTGGATGAGGATAAAGCTCTGGAGATCCTGGCCCTATATGTGAATAACAAACCCCAGAGACTGCCGGAGCAGGCCCGCAACATCGTCAGAGAGTGTAAAGGTATACACACACACACACACACACCTCTACTGCTGGGAATTTTCTCAGAAACATAAATCTGAACGACTGTGTTTAATGATAAAAAATGGTGCCATGATTAAACTCAAGAATTTCCTTTTCCAATTTTGAGAGAAAAACTTGGAACGGTTCTAGGGTTAGCTCTAGACAGGGACAAAGCTTCCCCGAAAAAAAGAAAACTGAGGATGTGTGTTTGCCCTACTCCAAACGAGATAATAAGCTCAACCAACCAACCTTTCTTAAACCATCCCCTTCACTCCTCTCCAGGCTCCCCCCTGGTGGTGTCCCTGATTGGGGCTTTGCTCAGGGAGTACCCCGACCGCTGGTCCTACTACCTGCGCCAGCTGCAGCAGAAGCAGTTCAAGCGCATCCGCAAGTCCTCATCCTATGACTACGACGCCCTGGACCAGGCCATGGCTGCCAGCATTGAGGTCCTGCCCGACGATCACAGGAAGCTCTACACAGACCTCACGGTGCTGGAGAAGGACGTCAAAATACCGGCAAAGGTCAGGCTGGTTGAGATAGGGCAAGGCTAGGTGGCAAGGCTAGGCTAACACACCCTTTTCAGTTAAAAACTCCCTAGTTGCTATGGCAGTATGTTTCGGGCCATTGTCTTACTGTATGATGAAACGGCATCCAATGGATTTGGAGGCATTTGCTTGTACTCAAGCAGACAAGATGTGTCTGTACACTTCAGAATCCTTTCTGGTGTTGCTGTCAGCAGTAACATGATCAATTGATACAAGGTAGCCAGTTCTTGTGGCAGCTATACATGCCCAAACCATAGTCCTCCACTGGAAGTCTTCCTTGGCCTACCAGCCCCTTTGCAATTGCTGAGCTCACCAGTGCTTTCTTTCTGACTCTTTCTTTCACTTTTTTAATGTTATAAACTGTTGATTTTTCTGATATTTCAGCCTCATAATGGCTTTCTTGACATTCATTGACATCTCTTTGGTCCTCATGTTGACAGCCACCAATAGAAGACAAATGCAAAGCCTAGAATCAATACTAGACATTGACGTCTCTCTTATGCCTGCACAAATGATGTGACGGAAAACACCTGACTAACCAGAAGCATGTGTCAAGCCAATTTTTCAATACTCTCACATACAGCATCTCTTCCTCCATTACTGCACTGTCTGTGGACCCATCTGACGAGTGCCAGGTATTTAGTGTAGGATATCTTCTGTGCCAACCTTTTCCTTTCCACCTCCGCAATATAGTGCATAAGTACACTGATGGAGGTTTCTATAGGTGTTCCCTACAGCTACACCTTTCTGTTCATCCACCCTAAAGACAAGAATGACCATTTTAAGTAAAACTATTAACTGCCAAGCAGGCCACTGTCAATGACTGTTAACAAGCTAGCCCAGCACATTTTAACACCATGAAACAATGTTTTATAAACTGTCATAAATAAATGTTTGATTACTTACTCACACATCCACACACAGTTTGAAGACGGTCTTCCTTTCTTGCGTAAGGCATGGACATTTCTAAAGAGCATCTTCATTCTCTCGAACTGCTGTGACTTCATTGACGTTATTGCCGTCATGGCAAGACTCTCCTCTTGGGGAGCTGTGTTCGTGATTTTGCACTGCATTGGATGTGAGACTTTGAAGACTTTCAAAGTTTGAGGTTTTTTGTCCCCAGTACAAACAGGTTATTCTGTGCTTTATCTTGGGTGTAAAGATGACAGACCATAACATAAGGTCCTGTTTTAGCTCAAACACAAGCCATTCACGCATTTTCATTGGGATGGATGAATGGAGAGATGGAGAGATTGGATAGATGAGAGAGGAGAATAGAAAGATCAAAACAATTAAGATCTTAATCAGTGTGGGTTATACTGAGTGAAGCAGTGAAGAAAGGATGATTCTAGGTAGTTGAAAGGTTAAATAAAGATAGAAGGTTAGGTAGATGGTATGTTAGAAGGTCATAGATAAATAGATAGGATCACTCTGGTGTAGTTCAGTGGAGTGGGTAGAGGGTTGAGTGGTTGAGAGTGGTTT
Organism: Argentina silus; assembly: GCF_951799395.1. Lineage (NCBI taxonomy): Eukaryota > Metazoa > Chordata > Actinopteri > Argentiniformes > Argentinidae > Argentina > Argentina silus. Next base: position 1,582,439 of record NC_139674.1, on the reverse strand, counting down.
CAGTGGGGTAGAACTGGTAACAAAGAGAGTGCATTGTTGTGTAATCATTCTAAGAATGCATTCTGCAGGGCTTCTGTTGTTTTTATTTAAAAATAGTTGGCAGTTGCAGTAAAAAGGAGCTCACAGAATGTTGGCGTATATCAACATTCCACCATGTAATACTTTTGGGATTGAGTGAATGGTGAAGCCTGTTCTCCAGTCTAAGTAAGTTAGTTTAATCTTGTTTAAAGTCAGTGTGCTGTTGGTAGCTTGTATATTATGCTGTGGCTATCCTGCCCTAAGCTAAGGAACCTAGTTTCTATTGGAAGCCAGCTGTTTGAGGTCAACTGCTGTGAAGTTTAATCTTGTTTAAAGTCAGTGTGCTGTTGGTAGCTTGTGTATTTTGCTGTGGCTATCCTGCCTTAAGCTCAGGAACTTAGTTTCTATTGGAAGCCAGCTGTTTGAGGTCAACTGCTGTGAAGTTTAATCTTGTTTAAAGTCAGTGTGCTGTTGGTAGCTTGTGTATTTTGCTGTGGCTACCCTGCCTTAAGCTCAGGAACCTAGTTTTTATTGGAAGCCAGCTGTTTGAAGTCAATTGCTGTGAAGTGCTGTCAATCTCCAGTGGGAGGGCCTAACACTATCCTGCAAGGTATTTAACTCCTGCTCACCTTGGACCAGGATTAATACATTTGGGATTGAGTAAGTGGTGAAACCTGTCTGGTCGTTAACTGATTGTCAGGTGGGAGGGGCTGCTACCCTGCTAGTCATCAGCAATCACAGAATCTGCATTTATATCGTGACGATCACAGAGCGACAGCCTCTGCAACAGCCTCCTGACACAAAGACGCTTGACATAAAGACGAAGGAGTCAATCTGTGGACTCCATTGAGAAAGGCCTGAGAGGAAGGCCAAACTACGACTTCGTTTTTTCACTACTCTGAGTGTACTGAGTGCTACCTACATCTTGTATTGCCCACAAACCCTCTATCTCTATACCGGCAAATATCACAATGTGCTTCCTCCCCATTCCTGTTATTTCATCCATCAGGAGGACACATCGACGCTACACCCCCACTTGCAACCCTTCCAATCTAATCTACCCACCATGCTCAACTGACTACGACCTCACTGTCACGGGAGGACTTTGGCTATCTCAGCCTATTCCTGCTTCATGTCCCTCCACTTCCTTGCTCTCACAGAGACATGGATTACACCGGATAACACAGCTACTCCGGCAGCCCTCTCTGATGCCTACTCCTTTTCTCATTCCCCTAGACTCTCTGGTCGAGGAGGAGGAACAGGACTCCTCATCTCTATGTAGTCACATAATGTCCTTCCCTTGTCACACCTGTCCATATCCACCTTCGAATTCCATGCTGTTTCTGTCACTTCCCCTGTCAAACTTCACATTGCTGTTATCTATCGTCCACCAGGTCAGCTTGGCCACTTCTTAGATGAGATGGATGTCCTTCTCAGCTTCTTCCCTGAGGAAGGCACACCGCTCTCACTACTGGGTGACTTCAACATTTACTCGTCTGGAGCACCTGACCTTCTCTCCTCCTTCGGCCTTACCCTGTCCCACTCTCCTCCGACTCATACGGTGGGCAATCAGCTCGACCTTGTCTTCACCAGATCCTCCCATACCTCCAACCTTACTGTTACCCCTCTTCCGGTTTCTGATCATCATTTTGTATCCTTCTCCCTTCCTCTCAAATCCTCCCCCTCCTAGTCAGTCTCTACCCACACTGTATCCTCTTGTCGCAACCTGCGCACCCTCTCACTCACCGCTCTCTCTTCCTCTGTCTTATCCGCCCTACCCTCTGTTGAATCCTTCTCCCTTCTATCCACTGATGCAACCTCCTCCACCCTCCTGTCCTCTCTTTCCTCATCCTTCGACTCTCTGTCCACAGACCTCAAGGCCGGCACGATCCTCTCCACGTGCTCCCTGGCTGTCTGAAACCCTGCAAGCTTGTAGAATAAGGCTCTGGGCAGCTGAGAGGAAATGGAGAAAAACTGGCCTCTGTGATGACCTAGACCCTTATCTTTCTCTCCTCCTCAACTACACCTCATCTGCATCAGCTGCAAAAGCTTCTTACTAACATTCCAGAATTCAATCTTCTGCCTCTGACCCAAGGAAACTGTTCTCCACATTTTCCTCACTCCTCAACCCACCTCCTCCCCCTCCTCCCTGTCTGCGGATGACTTTGTCACCTACTTTGAAAAGAAGGTTGATGACATTAGCAGCTCTTTCCTTCTACCTCTCAGCAACACTGCTACCTTTCCTCCCAAACCCACTGTGCTACACCCGGTCTCTGGTTTATCAGATTTTTCCCCTCTCTCCCCTGATGATGTTCTAAAACTGGTCACATCCAAGCGGGCAACCACCTGCCCCCTCGATCCTATCCCCTCCCCCTTTCTCCAATCCATCTCCAAAGACCTCCTTCCGTTCCTTACCATCTTAATCAATTCCTCTCTATCCACAGGATCTGTCCCAGCTGCCTTCAAGACAGCCAGAGTCAAGCCTCTTCTCATGAAACCAACTCTTGACCCGTCCGCTGTCCATAACTACAGACCGGTATCCTTTCTCTCCTTCTTATCTAAAACCATTGAACGTGCTGTCTCGAACCAACTGTCTAACTACCTCCTTCAGAACAACCTCCTTGACCCTCACCAATCCGGGTTTAAGGCTGGGCACTCTACTGAGACTGCTGTCCTTGCTGTCACGGAGGCCCTCCACTCTGCTCGAGCTTCCTCCCTCTGCTCTGTTCTCATTCTTCTGCACCTGTCCGCTGCATTCAACACAGTAAACCACCCAATCCTTCTCTCCACTCTCTCAGAATTGGGCGTCTCTGGCTCTGCACTCTCCTGGTTTGCATCCTACCTGGCCGATTGCTCTTACCAGGTGACATGGAGAGGATCGCTGTCCTCTCTACATGCCCTCACCACTGGGGTACCCCAGGGCTCTGTCCTAGGGCCCTTACTGTTCTCCCTCTATACCAAATCTCTTGGCTCGGTAATTTCTTCACATGGTTTCTCCTACCACAGCTACGCAGATGACTCAACTCTTTCTCTCTTTCCCCCCTTCTGACTCCCAGGTGGCAACACATGTCTCTGCGTGTCTTGCAGACATTTCTGCTTGGATGTCAGCCCACCACCTCATGCTCAACCTTAACAAGACTGAGCTGCTCTTCCTCCCAGTGAAAGCCTGCCCTCTCCAAGACTTCTCCATCACAGTAGAGAACTCTACTGTGACCTCCTCCCATACAGCCAAGAACCTTGGGGTGATCCTTGACAACCACTTATCCTGTGTGGCGAACATCACAGCGACAGCACGCTCCTGTAGATTCTTCCTCTACAACATCAGAAGGATATGTCCATTCCTCACCAGAGAAGCAGCACAACTTCTGGTCCAAACACTTGTGATCTCTCGCCTCGACTACTGCAACGCACTCTTGGCCGGTCTCCCCGCCTCCACCATCAGGCAGCTCATTCAGAACTCTGCCGCCCATCTGGTGTTCAATCTCCCCAAATTCTTCCATGTCACTCCCGTTCTCCGCACCCTTCACTGGCTCCCGGTAGCAGCTCGCATCAGATTCAAGACCCTGGTGCTCGCCTACCGGGCGGCAAAGGGAACAACCCCTCCCTACTTGCAAGCAATGGATGTAGCAGCCGCACTACTCTGTCACAGATTTTCACTGTCCTGGCGCTCCGCTGGTGGAATGAGCTTCCCACTGCTGTCATGACTGCAGAGTCATCATCAATCTTCCGTTGTAGATTGATCTCTTCAGGCTACATCTTAACGGCCCCTCTTAAAGACCTCTTCACCCCCACTACTCCCCTGTACAAGTTTCTCTCCTGTTAATAACAATCTCCTGATCTGAGCATTGATTACTTTATCTTATGATGACTGATGGATAGATGATTCACTTACTTAAACAAATGTATTTGTTGTAAGTCTCTTTAGATAAAGGCGTCTGCTAAATGCCATAAATGTAAACATTCCACCATGTTAACTGGATGAGAGTTTTTGGACTTACAAAAAGCTTAATAGTTTAACAAGTTTAATGGGTATCAAAAAGCTTTTTATCAGAGTTGATGAATGTTAATTGCTTAAAAGGTGTAACATGTGCAAATCGGCACTGGTTAAAAAATGGCATCTTTTGGTTTCTATGTTAAAAAGTTCACTTTCAAGTTTGTAACATTTTAGAAGTCAAATAGGTATCAAAACCAAAAGTCATAGCAAAGCAAGTAAGACCTCTCTGCATGTTTTAAAGTTGGATTGGTGTGAATAGCTTAAAAGTTGTAGGTGTAGTAGGTGGAAGATTTGGAATAATAATAAGTATGTCGAAGACCTGCTGAAGCAAGCCCACATAATAATAATAATATGTTGAACAATAGTTGGACTTGCTGAAGCAAGCCCACAAAAAAAGCTATATCGAAGAACAATAGCAAGCATTAATTATTATTAAGTGTGTTGCAGTATAATAGTTGGACTTGCTGAAGAAAGCCCACTAAAAAGGTGATTGGAATATCAAAAGTTGGAGTTGCTGATGCAAGCCCACTAATTACTGACAGGTTGTTGCACCAATCAGATATCTAGAGAATATGGGTGTAAAGGTGGGAAGAACAGATGTAACTCAGCCGAAGAGCCCTGGCCGTTGATCGCTGTTGGCCAAAGAACTGGAGCAGATGGTGTGTGGTCAGATACAAACTGTCTGTGGGTAGAGACTAGGCTATTGCTTTTACCCGACACAACATCAGTCAGTTATCTATAAGGAAAGAATGTGTCAATATGTTTCAACAACATTGATGTTCCTCTGCAGGTTCTGTCTGTTCTGTGGGATCTAGAACCGGAGGAGGTGGAGGATGTTCTCCAATCGTTTGTCAACAAGTCCCTCCTGTTCAGAGACTGTCACCACCGGCCGTACCTTTACTACCTCCACGACCTCCAGCTGGACTTCCTGGCTGAGCAGAACCGCTCTCGAATTGAGGTGGGTCTCCCACGCTAAACACATCACATGGCTGTCTTAGTTTACTTTAGAGAACCTTTCTGGCCCTGTATAAAGAAACATTAACTGGTTCTCCACAGCAGGGCTTACGCCGTGCGTGCCAAGGCCAGTTGCTTTTCCACAGTCACTCCCAGGCTTAAACAGGACTTACTCCAGGCCTATTCTGTGCTTAAAACCCGGGATTTTAGCCTCCTCTACCCCCCTGGTCCTTATGAGGCCAAACAGGGCTAGGGGTGCTGTTTAGAACGAGGGTGGGATATTCTTATCATCCAAGTGTTTTAGTTGGCTAGCGAATTTGGTGGTACGCAAGCATAATCCAAGTTAGCTCGCTGTAAGTACACAATCGAATGGATTTGAATAGCGCTTTTTACAAATGCAATAGTAATAAAGTGTTTAAGTTACCAGAACCTGTTGGGAGAATTTGATGTGTTGCTAGTGTCTCAATAGTTCTCCACCTTACAAACTGCAGAATGTAAACAAACTGGCGATCATACGGGGCAGGACTAGAAAGCCCAACTGTGGAAATTCAAACAGGCTTGTTCACCGGGCTTTGAACACTAGCTGGCCGCTAGTAAGCCTTGGCACGCACTAGCACCATTGTCGGAAAGTGGCCATTGACTTATGGTTATTATGCATTTTTGCATATTAAGCTTTTTAGTTGAAATGTGTGTGTGTTCCAGAGTCTGCACACTAAGGTGGTACGTCAGTACCAACAGTTCTACAAACAGGGTCCCCCCACCTCAGGAGATGAGGAGTGTCTCTACTGGTTCAGATTCCTCACCTACCACATGGCCAAAGCTAACCTAACACAGGTACTAACACACACACACACACACACACACACACACACTTGAATATTTGATTTGGGTTCACAGTAAAGCGTTACCTCAAAGTACCCAAAAAATAACAAAGGTACACAGATACAGTATCATGGAAACAAGTGACACTGTTGTCGCAACACAGCTAAGCTTCCCATAGAAGCTAACGCACACACACACACACACACAGCTAAGCTTCTCATAACAGCTGACACAGAAATGTCTTGCAAGCTGCTTAGCTTTTTTCTTTTTGCAGGCCATGTACAGGTAATGCACATGTCCAAGGCTGCCAAATATCTGTACCACTAGCTGACACATTCTCACTGAACCAACCTGCCACACACACCCACACAGCGGACAAGTACTCTGTCACTTATCTGTCTCTCTTTCTTCTCCTTGTCATTTTCTTAATCTCTCCATTTTGTCTCTCTGTGTAGGAGTTATACTCTCTCATGTTCTCTCTGGACTGGGTCAGAACTAAGGCCCAAATGATGGGCCCTGCTCACCTTATCAATGACTATGTGGAGTATGGACCCATACTGGACAAAGAGGTCAGTATCTACTGTAGTGCCACCACCTTCACTGTCTTACAATGTCGCCACTTAAAAGGGTTAAAAGTCAAACAAATCTTCCATCAATTAATTAATCAACAACCTCTCTAAATCATTCATGCTGAATCAAATCAATCTGATCAAATTGAATTGAAATGGAAGTACCCCTCAACTCTGGTCAAAGCCCTCCCCTCCAGCTTCCAGTCTGTGATTGTGCTCCCCCCAGAACAGCGAGGTGCGGGGCCACTTCCAGGAGTTCCTGTCCCTGAACGGCCACCAACTGGAGCAGCGGCCCTTCCCTGATGTGGTGCAACTGGCCCTGTCCCAGCCCGACACCTCCGAAGTCCACCACCAGGCCCTGTTGCAGGCGCAGGACCATGCCAGCAGGGGGAGACTCTACCTCGACTGGGTGTACGTCCCTGACTTCCTATGTGTTACTTTCAACTGTGTGTATGCTGATAGAACAAGCCTGCTCTCTCCTGGCAGGGCTGCTACATCAGGCCTGACCTAACCTACCCCTAACTGACTCTCAGCTTTAACTGACTGCTCAAAACAAGCTCACAAGCGACTTCAGCTGAATGTATATGTCCTCTCACTACTCAGCGTAGTCACATTCGTGCACACACGCAGGGACGCACGCACACACACACATTGAGGTGCCCCCTAAACACCTGGGAACACACACTGTGTAAGGGTAATAGAGAACCCACACACATAACACACACACATAAATTCAGCCTTTAGAGGTTGCACATTAATACAATATGGAGCCTGAAGTCACTTTAATGTGCTGTAACACACTAACTGTGGCGGTGGTGTTGTGTGTTTTATCAGGAACAAAAGCAGTCTGGACAGTCTGTCTCGTCTGGTGGTCCAGCCCCACCAGGGCTCCATCTACTCTGCCTGCTTCTCCCACGACGGCACCAAGATCGCCTCCTGTGGTGCCAGCAAGACACTGCGGGTAAGAAACACACACACATGCACACGTGTGAGGGAGATATGGGAAGTTCATAAAGTGCACAGCCCTCTCCTCAATTCTGCAGAATGCAGAAAAGTATGAATAATACATACAGGAAACTCTCAGACTTACCTTGGTTGTTTTTCTTATGTATCTGGATGAATGTGTGAGTACTTGTGTGTGTGTGTGTGTGTGTGTGTAGTGTGTGTGTGTAATGTTTGTGTGTGTTCCAGGTGTTTAAGAGCACCTCAGGGGAGAAGCTCTTGGAGATCCAGGCCCACGACGACGAGGTGCTCTGCTGTGCCTTCTCCCACGACGACCGTCTCCTAGCAACCTGCTCCAGCGACAGGAAAGTCAAGGTACAGACAGGCATTCTTTGTAGACTTCCTCCATATTACTTTCACCTAGGCTATGATTGCAGATAAAAGGGGACCAGGGAAGATGCATCCACAGAGTTTGGTTTTTCCATACATGAAGTATCTCTGGTCTCTGTCAGTAGAGGGGACAGTGGTGCATCTCTGCTAGACTAGAGTATCTCTATCTCTGTCTAGGTGTGGAGTGTGGAGCGCGGGACTCTGATTCGGCAGTTTGAGGAGGAGCACGAGGAGCAGGTCAACCACTGTCAGTTCACCAACACACGCCATCGCCTCCTGCTGGCCACTTGCTCCAATGACAAGTTCATGAACACAAAGGTGAGGGCCTCCCTTAGCTGTGCGTGTGCGCATGTTTGTGTGTGTGACTGGGATTGACTCCCCATTGAGTATATGCTGGGTTCCTCCTCCCTCACTCACTTTTTCTAATAGTTTTCAGTCAGTCTCTGTATCCATCTCACTTACTGAGACAAATGTCCTTATCGTAACTCGCTTTGGATGAAAGCGTCTGCTAAATTACTTAAATGTCCTCCTCCATCTCTCTTTCTTTCTTTCTTTCTTTCTTTCTTTCTTTCTTTCTTTCTTTCTCCTACTATGTCTCTCCTACCACACATTACCCCTCCATTTGTCCACCCCCTCTCCCCCCTGTCATCTCTCTCTCTCTCTCTCACTAGTTGTGGAACCTGAATAAACCCTCCTCCCAGCACACCATGTTCGGTCACCTGGAGCCTGTCAATCACTGCTGCTTCTCCCCTGACGACGCCTATCTCTCCACCTCCTCCAATGACGGAAGCCTGAAGGTGGGTGGGCAGGACCAAGTCATGTTCTTTAGACAGACTGAAATGAAACACTATGGAGGTTTAGAGATTATGAGTGATGTGTGTGTGTGTGTGTGTGTGTTACAGCTCTGGGAGGTTTCCTCTGCCAACGAGTGGAAGAGCATCAGTGTGCAGGACCTGTTCCTGGACCAGAGTGATGAGACGGACGTCATCGTCAAATGCAGTACCTGGTCAGCTGACGGGAAACGCATCATATGTGCTGCCAAGAACGCTGTCTTTGTAAGTAGGGACGTGTGTGTGTGTGTGTGTGCGCGTGTCTGTACATACATACTCTGTATGAACACAGACATGTGTCAGCATGTGCACTTCACTATGCAATTCCCTTTCTGTGTACCCTCTGCGTAGCCAACATATCCATTGCCTTTCTGTATAGCCACTGCACAGCCAAGATGTCAGTGTGTGTGTTATAGACAGACTTGTCAGCAGGTGATCTTGCTGTCAGGCAGGTAGGGTAACGTCCAAGAAGGCAGCTTGTCTCTCGTGTGTGATATTTGGTTCCGGTCCAGTGGAGAGGTTAACTGGCTGTGTGTCCAAACTGAGAATGAAGCCTTCCTCTTCCTCTGAGACATCTAAAGGCCCATGTCAATTTGTGTTGGCTGAATACCAGGAATCAGCCAAATGTCAGATGTGTTACCTACTCTGTGTTGTCAGCTAGCCTCCCGAAACCCCAGATTTGATGTTATGGATGGACTGTGTGTGTGTGTGTGTTTGGTTATTCAGCCACTATTGCTAGTTTATAATAGTTTGCAGTCTGTATCAGTCTGTATCTTTCTTTCCTCCTCCACCCCCCCCCCTCCCCCCGCTCTCTTCACACCCTTGCCCAGTTTTAAATCAATAAGCAATTGTATCAATATACAAGGATTGGATACGTGTAAGCAATGTCTGGTAGGTAGGGGCTAGTGTCAGTCTCTAGGGTGAAGAGGCTAGGGGCTGTTTCTGAACATGGCCTCTGACCATGGTGTAGTGATAGATAGATAGATAGAAACTTTATTTATCCATAGGGGAAATTCAGGTTCCAAGTAGCTTAAAGACATAGAGACATCACACATAACATACACATACAACATACAACCTACAACATAAGCAGGATTGTAAACAGGAAGTCTATATGAACGCTATAGACAGATAAGAATAAAGATACTGAGAAAAATATACTAAATACTAAGTAACAGACAAGTCCACATTGATGTGCTGAGGCTGTATGATAGGGGTGACAGGGCAGGGACTGACCCTGTGGTACAAGATGGTTCAAGTATGATTTGGTGAGGTGCAAAAAGGTAAGGCAAGACAGTGCAATTATAGGTCAGGAGACCTGCATTAAATACTAAAAACTAAATACTAAATATGGGCTAAATAAATATGGACTATTTTTTTTAAAAGTGCATTTAGTCCAGGCTGGTGGAGGGAGGTAGGGGCTGTGTGTAAGGCCTAGCATAGCCAGTAAACATTGTAATTAATGAGGTGAAACAGTAAGGTACAGGACAGTAATGTGATACAGAGGGTGGAGGTTATGCAGAGAAGTCCATCTCTTTGCCTTTGATTGACATATTGTATAGTTGTATGGCTCTGGGGACAAATGATTTACTCTGACAAATGATTTACACCGTCTGTCAGTTTTGCATGTCAGTGCTCGTAGTCTCCAGCTGATCAAGCTCTTCTGCTGGATGATGGTGTTGTACAGTGGATGACCTTCATTGTCCATGATGGTGAGCAGTTTGCTCAGAGTTCTTTTTTCCGCTACTGAAGTGATGCTCTCCAGTTCAGCTCCCACAACAGAGCCAGCTTTCCTTACCAGCCTGTCCAGTCGCCCGGCATCCCTCTTCTTAGTGCTTCCTCCCCAGCACACCACTGCATAGAAGAGAACGCTGGCGACCACAGACTGGTAAAACATCCCTAGGAGTTTGCTGCAGACATTGAAGGACCGCAGCCTCCTCAGGAAGTACAGCCGGCTCTGTCCTTTCTTGTAGATTGCATCAGTGTTGGCTGACCAGTCCAGTTCATTGTCCAGGTGTACCCCCAGATACTTATATGTGCTGACCACCTCCACATTGACTCCCTCAATGGAGACTGGTAGCAGAGCGGGCTTAGACCTACGGAAATCCACCACCATCTCCTTGGTCTTAGTAGTGTTGAGTTGTAGGTGGTTGAGTTTGCACCATTGCACAAAGTCCTCCACCAGGCTCCTGTACTCCCCCTCCTGCCCATCTCTGATACACCCCACAATTGCAGTATCGTCCGAAAACTTCTGCATGTGGCATGACTCTTTGTTGTAGCAGAAGTCAGACGTGTACAGGGTGAACAGGACAGGAGAGAGCACAGTTCCCTGTGGTGCTCCGGTGCTGCATACCACAGTGTCCGAGAGGCAGTCCTTCAGTCTGACAAACTGTGGCCGCCCTGTCAGGTAGTCAGTCATCCAGGATACCAGGTGGGCGTCCACACCCATCTGCAGGAGCTTGTAGTGACAGTGTTCCTCAGATAAACACTAACCGGGATTCCTCATCCGGCCGACTCTGACATCACCTCATTGAAGTTGAGATTTGAAACGGTTAAGTTAAGGATTAAGGTTAGGTAAGGGTTAGGGTTAGGGTTAGGTTTTGGGTTCAGGGTATGGTCATCCTAAGGATCCCACTTAGCCTCTACTGTTTTCCTTCTGCCTTTCCCAGGTGTTTGATGTGCAGACAGCAGCCATGGTTCTGGAGATCAGGACCAGTCGTCTGAGCACAGTGCAGTACTGCCATTCCTGTCCCACCAGCAGCCTGCTGGCCATCGCCCTGTCACACTACGCTGTGGAGGTACTGGACACACACACACTTCATTATTTTATTTTTTTAACCCTTATTGCACCAGGTGCGTCAATTAAGAACAAATTATTATTCACAATGACTTACACATGCGTACACACACACACACACACACACACACACACACACACAAACAAACATCTACAGATTGTCACTTGGGGTAAGTCAACTTAAAGTGCGACCACAAGCCCCATGGTACGACATTGTGTGTGTGTGTGTTCTGGCAGCTGTGGGACATTGAGGCCAATAAGAAGATGGCTGACTGCAGTGGTCATTTGAGCTGGGTCCACGGTGTTCAGTTCTCCCCTGACGGTTCTCTACTCCTCTCCTGCTCCGACGACCAGACTATCAGGGTAAGAGCTGTGTGTGTGTGTGGCTGTCTGTCTATTTGTATGTCCCTTTTCATATGATCCCCTTGAGTATCTTAATTTGTTCATCATCAAACATTTGTTGGAAGTTTTCAGACACCAGAAATGGTCTAATATGGAGACAAGTCCCACACCATCTGTTTGTGTTTAGTGACATTTCACCCTCATTTCTGTATTAATTGACAGTTTTTTACATATTCAGACAGTAGGAATCGGAGAGGGAAAAAGAGAAAGTAAAAATCTTAAACAATATATACAGTGCCCTACATAAGTAATGGGACAGTGAAGCATTTTTTCTTCTTTTGACATTACATTCCAATAGTTTGGATTTGAAATCACAACAATTACTAGGAGGTTAACATAGAGATTCTCAGCTTTTATTTGATGGTTTTTTGTGTACATATTGGTTTCACCATTCAGAAATTACAACACGTTTTATGCGTAGTCCACCTATTTCAGGGTACCCAAAAGTGATGAGACAATTGCTTTGACGGGTGTTTCTGGTTAGTCAGATGTGTTCCATCACATTATTTGTGCAGTCATAAGAGAGCTGTCAATGTCTAGTATTGAATCTAGGCTTTGCATTTGCCTTTGGAGTCTGCTATTGGTGTCTGTCAACATGAGACACTGAAAGTCAAGAAAGCCATTATGAGACTGAAATATCAGAAAAAACATATCAGAAACATAGCCTAAACCTTTGACTTACCAAAATCAACAGGAGCAATCTCCAGGAGGTAGGCGTGAATGTGTCAGAGACTACCATCTGCAGAAAACTTTTTCAGAGTTACAGAGGCTTCACTACAAGATGCAAACCATTAGTTAACCACAAAAACAAAATGGCCAGGTTACGGTTTGCTAAAAAGTACTTAAAAGAGCCTGCAGAGTTCTGGAAAAAGGGCTTGCGGACAGATGAGACAACATGCACCAGAGTGATGGCAAGAGTGAAGTGTGGAATATTATGTGTTATGGCTTAGGCATGTCTGGCTGCCACTGGAGCTGGCTCACTTGTCTTCATTGATGATGTAACTGCTGACAGCAGCAGCAGAATGTATTCAGAAGTGTACAGAAAGATCTTGTCAGCCCAAGTACAAGCAAATGCCTCCAAACTCATTGGATGGCTCTTCGTCATACAGCAGGACAATGACCCAAAACATACTGCCATAGCAAATAGGGAGTTGTTCAGGGCCAAAAAGTGGAGTTGTTGACTGGTCAAGTTAATGTCCAGATTTAAGTCCTATTGAACATGCATTTAACTTTCTGAAGAGACTTAAGGCAAAACATCCTCAAAACAAACAAAAACTGAACCTGGCTGCAGTACAGGTCTGGTAGAGCATCACCACAGAAGATACCCAGCATCTGGTGGGGTCAATGGGTCACAGACCTCAGGCAGTTATTGCATGCAAAGGATTGTCAACCAAATACTTAACATGAGTGCTTCATTTAGACATTTGATAAATATGTCCCATCACTTTTTGCGGCCTAAAATAGGGGGACTATGTCTAAAAAGTGTTGTAATTTCTTGGTAAAACCAATGTGTACACAAATACCATCAACTAAAACCTGAGAATGTCTACTTTAACCTCGTAGTAATTGTTTGATTTTGAATCGAAACTTTCGGAGTGTAGAGCCAAAAGAACAGAAAAAGCTTCACTGTCCCATTACTTACACAGGGCACTATATAAAAGGAAAGGGAAACAGACGAGGTGGAATCGCATCATAGAAATAGCAAACCGACTCCAACATAATTTTGAAGTGAACTATACCTTTAATCTTTCTCATGCCGTACAACACTTACTCAGTTAACCCTGCTCCATACAACCCTCTTCAGCTGTGGGAGACGAAAAAAGTCCACACCTCCTCCGCTGTGGGTCTGAAGAGGGACTCGGATGTGCTCTTCAATCACAGTGACTTTACCGTGGTTGCCGCTGACAACCGCAACAGACTGCAGGTGAGAGGGAGGGAAGGCTGGGCAGCTGTGTGACAGACAGACACGATGATGGGCCGCAGATGGCCAGGTGTGGAACCAGCGGGGGGGGGGTTGTTGGGTGTGTGTGTGTGTGTGTGTGTGTTTGACTGAGAAATAGATCCGAAAAGTTGGGAGTGTGTGTGTTTGAAATTGAATCACATCCAGAGATGTGTGTGTCAGGTGCGGAATGGGAGGACAGGAGCAGTGATATTCCAATCAGAGGAGCAGGAGTCTCGTATCCGTTGTACCTGTATCTGCAGACAGCCCTCAGCAGTGGTACTGGGAAGAGAGGATGGCACTGTACAGGTGAGACCACACACACACACAGACACTATTCTAACCATTAATCCAACCTTCATCCTTACCCCCAAGTTGAGAGTTGAACACTGTGTGTGTGTGTGTGTGTGACACATTGGCATGCCAGGTGTACTGTACTCTTTCTCTCTTTCTTTCTCTGTCTCACACTCTCTCTCCCTCTCTCTCTTTCTCCCTCTCTCACACTCTCTCCCTCTCTCGCTTTCTCCCTCTCTCACTCTCTCTCCTTCTCTTTTGTTCTCCCTTTCTCACACTCTCTCTCCCTCTCTCTCTTTCTTCCTTTAACACACTCTCTCTCTAGCTTTGAAGAGTACCCTCACCTCTGGCTCTTTACCTCTAAAATGATCTATTATATATTTTATTTTTCTTCTCTCTCTCTCCCTCTCTCTCTCTGTTTCATTTATTTCTCTTTTTTATCTCTCCTCCTGGTCTTCTTCTCCATCTGCTCTCCTTGCTCCATCGCTCCCTGTTTCTGTGATAGATGGTTGTTTGCTGAAGTCCTGGTCCCCTTCGCTGAAGTGTGTGTGTGTTTGTATGGAAAAGGAAGATATCCTTGAAGCTAACACACACACCGTCCCTTGACACGTGTATGATCCAGCTTGGGCAGGTCCTAAGGCACTTGTGTCATTAATTAAGTGGCCCTCAGCTCTAACTAATACATGGGTTCATGGATTTTAATTATGCCTCTTCAATCTGAACCTCCGTGACTCCCCTCTCCTGACACAACCTCTCTTGGCTCTGGTAACGGAGAGAGGGGGGAGGAGAAATAATGAGGACTGAGGGTTGGAGTAGAAATGAGAAGTTTCAGTAGAAACTGTGTGCGCTTGCTTAGCTGGCTAAACGTATTCTAATTATTGTTTGTGGAGGAGGTTTAGTGACAGTTATATATTTGAGATATCTTCAAGTAAGATAAATAAGCTTTTGATGACCATTGAAACTCATGTTGAGTTGTACAATATGAACAGTATCAAAATGATTTCTTCAGCTTTCTTCATTAAAACTTGTGTGACCATTATGATGTTTGGTTCGGTGTTCCTAGCTTCAGCAATGTAAGTGGGGTTCTAAGAATTGCAAAGAGCCTGTTCAGTGGAGTGAGTCTTTAATCGACTATAAGTAACTACTAAGTAACCTTAAGTTATCCCTAACTCAAGATTCAAGATTCTTTATTTGTCACGTGCATACAAGTATACAGTGAAATGCAAAAGTGACAGTGCCACAGAGTAGTGCAACAATACAATAAGTTTAAAAATAGAATAGAAGAAAAAAAGAAGTACTAAAAAATATACACTATGGACAGTATAAACAATATGAACAGTATAAGCAGTAAGCAATATAAATAGCAGATGGATGATTATGTGTGTGCATATGTGTTATGATGGCAGTGAGTGTGTGAGGGGGGCACTGGTGGGGTCATCGTTGATGATTCTGATGGCGTGGGGGAACTAACCCAACAGTAAATATTGCTATACTTAAGTTGCTGAAGAAAGAGAAAGTGAGACATTATGGGGGACACTGACTGCAGTGGCCACTTCTGACCACTATGGGTGAAATTGGGGAACCGTTTTTTAAACCCAATGGAATGCTCATAGTGTTTGCAACATAAGAAACTTTGTGGGCTTAATATAAATAACAGTGCGTGCGTGCGTGTGCGCGCATGGTTCTATAAGTACCAGAAAATGGATTCATGTGTACCAAATTCATCTTAACAGCTTATTTACATTTTTGGTCCATGTATGACTTGGGAGATTTGCCCATTAATTGTCAACTCTTGAATTAGATATCCAATCCCTTTATTGGCTGATTTGGAGTGAATCCATCCCAACCGTATGTACAGTAGAGTTGCTTAATTCAGTGTGTTAATTCAACTCTAAACCACACCACCTGGCCATTACAGCACCAAGTAAACAATAACAAACAAACAAATACACCAACATAGTAGACAATGGGCTGTAGAGTTGGCCTTCAGGAACTGTTGTTGAGTCACTGCACTATAGTATGTACCTGTACTCACACACGTCTAACATGTGTCTACATATCTCCTGTACATGGATATATACTAGTTTATAGTGTACATGGATATATACTAGTTTATAGTGTACATGGCTATACACTCGTTTATAGTGTCATGGATGTATCCCAAAGGTGCTCTATTGGATTGAGATCTGATCAGATGGGTACACTGTGGTCATAAAGGGATGGACATGGTCAGCAACAATACTCAGGTAGGCTGTGGCGTTTAAACGATGCTCAATTGGTACTAAGGGGCCCAAAGTGTGCCAAGAAAATATCCCTATATTTACATATATTATGTAAATATATATATATATGTAAATATTATATATATTACACCACCACCACCAGCCTGAACTGTTGATACAAGGCAGGATGGATCCATGCTTTCATGTTGTTTACGCCAAATTCTGACCCTACCATCTGAATGTCGCAGCAGAAATCGAGACTCATCAGACCAGGCAACGTTTTTCCCATCTTCTATTGTCCAATTTTGGTGAGCCCGTGCGAATTGTAGCATTTACATTTACATTTATGGCATTTAGCAGATGCCTTTATCCAAAGCGACATACAACAAATACATTTACATTTGTTTAAGTAAGTGAATCATCTATCCAACAGTCATCATAAGACAAAGTAATCAATGCTCACACCAGGGGCCATTGGCAGTCGTAATGCCAGTAGGCTAATTTTTTTTAAATTTTTTAAAATATATTTTATTAGCAGGAGAGAACTTGTACAGGGGGGTAGCAGGGGAGAAGAGGTCTCGGGGTTAGGGTTAGTATAGGGGGGGTAGTGAGGGTGAAGCGGTCTTTAGGAGGGACTGTTAAGATGGAGCTTGAAGAGATGGGTTTTCAATCTACGGTGGAAGATCTGAAGTGACTCTGCAGTCCTGACCGTTGTGGGAAGCACATTCCACCAGCGTGGCGCCAGGACAGTGAAAAGCCGTGACCGAGTAGCGCGTAGAGGCGGCGGTGCCAGGCGGGCAGCCGAGGTGGAGGAGTGGAGTGATCTTGCAGGGGTTTGGGGGCTAACCATTGTTTGCAAGTAGGGAGGGGCTGTTCCCTTTGCCGCCCGATAGGCAAGCACCAGGGTCTTGAATTTGATGCGAGCTGGGAGGGTGAGGAGGATGCGGAGGAGGGGCGTGACATGGGAGAATTTGGGGAGATTGAACACCAGACGAGCGGCAGCGTTCTGGATGAGCTGTAGAGGCCTGATAGAGGAGGCGGGGAGTCCGGCCAAGAGTGCATTGCAGTAGTCAAGGCGAGAGATTACAAGTGCTTGGACCAAAAGTTGTGCTGCTGCTTCTCTGGTGAGGAATGGACGTATCCTCCTGATGTTGTAGAGGAAGAATCTACCGGAGCATGCTGTCGCTGTGATGTTCTCCACACAGGATAAGCGGTTGTCAAGGATCACCCCAAGGTTCTTGGCTGTATGGGAGGAGGTCACAGTAGAGTTTTCTACTGTGATGGAGAAGTCTTGGAAAGGGCAGGCTTTCCCTGGGCGGAAGAGCAGCTCAGTCTTGTCAAGGTTGAGCTTTAGGTGGTGGGCTGACATCCAAGCAGAAATGTCTGCAAGACATGCTGAGACACGTGTTGGCACCTGAGAGTCAGAAGGGGGGAAGGAGAGAAAAAGTTGAGTCATCTGCGTAGGTGTGGTAGGAGAAACCATGTGAAGAAATTACAGAGACGACACATTTGGTGAAAGCCGGATTGGTGAGGGTCAAGGAAGTTGTTTTGAAGGAGGTAGTTAGACAGTTGGTTAGAGACAGCATGTTCAAGGGTTTTAAATAAGAAGGAGAGAAGGGATACCGGTCTGTAGTTATGGACAGCAGACGGGTCAAGAGTTGGTTTCTTGAGAAGAGGCTTGACTCTGGCTGTCTTGAAGGCAGCTGGGACAGATCCTGTGGATAGAGAGGAATTGATTAAGGTGGTAAGGAACGGAAGGAGGTCTTTGGAGATGGATTGGAGAAAGGGGGATGGGATAGGATTGAGGGGGCAGGTGGTTGCCCGCTTGGATGTGACCAGCTTTAGAACATCCTCAGGGGAGAGGGGGGAGAAATCTGCTAAACCAGGGACTGGGAGTTGCGCAGTGGGTTTGGGAGGAGAGGTAGCAGTGTTGGTGAGAGGTAGAGGGAAGGAGCTGCTAATGTCATCAACCTTCTTTTCAAAGTAGGTGACAAAGTCATCGGCAGACAGAGAGGAGGGAGGAGGAGGGTTGAAGAGTGAGGAAAATGTGGAAAAAAGTTTCCTTGGGTCAGAGACAGAGAATTGAATTTTGGAGTGGTAGTAAGGCTTTAGCAGCTGATGCAGATGAGGTGTAGTTGAGGAGGAGAGAGAGATAAGAGTCTAGATCATCAGGAATGCCAGATTTTCTCCATTTCCTCTCAGCTGCCCGGAGCCCTATTCTACAAGCTTGCAGGGTTTCAGACAGCCAGGGAGCGCGTGGAGTGGATGGTGCCGGCCTTGAGATCTGTGGATCTGTAGCCTCAGTTTCCTGTTCTTAGCTGACAGGAGTGGCACCCCGTGTGGTCTTCTGCTGCTGTAGCCCAGTGTTCAGAGATGCTCTTCTGCATACCTTGGTTCTAACAAGTGGTTATTTGAGTTACTGTTGCCTTTCTATCATCTCAAACCAGTCTGGCCATTCTCCTCTGACCTCTGGCATCAACAAGGCATTTTCGCCCAGAGAACTGCTGCTCACTGGATATTTGCTCTTTTTCGGACCATTCTCTGTAAACCCTGGAGATGGTTGTGCGTGAAAAATCCCAGTAGATCAGCAGTTTCTGAAATACTCAGACAAAGCCCATCTGGCACCAACAACCATGCCACGTTCAAAGTCACTTAAATCACCTTTCTTCCCCATTCTGATGCTCGGTTTGAACTTCAGCAGGTCGTCTTGACCATGTCTACATGCCTAAATGCATTGAGTTGTTGCCATGTGATTGGCTGATTAGATATTTGCGTTAACGAGCAGTTGAACAGGTGTACCTAATAAAGTGGCCGGTGAGTGTATATACTACCCTATAGTGTAGATGCTGTTTCTGCCACCAGGGGGAACCCCTGACTTTGTCTTTCAGGTAAGCTGCGGTAGTCAGTCTCTCTTCACCATCAAACCCACTCTGCAATTAGAATGTGGAGAAATGATTTTAGGTAGATGCACTGAATTCCAATACAATGCCCTCAGTGTCTGATGTCTGCTGTAATTGCTACTTTTAAATGTTCTATTCTTGAAATACATTGCTGATTTTCATTGAGAGGGGAAGAGAGGGGAGACGAGCATTGGAAGATGGAGAATGACTGTGTGTGTGTGTGTGTGTGCGCACTTGTGTGCGTGTCCAGTGGGGTTGGGAATAGAATCATACAGCCAAAAGACACATATCTAATTCACACCAGATAATGAAGTACAGTAAAACAGCCTAAAGTAGTGGCACAGAAGGACGTGAGCCAGCTAGCAGGCATGTGCACAGAGACCATAGACCATTTTAATCCTCCAATCTTGACATTTAAAACATTTAAGTTATGCATATCCATTTAGGCTACATTATTACATTAAGAACAAATACACATTTACCTCGAATTGATCTTGATTTCAGGCGGCACATCAAAGCTGCAACAGATACAGTCCCTTGTGATGGTGTACCAGATGATACAATGGTCATGATGATAGAAGAGGAGTCAATTAAGTTTTAAGTCATTCCTGTGAAATACGCAGACTGGTCTTTTATGAGGTACCGTTCGCACAGACCCCTCTGGAGGATTGCTTCCCCCATACAGGGATGTCAATGGGAATGGACACGTCCTAAAATGGCATATGCGATTCCCATATTAAGATGTGTAAATATGTGGTCTCCTCTCTTCCATCATCGCCAGCACAGAGCCAGTAGTCGTAATAGCTAGTAACTACAGTAGAAAAATAATGATTTATTATTATTATTATTATACTTTATACTTTATACACTTCTCCATCAAAAACTGTGTGTGTGTGTTTACAGTATGTGTGTGTTCTACTGCAGGCAGCAGGGACAACAGCTAGGCAGTTCCTGAGCACCATGGGCTGGAGGACTCTACAGCTGCTGACCTCACACAGGGGGTTGGTGCTGGCGATAGGGCTAGAGAGAGGCAGCGTGCAGGTACAGCAGAGAGTGTGTGTGTGTTTGTGTGTGCATGTGTAAGAGAGGGAGAGAGCATCAGTAAGATGTGCACTCCCATTATTGTGTTCATCTGTATGGGAGTGTGTGGGTATGCATGTGTGTGTGTGTGTGTGTGTGTGTGTGTGTGTGTGTGTGTGTGTCTGTGTGTGTGTGTGTGTGTGTGTGTGTGTGTGTGTGTGTGTGTGTGTGTGTGTGTGTGTGTGCGCGCGTGCGTGTGTTGACTCCATCTAATGGGTATTGTGATCAGTGTCAGGGTGAGAGACCAATCCATTAGTGTGGAAACCAAGTGATGTATTATTTAAACAAGATTAAAGTGTTATAGCACATCCCATGATTGCACTTTGGATGTGGAAAACCACTTTAGATGTTTAGCCCCTCAGCCCAAGGCGCTTTCATCAATGTTTACCGCTGCTTTCTGATTACATCACTGCTACTTTGTTGATGTTTACACCCAAACATCTCAAACAAGCAATATACACACATATATATATATATTATATGGACCATGTCGCCTCAAGCTCTCTCCACGCTGTTACTCTGAACCTTGAGTGTGGTCCGACAGTCTTGTAGCTTTGGAAGCCTGCATCCCGATAGCATAGCAAACAGCAATTTGTGTGTGTGCCCGGAGGCTACTCTTCTCATGCCTTTGAACCTTTTTCTCCAAGGTTTGAATATTTTAGTATGAGGTGAATCCTTGATCAGGCTATCACCCTCTTCTCAGAGTGGACATACTGGTACAACTTTTTACTAAAGTTATAAGCCTGTATTGTTCTTCAGGTTTAGTCAGTTACAGGTTCATGAGGGTTAATTGAGTTTATGTACCAGTATTCACTTTTTTTTACAGTTATGATATTCATAATATTGCATATGCTGAGTTGTTGAGTAGTTTTTTCATGAACCTTTTATTTTTTACAGTAATGACCAGTAGTATTTATGGAATACAATTATGATCTGCATTATTTCTTCACCTTTCGATGTAACAGTGCACAGATGTATCAGGAACATATTTAACAATGCAGTAATGGCCCAGTATAGTGTTTAATTTTGACAGAGAAGTTAGTCTTGAAAATCTAAAGTTAGTAAAATGATGAAAATCCATTTCAGCTTGGTTTAAAACCAACGTTGAAGTCAAAGTTTCAAAGTCAGTCATAATTCTGAAGATGTCTGATGTACAGTAGAGTTGGTCAGAACATCCTTTGTCTTCCTTGTAAGACTAAAGCAATGTTTGTTAAAGACAAAGTTCTTTAAGCATCAGAGCATATTTGTCTTCCTCTGATAGTGTCTGGTGGACATACAGACACAGCTGTCAGACCCTATCTGCTGTTGGCCGTCGGACAGGACTGATCAATCACACTCCGAGGCTGCCATTTGTAAATTATTTTTTAGTTTATTTGCACCATTTTGCACTCTCCGTCTGTCCTCTCTCTCTCTCTTTCCCTCTCTCTCTCCCCCTTTGTGTATCTCTCCTTTATATCTGTTTATTTTGTTATTTTATTTTCGGACGTTGTTCCTCCCCATAGCAAATGTAATGCACCTGTCTATGAAATAAACAACATGCTCACTCCAAAACGTACTGCTCAGGTGCTGAATCCTTGTGTAGTATCTAAGTGAATGAAAAAATGTACAGCGCTCCAGGGAATAAACTTTAAATCATTATTTTAATGCACGGACACATTTCAGTGTGCGTGAATAGTAGTCTATTCAATTTAAAGTTGATTCACTGGAATTCTGTCCATTTGTTCATTTACGAGTCACCTATTTAGCCACATGGAGATTATGGATCATATACTTGAATCATGTATCACCCCAACTTTAAAATGTCTCTCTCAGCATCTATTAAGCTACTCTTCCCCTTAACATCTCTTCCCTCTTCTTCTCTCTCTCTGCCTTTATCTCTCTCTGTGTCTCTGTGCTTTGACTGACACAATAACATTGGATTGAATCTCTCGCTCTCTCTCCCCCTCCCCCCCCCCCTCCCCCTCTCTGCAGGTATTGGAGGTGCCGTCGGGGACCCCCCTGGCAACTCTGGTGGGCCACACCCGGACGGTGCTGCACTGTCAGTTCAGCCAGGATGGACACACACTCATCACCTCCTCCGAGGACACCACCATAAGGGTGGGTTTATCTCCCCTCTCTCTTTTCATTGGTCCTTCTTCTTCTTCTTTTTATACACCTCAGATTATTGTCACCTTTTTGTTTTCGTCTGTTCGTCCTTGGTTTTCGTTCATTACGATATTCTCTCTCTCTCTTTGTCTCACACTCTCTCTCGCTTTTCTTTTCCCCTTTCTTTTCCCTCTCCCTTTCTATGCTTTTTCTCAATCTCCCTCTCTTTTTCTCCCTCCTCTATTTCTCAGAACATTAAATGAATGTTCTCTTCCACCTACCTGTGACATCATTGCACTCTTTGTCCTCTCTATCTCTCCTCTTTCCTCCATCCCTCTCTGCTTTCTCTTCCTTCCTCTCTCCCCCATCTTTCTTTTTCTGTCTCCCTCCCCTCCCCCCCCCCCCCCCCCCCCCCGTAACAATGTTGACAGATTCTCTGTCTGAAAGGGGGAGGTGGGGGGTGATGTTTCTGGATCGTTCCGCTCTGTCACCCCTCTCCACAGCTCCTCTGTTCCGCCCCGCTGCTCATCAACTATCCTCTCCTCCTCTTCTCTTCTCTCATCTAATCTTCTCTCCATTCAGGACAGCCTGTCCACGGCAACACACTTGAAAAAAAAACTGTCTGTGAGAAGGGTTCTACGTGGAACCCAAAAGGGTTCAATATCTAACCCAAAAGGGTTCTACATTGAACCCAACAGGTTCTTCAAAGGGTTGCTCAATGGGAACAAATGAAGAACCCTTTTAGAACCATTTTTTCTAAGAGTGCACACATCACTGCCTGTCAGAGGCCAGAGCCTCATTCGGTATTCATAAGACTACTGCTTATTTCACTATGCATGGTCTATCTACTGTTTATTCATGATGAACTCATTTGAATACTGATTAACAAGCTTGTCAGGAAAGGGAAACCGTTGTTGCAGATATATTGAGGAAATGCTGACTGAAAGAGAATGTAAATAGCTTGATGGCGTCGCTGTTAACCTGTGATGGATGCTAGCCTTTGTGTCTAGCTGTGAGGGGTGGCTACTAATCAGCAGAAGGATGTAGCCTACATTCACACACCCATGATAGAAATGGTTATTGCATTCTGTTCGCCATTTCCCTTCATGTAAACCTGAAAGCCACATGCTCACAGTGTGGCAATTCCTAATTTTCCTGAAATTAGTTATTTTTTTGTTGCATTTAGCAACACCTACTCATTCCCAAATAAGCATAGAGGCAAGCGTTGAGAGCACAAGTGGGGGTGCAATATAGGATCAGATAGCAGAAAAAATGGCCAGCACAAGCAGATGTCCAAATAGCGTACAGCTTCTCTTTGACGATAACACGGAAACTTCACTGGCCGCACATGCAACGACATGCGAGCATTGCAAAATGATTTGACGCTCCTGTTCTATTCAGTCATTTCATCCACAGCGCTAACGGGTGTCCGCCAATATCCCAGAGCGCCTGGTTTCACCCGCTTCTCAAATAAAAACTGGTTTGATTGTCGTCACATGCTGTTGTAAGCCTGTATATATCAGATGCTATTACTATATTTCTTATTCCTATCCAATCTTCTCATATCTATACAAGGTGCCAGAGTATCCGGGGCAGGTGCTATTGGTCATTTGGAATTAGGCATTAGAGTCTCATCAAGTTTTCGCATCCCCTAGGGAGGTGTGGTGTAACGTCTGATCCCCCCCCTCTCTCTTCCCCTGCAGGTGTGGAGGTGGAAGAAAGGCGTTTGTAAGGTACTTCAGGGCCACACGGAGCAGGTGAGACATTTCTCTCTGCTCTCCTCCTCCTCCTCCGACGAGACACGCCTCCTGTCGTGGTCCTTCGATGGAACTGTCAAGGTAATACACATTCACGCACACACACTACACACACTATACACACACAGACAGAGCCTCTAGCATCTTATCACACTATCAGACACACTATCACACTCAAATGTTCAGTTCGAAGTGGCCTGTAACTAGGGAACAACAGATGTGCACTGTACAGGAAATGGAGCAAGTCATCTTCTTGACGGTCATTGCAAGAGCTGAGGATTGCGGGAAAATTAACAGCAGCGGTGGCTCTACAATGCCCTCCGTATTGGAAAGAAGAATAATATTGTCCTTTTTTAGCTCTATACTCCTACAGTTTGGATTTGAAATCAAACAATTACTATGGGGTCATAGTCGAGATTCTCATCTTTAATTATTTATTTTTTTTAGATTGGATTCACCATTTAGAAAGTACAACCTTTTTAAACAATCATATAATGTCTACATAAAGTACTCATGTTTAGTAATTGGTTGACAATCCTTGGCCTACCAGTTGGTTTGCGATTTGAGCTCAGCAGTGCTTTCTTTCTTTTTTAATGATATTACCAACTGTTGATTTGGATAAGTGATGTTTTGGATATGTTTCTGATTTTTCTGATATTTCATAATGGCTTCCTTGACATTCATCGATGTCTCTTTGGTCGTCATGTTGATAGACACCAATAGCAGACTCCAAAGGCAAACGTAAAGCCTGGAATCAAAACTAGACATTCAGAGCTCTCTTAGGCCTGCATAAATGATGTGAGGGAATACATCTGACTAACCAGAAACTCCTCTCAAGTCAATTTTCCAATCTTTTTGGAGGGGGACTATGTCTCAAAAGGGTTGTAATTTCTAAATGGAGAAACCACAAAAAAGAAAACATTGAATTAAAGCTGAGAATCTCTACTTTAACCTCATCGTAATTGTTTGATTTCAAGTATAGAACTAAAAGAAGACAAAATGCTTCCTCTTTCAAATACTTGGAGGGCACTGTACTTTAACTTCACCAGAAATTACCCCAGCAGTTACAGTGAATAATACATTTTCTTTGTAGAGTGCGTTCCCAAAAACTCAATGCATATATACAAGCTACATAACAGCACTCTATCAATATGAAACATGCTGTTAGTTTTAAATGTACAGCTCCAAATATTAGCATCGAACCCCCTATTATCAGGTGCCAATATGCATTTTAGGATAGTTGCCCGGGTGACTGAAATACGCCACAGTTTGATGATGTTCGGGCATTCCGAACTAATACATTGTCTACTTAGTGTACTCCATAGTTCCCTATGGCAGATCCACCCTGTGCATTGTGGGAACCAGGATTATCCCTTTGGATCAGAACATGGCCCAAGAGAATTGCAACATCAAAGTGTTTGTGAAAGAGAGAAAGCAGCGTAAACAGTAGAAGGGGCTAGCTTTGTACAAATTCGAATTGTTTCATTGGGATGACGGTTCAAGTTTCAACACTGTTGCCAAAGAACTTGATAACAAGTGTACAGTAAACAGTCCCCCACGAATGATGTAGCGCCCCTCTATAAAAGGAGAGTGATGGAATGAAGCAACTATGACACTCTGGTTGTCTGTGTTTTACAGTATTGTGTCCCCATTGCGCAGAGAGCTTTTCTCATGGTATGATCACCTTCTGTGACCAAAGACAAACATTATTTGGGCTCCATTAGGCTACTAACTCTTATTGATGTAAGACGCCTTTACTTCAAACACAAATTTCACCAATGGGCCAAGAAAAAATATGTGCACAGCCAATATTTCCATCAGTCTTGCTACTTACAGCTTTGTGTTTCTTTGTGTATATTTCTCAAAATATAATTCCCAAATACGTTAGCTAAGACAAAATTATTTGGTTACAAACCTAGGTTACACAAGGTTTCTGTATTGACATACTATGCCAAGTTTCGGTATTAAATTATACTGCATAACAGACTTCAATCACAAAATATTATTCCCAAATGTGTTAGGCTATACTCCTACAGCTGCGTGTAGTGCTTATTTGATTCATTATCATGTCTTGCTTTTTACAGCTTTACATTGATTTCTCAAAATATTTTTCCCAAATTCGTAAGGCTATATGTCTATTGCATTAATCTACACTCCTAGCTCTCCACATTGGAACCTATTATGACATTTTTAATGATGAATCAGTGTTACCTCGAAACTCCTAAACAATCTCTATGACAAGACACATTTTTCACCGTAGTTTCGTCAAAATTGGGCCAATCAGTGTAATTTTGTAAATGTCACATCTGTACGGCAATACCCATCAGAATTGTCCTCGTGGTGTTGGAGAAAAAGCTTGTGGCAAACGAACAGACAGAGACCAAATCATAGTCCCCTCCCCAATTTCATTGATGGAGGACAATTAGACAATTAATTAAACTCAGCAATTCATTAGTGCTTTATCTACTAACTACTATCTAATTCTGGATTTGGCCTTGATGAAAAACTCAATACAGAGGGTAATGGATATAAAATAAACACTCATTAAATGTTGAAGAGAATGTCTGGATATGGAATTGATGTGGCCATCATAGGTGTCTCTCTCTCTCACTGTGTAGATGTAAATGTTGTGTTCTTATTTGTCTCTGTCTGTCTCTCTCTCTCTTTTGCTCTATCCTCCCCTCTTGCTCTTTCCCCTTCTCTCTTTCTTTCCCTTTCTCCCTTCACCTTTTCTCCCTCTCCCTCTCTCTCTCTCTCTCTCTCTCTCTCTCTCTCTCTCTCTCTCTCTCTCTGTCATTCTCTCTACTCCCCCTCTCCCCTCCTCCCCCTCCTCTCTCAGGTGTGGGACATGGACAGTGGGGCCAGGCTACAGGACATTGTGTGCCACCAGGGGACGATCCTGGCCTGTGACGTGTCCCCAGATGGACGCTTCTTTGTCACCACGTCCACTGACCAGACCGCCAAGGTAACAGAGATATGTCATCATTATGGGATTACAAGGAAGTGTCATGCAAGTGTAATATAATATGCAAATGCCCTGTAGGCCTACATATAGTGTTCAATTGTGGTAGAATTCATCTATATATCTGTATGCTCCTTTTCTGCCATGCACACAAGCATGTACATATTTACATTTATGGCATTTAGCAGACGCCTTTATCCAAAGCGACTTACAACAAATACATTTGTTTAAGTAAGTGAATCATCTATCCATCAGTCCTCATAAGATAAAGTATAGGCAGTCACAATGCTAGAAGAAGGAAAAAGTATTATTATTATTATTTTTTTATAACAGGAGAGAAACTTGTACAGGGGGGTAGTGGGGTTGAAGAGGTCTTTAGGAGGTCTTTACATATGCACTTAAGCAAATACATACACTTAGGCACGCACGCACACACACACCCACACCCCCACCCCCCGCAAGCCTCAGAGGAGGCCGATGCCTTTAGCCTCTATATGACCTATTACTGGTCGGTGGTTTAGCTGCAGAGCTGATATCCATGGCTGGCACTCTGCAGAGGAGTGAGATGTTGGCAGGGAAGAGAACAACGAGGTGATAGATTCTGTCTTCACAGAAAACAAATGACCTTATCGCCCTGGAGGAGCATATTGGAAAGAGTTGGTTTTATTGATTTGATTTAGTTTATTTGCCTCGGGACAGATAAAATAAAAAACATTGACACAACAAATTGATTTAACACCAATCGCATGCATTCCATCATAATAATATAATAATAATAAATCATATAAGCTTTTATTTTACATCATTGACCTTATTCCCTAGTAATTGATATGGAATAACTGTTATTAATGTATAATAAGCCAAGTACATATCATGGGGGGTCACAGAGAGGGTCAGTCTCCACATCAATCATCCAGTAACGTGTGAGAAGTCCTGGCGTATTTGAGAGTAACGTGCAGCAGATGGTTCCGGAGGTTGTTAGCGGAGCGGTTCAGAGGGTCAAGCCGCCCCCTCTTCCCCTCTAGCAGTCAGTAAGTCTGACCACCGCCCACGGACCGTACCGCTGCCCTCCCGACTGCCTACGGCCCAGGATGCTGCTCCTGCAGTGGGCTCGACTTTGGCTGACTTTCACTGACTCTGTGGGCTTTGGAAAGGCTTTGATAATCGGGCTATATTCTCTTTCTCTCTGTCTCTCTCTGTCTCTCAGACTGTTTTTATTGCTTTTTCTCCTTGTCCCCCATCCATGTTTCTTATCCTTTACCCCCCCCCCCCCTCTCTCTCTCTCTCCCCTACCAATTTAAGCACAGGGGGGTGGGAGATATCAGAGGTTATTTACTAAATAGATTCAGGCAACATTAAAGGGCTGCAACCACAGAAATGATGTTGAAATATGCCTACTGTTTACTGTAATTTAGAAAATGGAAAGAGCATAAGTTGTTGTTGTTATTTTTGGTCAGCTTTGTGGTCATAAAAGGAGATCGGATGATTTGTGTTCATTATACCACACACACAATCAGTAAGGACAAATGAACATTGCATCTTGAAAAGTATTGACTTACAAATGCTCACACAGAGTCCTAAATTCGGCCATATTTTTGTGAAATATAAAGGTACACTAAACGTGAATTGCGCAATTGATACATACATTGAAAAGCACTATTACAAACTCTGATATATGTATTTTTTTCAGTGGGCAGGTGTTACAAGACAAGCTCCCAGTTGCAGAGTGAAACGCCTGCTTAGCAGACGTGTGAATACGAGGTGCTTGTTGCACTTGTGTTAACAAGAGTGACTAGAGCAGGTGCCTAACTCAGCCAACTCTGGATAGGGCTGTCACTGTACTGAACCAATAGAAACAGAATACATTGCCATTCCTAGTAGTTGTAATGTGGTAAACATGTAAATAAATAGCCTTGAATGTCTTATATAAGATATGTAACACTACTGCATATTCACAGTGAAGATCAAAGATAGACAGACTGGTAATACAGATATACAAAAAGTGCTTCCAACCGTTGTAGTGGTTGTTGATCTGTTGGTCAGTCTCTGGGAATGGCTATTGGGTCAGTGTCCAAACTGGCATTGGATGAATGCATGTTGGAGGAGGTGTGTGTGCGTTTAGCGGATGGTGTTCTCATTAGCCACACTGCTTGCCTCTGTTTGTTCACCAGACCAGTGAGCTTTGATTAGTGATGAGAGATACTTCAGTAATGATGTGGCATGGTAGCCTAGAGGGCTGGAAACACTCTCCTTTACCTTCCACAACTCTCTCACACACACACACACACACACACACACACACTGTCTCACTCTGTCTCCATCCTCTAATATAACAGAGGTCAAACCCTGCGCCTGTGTCTTTGTCTAATATAATAAAAGACGTCATCCCCCCTCTCTCTCTCTCTCTTTCTCATCCTCCTCCTCTCCCGGCCTTCAGATGAATGCCAGACGTTGTGTCCAGACATAGTCAATCAGCTGCCAAACTAAGTTTTTAATTATCCTGTTATGTCCTTTCCATCAGGCAGCAGAGAATGAGAGTCAGTGAGGGGGGGAG
Source organism: Argentina silus (assembly GCF_951799395.1). NCBI lineage: Eukaryota > Metazoa > Chordata > Actinopteri > Argentiniformes > Argentinidae > Argentina > Argentina silus. The sequence continues at coordinate 1,552,928 of NC_139674.1, read as the reverse complement.
AGGGAGAAACGGAGAGAGATGGAGAGAGAACTCTTGAGCCTCTTGTTATGCAGTGCAGTGAGCATAAAGCATATCAGTTAGACTGAAAATAATGCATTTATTATCTAGCAGGGATGGAGTGGTAGGCAAATCAGCCGGTAGACGAGGGACACGAAATGACTAGCATGAACACTAAATACAAAAAATAGTATAAAAGGTCAATATTAACTATATTCACTGTTAATGTGTGCTCACGGCGTATACGCTTTATCTCTGTGTGATCCACAGTATTATTTATACACATTGCCTTTGACATCTGGACCTGACTCTTAACTTGCTTGACCCCTCAGGTGTGGAGCTGTGCATCCTGGGAGTGCGTGCACGTCCTGGACGGACACCAGGACTGCGTCCGCAGTTGCCGCTTCTCCTGGGACAACAGACGTCTGGCCACAGGAGACGACAATGGAGAGATACGCGTGGGTACAACGATAAGGATTAGGAGGAGGAATGAGGGATGGAGGGAAGGACTGAGGGGTTTAAGGAATGAGAGGAGTGGTGGAAGGAGTATTGGAAGGAAAGAGGGAGGAGACGGAGGGAGTGGAGGAGTGAGAGTGGAGTAGAGGAAGAAGTCAGTCAGGTAAGGAAGGAGAGAAAAAGAAAGAAAGAGAACACAAATTCTCTGGAGAGAGGGAGGAGAAGATGGAGCAGGTGTGTGGGATCACAGGGGGTATGAAGAGGAGGGAGGAAAGGAAAGGAAAGACGAGGAGGAGGATGTGAGAGAGTGGGAGAATAGGATTGTGGAGACAGTTGGCTAGATTGACTCCCTGAAGCTCTAGCATCTGCACCGCAGAAAGGGAAGAAGAGAGATGGAAAAAGAAGAAGCTAAATAACAGATAAAAGGCAGTAGGCCTAAAAGGCTTATGCCAGGAGAGAAGGTCTATTGCTGTCTTAAAGGAATACAATATCAGCCACGTGTCAAAATTGCATGGGGAAGTCATGCCCAAATCATCTCCAAGTCATTGAGTCTTTTCAGAGATACATTTTCAGAGATGACTTTGGCATGACATTTAAAACATGCAAATTATTGGGTACATTGACTTCCATTGTTTTTTGGTAAAAACAAATGGTAATATTAGTTTTGGCAGTGGGTACATAATAATAATAATAATAATATAACATTTATTTTGTATAGCACTTTTCTCAGTACCCAAAGGCACTTTGAGTATTGACAAACAAATAACTACAATAAACAAGCAAATACAATAAGACAATAGACTACTGGCTTTGAGTGTTGGTGTTAGAGTTGAGCTGTGGTCTGAGGGTCCTCCTGTGGTTACATGTGATCTGGGCTGAACCAGGATGCTCACCATAATTGCTCACCATAATTAGGAAATACTACAAAACAATTATCCCACAGATCAGGAACGCTTTCCAGGAGGTAGGCGTGAATGTGTCAGAGACGACCATCCACAGAATATATCACCCGCCACATCATAACTACAGAGACTTCACTGAAAGCTGCAAACAAAGTCAAAGTCAAAGTGGCTTTAATGTCAATTCTTCACATGTCAAGACATACAAAGGAATCGAGAGGATGTTTCTCACTCTCCCACGGTGAGACAGATAAAGTGCCCAGGCACAACAGATAAGACAAGACATACTAAAAGTAAAACATTCAATAAAAATAATTTAAACAGTGCAAAAAGAACAGTCAGTAAAGACAGTAAATAGCAGCCAAATACTGTGTATTCTGTGTACAAATAATAGTGCAATAGTAGATTATAACAATAGAATAGTAGATTGTCCAGAGTCCGTAGTGTTTTTTTTTTTTTTTTGAGGGGGGGTGGGGCTGAAGGGTTGGGGGGGGGGGGGGGGTTTCAGCTTCCTGACAGCCTGGAGGATGTGGCTGGGGGGAGTGAGGGGAGAGAATTTAGCTTCCTGACAGCTTGGGGTATGAAGCTTTTCGTGAGTCTGGTGGTGTGGGCACGGAGGCTCCTATACCTTCTTCCAGAAGGCAGGAGGCTGAACAGACTGTGTGCGGGGTGGCTTGCGTCGCTCACAGTCGAGGTAGCTTTTCGGGTGAGGCGGGTGGAGTAAGTGTCTTGCAGGGAAGGGAGTGGAGCACCAATGATCTTACCAGCTGTGTTCACTATGCGTTGCAGTGCTTTCCTGCTGTGTTCGGTGCAGCTACCGCCCCACACAGTGATGCAGCTAGACCACTAGATATAAACCACTAGATATCCTCAAAAAAGTAACTAAAAAGTCTGCAGAGGTCTGGAAAACGGTCTTGTGGAGTACCAGAGTGATTACAAGTGGAACGTTTAGAGAAAATGGATCTGCCCACGATTTACAGCATACCGCCTCATCTGTGAAACATGGTGGAAGGGGTGTTATGGTTTGGGCACGTATAGCTGCCACTAGAACTGGCTAACTTCTTAATTCATGCTTGCTGATAGCTGACAGCAGCAGCAGAATGTATTCTGAATTGTACAGAATCAACTTGTCTGCTCGAAGCAAATGCCTCCAAATTCATTGGAAGGTGCTTCATCAAACAGTAAGACAATGACCCAAAATGCCATAGCAACTAGGGAGTTTTTCAAGGACAAAAAGTGGGAGTCAGTCTCCAGATTAAAATCCTATTGAAAATGGCTGCAGTACAGGCCTGGCAGAGCATAACCAGAGAATATACCCAGCGTCTGGTGGGGTCAATGGGTCGCAGACTTCAGGCAGTTAATCCAAGGACTGTCGACCAAATACTAAACATGAGTGTTTTATTTGGACATTATATGAATCTCTCCAATTACCTTTGGTGCCCTGAAATAGGGGAACTATGTATAAACAGTGTTGTCATTTCTAAATGGTGAAACCAATATGCACACAAATACCCTCAAATAAAAGCTGAGCATCTATACTTTAACCTCATAGTATTGTTTGATTTCAAATCCAGACTTCTGGGTGATAGAGCCCAAAGAAGAAATGCTTCACTGTCCCATTATGCATTCATGAGGCAGAGTGAACATGTGCATCCTTCAGGAGAAAGTTAGAGAATGGGAACAGAGCCTATACAATTGGTTAATGTGTGAACTGTGCCCCCTGGTGGTCCCTAGCCTGAACTACTCTATTATTCATGATTGGCAGAATCCATCAGATTGAATTACATGGACTTAAAAATATCCCATCTTGTTTCTATGGAAACAAATGTGAGTCATTCTCTGTGAATCACACATGATGTTAAATATGGCTCATGGTTAGGTTGCATAACAAGTCTAAAATGAATGTATTGAAGTCCTCCATACTAATACTGTATGGTTGTTTATTGTCTATGCTTTTCTCGTTAAAAACGCGTATCGCTCTGTGATGGTGTTCCTGTGTTGACATTTCATACAACACTGCATGTGTTTGAGATGTCATTGAACAAGTCATTTGTAAAGTCTGCAAAGAAAAAGCAGGGGCTAAGACACGGTTTGACTGTTTTTTGCTTTTTATTTGAGAGAAATCGGTTGAGCAGTTTTTGATGCTGAAGTGGATTTTTCACCCCTCAAATATGTCTGAATTATGGCTGACAAAGTGGCCATGGCTAGTGGCTACCCATAAGGCTAAGGGTTAAGGTCATGGTTAATGAACATATTGTTGTATAAGTATATGTACATCGTATTCACATTGGTGTATCACTGTTCTTCCAACCTTTTCAGCATGGCCAGAAAGTTACGACTACTATGGATATTTTAACCCTTTACTTACTGAGGGTTAGATGGATTGGGAACAGCTTGTATGAATGAGGATTTGGCCTGAATGTTTGTTAGGTGCCGCAAATGAATCAAGTTCCCAATTAAAGGGGCACTTCACAATTTTTAACCTATTTTAACCGTTTGTTTGCCATATAGAGGTCTTTCACTGTGTTTTAAGCCAATGTCTCCCATGTCTGATCCCACTAATGTCTCCCTCAGCTGTGGAACGTAAATGATGGGAGCCTGCTGAAGGTTTGTTCTCGTGACAACAAGGACACCATGGAGTCGCTACACGGTGGCTGGGTTACCGACCTGCACTTCTCCCCCGACAACACCGTGTTGGTCTCTACAGGAGGGTACATTAAGGTAAGACACACACACACACACACACACACACACACACACACACACACACACACACACACACACACAATCATTGGATTGTGTGTGTGTGTGTGTCTCTCTCTCTCTGATTACCTCCAGTTTTACAGGAGACAGGTTCATGAGGGGGGGTCAGCCTTGGCAAGGCACTGATTGGCTGTTAAACCAGGCGATGATGATGTAATCCCCAGGGGTCAGGGGCTCTGATTGATGGCGCTTTATACCTCGGTTTGTTCCTGTGTTGTGTGTGTGTGTGTGTGTGTGTGTGTCTGTCGCTAGCAACACTCTTCACATATGTATGGGAGACAATGTTGTTTCTGCCCTCTTTGTTGAAAAGGTAATGACAGAATGATGCATGTATCAAGAGAGATGACAAAAAACTATGATAGACATAATTATTTCTATAAGAAGTGGGGTATTTCAATGAATAACTGAGTTATTGTGTGATGCAAAACAGTGCAAATACAGTGCCCTCCATAAGTATTGGAAAGAGGAAACAGTTTGGATTTTAAATCAAACAATTAATAGGGGGTCAAAGTAGAGATTCTCATCATTAATTCAGTGTTTTTTCTTTTTTCAGATTGGTTTCACCATTTAGAAATTACAACCCTTTTTACATTTACATTTATGGCATTTAGCAGACGCCTTTATCCAAAGCGACTTACAACAAATACATTTGTTTAAGTAAGTGAATCATCTATCCATCAGTCATCATAAGATAAAGTAATCAATGCTCGGACCAGGGGCAGTCACAATGCTAGAAGAAGGAAAAATTATTATTATGATTATTTATTTTTTAATTAACAGGAGAAAAACTTGTACAGGGGGCTAGTGGGGGTGAAGATGTCTTTAGGAGGGACTGTTAACATGTAGCCTGAAGAGATGGGTCTTCAATCTATAGCGGAAGATTGGTAGTGACTCTGCAGTCATGACAGTAGTGGGAAGCTCGTTCCACCAGCGGGGCGCCAGGACAGTGAAAAGCTGTGACCGAGTAGTGCGGCTGCTGCATCCACATAGAGGCGACGGTGCCAGGCAGCCAGCCGAGGTGGAAGAGCGGAGTGATCGGGCAGGGCTTGGGGGCTGACCATTGCTTGCAAGTAGGGAGGGGCTGTTCCCTTTGCCGCCCGGAAGGTGAGCACCAGGGTCTTGAATCTGATGCGAGCTGCTACCGGAAGCCAGTGAAGGGTGCAGAGGAGGGGAGTGACATGGGAGAATTTGGGGAGATTGAACATCAGACGGGTGGCAGCGTTCTGGATGAGCTGCAGAGGCCTGATGGTGGAGGCAGGGAGACCGGTCAAGAGTGCGTTGCAGTAGTCTAGGCGAGAGATCACAAGTGTTTGGACCAAAAGTTGTGCTGCTTCTCTGGTGAGGAATATCCTTCTGATGTTATAGAGGAAGAATCTACAGGAGCGTGCTGTTGCTGTGATGTTTGCCACACAGGATAAGTGGTTGTCAAGGATCACCCCAAGGTTCTTGGCTGTATGGGAGGAGGTCACAGTAGAGAACTCTTCTGCCCTCTCCAATGGAGAATTGGAGAGGGCAGGCTTTCCCTGGGAGGAAGAGCAGCTCAGTGTTGTTAAGGTTGAGCTTGAGATGGTGGGCTGACATCCAAGCAGAAATGTCTGCAAGACACGCAGAGACACATGTTGCCACCTGTGAGTCAGAAGGGGGAAAAGAGAGAAAGAGTTGAGTGTCATCTGATTTCTATACATAGTCCCTCTATTTCAGGGCACCAAAAGTAGTTTGACAGGTGTATGTTTTTAGTCAGGTGTGTTCCGTCAAAGTCAAGTTGAAAGTCAAGGAAGTCATTATGGGGCTGAAATATCAGAAATACAATCAGAAACATAGCCAAAACCTTAGACTAACCAAAATCAACAGGTTGTAAAATCATTAAAAAGAAAGAAATCACTGGTGAGCTCAGAAATCTCAAATGTGTTGGTAGGCCAAGGAAGACTTCTACAGTGGATGACTGAAAATTGCTCACCAATTTTCGGTCAAACTGTCCCACAGATCAGGAACACTCTCCAGGAGGTAGGCGTGAATGTGTCAGACTACAACCCACAGAATACGTCACCAGCCGAACTACAGAGGCAAACTGCAAGGTGCAAACCACTAGTTATCTTCAAAAAGGATGGTCAGGTTGCAGTTTGCTAAACAGTACCTAAAAAGCCTGCAGAGGTCTGGAAAACTGTCTGGTACATGATAAATTCGTCTTATCTGTAAACAAGAGTGATTGCGGGTGAGTGAGGGAAGTTTGACAGCAGAAGCAGCAGCAGAATGTATTCTGAAGTGTACAGAAACATCTTGTCTGCTCGATTACAAGCAAATGCCTCCAAATGCCTTCACAAATTCATCATAAAGTAAGACAATGATCCCAAACATACTGCCATAGCAACTAGGGAGTTGTTCAGGGCCAAAAAGCAGGTAGTTCTTGATGGGCCAAGTCAATCTTCGTATTTAAATCCAATTGAACATTGAGGCAGTTATTTCATGCAAAGGATTGTCGACCAAATACTAAACATGAGTACTTTATTTGGACATTATATGATTTCCAATACTTTTGGAGCCCTGAAATAGGGAGAGTAAAAAGTTGTAATTTCTAAATGGTGAACCCAATCTGAAAAAGAAGAATTAAAGCTGAGAATCTCTACTTTGACTCCATAATAATATTTTGATTTCAAATCCAAACTGTTGGATTGATTCCCAGGTATAATTTAGCTAGGAACTGGTTATCTTACCAAAGCAAAATCAATACTCTCTGTATGGGCATTTTAATCCTGACTGGTTTCAGGAAAATTCAACAGGCATTCTTATCTCAATTGTCTCACACACTCAAAGAGTTGCTGATGTGAGCTCAAATTCTTTTCAAAGAGGAGGTAGAACATGTAGAAGGTTTCAGCTATTGGGTAGGAAGAAAGTAAATAGTGCCAAGAAAAGACTAGATACTTCGTAGGCTAGTTGTATGGGGTGCATCTCACTAGTCTAAATTGGCATCTTTGCTTTGTGTTTTCTAGTAAATTTCACTTGTCCTCTTTTTCTTTATTCTTTTTCTTCATCTTGGCAGATGAAGGAGTGGAAATTAGGAGAATTTTAGATGATTGAGATGCACCCATAATTGACGCTCAAGAAAAATGATAATGTGATTATTATTATTTTTTATTTCTTGGCCTACCCCTCAAGTCTTCTGTTGTTTTTCATTTAGAGAGCTTAAGGCCCCAATTATCCTGTTATATGACAGTCACAAATGTCTTCTTCTTTTGCTCTGCAAATGCAATGACACCGTATTTTGTACCATGTGTGGCCTTATATCAGAAACCCAGCAACAGTTCTCCCATTAACGGAGAACTTCAGCTCATTAAGCCTTTTGAAATCCATCAATATGTCATCTTGTCCAGTGTTAATGAGTGAACTCTATTGACACTAATGTACCGTTTATCTACTCCAGTTTCTCTCCTTACCTCGTAATGATGCTCATTCTTATTCGGAGTGGCCGAATGACAGATTGCATTTATCACTCCATCGTTCTATTCTGACGCCCTGTCTTCTCTTCTTTTCCTTATCTTCCACCAAGGCGCGTCAAGCTGATGGATCAGCATGTGTGGATGTAACGGGCGGTGATTGATTATTATGCCTGCGTGGAAGGGGAGAACCCTGTGCAATGAGCATTGATTGATTTATCGTCCTGTCTGACAGGATGAGAGGTGCCCTGTCAGTCACAATAATTAATATAGCAGGGCGTATTCAGGGTAAACAACAAGTCATTTAGTTTGTCCATCAAGGAAGTAAGATGATATGATTGGCAATGGGTATGTTAAAGGCACGGTCTGTATAACTTTCATTTCCAGTCAAGAGTGCATTTTGTTTGGGGGTGACTGCAACTTGTTGAATATGGCATTTTATACAAGATTCAAGATTCAAGATTCAAGATATTTATTAGTCATATGCACAGTAAACAGACAGTTACACCACACAATGAAAATCTTACTTTGCTAGTCCCCCCTAACACAACAGACTAAACTAAAGAAGAAAAAAAAACTAGTTCCATATATACATATACAAATTCTATATTGCACCTGGTGGATCACAGTTATAAAGTTATAAAGTGCGCTTATGCATTGTTGCAAATTGCATGAGGTATTTAGTGCAAACAGTAGTAGTGCAAACAGTAGTGAAGTCACAGCAGCAGTCAGAATGTCTGTCGAGTTCACAGTTGATCAGTCAAGTCAAGTAATGCAAGTGATGTGGGGGGGTGGAAGGGGGAGGGCTTTGTGAGGTAGCTTGTTCACAAGCCTGATGGCCTGTGGATAGAAACTGTTTGTCAGTCTGGTGGTCCTAGATTTCAGACTCCTGTAGCGCCTGCCTGATGGTAGGAGAGTGAAGAGTCTGTGCTGGGGGTGTGTACAGTCCCTGATGATGATGTGTGTTCTCCTGGTGACCCTGGTGTTGTAAATGTCCTGAAGTGAGGGGAAGGCTGCTCCTGAGATATACTGTGCAGTTTTTATCACACGCTGGAGTGCCTTCCTGTCCTGGGCTGTACAGTTTCCATACCAGACTGTGATGGAACTGGTAAGGGTGCTCTCAACTGTACATCTATAGAAGTTGCTGAGAACTTTGGATGGCATGCCAAATTTCTTCAGCCTTCTTAAGAAGTACAGTCGCTGCTGGGATTTCTTAATGTTCTGTTGTGCATTGTGAGACCAGGTAAGATCCTCGCTGATGTAGGTTCCGAGGAATTTGAAGGTTTTCACCCTATCCACCTCTGTCTCATCTATATGCAGTGGTGTGTGCTGCACACTCTTCTTTCGTGGATCAATAATCATCTCCTTGGTCTTGTCTGCGTTCAGGGAGAGATTATTGTCCTGACACCAGGCCACCAGATCCGCCACCTCTCTTCAGTAGTTGGCAGTAAAATTGTTAATATAACACATTTCTCTATGATGCTACGGTAATTGACTGTCAGATGTCATGCACCACTCTATTGAGGTGTGCTTGGAGTTGTGTGACAACCACTTCTGACTAAGACAGTTTGCAGCTACACTCACCAAGAGGAAGAATCATTTAGCAAGTCTAGTCAGAATGAGACAAGACAGAAGTGATGAGTTTGATGTTGGCTACAGTGACTGACGTGTAAAGTTGTGTTGTGTGTTAGGCTACAGTATGATGGGATAGGAGGCTTATTCCCTGGGAAACCTCTGTCTCACTGATGTCTGTCACTCCTTATTTGTCTCTGTAACCGAAGAAGCTCCTGCCTTAGACAATTCTCTCCCTCTGTTTTTCCCCTCTCTCTCTCACTCTCTCTCTCTGTCCATTGTTATCGTGCTCTATGGCATGCACTCTCTCTCTTCCTCTCTCTCCCCCTCCTTCCCTTTATTTCTCCCCTACTACTCAAACACCTCCTGTCTCTCTCAACCTCCCCCCTCCCCCTCTTTAATTAAAAGCAGCAGGCTGGTCTGTTGGGTGGTGTGACCCTCTGGCCTCCCAGAGAGTGTGTTCCTTTCAGAGAGCATTCACCTCAGCAGCTAGGACAAGTGTTGTGTGTAGTAGCTCACACAGCCTGTCTCACACCTGTGAGAGAGCCCAGACACGAAGCAATACATTACACACACACACACACACACAAACACAGTAGTGCTGCCATAGGCTACATTCAGACTAAAAGTAGTGCTGCCTCTGTCTACAGGCTACGGTCAGACGGACTAGTGTAGTGCTGGCTCTCAGTCCATAGGCTACGTTCAGACTACAGTAGTGCTGCCTCTCAGTCCATAGGCTACGTTCAGCCACGGCACATATTCATTGTTGCCGAAATGCCATGAACGTCAGCTAACTCAGCTTGCTTGAATCAACCGCCAAGATGCGTCCTTCACCATAAGAACCTTTCTACTGAATAAACTGTTCATGCCATACGATAAGTCAAATGCATCCTTATATTATTTTACTATTTCAGCCTACAAGTATCAGCGATAATTTTGACAATGTTTTAGCACATGATCATATTTGACCTACGTATATGGCTTTGAATGAAATTACGCAATTATTCCTGAGAGGTGATGATTTTGGGAACGCGGCATAGGGCACAAATTCTTTGAGTAGGTTAGCTTCAGGATAAGTTGCTATAGTAATTTACCTGGCTAAAGGGTGAGCCACCTTTGTGACCAGGGTTATCCCGAATTTGGTCAAAGTTAGCTCTGTAACTCCCTTAGCTCGCTTCATAGGCCTCTGTACTGTCACCTCCTCATGAAAACACAAACACAAATCACACTCAAGCATATGCTAAGGTACACACACACACGCACACACACAGAAATACACAGAAACACACACACACACACACACAAAACACACCAGCTTATCTGCAGGTACACTGAGATACAGACACACACTCACAGGATCAGCTTGAGGTGCCGGTAAAACAATCTGTTATGGTGCCATCATCCAACGGGAAGCGGGAGGTGTGAAAAGGCTCATCCTGACAATAACACACACACACACCAGAAGGCCCAGTGTAATTCACACTCATCAGTCATACCTAGCTTCTACTACTAGCTTTGGAACAACAATTTGCAGCCAACGACTCCTCGTCAGTCTAGAAAGGCCTTCGAGTGATCACAGACTGCAAAACCAAATCCCCCCACTCTATGGATGACCTCAGATTTGCAAATGACCTGAATGACTTCTACTGTAGATTTGACAGACAATGGAACAGTCCTGACCAACACAACCAACCCCCCTCCACAGCTATCTCATCTTCCCAGCCTGGACAGAGACACTACAACAGCCCCCGCCCCCCTACACAATGGACCCAGACAGCCCCCTCCCCCCCATCGCACCTCTCTCCATCCAGGAGAGAGACGTCAACAAACTGTTAAAGAAACAGGACCCCCGCAAGGCAGCTGGACCAGACGCTGTCTCCCCTCCACACTGAAGCACTGTGCAGACCAGCAATCTCCAGTGTTTACGGACATCTTTAACACTTCACTGGTTGAATGCATGGTACCTGCCTGCTTCAAAACATCCACCATCATCCCAGTTCCCAAAAAGCAGAGGATCACAGGCCTTAATGACTACAGACCTCTGTGAGAATGAAGACCTTTGAGCGCCTCGTGCTCACCCACCTCAAGGCCATCACCAACCCCCTCCTCGACCCACTGCAGTTTGCCTACAGAGCCAACAGGTCTCTAGACGACGCTGTCAACATGGGACTTCACTTCATCCTCCAGCACCTAGACTCCCCCGGCACCTACGCCAGGATCCTGTTTGTGGACTTCAGCTCTGCATTCAACACCAGCCCCAGCTCTCCTTCAGGACAAGCTATCCCAGCTGAGCGTGCCTGAACCCACCTGCAGGTGGATCACTGACTTCCTGACAGACAGGAAGCAGCAGGTGCGCCTGGTAAGCTTGTCTCGGAGCCCCGGATCATCAGCACCGGAGCCCCACAAGGCTGTGTGCTCTCTCCTCTACTCTTCTCCCTCTACACCAACAGCTGCACCTCTAGCCACCCTTCTGTCAAACTCCTGAAGTTTGTGGATGACACAACCCTCATTGGATTAATCTCCAATGGTAATGAGGCCGCCTACAGAGAGGAAGTTGACAGCCTGGCTTCCTGGTGCAGCCAGAACTACTTGGAGCTGAACGCCCTAAAAACTGTAGTAGACTTCAGGAGAAGCCCAGCCCCAACCTCCCCCCTCATTATGTGTGACTCCCCAGTTAACACTGTGGAGTCATTCAGATTCCTGGGGACAATAATTTCAAAGGACCTCGGGTGGGTGGAGAACATCACTTCCACCATCAAGAAGGCCCAGCAGAGGATGTTCTTCCTGCGGCAGCTGAAGAAATTCAACATGCCGCAGAAAGTGATGGTCGAGTTCTACACGGCCATCATTGAGTCCATCCTCAGCTCATTGATCACCGTCTGGTTCGCTGCCTCCACTGCCAAGGACAAAGGCAGACTGCAGCGGATCATTCAGTCAACCGAGAAGGTCATCGGCTGCAACCTGCCATCTCTCCTGGACCTGTTCCACTCCAGGACCAGTAAGAGAGCAGGAAAGATCATCATCCCTTCCCATCCTGGTCACAACCTCTTCCATAGACTTCCATCTGGCAAAAGGTTACGGTCAATCAAGACTAAAACCTTGCGCCACCTGAACAGTTTCTTCCCCATGGCAGTGGGGCTCACAAACAAGCCCCCTGCCTCTCACTGACTCTGGGACTTCCACCCCCCCCCCCCCCCCCCATCCTGTCACACACACAATGCACTGTAATTTGTAACTTATAATTATTTAGACTTATTCTAACTTATAGTGTACATGCCCCATAATCATTTCACAGCCTCTGCTCTTTTTTGTAAATTTGTAAAGTAGTTAATGCTATTTTGTTAATATTTTGCTATTTTGTAAATTTATCGTCAATATTTGCTATTTGTTTTTTATGTCCATGCACCAACCTCACCAAGTCAATTTCCTGTATGTGCAAATATACTTGGCCATAAAAGGATTCTGATACCGTCCTTCTTCTCCATCTGAACCAACTATGCAACATGTGTCAACACCACTGTAAAAACAACAACACAATTCTAATTCTAAACAAAAGGCAAAACAAGTTCACAAATACATAATATATATAGTATTTTTACTTAGAATGTTGTATTCTTTGGACTTCATGTAACAAACACCTTTCAGTACTAGGATGTTGTGTTGACCTCTATGTAAGCACTAGAATACTAGGCCAATTCTTATCAAATGATTTCTAAGTATCTTAAAGGGATGTTCAACCTTTGTAACCATAGCTGTAGTCAATTGACCCATATATTTTTTCGGTCCATATTCCACTTCCTAATGATTTTCATAGTCAAAATCCAACAAACTGTGTACTAAGTGTGGCAATTGGATCCCATGGGTTCCGGAAATATATTTAAAACATCTTACAAACACTCCAATCCAAAGTATACAGTAGGTTAGAAGTGTGCACTGTTTAAAATATGCATGTTGTCATTGCACTACTGCGGCAGATAGTAGTTGTGAAGACGTGTGAAGTGCTGCTGAAAGCCACCACAGGGTGGAGGAAAGAGCTTTGAAGGATGTTTGAAAAAATCCATCCTTCTGTGGTAGAAATGACTGACAGTGCTAACATTTGTGTTCCTTCCTTGTAACAAAAATAATCACGAAAATAAAAGAGAGAGAGACTAGTTTACGATTGCTGAGCCTTGCTTAACCAGCTAGATAGATAGATAGATAGATGAACTCCTTACGCAAATGACAGAATATCTTCTGTATTTGGCCAAACAGAGTTGATTATCAGATCAGGTTGATTACAGAGACATGAAGAGTGGAAATTGTTTAAATATCAATTATCTTAACCAGGACCAACTTGTGTTTTTCAAATATCCTTATCTATTCTCATAATAATAGATGATGCAGCCTAAATACATACATATAAATAAACTGTGATTTGATTCTATGGATTACAGAATAAAGTTAGGATTTCATGTGATATAGGTTTAAGGATTTGGGGTTTCATTGGGATTGTGACTGAATAGAAAAGGCTGGACAGAGAAGATTTGTTCTATCTCCCATCCTACTTCATGGCTGTGACAGAGATGCCTATGTATACATTGTGCAAAGAGCGCAAAACGTGTTTTGCAACGTTCAATTCCCCTTTCACCTTTCTCCATCCCTTTGTTAACAACAGTCTAACAACCCGCTTCAGGTTTTCACCATCTACCCCATTTGCTGCTCATGTTCAGTTTGTCAACATGTCCCTAAATAATTTGTATAGGCCCTATTGGATGATTAAAACTGAAACCATTGTCAATTTCAAGCTCAATGACTATTAATCCCTGATGTTTGAAATGTCGCACACAGCCGCATTTACAAAACAAATGTCCACATTTTTGCCTCTTAACAAAAATGAACATTGATTGATTGCTTTCAAATAATACTGTCCTTGGGCTGCTGATCAATCAAATATTGTTATGCACTATCGTTGTAGTGTTACAAGGGCGTGTGTGACCTGCCCTTTTAAATTGAATCTAATCTCTTGTCATCTCTTAAAAATTGATTATCAGTAGCGAAGAGAAGATGATAAATTATCTACAGTGGGCCAGTGTTTAATACGAGCATACCGACATCGCAGCTGGCTCAATGTCGCTGCTGCAGCCGATTTGTTCGAAATAATGTTTATCAAGGACATCATTTTGAATTTTTGTGCCAACTCTGGCCTACTGTAGGCTAGATCACTGCCCATTACAGACCCATTCCATAAAGGGATTTTGGGTGGTTTAAATTACGTAGAACATTAAGAGCTTGCATTATTCCTAGCCAACATTCCTAGTCTTTGGCAGTTTTTTTTTGCCCGCAAAAAAATGTGTTCCTTGTTTTAATGAAGATTTGCTAGTGATATGGCCTAGCTGTTCTCTATTACTGTAGCATGAAACCTCCTGTCCTCGGCCCCTCCCTCCTTGGTGTGGAGCGGGTGTTACAAACCACGCAATAGACACAACATGTACAGAAGCTCTATTAATCTAATAGGTCTAAATCTTTCCTCATTTGTCCTCAGTCCTTCACCATATGTCCAATATAGTCAATAGAATTACTTTTACTTTTGAAACAGACAATAAGTGGATCTCCGGGAGACGCAGCAATTAAGCTACAAAGAATGGAAACACGGATCTGGAATTAAATCAACAGAAATAACTTATGAATGTCTTGGTAATGATTTGTAGCCTTTTCTTTGCAGTTTCTACATTTACATTTAATTTTTTTTACATTTACAGTTTCTATGTGTTCGTAATCATTGGGCTTTGGCACAATTATATGATTTATTATTGTAATTCATAATTTAAACAGGGTGTCGCATTTCATGCAATAGGCTATTCAATTATAATCCATGAAATCCATGAAATAAAACAGGGCAAAATTGGGACTATTGGAAATACATGTTCATGCAATAGGCCTACATTTTACATGACTATTTGTTCCGTGTGCATTTTGGCACTTGTGAAGTTCACCAGCCAGGTTACTGTTTAAAAGATAGAGCAGGATCAAAAACGAAGAGAATTATAAAAGGAGGAGAAATTAAAGCATTTTACTCCATGACAAATTTACTCCATCAGTGTCAGTCTTGTGGTTAAACTACAGGCCAGTTGCCAGTCACCCTAACTGTGTGAAGTTTGGTGAGCACATTGTTTTGGAAAATCCATCAGTTCTGTAACCTTCAAATTACGTTGGTAACGGACACAAATTAGATTAGATTAGATTCAACTTTATTGTCATTGTGCAGAGTACAAGTACAGAGACAATGAAATGCAGTTAGCGTCTAACCAGAAGTGCAAAATAGCAGAAAGTGCAATGAACAGTATTTACAGGTAGTGCAATATATGAGCAGTAAGTAGTGCAGTATAATATAAGTAGTGCAGTGTAAGCAGTATATGAGTAGCATTAGCATTATAGCAGAGTAAATAAGTTACAGTATGAACAGTGTAGCAGCATATGAACTGTATAGGTAAGGCAGTCTAGCAGTATGTATATGTATTAACAGTAACATGAGGTAGATAGCAGAATAAATATAAATATGGAATGCCGTATGAACAGTATAAACAGTATAAACAGGTATGTACAGTATGTGCAGAGTATTAACAGTAGTATTAAGAAAATATAAGGATATGTGCATTATGTACAGTATGAACAGTATGGACAGATATGTACAGAAGAGCAGTGGTATTGAGTAAGAGCAGGGGAGGGGAGTGATAGTGCAATTGTCCGGGTGGGGGGGGGGGGGGGGTTGCAGGGGTAGTAGGTTGTCAGGTAGGTGCAGTGTTCGAGTTCAGTAGGGTGACAGCCGCAGGGAAGAAGCTGCCTCTGAACCTGCTGGTTCGGGTGCGGAGAGACCTGTAGCGCCTCCCGGAGGGGAGTGGGGTGGAAAGTCTGTGGTTGGGGTGAGAAATGTCCTTGACGATGCTGCGTGCCTTACGCAAGCATCGTTTGCCCTGGACAGCTTCGATGGAGGGGAGTGAGGAACCGGTGATGCGTTGGGCAGTTTTCACCACCCTCTGCAGTGCTTTCCGGTCAGATGCCGAGCAGTTACCATACCATACTGTGACACAGTTGGTAAGGATACTCTCGATGGTGCAGCGGTAGAAGTTCACCAGGATCTGAGGAGACAGATGTACCTTCTTTAGTCTCCTCAGGAAGAAGAGACGCTGGTGAGCCTTCTTTATCAGGGTGGAGGTGTTGAGGGTCCAGGAGAGGTCCTCAGAGATGTGGACACCCAGAAACTTGAAGCTGGTGACTCGCTCCACCTCAGTCCCGTTGATGAGGATGGGGGTGTGTGCGCCAGCTTTAGACTTCCTGAAGTCCACAATGAGCTCTTTGGTCTTCCTGGTGTTGAGAGCCAGGTTATTTTCGTTGCACCACACTGTTAGGTGCTGGACCTCCTCCCTGTAGGCCGACTCATCGTTGTTGCTGATGAGACCAATCACCGTTGTGTCGTCTGCAAATTTAACAATGGTGTTTGAGCCATGTACAGGTGTGCAGTCGTAGGTGAAGAGGGAGTAAAGGAGGGGGCTCAGCACACAGCCTTGTGGAACGCCGGTGTTCAGGGTGAGGGTTGAGGAGGTGTGGTTGTGAAGCCTAACAGACTGCGGCCTGTTGGTTAGGAAGTCTAGAATCCAGTTGCAGAGGGAGGGGTTGATGCCCAGTTGCCTGAGTTTGGAGATCAGTTTGGAGGGGATGATGGTGTTGAATGCTGAGCTGAAGTCAATAAACAGCATTCTCACATAAGAGTTAGTCTTGTCGAGGTGGGACAGGGCGGAGTGAAGTGCCGTTGAAATGGCATCCTCTGTACTCCTGTTCTGCCGGTAGGCGAATTGAAAGGGGTCCAGTGTGGGTGGTAGGCAGGTCTTGAGTTGAGCTAAGACCAGCCTCTCGAAGCACTTCATGATGATGGGCGTGAGTGCCACTGGTCGGAAGTCATTTAAGCTCGTTGCAGTGGAGTGTTTTGGCACCGGCACGATGGAGGTGGTCTTGAAGCACGCGGGGACAGCTGCTTGGGCTAGGGACAGGTTGAATATGTCAGTCCAAACCTTAGTCAGCTGCACAGCGCAGGCCCTGAGGACGCGTCCGGGGATCCCATCAGGACCAGCAGCCTTGCGTGTTTTTCCTTTAGGTTATCTTCTGTTGTCTTCCATATTGCAAATGCAATTGTTGCGAGAATAGCGCCTCTGCTTAGTGTGAGAATAAATTACTGACTTTGATTATAATCACAGGAGTAATTATACGATTTGGGTACATTTATTTAAATGTACTTTTGGCAGGGTACCCTTTCTCAATACCAACCATGAAAACAGCAAGGTTCCAATCACAAAAACCAAAGATTATAATTACAGACACACTTTTGTAGTTGCAAATGACGTTGGATACAAATCTAATATGATTGCTGTGAGAATAAACGCCTCAGTTTACTGTGAGAATAAATTACTCACTTTGATTACGCCTATAATCACATTATGTACATACAATGTTGTTATATAATAATATAAATATCTCACACAGTATGCTGACATCTTCCCTCTAACATAATATTCAACTTCAATGTGTGTGTCATTGAGGTAGGCTACAGATAACCTTGTTGAGACCAGGCTTTCCTAGTTCGGAAAACCTGGGGAAATCCTTTGCAGAAGGTACCTACAAAGAGGTAGAAACATGTTTGAAATGAGTGACGCCGCGCAACACGTTAAACCAATCAAATACCTTGCTTTGACAGAGCTCAAAAAAGTTTTTCCTTTAGGTTATCTTCTGTTGTCTTCCATATTGCAAACTAGCATAGACAACAAGTCTCTGCAAAATAGTCCTACCCGGTCGGAATAGACAATGCACATAACAACAACCAGCCATTCATCGGGCATGTAGGGGAGGGTTCTTGGATGGTAACATCCAATGTCAGAGCACATTCTCCCATTACTCCATCCAGTTCAATCCAAGCCAAATCTGTTAATCTGTTAAATTTCCCCAGACCTCCAAAAGAGGCGTGAGAACAACATAATTTGGAAGTAAGGATATGGAAGACTAGGCCATAGTAAGTCTATCCATTAGAATTGCTGAAAGATGACCCCTGGTGTTTGCTAGAAAATAGACTCACTACTGCTATCGTCTTTGTTGACAAATTTGTATAGTCATAAAGTAAACTCGTAAAATGTCCCTTCTGAGAACTTTGTTGGACATTTTAGTGAAGTCACTATATCAAGCAAAAAAATCTAATTTTTAACATTGTTGTTTTGAAGGAAAATGCACTCTCACTGAACAGCAGGTTAGGGTTTAGTCTCTTCTTCCATTGAGCTTTATTGATTGGCTGACAATGAAAGAATAAGCTTGGTTATGACTTACAAACCAATAGTAAAACTTCTGAACAAGAACAGAACACCTGCAATGTTTTTCTTGGAAGTAGCAGAATATGTATCACTCTAACACTCCCTGAACGCTTAAAAAATTACTTGATCCTCCCTCTACAAACATGTTGGATTCAAATATAAAGTCGTTAGTAGAGCACCTAAGTGAGATTGCTTATAGGTCGCAAATCCAGTCTCCTGCTGATCAACAATACGCACGCACAGACAGATCAACGCCTACCCAATACCAGTGGCATTTAACAGGCTATCTATCTATTCAAAAAGCAAAACATATTGGTTTTTTAAAATAAATCAATAAAGCACATATCAGTATCAATGTTTTGTTTTCCATTTTTATGATCGAATCAACACCCACTCTGAGTGTTCATGAATAGAGTGGCAATACGTCCACTAGTGCGGAATTGTCAAAGCTTTAAGTTCCATGCAAGTTCGCTGCTTTCCTGCCTTACCACCCGCGCAGCTTTGTTGTCTTAGGCCCTTTTGTGTGAAAAGTTTGGGTTTCAACTGAACAGCATTTTGGTGTATAAAAGAAGATAGAAAAGATACACAATATGAAGGACAAGCAAGGGGTTTGGAGGGGCAGATGTTGGTGCTGCACTGAATGTGACAGCTATGAGCAGGGAGAGGGAAATCACTGTGGCTACCTATCTGAGAATTAAACCAATGGTGAGCTAGGAAAGTGTCCACCCCATGCGCTGGGCTGTGATTGTGAAGCATTGCACAATATCAAAGTTGTGTAAATTGCAAATTGAATGACCCTCCCCTCACCTGTATTAAAAAACACATTCCCCTCTCCCGGAATAAAATTGGAAACGCCTGACCCTCCCCGAAATTCCTCCAGGTACCTCTCATCATAAATAACCATCAGTCTCTCAGGCAAATGTTAAACAAGGAGAAATGTTAGAACGTGTACCATCCCTTGCAATACAAGGTTCTCTACAGTAGGTATCAGTTGTGATAGGACTGCATAATAAAGTGCTCTCATTAACCTTCATTTCCCCAGGTACGCTCTCACACTGTATGTTTATTAACCCAGCTGTCAATCAAAGCTAGCTCTGATGTCACTTCCTCAAGGGGCTTGGGCCATTCCTACATAGCCCTCTAGTATGCTAGATTGGTTGGTATTGTAGCAGGGTGATGTAACACACACACACACAAACAAACAAACAGACACACACACACACACACACACACTGTAGATGGATGTGAAAGGTTTTAGATGAAGGCTTTTGCCTGTCACTGCTGTTGGCAGACTTCACTTATCACTCCGCCTGTGTTTCTCCTCCCCGGGTGATTGAGGATGAAGGGAAAACATCCAACCTTATCTCACCTTTTCACACTCATGCTGTTGTTACTCTGCTGGTCCCCCCAGACTATGCTCTGGTACTCTCATCATAACGTTATCACTCTATCTCTCTCCCGATGTCCCTTTATTCTGTGTTATTTTTTTTATTTATCACAATTCGCCTCCAATCGTTAAATTTTTCTGTCTTTTTCATTTGACCCCTTCTCCCTCTATCTTAATCGTCTCTCTCTCTGTCTCTCTGTCTCTCTCTTGTTATCTCTTTCTCTCTTGCTCTATGTGTGTGTAGGGTGTCAGGCTGTGAAGCTTCTGGGGCACAAATAAAGTGCATCATACAGTAGGTCAAAAATGTGCATGTTGTTATCTCAATGGTGAGCTACCTCAATGCCACTGGTGCGGCACATAGTAGTTGTCAGAATAGTGCTGACATTTGCGTTCCCTCCTTGTAACAAAATAATCACATGAGTATGAGTGATAAATAAAATGAGAGAGAATGGTTTGTGATTGCAGAGTTTTGCTTAATCAGCTTGCTTACATAGTTTCATGGATTACAGAATATCTCTTATATTTGGCCACACAGAGTTTATTAGGTAGCAGATCAAATCATGAATTACAGGGAGATGAAGAGTGGAACTTGTTTAAACATCAAGTTATCTTAACGGGGACTAACTCGTGTTTTTCAAATATCCTTTTCTACTCTTAGACGTTTTTGTTTAGTTTAGTCATCACACATTCTCTCAGATGTACAGCAACACGTGACAGCATATCATATTTGTGCCACTATTCAAACGTATTTGATAGGCTATGTGTTATTGTATGACCTACAGAAATTAACATTGATTGATTGTTTTCGATTAATAATGTCCAAAACTATTGTCACAGACACATAATAAGACTAGACTGAGAACAATATCTTACTCTGATGCAGCAACGATAATGAGGGAGCGAGGAACAGTAGTCATGATGAAATTAATTAGCTCATTTAATCCTAAAGTTAGAGGCTAACCATATTTAAACCTTTGACAAATCCACAACTGGACCTTTGAATTGTGTGACTGAATCCTAACTTGTTTAAAGTGCATTTCCTGCAATTCTACACATTTTAACATTTTAACATATTAAAATATAGAGTTTGTTTACTGTAGGACCTGTTTACATTAAATGAAATAAAACAGGACAAAATTGGGCTCATTAGAAACGCATTTCATGCAATAGGCGATGGGTGTGTTATTTTGAGAGCTTTGATTCAGCTCGAATCCGACGGGATTCAAGGGGTTGGGTCTGGGAGTTTCTGAGAATCTACTGAAACGATGGTGCAGCTGCCTGGCCGGGATAGGCAGGCGCGTGGCAGGGTACCCTTTTTCACTATCAACCCTCGAAAACAGCAAGGGTCCAATCCCCAAAACCAAATATGATCATTCCCCTCTGCAATACATGTAATCTTAATTTAGAAATGAGCCTATCATCAGTTCTGTAGTAGCCTAGTAGCAAGTTACGATGGAGTAAAGATGAATGCAATAGGATTGCTGCGAGAATAAATTACTCACTTTGACTATAATCATAGGAGTAAGCTATACATATAGTTTCGTTATATAATAATTTATTTATCTCATACAGTATGCTGAGATCTTCCCTCTCACATTTTCTAACACAATATTAACGACTTCAATTGGTGTATCTTTGCTCAAAGATGCCTCCTGGTGGTTGTTTAGCCGAGGTGTAATGCCCCTCCAAAGATGTGTGAAAATGGCCAGTAGACTAAGACTTAACCGTGCTCTGCTATCATTGACAAATTCATATGTTAAACACTGACAGGCTGTATCTTGGTCTTGAGTTGGAGAATGGTACAGTAATGTGAACACTTCTTACTAAGAGTGGTTTTAGTAAGATGTGGTTAGTCAAAGGAGTGAAGATCATAGCATCCTCTCAGGCCTCTCTCTCTCTCTCTGTTATGGTTGTTAAACGCTAAGGCGGCACTGCAGGCTAATGAGGGATTGCAGTCCTTGTTCTCTTTGATCAAGAGAGGGGGAAAGATTAGTAAAGAGAGGGGAGAGAAAGAAAGAGAGGGAGAGAGAGAATTGGAGTCATAGGTGACCCAAGGTAATCCCTAGGGATTGAACGAGGTAGATTTGAGAAAGAGAGAGATTAAGAGACCGAGAAGAAGACATTAGTTTGGGAGTGAAAAAAAGTGAGATCACGTTTCTCAGATGAATGAGGTTAAAATAAGTAACCCCCCCACACACACACACTTACATACTAAATCCCTGTTGCTAGAAACACCTGGGTCTTGTTTTATCAAACCCAGTATCTGCTCTCCCTTTTAAACTTTTCCCCAGGCCGTTACTGTAAAAGAGAATGTTCTCTCAGTCAATGACCTGGTGAAATCAGTGTCTAATAGCCTAATGATAATGACATGGTTGTTTAGCAGATGCTTTTATACAAAAGTATACAGTAAATACATAGTCGCTATACTGTGTATGGCAACTCTGGTGTTACCAGCGCCATGCTGGATTTGTTCAAATTTTGACCTATGGGGGAGCTTTTGAGGTAGGTAGGTTCCCCTTAATAGAAATGTTTGGAATGAACTATAAAAGCAGATTAGATTAGATTAGTACAGAGACAACGAAATGCAGTTAGTGTCTAACCAGAAGTGCAAAAAAGCAAAAAAGTGCAGTGTGAACAGTATATACAGGTAGTGCAGTATATTAACGGTCAATCTGGTGTCAGCGGTGTCCGCTCAGCATTTACAGCGAGCCGCCAGGGCTTTCATGCTTCGTGCGCTCCATGGAGAGCAGAGCAGAGCGTGTCTTCTCTGCATCCACTAGTTTGGGAGGATGTACCTCCGCCACCTACCATCAACCAATCATGTCAATGCGGAGCTCTACAGAGCTGTATGGAGCCCTCGGCCTTGTTACAAGGCAGAAGACATCGCCGTAAGGAGGCACGGCAGCACCATAGGGAGGTTGATTTCGCATCCACGCAACTCCAGAATCTCCGCCTCATCCTTTCTGTACAGACCCTCCACAACGCAGTGCCAGATCAAGCATACCTCAGCTTTTACTCATTATTCAACATATTGAGTCTTAGTATAAGACTGGAACAAAGTTGGCTGGTTTTACCAGCTATCTAGCTAGCCAGATCACATGGCTAAAGCTAGCTAACACTGGTAGTTGTTTATTGATGTGAAATCCTACGCACTAGCAAGATAACTGTCACAGCTGTGATATGAGCTCTCACGCTGTTTTATCTACACATTGTAAAACTGGCCAGTTTAGTCTTGGCTGTTGTATTTGAACCAGGCTTTAAACGTTAAACGGTACTTATTTGACCAACGAAGCATGAAACATTTTGTTTTTTATCCAGCATTCAGATTTCACATTATATTTATTTCTTTGAAAGAGTGAATTCAGCCTTGACTTTGTCCTGGGGCTCTTCTGTTTTCAGGCTCATGGTGTTAACATGGTCTGTTGAGATGTGTTGTTAGTAATCTGGGTTAGGGTTAGGTAATCTGGGTTAATTGTATTTGGCTGTGGGAGGAGAGAGCTTGTTTCTCTGTAGATGGTGAAGAGAAAGAGAGAGAGGGGGGGGGGGGGGGGGATTTAGATAGCGAAAGCAGGGAAGGGATTGAGAGGATTTCAGTTCATGTATATACACACATATTGAAACACACATACATACACACACACAAGCCAGGACACATAAAGGGCATACAATATGCATACCCATGCACTGATCGGCACACCTACTCATGCCAGGACACATACACACTGTATACAGACACAGACACACACATTGGGCCATTGTATATGGGCCAACAGAGGATTCCCACAATGCTCTCTGAGACAGTGATAGAGCCAGAGACAGATAAATAGAAAGAGGGAGACTCAGAAGGGGCATAGAGGGGAGGAGACAAAGGGAGTGTTAGATAGATACACATTTTTCAGAGAAAGAAGAGAGTAAGAGTGAGGGGAAGGAGACCAAGAGAGGGAGAGAGACCAAGAAAGGGAAAGAGAAAGACAGAGAAAGGGAGAAGAAGAGAGACAAGGTAAGAGATGGGGCAGACAGAGAGAGAGAAACGGGAAGAGAGAGAAGGAGAGGGTGAGAATGAGGGGAGGAGTGAAAAAGGATATTCTGGGCATCAATATTTCAGTTGGCGGAGCCTTGGATGAATTATTCAGACTTTGTGTCAGGCAGTGTTTCCCTCTCAGCACAGCTCTGGGTACACACACATATGCACACAGACACACACACACACGCCACTGCTCTCTCAGATACATACATGCACACCGTAATACACACACAATGACACACAGATGCCATACACAATGTATTCATGCATAGAGTACACACTCTGTCTCTCTCTCTCTCTCTCAAACAGATGCAAATAATTCTCATCTACCTTTTATTTTATTCTTTCATTCTTTCCATGTTTAAAAGCCTTTATTTGTTTGAAAAACAATGGAACTGTACCTATTTTCCCTGGGCACTCTAGCTGGGCTAATTTGTGTTTCAGAATGATGAATTACACACACACATACACACACACAGAAATACACACACACATCAAATTACACACACACACACACACACAGAAGTATACGCGCACACACACACACATTTGCGTTATGACTGGGCCAGCCTGTTTATGTAACATATGCATGAGTTCTCCCTGGGCAGAGTATGACAGATCGAGTTTATTCCAGTGCTACTGTATGCATGCTGTATTAGGTTTATGTCTATACACACACACACACTTGCACACTAAGGGCATACACACACACACACAGACACACTCATAGCATACACTCAGGTACATTGACACACTTACAGTACGCATACAATCTCACTATATATGACGCACATGCACACGCACACACACACCCAGTGTGACCCAGATGTCTGTGTGTGGGCTGAGTTGAAATATTGAGCAAGGCATTGATGCCTTTGTAACACTGTGTGATGAGTGTGTGTTTAGAGATGCAGCTATTATAGCCAGTGTTTCTCATTGTAAAGGAGCCTCTTGCCTCTTTAGTGCTCAATGAGATGTTTATCTTGGTGCGTGCGTGCGTGTGCACGCGTGCGTGTGCTGAGCTGACCAATTACAGACCATACTGGTTATATAAGATGGGGATGAACCCAGAGACCTTTGGCTAGGAAAAGGGATAGAACGAAGGGGGGTGGAGTATTCCTCTGCTTCCCCTTCACCGTATCTTTATATAACCCCCTTTATCACCTCTTCTTCCTTATATACACTTTCTCTTTCCATCATCTCGCTCCTATTCTCTTTCTCATCGTCCTCTTTGTTATCTTTTTTGTCCTCCATCCCTTTTCCTCATTCTGTTTTCGGTGCCTTGTTTTGGGGGTTGTTAGACAGGACTAGGTGTGGGTACTAGGGTTGGGCCGATGTTCCATATTATTTTATATTATCATTCCATATTATTATTGTGATGCATGGAAATGTTATGTTATTGTTCTTTTATAGAACAGTAGCAATGCATCTACTGGTGAAAACATGTCTCTTTGTTTCACCAGACTATTTTCAACACCAGCCATATATTCTGTGTGTTGCAGTTCAATCATGAAATGACATTATCTATATTAATATATCATGATATCATCTGAAGTAATATCGTGAATAAGAAAATGTTGATATCGCCTAACCCGTGTGTGTGTGTGTGTGTGTGTGTGTGTGTGTGTGTGTGTGTGTGTGTGTGTGTGTGTGTGTGTGTGTGTGTGTGTGTGTGTGTGTGTGTGTGTGTGTGTGTGTGTGTGTGTGCGTGCGTGCGTGCGTGCGCTCGTAATGTGTATGTCTTTGGGCATCTGAGCAAACATTGTTCTCGTCATTAGTGTTAATTTTAGCAGGCTCAACGGGGGGGGGGGGGGGGTCAAGCTGTGCTTGCCCACAGTGTCCTCCATAAGTATTGGGAAGAGGAAGCATTTTGTCTTCTTTTAGCTCTATACTCCAACAGTTTGGATGTGAAATCAAACAATTACTATGAGGTTAAAGTAGAGATTCTCAGCTTTAATTCAATGTTGTTATTTTTTCAGATTTTTTAAACATACTCCTCGTATTTCAGGTCTCCAAAGTATTGGAAAAAATCATATAATAATATAAACAATCCTTTGCATGCACTAACTGCCTGAAGTCTGCGACCCATTGACCCCACCAAACGCTGGGTATATACTCTGGTGATGCTGTGCCAGGCCTGTACTGCAGCCATCTTAAGTTTTTTGTTCAGATCTTTTGCCTTAAGTTCCTTCTTCAGCAAATGAAATGCATGTTAAATTGAATTTAAATCTGGAGATTGACTTGGCCACTCCAGAACTTTCCCTGAAAAACTCCCTAGTTGCTATGGCAGTGTGTTTGGAGTCATTGACCTGCTGTATAATGAAGCTCCATCCAATGAGATTGGAAGCATTGGTTTGTACTTCAGCAGACAAGATTTTCTGTACACTTCAGAATACATTCTGCTGCTGCCTCATCAATGAAGACAAGTTAGCCAGTTCTAATTGGCAGCCATAAACGGCCAAGCCATAACACCCCTCCACCTATTTCATAGATTAGGTGGTATGCCAGGGATTTTGGCCAGTCCCTTTTTTTCTCCACCTTTTTCCAGAACTCTGCAGGCTCTTTTAGTTACTTTTTAGCAAACTGTAATCTGGCCATCCAGTTTCTGTTGCTAACTAGTGGTTTACACATTGTAGCCTCTGTAGTTCTGCTGATGAAGGCTTCTGTGGATGGTAGTCTCCGCTCCATACACGCCTACCTCCTGGAGAGTGTTCCTGATCTGTGGGACAGTTGTTTTTTTTTTTTTCTTAATTATGGTGAGCATTCTTCGGTCATCCACTGTAGAAAGCTGCCTTGGCCTACCAGCCCGTTTACGATTGTTGAGCTCACCAGTGTTTTTCTTCTTTTAGATGATGTTCCAAACTGTTGTTGTTGGCAAGCCTCTTTCTGATTTCTCAACCCAATAATGGCTTCCTTGACTTGACTTGCAGTGACTCTTTGGTCTTCACGTTGACAGACACCAATAGAGGACTCCAAAGGAAAACATAAAGGCTTGAATCAATTCTAGACATTGGCAGCTCTCTTATGTCTGCACAAATGATGTGACAGAACACACCTGACTAACCAGAAACACCTGTCCAGCCAATTTTCCAATGCTACTAGTTCCCTGAAATAGGGGGACTATGTATAAAAAGGCCATGTGTAGGCCATCTTTAGAAACAGTGAGGATATATGCAGTAAAAGTAAATGTGCATCCATACATAATTCATAGATCTGAAGTAGCCTAGTTAGCTATCAAGCTAGTTATCGAACATCCATTGTTTTAAAAGCTGACATCTACAAGCTTGCTAACTATTTGAATTAGCCACTACTTACCATTGGGATACATGCAGGGTTCTATCTGTTGTAGGGTCATTCCATAAATTAGGGAGCCAATGACCATTTTGTGGATGGAAAACCTGTGAGGGCTGTTACAAAGACATTTATGTTTAACTTAACAATGTATGTGTGATAGAGAATAACACAGGACATTTCAAACACTTGTTACATCCTTGTATAGGCTTGGTGCCTTCACATATTTAGCAAAAATCGTGTGACATAAAACTATACTGGTCTTTCCCTTCATATTTCATTGTGTTATTAATCAGTATACACCATTTCATAATAATACCATCTACAGTTAGGTGTGGAAATATTTGGACAGTGACAAAAATTTCATAATTTTGGCTCTGTACGCCACCACAATGAATTTGAAATGAAACAATCGAGATGCAATTGAAGGGCAGGCTTTCAGCTTTAATTCAAGGGGTTGAACAAAAATATCGTATGAAACATTTAGGAATTGCAACCATTTTTATACACAGTCCCCTATTTTCAGGGGCTCAAATGTAATTGGACAAATTAACATAATCATACATAAAACGTTCATTTTTAATACTTTGTCGAGAATCCTTTGCAGGCAATGACTGCCTGAAGTCTGGAACCCATGGACATCACCAAATGCTGAGTTTCCTCCTTTGTGATGCTTTGCCAGGCCTTTACTGCAGCTGTCTTCAGTTGTTGTTTGTTTGTGGGTCTTTCTGCCTTTAGTTTTGTCTTCAGCAAGTGAAATGCATGCTCGATCAGGTTGAGATCAGGTGATTGACTCGGCAATTGCAGAATATTCCACTTCTTTGCCTTAAAAAACTCCTGGGTTGCTTTCGCAGTATATTTTGGGTCATTGTCCATCTGTACTGTGAAGCGCTGTCCAATCAACTTTGCTGAATCTGAGCAGACAGTATATCCCTAAACACTTCAGAATTCATCCGGCTGATTCTGTCCTCTGTCACATCATCAATAAACACAAGTGACCCAGTGCCATTGGAAGCCATGCATGCCCACACCATCACATTGCCTCCACCGTGTTTTACAGAAGATGCGGTATGAATCGGATCATGAGCCGTTCCAAGCCTTCTCCATACTTTTTTCTTCCCATCATTCTGGCACAGGTTGATCTGTCCAAAGAATGCTGTTCCTGGGCTGGCTTTTTTAGATGTTTTTTTAGCAAAGTCTGGCCTTTGTATTCTTGAGGCTTATGAATGGTTTGCACCTTGTGGTGAACCCTCTGCATTTGCTGTCATGAAATCTTCTCTTCATGGTGAACTTATGACATAAGTTAATACTTAATACTTAATAATAATACTTAATACTTAATCTTATGACATAAGATAATGACATGCCTACCTCCTGGAGAGTGTTCTTCACTTGGCTGGATCTTGTGAAGGGGTTTTTCTTTACCCTGTGAAGGATCCTGTGATCATCCACCACTGTTGTCTTCCGTGGACATCCAGGCCTTTTTGTGTTGCCGAGCTCACCAGTGCGTTCTTTTTTTCTCAGACTGTACCAAACTGTTGATTTCACCACTCCTAATATTGACGCTATCTCTCTGATGGATAGTTTTTTGTTTTTGCAGCCTAAGGATGACCTGTTTCACTTCCATTGAGAGCTCCTTTGACCGCACGTTGTGAGTTCACAGCAAAAGCTTCCAAATGCAAATGCCACACTTGGAATCAACTCAGACCTTTTACCTGCATAATTGACAAAGAAATAAGGAATAGCCCACACATGTCCATGAAACAGCTTTTGAGTCAATTGTCCAATTACTTTTGGTCCCTTGAAAAAGAGGGGGCTACATATAAAAGAGCTGTAATTCCTAAACCCTTCCTCCAATTTGGATGTGTACCCTCAAATTAAAGCTGAGAGTCTGCACTTTAAGACCATATTCATTATATAACTGTAACTTGAATATGTTTTGATGCCCAAACACCCCCTCCACCATGTTTCACAGATGAGGTGGTATGCTGTAAATCTTGGGCAGATCGTTTTTCTCCAAACGTTCCACTTGCAATCACTCTGGTACATGGCCATATTCATTTATTCTGTCCACAAGACCTTTTTCCAGACCTCTGCAGGGTTTTTAGGTACTTTTTAACAAACTGTAACTTGATCAACTTTTTTGAAGGAAACTAGTGGTTTGCACCTTGCAGTGAAGCCTCTGTAGTTCACCTGGTGACGTATTCTGGGGATGGTAGTCTCTGACACATTCACGCCTACCTCCTGGAGAGTGTTCCTGATATTTGGGACAGTTGTTTTGGGGGTATTATTAATTATAGTGAGCATTCTTCAGTGTAGTCCACAGTAGAAGTCTTCCATGGCCTACCAGCCCGTTTGTGATTGCTGAGCTCACCAGTGGAGTTTTTTTTTCATGACACCCACATCCAAAAGGCCTGTTACTTACTCAATGCACGTGTGTAATTGTGTAATAGTGTCTTGCTTTTTTTGTAGGACATCAGCTGAGTTCAATTAAAAAAAATGTAGCCTAATCAATTTTTACCGTTTTTATAATACGCATATGACTAAATAATGTTATTTTCATATTAACCCTTTAATGCCCAATGTTGCATATCGGCAAGAATGTCTTTAAACGGCTAGTAAAATGTATGTACACGATCAATTCACAAAAGGAAACTATTGCCTTGATCAAGAGATCCTAATAAATACCTTTAGTACCTTCTGATTGTTGTTATTACACCAGCCTAAGTTTTCTCTGAAAAATAGCAGAAAACAGGTCTATGAACACAGAAATTCTGCTCCTTGTCTCGTAGTCTCATACGTAGTCAAAAAGACCCTGAAAAGCTCCATGCCTGATTTAATGTTGTACTGTAAAAGCTTCAATCCATGCACCTTCTGGTGGATGCAAACAGAAGTACAACTTGGTGCGCAAGGAGGAGTTTTAAATAATCTTAGGTGTATTCAGGCTCTGCGGAGCTTTCCGGAGCCTTCTGGCTAATTGAGTAGCACTGCAGCATCACGTACAGTTGTCCGCGGGAATTTACAATCTATTGGGATCTATCTGTATAAGCACATCAGCCAGCTGCTCAATGGAGGATATGGATGCTCTCTCTCACACACACACACACACACACACACACACACACACACACACATACCATCATATCTCTTACTGCAGCGCTTTCTCCAGCAGACCTTTTCTATGGAGAGACCTCTACATCCTTCTCTCTCTCTATCTCTCTCTCCTGCTCTCTTTCTAAATCACATAGCAGGGTATAGTATTTCAGGGGCCTTTTGTCCCCTTGGCTAGTTCTGTGTCTGCCCTGAGCAGACAAAGCTTTACACTCAGTCCCCATGTAGCATTAATCAGAGCCCAGACCACCTGGCTATTCAGTCCTCCACACTGATTTTTCTCTTTTTTTCTCTCATTCCCTTGTTCCCTTTCTCCCTTGGCCTCACAACTCAACTGATAATCCTCTTTATGGGGGGTTTGAGTTGTGGAGGTTGTTTTGACTCTATCTCTCTTGCCTCTTTTGAATCCATCGCTTTTTCTATCTATCTTGCCCTCTTTGGTCTGTGTCTCTCATTCGCCCTCTCTCTCTCAGATGCCCCTCAGTGAGATGTGAATGGACACAAAAGGATATACAGTGCCCTGCATAAGGAACGGGACAGTAATGATTTTTTTTCTTCTTTTGGCTCTACACTCCAGAGGTTTGGAAAAAAATAATCTATGAGGTTAAAGATTCCCAGCTTTTATTTGATGGTATTTGTGTACATATTGGTTTCATCATTTAGAAATTACAACGCTTTTTATACATCGAGGTTTCCGGTTAGTCAGGTGTGTTCCTTCAAATCATTTGTGCAGGCCTAAGAGAGCTGTCAATGTTACTCTAGTTTTGATTCTGGGCGTTGCGTTTGTTTGCTATTGGCGTCTGTCAACATGAGGACCAAAGAGATGTCAATGAAACTCAAGGAAGCCATTATGAGGCTGAAATATCAGAAAAATCTATCAGAAA
This sequence comes from Argentina silus, assembly GCF_951799395.1. Lineage (NCBI taxonomy): Eukaryota > Metazoa > Chordata > Actinopteri > Argentiniformes > Argentinidae > Argentina > Argentina silus. The sequence goes on along the minus strand of NC_139674.1, from coordinate 1,521,784 downwards.
CATAGCCAAAACCTGAGACTTACTTAGAATTCAACAATTTGTAACATCATTACAAAAAGAAAGAAAGCACTAGTGAGTTAAGCACTGGAGGATCTGCCCAAGATTTACAGCATACTACCTCATTTGTGAAACATGGTGGAGGGGGTGCTATGGTTTTGGAGTACAGTTAGGTCCAGAAATATTTGGACAGTGACACAACTTTCATAATTTTGGCTCTGTACGCCACCACAATGGATTTGAAATGAAACAATCGAGATGCAATTGAAGGGCAGGCTTTCAGCTTTAATTCAAGGGGTTGAACAAAAATATCGTATGAAACATTTAGGAATTGCAACCATTTTTATACACAGTCCCCAATTTTCAGCGGCTCAAATGTAATTGGACAAATTAACATAATCATAAATAGAATTGTCATTTTTAATACTTTGTCAAGAATCCTTTGCAGGCAGTGACTGCCTGAAGTCTGGAACCCATGGACATCACCAAATGCTGGGTTTCCTCCTTTGTGATGCTTTGCCAGGCCTTTACTGCAGCTGTCTTCAGTTGTTGTTTGTTCATGGGTCTTTCTGCCTTTAGTTTTGTCAGCAAGTGAAATGCATGCTTGATCGGGTTAAGATCAGGTGATTGACTTGGCTATTGCAGAATATGCCACTTCTTTGCCTTAAAAAACTCCTAAGTTGCTTTCGCAGTATGTTTTGGGTCATTGTCCATCTGTACTGTGAAGCGCTGTCCAATTGCATAATTGACAAAGAAATAACGAAGGAATAGCCCACACATGTCCATGAAACAGCTTTTGAGTCAATTGTCCAATTACTTTTGGTCCCTTTAAAAAGAGGGAGCTACATATAAAAGCTGTAATTCCTAAACCCTTCCTCCAATTTGGATGTGAATACCCTCAAATTAAAGCTGAGAGTCTGCACTTTCAGCCCATATTCATTATATAACTATATGTAACTTGAATATGTTTTGAGCTAAAATAACTAAAATTGTGTCAGAGTCCAAATATATATGGACCTTACTGTATATGGCTGCCACAAGAACTGAGTAACTTGTGTTAATTGATGATGTTACTATTGACAGCAGCAGCAGAATGTATTCTGAAGTGTACAGGAATATATTGTCTCCTTGAGTACAAGCAAATGCCTCCAAAATCATTCACAATGACCCCAAACCCACTGCCATAGCAACTAGGGATTTTTTCAGGGCCAAAAAGTGGAAAGTTGATTTAAATCCAATTGAACGTGCATTTAATTTCCTGCTGATAGGATTTTAGGCAAAAATACCTAACAAACAACAACTGAAAATGGCTGCAGTACAGGCCTAGCAGAGCATCACCAGAGAAGATACCTAGCGGCTTGTGGGGTCAATGGGTCGCAGACTTATGTAATGCATTATTATTATTGCATGCAAAGGATTGTCGACCAAATACTAAACATGAGTACTTTATTTGGACATTCTATGATTTTTTTCCAATACTTTTGGAGCCCTGAAATGATGCGGATTATGTTTCAAAACTACTTTTTGAATGGTGAACCCAATGTGAAAAAAGAAAAATCATTGAATTAAAGCTGAGAATCTCCATTTGATTATTTGATTTCAACAAACTGGTGGCATATAGAGCTAAAAGAAGACAAAATGCTTCCTCTTTCCAGTACTTATGTAGGCCACTGTATAAGGGATTAGCAGTCAAGCTGACAACAGTACCTCAGTCAGTACACAGCCACCTGTGCTGCCTCTCTCAGCCCAGCTGTGTGTTCTTTGTGTGAAGAAAGAGAGAGAGTATCAAATGGTTTCGCTTCTTTTCTGTCACAGCCTATAATTCCCTGTCATTGTGACGGTGTGACTATGCTGTCTGTTTGAAGCCAGTGGTCAGAGGATCTGGCGTAAGCTGTTGGACCTTACAGTAAATAAATATGGAAGGACAATGAGTTTGAAGGATATTGGGAGGTATACACGTGTGTGTGTGTGTGTGTGTGTGTGTGTGTGTGTGTGTGTGTGTGTGTGTGTGTGTGTGTGTGTACACGTACATTTTTGTGTGCATGTACCTGTAGCAGTACAGTATGTCTATAGTATTGGTACAGTGCAGTGGAGGTAGAAATCAGAGGACGAGGCTCATTAGAAATGCACAGAACAGAATGAGGAATGGTATCAAACCCGAGCTCATTGTAATGCATGGAATGGAATGAGGAATAGTATGATTGATACCATTCCGTTCCATGCATTACAATTAGCCCGTCTTCCGATTTCTACCTCCCTCACCTGGTAAAGTGTGTGAGACATTGTTCTACATTCTTACGGTCTCTTTATTCCCAAATATTTATAGGCAGATAGAGGTAGTGAGAGAGAGAGTGGAGGAGGGAGGTGTGAAGGTAAAAGGAGAGACGGAGGGGGGGAGCAAGATGTAGTGGTGAGGTTGAGGATGGGGTAGAGGTCTAAGATGGGTTCCATCTTGTCATCAGAGGGCTTCAGAGTTATGCAACATGGTTGTGCGTCACTCCCTCCCTCCTCCATAGACAAAATACTTAATGAAATTGCCCTAATCTAATGGGAAAGATGGGCATCAAATCCAATGACACAATAAGATGATGCCTATCTGTTTCATTCATATGGAATTCAGGCTTGTTGCTACGGAGACCTTCTAAACAACATATGGTGTAGAGTGTGAACTCAACATTAGACTGATTTTGAGGTCTGGCAAAACTTTGATTTGGGAGTAAACTGTTACTTTAAGCCAAAACACACATCTGCAGCCATATGTCCAGTCTGGTTTTACATGTAATATCTATAGACCCTGTTGTTTTCCTTGCTTTTCCTCAAAGACAGAGTAGGACACAAGGCAAAGGTATGTTGAATCATTGAGGCCCTATCGACTGAGCGCCGCACACAGCAGGCTGTTCCACACGCTGCACACTGAAGTCAGTGATTTGTGTGTGTGTGTGTGTGTGTGTGTATGTATGTATGTATGTGTGTGTGTGCGGAGGTAGGGAGGAAGTAATATTCGTATTCACAATGGAGTTATGGTCTACTGGTGGGTTCACAGACCGTGGCCAACACCCCTACAGATGTCTGTACATACAGAGCCATTACACAGCATGACCAGACAGGCAGTGACACACACACACACACACACACACACACACACACACACACACACACTCTAGCTAACTCTAGATGGGGACTGCAAGGGCAGGGATATGCTAATGAGGCCTGTTCAGTGCTGTTGAAGGCTTTGTATGATTAATCAGTGTGTGTGTGTGTGTGTGTGTACGTGTGTACGTGTGTACGTGTGTGTACTCTGGCATGGTGGTATAAGGCATCTGTCGCTACTCCACAGACTCGTAAGACTTTTTAACTAGACCCACAGTAGCAGCTGGGCCATAGAAAGCAGCCTGATGACGCATCATACAACACTATACTTCCACTACATTAGACTGCATTACACTTTTACTACATTATACAACATTATGCAGTTATTTGTACTGGTGAAGTGGAGTGTTTATAGTTGGTCAAGTGCTGTGTTGATAACCCCAAAATGATATTATGTTTCAGTTTGAGGCACCACTCGTACACTCACCCAGAGACACACACACACACACACACACACGCTCTATAAATTATTGACTTTATGCTCCTTTGATGATTCATCCCGGAGAGATGGAGCTTCAGTGGAAAATGTCAGCTTTAGCGGTGAAGATTAAACGGAATCGGTTAGTAAAGCAGCCTAAAGAGGTGTGTGTGCGTGCGTGCGTGCGTGCGTGCGTGCGTGCGTGCGTGCGTGCGTGCGTGCGTGCGTGCGTGTGTGCATGTCAGAGAAGACCAAACTGCATAACTGATGTGTTTATCAGACACCCCCAAAAATACTGTCTTGTCTTGGTCGCACTTTTTTAGGAGGACAACTCAATTTCCCTCTCAGGGGACCAATAAACTTATGTATTTATGAATTCCTTTGATTTGTGGATTCAGAGCCACACGTGATGTGAACACAAGTTTAATCTGTTTCAAAGCACTAGTATTGATTGAAGCAGTCATTGAGGCTAAGATTACCGGTCAGGGAAAGATTTAGACATCCAATCATCTCCAGTTGGCAGGGGTTTAATATGAGCACACCGACATTGCAGCAGGGTATTCCTGTGTCATTGTGAAGTGCTGCTGGAAACCACCACAAGGTGGTGACAAGAGCTGTGAAGGATGTTTGAAAAGAGAATGGTTTGCCTTATCAGCTTGCATTATTAGATAGCTTGGCAATATCAACTTTATAATAGCAGCTAATGAATTGCAGAGATGAAGAGTGGAAACGGTTTAAATATCAGGTGATTTTAACGAGGACCAAGCAATGGGACCAACTCCTATCACCTCTCATACCATCATCACAAATTCTCTCACAGCACAGAGAAACGGGGAAATGTTTTAACAGTCTGATATGAATAAGCTCGAGTCAGCTTTAATAATGTAACAGAATGATTACAGGATTGAAGTTAGGATGTTGGGTTTCAGTGGGATTGAGACTGGATGGAAAAGTAGTCTACAGTTGTTATCATTAAAACCGTCATGATAGGGTGCGAACGTCCACACTTTCAGCAAGGGCAGCCTTCTCTCATTCACACAATGTAATAATAATAATAATAATAATAATAATAATAATAATGCATTTATTTTGTATAGTGCTTTTTTAGGGATCGTTTGAAGGGGGAGAGCATTCTGGAACCATCAAGAAAATGATTACCCTCCCCTATCAACCATACAGTATATCCTAAGAATAAATGTTCAACTCCTGGCTGGCTCAGAAACTTGTAGTTTCAACAATAATGCAATTATAAAAACACATCTCACTCCAGTTATACTGGATTTTAGGTGGCTCTAACCATCCGCCACGCCCTCTCTCCATCCTCTCTAGCGAGAGTTGGATATTTTTAGTTGAATAGGACACTATTGAGAGGCCGTGTTGGTAAAAATGACAACCATTATTGACAACTAATTTGGCCATGTCTCTTCAATGTCTTTCACAGCAGATTTGTGTATTTAATTTCCGACCGGAACAGACATTTTACGATAGCAGTTTCTAATTCCATATTGCCGCAAATACAAACAGCCTTTTGGACTTGCAGTGGCTACTGAATACCTGAGGCTCTCAAAAGCAAATTAATACAAATGCAAATCATCAATACAGGGCTACAGGGTCCGTCCGATGTATTTTCTCCGAAATATGTAGAGGAGAAAGGAGGAGCGCAGGGACCGTGGCACAATGCATAAAGCCTCCCACTGTGCAGTACATCAGCCGAACTGCACTCTTTGCTTTGTGAGTGCACTGTGTCCATGTAGCCTACTGCTAAAATGTGTGGAATCAACTGAGAAACATTATTTCACTATCAGTTAATAATATGCAATTTCGTGGACACACATGTTCCATGTCTGACATCATTTTATGAAGTTTCAATGAAGACATTATTTGTTCTAAATTAAGGTTTATCCAAAGACATCATTTTGAATTTCATCGACCGGACAATAATGACTTATTTTCCAAATTGAAACAACTCATAAGCTACTCTTCACATAATTCATCAGGCGGCAATGTTTGTAAACACACTATAACACACTGTAAGCATATCCATTATGTTCAACAATGCCTCCTGGCGGTTGTTTTGCCGAGGTGAATTACCTAAAGTAAAACTCACTGGTGCCGTCGCAGAACTCCTGCGACATCGTCACACCAGCGGCCCAATTCTAAACTTCTGCCAACTGTATCTGATTCTGTTAGCCCACATTGACTGAAAGTAAGTTAACTCTCTTTCTCTCTCCATTTTCTCTCCCACTATCTTTTACCCCCCTTCCTCCATCTGTCCGCCCTCCCTGTTCTCTCTCTCTCTCTCTCTCTCTCTCTCTCTCAGTGGTGGAACGTGGAGAAAGGGGAGGCCCTCCAGACCTTCTACCCCACAGGTTCTAACCTGAAGAAGATCCACGTGTCACCTGACTTCTCCACCTTCGTCACCATCGATAACATCGGAATCCTCTACATCCTGAAGAAGGTGGAATGAGAAAGGGGACGTATGCCTGTAAGCTCCATCCCAATAGTCTACAGGGGCTTCCTCCCCTTTCTGCCGTTTTTTTAAGTTGAGATGAGGGAGAGGAACCACAAAGAGGAAACCACATGAACTATTGAGACATGTAAGAGTTATGGGAAACAGTAGAAAAAGGGGTGTGTCTAAAATCAGACACACTTCCTGTGAATAATCCATCATTCCTATTGCTACGTCTCTGCATGCCTTAAAAGTCCCAAAAATCCAATAATGATGCAAATGGAATCTGATAATATCATCATGATTCAATTTACAATGCTGTAATTGTTGTATTAAGGGACCATTGAACAAAAATGCATTTGATTCTTACTGCACTGGGGTTGGTTTTATTGCATGCAATAACAGGAGATTTTCAACACTGTTTTTAATTAAGGTATGATGTACTATTGGTGATGAACTCATGAAATGCACCAGCCTTATGATTTATACCTCTATAGTGATGTTGTTAGAGGTGGCTGGATTGTTTCTATGCTTCTAAGTGCACTTCTTTTGCACTGCTTTGTCAACCTTCTGACTATCCCGTTTGAATATCATGGTGGAATTCCTTCCCCATGTCATTCTGTTATCTTCACCAGCAAATTGTATTTTGTCTGTTTAAACCTGTGTATGTGGACTAACTAAAGCCTTAATCTGAACATGGAAAGGGTTTTTGGGGCATAACCTTGTAATTCATTATTCAGGAATCAAAAGCAGGGTTCAAACTGCACTGTGCCAACAGGGTGCCGGCACTCCTTTTTACTAATCAGGGCTGCCTCAAATTATCAATGTTGGCCCCCTCATACGCATGAAAGAACATTAAGGAAGCATTAATGATCCCCAAAGGGCTAGTGTGTAATTGGAACCTTGACCAAAGGCATTATAGTCAGAAAAATAGCATGTTATTGTCTAAGGCATTTGGATCAGCCTTATGATGAAATCTACGGTGATGTCTCTCGGCATTTTGGACACTAATCATACCGATGGAACCTTTTTGTACTAATCTTTTTTTAATTGTGCATACTATTCTTTTCATAATAAGTACATATAGAATATGTTTTCTTACTACTGAGTCAACACCTCCCTTTGCAGCAGGTACTACAATCATTCACCTCATGCCTGTATCAAGATGATGTCACTGTACAAGTACAATCAGCCTTCCTTCCTGTCCTCCCTGAGGTAATCCCTGACCTAGTGCTGTTGGGTTGTGATCAGTGATGACTTGGGGAGGATGGGAGGAAGGGAGAAGTGTTAGAACAGGGCCCTTTGTCTATGATGTCATAACATTGGACCATTCTCTATGTGTGTGTTAAACTTAAAAGAGACAATTCCTGTCAATCAAATATGGGAATTCTCTGTCAGTGAAACTCTGTCAAATTCTCTGTCAATGTGAAATGTTGAGGTCTTCTCAGGATATTATTATTGTTATGGTGAAGTGCTTTGTACGTGTAATTTATAATGCTTTTGAGAATAAACCTTCTAATGCAAGCAAAGTGTATGTTTCCCTCCATGAGAATCCTGCAGCTCTGTTACTCTTAACCCATATTTAAGGGGGCATATTTGCGACAGACATATCTAGACAGTGCATGCTGTTTTAGACAAAAATAAGGATGTTTGTTGCCAACCAACTGAGGGGGTTTGCAGTGCATGTGTGTGCGTGCGTGTTGTGCTTCCGTATTGTGTGTGGGTGGTGGAGACTGCGTGGTGGTCAAAGAGCAGCTCCTCTTGGGAGTGCTTGCCGCTGACATGGCGTTGGTCACGCTCCGCCTGTCTCTGACACGTCTGGCCGTCATGCCACTGATGGGAACGGACAGGCCCATGACATGCTGCCCGTCTCCTGTCCACCACTGTCTCTGTCTCTGTCTCTCTCTCTCTCTCTCTCTCTCTCTCTGTCACAGCTCGAAATGTCAAGGAAAGCGCTGAGGACCGTGATTTTGGGGATGATAAGGTTGAAAGTTTAGACCGCAGCGAATCAATGAAAATTGTTTTGGGTATGTTATTACAAAATCATGAGTTTATAAGAGCATGCCAAGAGCCAAGCTGAGCTGAGCTGAGCTGTACTGAGCTGGCCTGGTGAATCCACCATAGCTTGGGTCAGGCCTGTATTTTGTAAAGCCCTGAACTGCTTTATCAGTCACTGCTGATTGTCATTCACTATTTAAATACAAACAATCCAATCGTGACTAGACGATTGAGCTTGAGGCCGCTGTATGAACTTTCCCCTCATTGTGTCAGCACAGTGTGTGTGTGTGTGTGTGTGTGTGTGTGTGTGTGTGTGTGTGTGTGTGTGTGTGTGTGTGTGTGTGTGTGTGTGTGTGTGTGTGTGTGTGTGTGTGTGTGTGTGTGTGTGTGAGTGAGTGAGTGAGTGAGTGAGAGAAAGAGAGAGAGAGAGAATACATTTGCATGGCAGAGAATTATAGTGTGTGACAGAAAAGAAGAGAGGCAACACAGGTGGCTGTGTACTGAGTAATGTTCTGTTGTCAGCTTGACTGCTGACCTCTCATATATATCCTTTTATATCCATTCACATCTCAATGACTCTACTGCCAAACATGAGCCTGAAGTCTGGATTCAGAAGATAGGTCCAATTGGCTTAAACAGTGGTGAAATCTGAATATACTTTTTTGAAAGTTGAAAGTGTGCGCGCGCGCGCGTGTGTTACACTGCCCGATCAGTGCCTTTGTCTGTGCCTGTGTATGTTTGCATACACATTTAGCCCTGCGTCCTCGGAGCACTGTGAAGTTTTAGAGCCTTATTGAGGTGCTCTCTATCCTCATTAATTCCCTCTCACTCCTTAATTAATCATTGTCTCTGGCTGAAGTAATTAAAACTATAGTGTCAGCTCACAACTAGGATACTTTATCAGGCCAAAAATGTCCCTTTGCAAACACAGGTAATTTATCCTCTTGCCACCATGCTAAAAAATACAATACTCTAGTCTGATCTGCTAGTCTACTTAACCTAGTTAGCTCACTTAGCACTTGGGAATGATGGATTTAGGTCTAGGCTAATGTTAGATCTTTATGCAAATTGTTAGATCTTTGTAGCTTGTCATTGTGCGAAAGAAACTCATCTTCCCAGAGTCCTAGAGTAGAGTATGGGAGAGAGGAGCTGGAAGTATCAAGACAGGCTTCTCCGTCTGCAGTCTGAGCAACATTTAAAACTTTTCCCCTCCCCTTCCCATAATCCCTTATTAATGTTTCATCTTGTGGTCCTCTGTGGCTCAGTTGGTAGAACATGGCGCTAACAATGCTTAATAATAAAAGCTTGGATAAAAGCGTCAGCTAAATGGCATATATTATATTATCTTTTTATATCTTTCAGTCTGAGGGTTGTGCTCTGCATGAATGTGCATGCAAATATGTGTAGACATAGACACAGACACATACAGTACAGTCTCAGACAGACAGACGCACAGGCACAGACACATACAGTACAGTACACACACAGACACATACAGTACAGTGCACACACACACACACACACACACACACACACACACACACACAGACAAGCATGCAGACACACATACAGACATGAAGTACTGACACATGAAGTACTGTACAGTAAACACACACATACACACACATGCGCACATAGAGACAGACACACACACACACGCAGTGACTGAAGCATGATGAATGTTACTGTGAGCCATCTGCCCTGCTCTCTCTGAGGTCTCAATGTTGAAGAGGCTCTTCCTAAAGATATGATGTAACCCACTTCTCTGTCTCCATAACCCCCACAGCACCACAACAACCCCACAAGCACTAAACAGTTATATCAAAACAGAGGTTCACTTTGCAATGAACTGAGGCTGTTTTTATATGGATGCTTTGCATGTCATGCCATCTTGGTCTGATGTCATAAATGACATCATACAAGGGTTGCTGTGGGGATAGAGTATTGAGTGAGACCATTGTCTCAGGTCAGATAGCAGGACTCCGTCTGTACTGATCTGTCTCGTATCTTGCAAACAGTCATGGGATAGATCAAAAGTAGCCCGACTAAATTGTGCTGTCATATACAATGTGTAGAGACTACTTGTAACTGAAATAATACATCTGTCAATTATTGTCATGTTTTTCCTCCAGCGAATGTCTTAGTTACATGAGCTTCGAAACTAGCAAAGGACTTTGGTAGTTGAAGGTGCAGCTATTACTTAGTTTGGAAATGTACACGAAAACTAGCATAGATTGTTCGGTGAGCCAGTCAGCTGAGCCACTCACATTTCACATGAAACGAAACAGGTGCTTTACCCGTAGCTGTGCAAACTTAACAGTGCATATCAATTATTCCAAAAGTGACTTCAAACAGTAACAGTAACTAACAATGTATATTGAGTTTTCATGATTTTGTAACATCGCATGAATCTCACAAATTAGTATCTATTTTATCATGGATGCTTTCTAATCTTCAGATCTGAAGATTGGTTCCACGTCCTACAAGACAGGTCGGTCGAGGCTCAGAATGTCATGTAGGAATGACGCCATCTCTTGAAAAAATGTATGTGGTATGTGGTGGCTAAAAATTAGTAAATTGTTTTGAACTTTCTTCTGGGTAGTCATGGTTATGCTACATGATGTCACAGTGACATCATCAGAGAGTTCCATGGCTGTTATTGCTAAGAGGTTTAACACTGTGATGAGACATGGGTGTTGACACAGAAAGGCTGTCATGGCTACTCCTAAATTGTCATCAGTAGGTTTCTATTTCCCATATAGACAGTAGGCTAAACTATTTAGAACCAGAGCACTAATGGTGCATTACTTAGAAGTATTACATTATGTGTTACTGTAACTGAGATGCTATTGAAAGCGATTTGCACACCTACCACCTTTACGTTTATTTTGAGGGTATTTTTATCAACAGACAACGCTGCAATACGTATTAAGATTAGAGGAATCCACAACCTAAAATGCATAAACTATTAGAAGGATTGGTAGAGGCTTGTAGTCATGTAGAGGTTAGGGTGTTCAGTTATTGTCCAATTGTTATGACTAACAATTGTAAAGTGTTTAAATATTTACTGGGTCAATATCAGGCTTTTTGATCCTATGTTCATACATATGTTTCAAACACAATTTGTAAAGGAAGCAATTGACAGTGATATGTTGGTGAGAACAGCAGGCAAAAGTAATGGGAAGTAATGATATCTGAAATTAATGTAGATCAGAATATGACCTGCCACTGCGTTGATTTACTGTTGGTTTTGCGAGAGATGCGAAAGATGGTGCCAGTCGCACGTGGGGATACATTTCTCACCACGCAGTTATAGATTAGCGTTACTGACAGTTGGCGTTGCTAGGTTGGCGTTGCTACGATCACGTATTTCTCTCGCTGTTTCCCTAACAAAGGCTAGGAAGGCCAGGACAGAGCCAGACAAGTGTAGCCAGACAAATGTTGTCCCCCACCAATAATAGAACACCCCTCCTTATTATCAGTGTTGCTTCTTCCTCCTCTCCTCTTTGCACCCTATTATGACGTTTTTAATGACAACAACCTATCATTTAACCGCACCATAATAAGATGAATCAGTTTCACCGCAAAACTCCGAAACAATCTCTATGGCAAGAAGCATCATTCACCAAAGTTTAATCAAAATTGTCCCAGTGGTGTCGGAGTTAAAGCGAGTGACATACGAACGGACAGAGACCGATTTCATTGTGGTTGACAATAAGTTTAATTATATAGTTTAATTAAGCCATTACAACAACTTTTAACGATCAAATGATGGCGCAAAATGTTTCCACACTCTTCAGTGATATGAAAAACCAAAAGGAAAAAGCTGCTAATCAGTTCATTTTGGTGTGAGTGGAGTTTGTTCTGCTCTCCCATAGGCAACCTGTATAAAAAACAGCGTTTCGTCTCCTTATTGGAAATAACCGCCCAATAACCGCCCAAAGAGGCAGAGTGAATCGGCTTCCTTTAAAGAGGCTTTGGTTAATCCTAATGCTGTTATGATGTCATAATGGGGTTGTCAGGTTCTAGAATGTTCCAGTGAATAAACAGAGGGGGTTTAGCAGCGAGGACAAAGGCATATCTTGAACACATTCTAGATATGTGTATTTGTAACAGGTGATTATTTTTTGTATCTCTTCTTATAGGATCAAATATGACAACCAAATTGTTTGAATTTGTTTTCCCTGTTGTATATTGCTTAGACTGTCTGTTTTTCCATGTTGTTACAACATTTGTATTCCGTTGGCAGTAATTGAGTCTTGCTTACATCCAAATACTGAAACCTGGATAAACATTTCTTATGGAGGACTGGAGTAATGTCAGTCAGGGTGACTGGAGCGTTGGTGAGGAGATGATACAACAGCGGGAGAGAAGGCCTGACTGGTGATGAGGAAAGTGCCACTCAAGATCCAGCTCTTCGTTAAAGGCATTAGGAGGGATGGAGAGAAAGAGAATGGATTTAAGAGACTGGAGGAGAGGATAACTGAGGGAGGGATGATGAGGAAGATTTGGAGAAGGTGACAGAAAATGCAGAGGATGGAGGAGGAGGAGAGGGAAAAGTGTGTGTTAGTTTGAGGAAAAGAGGAGAGGAGAGATGAGGAGGGAGAAGTAGGAGTGCAAGGAGAGATGGGAGGAGTTGATGGTGGAGGGGAGCAGAACAAGGAATGGAGACAGAGAGAGCTGGAGGAGGAGGAGGAGAGCGATGAGATGAAGAGAAATCAGGGAGGAGAAAGAAATCCTGAGGGAAAAGTTGCGGATGGAGGTAGAGGAAAGGATGGAGGGAAAAAGAAGGACGAGGGACACAGAAAAGAAGCAGCGAAAGCAACTCAGTCTGCACAGGAGAACAGATGATGAGAGAAGAAGAGATGAAGGAAGAAATGTACCATGAAAATATAACAAACAACTGAGAAATAAGTGAAAGGAAAAAGAGAGAGCAGAATGATACAAAAACAGAGGAGGAGAGGAGAGAAATAGCAGTGGAGAGAAAGAGAGAAGAGGAAAAGAAAAGACAGGTGATGAGGAGAGAACATGCTTGAAATAGGTTATAGAGGAGAGAGTGATGGAGATGGAGATACATTTGGAAAACAGAATGCAAGAAGCAGAGGAAGGAAAGCTGAAGGATAGGAAAAAGAGACCTGGTGGAAGGAGTACAGCAGGATGACATAGTGAGAAAAACTGAGGAGAGGAAGAGGAGAGAGGACATCTTGAGACTGCAAGTATAGAGAGAAGAGAGATATGGAGATACTAATTGAAGGGGGGAGAAAAGGTTAGGAAGAGGGAAAGATAGAGGATAAAGAAAACTAAAAATGAGATAAAACGGAGAAAAGAAGACAGAATGAAAGAGGAGAAGAGAGCAACAAAGAAAAAGTGTGAGGAAGACAATGCAAGAAAAGAGGCAGAGGCAGGGGAGTACTAGATCAGGAGGCCAGATTGCAAATGAGAGAAAGAGGGAGGCCGAAAAAAGAGAAAGAGATGGAAAGCATGAGGAAAGGGAGAGGAATGAGGACAGAGAGAGGGAAGGGAGAAAGAAAGAGACTGCCAGAGGATATTCAAATTAAAAAGGAGAAGAAGAAAGAGCACAAAAACACAGCCAAGAAAGAGGAGGAGGAGAATGATGAAGAAGACTGGCGAAGGTGACAGAAAATGCAGAGACTGGCTATAATGAGCGTGACCAAAGTGATAAAGTTGATGAGGATGGAAGTGAAGTTGAGGATATAAATAGCACAAAGGAAAATAAAGGCAAGAGTTTGGAGGAATACACAAATAAAGAGGATTGAATGAGTAAGGAAAGAAGATCCCAAAGATGAGGAAAGGACTGATAGCGATAATAGTGAAAGTGTCCAAACAAATGAAAACAGAAAAGAGGTGGATGAGGTAAAGAAAGCAAATGATAAATGACACATTAAAAATGTACAGATTACGAGAGCACTGACAAAAGAAAACTAGAAGATGGAGCGAATAGGGCAGCTGATAAAGAAAAAGATTGCCCAAAGCTCAGCATTATTTCGTCTTTTTCTTACATGAAAAATAATCTATGTGCCAGAAGTGGCGAATATGCAATCTGAGAGGGGAAAGCATTGGTATTTCACGCTTTTTCTCCAACACCACTGGCCCAATTTTGACTCAACTATGGTGAAAGATGCGTCTTGCCATAGAGGTTGTTTAGGAGTTTCGAGGTGACGTTGATTCATCATTAAAAACTTCATAATAGGGTGCAATGTAGAGAGCTAGGAGTGTAGCCTAATGCAATAGGCCTGAGAAATCATGCAAAGTTGTAAGAAGCAAGACTGATAATGAATCAAATAAGCACTATATGCTCCGGTAAGGTTTCAGCCTGGCTACGAATGCTGTAGGACTGTAGCCTAATGCAGTAGGCCTATAGCCTAACAAATTTGTGAGTGAAGTCTATTATGCAGCATAATTTAATGCCGAAACTTGGCCTATATCAATACGGAAACCAGAGTTGTGTCAACTAGGTTAATAACCAGTCGCATTAGCCTGTGCACATATTTTGTCTTAGCCTATTGGTGAAATTTGTGTTTGAAGTAAAGGCGTCTCATATCAATAGAGTTAGTACGATAGTAGCCTGTCACGCCTGAGGTTGCTTTCTGGTGACTCTGGGGCCCCCTCTGGCTATACGGGTCAGTGCCTCCCAATCTACCTTAAATCATACCACCTGTGTGTTTGTCCCCTGTTTGTATAAATAGCCTGTGTGTTCCCCATGTCTTCGTCCGAGATTCTCCCCGTCAGTAGAGAGTAACCTGTCTGTCTGCTTGTATCGCTAAGTCCAGTGATTCCCGTTCGAGTTATTATTCCACTTGTTAAGTGTGTACTTTATTTAACGGAGCTTGTTTTCTCCACTTTTGTTTTACCGTTTGGTCCCAGTGTTTGTTTGTTCCCCACTCCCTACGTTTTACTATATTAAATCCCCTGTTTTAAGAAAGACTTTACGCTGTTGTCTGAGTATCTCTCCGCACTTGGGTCCACCACACTACCACCCACCCTAACAGTAGCCTAATGGTGCCCAAGTAATGTTTCTCTTTGGTCACAGAAGGTGATCGCAACAAGAGAAAAGCTCTCCCTGTGCGCAATGGGAACACAGCACTGTAAAACAGAGACAACATCTTGCTTCATTCACAGGCTTCTCCATCACTGTCCCTTTATAGAGGGGTGCTACATCATTCGTGGCAGACAACATGTTTACTATATACTTGTTTTCTCTTTCTTTCTTTGTCTCTTTGTCTCCCTGTCCCTCTCTCTCTCTCTCTCGTCTCTCGTTTCTCTCTCTCTCTTGCTCTCCATTTTCAATGTACATGTTTTACAGTAACTTTCTTGGTTGATACTGTAGGACTCCAACACCCTGTGATCTGTTGATTCTCTGATACGCTCATATACAATCTCCACTGTGAGAAATGTTCTTATTCTAAATATTTTATGACATTTCTGAAAAAAAAAGATGGGATCGAAACGTCTGTTTTTGTGTGTCTGAATTAAATCACCATGGGAGCATACCAGAGTTGTGGACATTTGTTATTTTTTCTTTGATGTGTTCTTTTGCACCTGATTAATTGGATCTGCATATTTTTCTATGCTTAAGCATACAGTAGGTTACAGCTCAAACTCATCATCTGGGAAAACACAAAACATCTGTTTGGAACGGAGGTGTGTGACAGTGTAGAAACAACGTTTTATTTCCCATACCTGGCCCACTCTTTATTCCTGCAAAAAATCTTTGCTTGTTTAATGGGTTTAGAAACTTTTCTTAAGCCAACTCATCATAAGCTTATGTTACATAAGCCCACAACGCTGACAAATCCACAGCTGTCCCTTTTGAATTAATTTATTGATAACCATTCCTGTCCTTGGTTGAACTAACTGTGTAATGCCAAGTTAAATCTGAAATGCCCCGGCTAATGTTGTCCACCTCTATAAGCTGTAGCACTTAATTCTAATTACATTTCCAACTTCCATCAAAGTGAACATTTCTTGATCAGATGTGAGCACACTCAGGCAGCTGCTGTATGCGGCTTGATGAAACACTTTCGTTTGGGTACAAAAAAAGGGGCAAGTTACAAGCTTTTATTCTTCTGCATGCAAACTAGATCTACTCGGACAAGCTGTCTAGACATCATACTCGGGAAACACGTCAACATACTCGGGTTAACTAACCTCGAGCCCTTATCTTGGTTGCAAGTGGGATACATTGTAACCAGGGCAGTGACTACAGTGCCAACATGTTAACGACACACACACACACCTTTTTATCAGTATCACTAAAAGCAATACATTTACATTACATTTGTCAGTCATTTAGCAGAAGCTCTTATCCAGAGCGACTTACAATAAGTACATTTGTCTAATGTTAGTGAATCGTCGCAAGACTTTTTTTTACTTTCAGATCATTCTATTTTCATGGTGGAGTGACCACAACGTTTATCTCAATCTTTACTTTATTCTCAGCTGGATTTAAAAAAGTAATCTTTCTGCATTATAAAACAGTAAAAAAGAAGATTCTTAGCATCAATGTTTTTTTGTTTTGTTTTTAGGGGTCAGACCAAGAACAATGCTGTATTGTGTGTGTGCATGAGTATGCATTGCATTGCATGTACATACATGTGCACTCTACATGTGCATGCATGTGTGTGTTTGTGAGAGAGTGTACTTTTTGACAGTGATGGTGATGTGTGTGTGGTTCTAGGTCTCCCTGTCTGGCACTAGACAGGCCAACACCTGCTGGAATTGGCACCTGCATTTATCACAATCCCAGGTCAAACACACACACACACACACACACACACACACACACACACACACACACACACATACATACATACACACACACACACACAAACACACACACACACACACACACACACACATAATCCCAAGTGCTCTCACTCTCCTCACCTAACAGCAGAGCCTTGGCAGCTCGCCACTCTGTGTCACCACATTAAGATTCCCCCCCCCTACTGACCCTAGCAGAAAAGTGGTTCCTGTCACCTCTGAGCACTGTGTCACCACATTAACACTCCCCCCTGCTGACCTTGGTTTCCTGTCAGATCCCCCCCTCTCCCCCTGACCTTGGCTGAGCATTGGTTCCTGTCAGCTGGTCGCACCGCTGCGCGCCCACCTTTATGGCTCCCCCTCTCTGAGGGAGCGGGCCTTGTTCCAGACTGTTACCTAATTCTATTCCGTCCCCATCCCCCCTTCACCAAGCCTCTTCTGCATTCGTAAATCTGAAAAGATAGAAGAAAATAATATGGGGTTTGCTCCACCTGTCACTTAATTACATCAAGTACAGATTCAAACACATTGCTTGATCACCTACCAGGTCCTTTCAGGTCCCTGCATCTGAGGGGTGGGGACACAGGAAGGTGGCAGCTACTGTAATGGGACTGGGCCAGGGAGAGCAGATGTGTCCGTGTCTCACCCAGCATGGACTCAGAGCCAATAACTCACACAGTGGGACACTACAGGCCAGGGTTAGAGGAGGGGAGGGGAGAGGAGAGGAGAAGAGAAAGGGGGGGAGAAGGGAGGGGGAGAGGAGAGGGGAGAGGGGAGGAAGGCAAGGGCAGGAAAGAGAGGAGAGGAGAGAAGGGGGGAGTGGAAGGGTGGGGAGAGCATCCAAAAGAGGTGTATCTTCAGTGCCCTCCATAAGTGTTGGAAAGAGGAAGCATTTTCACTTTTAGAAAGAGAATCTCTACTTTGACCACATAGTAATTGTTTGATTTCAAAACCAAACTGTTGGAGTATAGCTAAAAGAAGACAACATGCTTCCTCTTTCCAATACTTAGGGAGGGCACTGCAATCGCTGTCAATATTTTATTCCATTTACTCTGTGTTAGGAAATCTGTATGGTCTCAAATCTCAAATGAATGGAGGTGATTGGCTCCATGGTATGGGATTGAATTAAATTGTTCTCAAAGCTCATTTCTTAACTTTTATTTATACAGGGGAAACGCAGAGACCAAGGCCTCTTTTGCAGGTGCACCCAGTCCAAAATATTTACAAAAAACACATACAAAATGCAACACAGTTCAATACAGAAATCCATCATATAAAACCACAATATATTAGGAGAAACAATCACATCACCAAGGAGGTCCTTAATTAACACCCTAAATTGCCCAAGAACATCCAACTGAAATTTCTTCAGTAGATCATTCCAGCAGTTAGGTGCACCACAACTAGCAGATTTACCCAATTCTGTGGAGACCCGGGGAACCTCAAAAGTTAACTAACTCTGAAAACGGGTTAGGTCATTTAAAAAAATAAATAATAATAACAAGGTTAGGTTAGCCGGCAGTTTATGCAGAAGGGCTTTATACAAAAAAGTAATGAAGTGATCTACAGGGATTTTAACGAGGTCCAGCCAACCTTCTGATAAAGTATGCAATGATGAGTATTAAAACGATCACCTGTGATAAAGCAAAGGGTGCTATGGTAGATCCAAGGTAGGCATCCAAAGGTTTAAGAGTAGTGGCTGCTGCATTTTGGTAGATGATATCACCATAATCAAGTACTGGCATGAAAGTTGATGACACAATCTGCTTTCTGCTGTTCAGGGAAAGGCACAATCTATTCCTATAAAAGAAGCCCACCTTAAATTGTAGCTTTTTAACAAGCTCCTCCATATGTTTTCTGAACATCATGTCTTTGTCAAACCAAATGCCCAGGTATTTATAATACGCTCAATGGGGGCACGACCCAAAGTACATACTGTATGCATAAATCAGATACATTTTTCTGTGATTGGGTAAATAACATATTTTGTCTTTCCAATATAGCAGGATACACAACAGATTGAACGAAATATGCATACAGCGCAAATCACTTTTCAGATGTAAAAACAACATTTTTGGTTAGACTATTCATTTTCAACAAATGAATGTCACTAATTAGCCAGAGACAGCTAATGAGCTGTTAATAATTAAAAGGTAAGGAGGGTGGTCAGTAGACGCTGTGGCCATCTAACACTAGACTGGAGTTTGACACCTCTGGCTTAAACAGACATGGACGTAGCTGGTCTGAGGCCCTGTTTTAGATCTCCTTCTTTTCCCACCTCTCTCCTCCATTGGTTCCTGTCTTCCCTCCACCATAATCACTTATCTTACAAAGTTGGACAAATGAAAGCATTAGGATCGAAACCCATCTTTACCTATTCAAAAACATTCCAATCTACAGTACTATTCCCTCATGGAATGGACAGAGGAAGGATGTATACTATGTATGCTAGGTATTGGAATGAGTCATTTTCTCTCTCTCCAGTTATGGGTAAAGCTCTCTCCCTCATGGTGGATTGTGAGTTTTTAATCTTCTCAGCAGCAGTGTTCTAGCTCAGAGACAGCTGATGGAAGGTGAGGCTGCTTCAAACAGATAATACCTACACACACACACACACACACACACACACACACACACACACACACACACACACACACACACTCTCCAAAAAGCTTGTCTTTTTTAATCTACTTTTGTATCAAATAAGATTTGTCGAATCAAGACGAAAGCCAAAGCAAAAGCCACCTAAAGTTCAACACAAGCTTTAAAAGCTGCTTTGTCCCTGTGGATTGACATTCGGTTGCTGTTTTAAGAGCGTTATGGCCTAGAAATGGCCCATTGTTTTGCTATGGTTATCTGATTATAAGGTTTAATGTTTGGCCGTGTCAGTCTCTTCAGGAAAGTTGAAGCCAGGCCATGGTTTTAATATCTTTTAATGTATGTTTTCCTTCTCCGCCCACGTCATGCTTTAATGTCATGCTCATAGCTTTAATATGTTCCATACATCACTTTTAGTATTAGTGGATAAACTTCCCCTGAAGCCAGTAAAAGAGGCTTTGTCGTCCTCTCCACCAATCAGCACCACGCACCAACACTCCTCAAGCCAAACCCCCAGGCCCGTCCCAGCCTGGCCAATCAGCTCAATGTATTGTCCATCAATCACAGCCCTTACTACCATGGCGACATTAGCGCTGTTTCACGACTTAGCTAAACATTGTCTGTCCCTGGTGATTAGTGCTTCTGCTGCTGAACTCAATATTATTTGGAGCAATGTGATTAGAACAGTGAATGTCTTTATTGGTTTTTATAACATACTGTATCTGGTGTGAGGCTATGTGATTTGCTTCATTTCTCATCATGTATGGAATAGTATGATTTTAGTGTAAATTTTTCATGCAAATATGCAGTACTTTCCGGTCATTCAATCAAACAAACAACTTTATTTGTCTCAAAGGGATATTTGTAATGCAGTGGGAGGGTACTCTTTGTAAAGGGTTTGCAAATGGTTTATAACCTAGCCCCCAATAGAATTCTAGAATGCTGCTGTAGATTACTGAGAATTCCCAGTTCATATTCTTAACAAATAGGTAAAGCCATAAAACAAAGGAAAATGGACGATTACAAGTTTGTTTAGTTTTAAAGACCACCAGTCCATAGCAGAATGATTTATATGTATATATATTTATATATATATAAACAGTACCAGTCAAAAGTTTGGACACACCTGATTCAATGGTTTTTCTTCATTTGTATTATTTTCTACATTGTAGATTAATATTGAAGACATCAAAACTATGAAGGAACACATATGGAATTATGTAGTAAACAAAAAAGTGTTAAACAAACCAGAATATGTTTTATATTTTAGATTCTTCAAAGTAGCCACCTTTTGCTTTGATGACAGCTTTGCACACTCTTGGCAAGTTTGTGTCCAAACTTTTGACTGGTTGTTACGAACCCCCCCCAGATACTACGTCTAGGGATATAAAAGGGGGGAGAAACGTAACATACTGTATCTGTATATGCGGCTGAGACCCGCTGGTGCGGTGGTAGTGCAACACACACAACGACTGAGTAAAAAATGAAAATAAGACAGATTTATTAGAAAAACAAACAACCAGACAACACGGGGGAAACATAGAGAGGGAACTAAGGGGAGGACGCCAGACGGCACCAAATAAATGAAAACAAAAATAACCCCAAAGCTAATATTATAGTCCTATCTGCTCTAACTACGAAAAGTCTGCTATCTAACTAACTAAGTCTTGCCCGCCTACCCTAGACCCAAAATACAAGAGGTGGCCCCCGCCTGGGGAAACTAACCTAGTGTATATAATAAAACCAACCTGCGTGATGGAGGTGTAAGCCCATGGGCGTCTTACCTGCCTAACTCGCCCTCCCCTGGGGCTAACTACAGGTGTGGCAGCGGACACAATGGTAGGACAGACACTAACAAGAACAGTAGGATACGATGATACCAAAGGACAGAGAAAACCGCTAACCGATGCTACCACACCCCTCCTTTCCTGAAGAGTGCGCGGGACTTTTAAACAGAGACGGACGATGGTCTAATTGGTTGATGGAGGCCGCCAGGTGAACCCATTGATCGAAGGGCAACAGGGGGAGTGAAACGATGATTGACAGGAGGATGAACCAATACCTGGGAAAAAGACATAGGGAAAAACAGACAAACGACACCACACGCACACAAATGTGGGGACGTAACACTGGTACTGTATATATATGAAATGTTTCAAAAACTAATGTAAATCATGCAACATTATTTGCAATGGTTGCACAGTTGGGAAATTCTATTTGCTAGTTTTTACACCAGATTTGTGTAATTGTGTGTAATAACTTTTACCATCAGGACGACCCTCATCAGATCAATTCAGCATGACTGCATTTAAACCGTTCAGGACTGTACTCTTATTTTGAAGAGAAAAATATCTTCTGAAAGACTTTCGGAAAACATAACCAACCCAGAAGTGGGTCTGACCACCACACAGTATTTGGTCAAAACTAAAAATCAAAGAATATATATTTAAATTATCCAGTATATGTACACCAAGCACATCTACTGCACCAATTTAATCCGAAGACCAAGTTTGTATCTTTCATAGACCCAATCCAAAATATAGTGCACTTGTCATAGTTAGGTTTTAATCCAGAGAAACTGGAGAAATGTTCCAGGACCTCAATAAGACCCCTCAGGGGTGAAGAATGGGGACTCAGGAGAAGTCTAGAATCATCTGCGTACATTGACACTTTAGTTTCCAACCCATTAATTTCTAACCCCTTAATGTTAGCAATAGACGGTTTTCCACAGGGTTTATGCTGTGCATGCCAAGGCTTCAACAAGGCTTACCCCAGGCCTATTCAGTGCTTACTAACTCGGGATTTTAGCCTCCTCTACCCCATGGTCCTGTCACCCTGGAATACGGAGGACTGTCTTTGTGATCAGGCAATGTTTCTGGTGGCCATCCATGGAGAGAGAGGAAGTATGTGGCTGCCTGTCCTGTGTGCGCCTGGAACAAGATCTCCTGGCGCCCGCCTCCCGGTCTCCTGCACCCGCTTCCTGTGCCTCATCGCCCCTGGTCTGACATCTCACTGGACTTTACCCTCGGAAAGTAACACCACCATCTTGACGGTGGTGGACAGATTTTCCAAAATGGTACACTTCATTCCCTTGTCTAAATTGCTTTCCGCCAAGGAGACGGCGGAGGCAATGTTATTTCATATGTTCTGTATTCATGGATTCCCTAGGGATGTGGTGTCAGACTGGGGGCCACAGTTCATCCCCCAGTTTTGGAAGGCTTTCTGTTCCCTCCTTGGTGCCACCATCAGCCTCTCCTCTGGGTACCACCCCCAGTCCAACAGCCAGAGTGAGCGGCTCAACCAGGAGCTGAACCAGGCTCAACCAGGAGCCTGCGGTGCCTCATTTACCAGAATCCAGCCACCTGAAGTAAGCATCTCATGTGGGTTGAGTATGCTCACAAATCAGGCGTTCATTCGCCATGTCGCCGCATCTGGAGCTGGGCCCGGCATGTAGTCCTCAGGACCTCGGCCCAGTACAAAGAGGTGGCAGACCACTGGCGAACCCCTGCTCCTACTTACCGGCCTGGGCAGAGGGTCTGGCTATCCACCAGAGACCTTCCCCTGCGGGTTGAATCCCACAAACTGGCTCCAAGGTGATCAATTCAGTGGCTGTGCATCTTCGACTCCCCAGATGCTGAAGGTTCACCCCACCTTCCATGTGGCCAAGGTCAAACCAGTAAAGCCCCCTGGTCGCCGTCTTCCCCTGTCTTGTTGCCAGTTCGTCTTTGTGCCTTAGTGTCAAAACTTCCCAGCGATTTACTTAGTGATTTCTTGTCTACCTGGTTTTTGATCTTTTTAGTTTTTCCGAGTTTGTCTTTTGCCTATTCCCTGTTGGATTATCCGCCTCCTATTTGACTGACTACCCATGTACCATACCCTGCCTTGCCTACCCCTTTTTGGATATCTGCCTCCCTACTAATTGTCTAACTATGTACCAAACTCTTTTCTGGAATTAAAGGATTATTCTTTTGGATTAAGCTTTTGTCCCAAGTCGTGTGATAGAGTCCTCTGCCTTGGTCTACAGCCATTACACCATCTTACACACTGCACAATGTAAACAAACTGGAGATCATATGGGGCGGGACAATAAAGCCCAATTGTGGAAATTCAAACAGGCTTATTCACTAGGCTTTGAGCACTAGTAAGCCTTGGCATGCGCTGGCACCTCATAATCTGATTTTAATATTGAACATTTTCATGGCCATAATAAACAGGTATGGTGGGCAACCTGGTTTAAAACCTCTTGTCAATTCAGTATTCTCAGAGAAGCAACCATTATTTATTATTTTACATATAGGATTATTACATATGAGTTTAACCCATTTTATGAGAGATTCTCACAAGTTCAGGCATTTATATATTAATTCTAGACATACTTTATCGAAATGTTTCTCGTAGTGTTCTATTGTTTCTAGTAATTGTTGGATATTATATCTAGTATATCTTTCTTTTAGGAATCCTGTCTGATTGTTATGAACAATGTCCAGTGAGTTTAAGAGCTATACATTTTGCCAATAGTATCACAAAATTGGAGGATGAGGGGCCTCCAAAGACAAACACAACACACATCGTAGCATGTGCCAGCAGAGCACTAACCCCAGTGGAACAGAGATACTCTCAGACTGAAAGAGAAGCCCTTGCAATGGTCTGGAGCTGTGAACCCTTACATTTGTATCTCTACGTTGCTCAGTTCAACATGATTATGGATCACAAGCCGTTGGAATCTTAAACAATCCAAAGTTTAAGCCACCAGCGGATTGAGAGATGGGCTCTCAGACTTACTACTCTGCGAAGGAAGTCTGATTCTCAGAGGAAACAGACTGACAAGACCAAAGACACTGCAGTCCAGAGCACTCTCTCTTGCACATGAAATGCATTGTTAAAACCAAGCAACTACTCAGAGAAAAAGTCTTGTTTCTGGGAATAGATAAACAAGCTGAAGAACTGATCTCCCGCTGCATTCCTTGTTAGTCATTTACAAAAAAAATAGAGCATCAGCCACGACAGATGTCAGAGCTACCACAAGGACAATGGCAGAAAGCCTCAGTAGACTTCTCTGGACCAGCCTCAGTAGACTTCTTGTTGGGTGACTATCTTCTAGTCATTCTGGACGAGTATTCAAGATTTCTGTTTGTGGACTTATGACACCATTCAACCCCAAGCTGTACACCGTTCAACCCCAAGCTGAAACACCATCCTGAAGCTCCTCTGACACCAGGAGACAATGCAAGAGGTCCTGTGTTCAAATCTTGGACAAGCCCTTTAATTCAGCCTTTGACCCACCAGGAAGACCAAAAGGACATGCTTTGGCTCACAGCTTTAACAGATGTTGCCCCAGGTGACTTCCATCCTCACTGCCAGACCTTACTGCTTACTGCTTACTGCTTTCCACCCCTTGGGAAGAACAGGACGTACACAGAGGAAATAATGGCGGCAGAGAACAATACTACTAATGGTCCATTATATTGAAAAAGACGACAGTGCTTTCGGATAAAAAATATTTGTCTCTAAATATGGCAGTGGCAGGATTTATACTTCAGCCTTCAGAGAGACTGGAGCCTAAATCCAGTGCATCCAGGCCACTCTACCTCAGTGTGTGCCTGGGCACCGGTCTGCTCATTGATAACTGAGCCTCCAAAGACAAAGCTTCCTTTCAATGGACTCTTCCCCTTTTGTTGAATTTTCATTTTGTCTTTCTCTTCTCCTCATTCTTTCTCTTTCTCTTTCCTCCCCTATCATCTAAGATCAGCTTCCTCTGGTAGGCTGGTGACACGTATGCCATGTGTCAAAGCCATTGAAAACCAGGGAAAGTGCAGAGCAAAGACAGAGCTCTGGAAATGCAGACATGGGCCCTTTGAGAAAAAGAGAAGGACCCTGCATAGGAGGGGAATCGAACCCGGGTCAACTGCTTGGGAGGCAGCTATGCTCAGCACTATACCATCAATGCACATACTGTAAATAGATAGTCTCTGCTTTTACCTGGTAGCCCATGTCAAAATCGACAAAGTTCCTCGCCTTCTCTCTCCTGGCCGGCTTCTCAAAAAGCATTGGGGGAGAAGATCCAAGGTTTCTCTCCTTGTACTTTCTCCTCTCCTTGTCTTTCTCTTTTCTTCTCCTAAATCTTTCTCTTTATTTCTGTTTCTTTCTTTGTAAGGGGATACTTTCTTCTTTTACCTGGTAGGGCGGAGATGTCCCCCATCCTCCCTGACCTGAGGATCACTTGGGATGGAGGGTAGGCTACAGACAGAGGGCTTGTTGGTCTAGGACTATGATTTTCGCTTAGGGTGTGAGAGGTCCCGGTTTCAAATCCTGGAGGAGCTCTTTACTTCAACCTTTTACCCTTCGGGACGACCAAACGGACATGCTCAAATGCTTTTCGTGGAGGATTTGAGAAAACAGTTTGGAGATTTGGTGAGACGGTATGCTGTCCTCTTTGGTGGTGGAGCCAACCTACTTTTTCCTTTTGGAAAAGGGCAGTCAGAATCCATGGCACCTTGAGACATTTATTGTTTTCCAGTGTTGGGTTAAAGGATCTGGTGGGAAGAGGGACTGGGCCACTAGCCAAACAGATGGCTGAGTGATCTCCAGACATATTTGTTCAACCCCTGATTGATTTGGCAGAGCAATCACAATTACGCTCACATACAGCTGCGTTGTAAACCTGTAATTGACAGTTTTTTGGGAATGCCCTACAGAGGACAGCTATACTGCTATGCTCACAGCAATTGCCCCTATATCTTCCCCTACAGCTTTACCTTATTTCTTCCTCTACTGTATAATGTCTTTCTGCTTTCCTGAGTCCTATGCATTACCTGTGAATATTTTCCTGTCTGTCTTTGCATTAGTCAACATTAGTCATTGTCTTGCCTCAGAATACATTGAAAGCAGAATGAGTCAGGAAACATCCAGCCTCCTCTGGTGGTCTTGTTGAGCACTATCCAAAGGCACTCATGTGTGTTATAGTAACCAGAGTCCACTAGCCTTAGAGTTAGAATAGGGGCATTTCCAGAGGTCCAGAAGGGTGACATCAGGCCAGAGATGTGTCTTCTGGCTTGTTCTGGCCCTCATCTTAACATGTCCTCTCCCTACCGACTGAGGAAGAGGCTGCCAGACTTTGTGTGTCGGTATGTGTGCGTGTCTGTCTGTGTGTGTGTTAGGCAGTGCCAGCCTGTAAGATCTTGGCTTGCCCTCAACAATGATGTTGAGCTTTAATGTGACGTGTGTGTTTGTGTT
The DNA here is from genome assembly GCF_951799395.1 of Argentina silus. Classification (NCBI taxonomy): domain Eukaryota; kingdom Metazoa; phylum Chordata; class Actinopteri; order Argentiniformes; family Argentinidae; genus Argentina; species Argentina silus. The sequence goes on along the minus strand of NC_139674.1, from coordinate 1,495,157 downwards.
TGTGTTTGAGTGTGTGTGAGAGAAAGAGAAACAAACTTTTTTTGTTTTACCATTTGTTACATTATGTTAATGTGTCCTGTCGTACGGATGTACCATGAACAACACTCAGAAGAATTTTTTTTGGCTGCATTCAGCCAGTAATTTGCCAAATTAAGCAAATTGCCATTATGTAAAACTGCTCTTTGCTAATTCTTGTTGTTGCCCAATCTAATTCCACTTTTGCTGTCTTTCGTCCACTAGAACACAGTGCTGTACTTCTGTCCTTTGTGTGAATTGGTGGTGGGTTGCCAGGTTTACGGAATGTTAAGGGATGAATGGCCTGGAAAGAACACATAGGTTGTGTTTTTGGAGGGTTTATTCTCTGGAAGGGTCTGTATTATGGCAAGTTCCTTTCAAAGTCTTAATTAATGAACGTGAGATATTATTACATAAACAGTTATCCTTGGCAGCCTCACACATGCACACAAACACACACACACACACCCAGGGCATGTACGCATCAAAATCGAATAGCGACATTTCTGTCATTTGCAATGCATTATGTCCAGTAATAATATTTACCTTGACTTCTGATGAAGTTCCTAGGTTGTTGGTGGTGGAATCTCTGGCAGATGTTCTAGTCTGCTAGGGTCATCTAGTCAAAGTTGTCTTTTTATCTGAAGCCTGTGTCAGCTGTCTCTCCCCAATGACTCTTTGGAGGTCTGGGATGTAGCTGTATGTTTTCTCAGTCTTGAGTGTATGTGTACACACTTTTTGAGTTATTTTTAGTGTGTGTGTACACACTGTTGGGGTTCACTTGAGTTATTTTTTATCTATGAGTGTGCGGTATCTGCAATAAAATACAATGATATAAACAACATTTATACAAAGGTTATAACAAAGGTTATTGACAATACTTGATCCTTGTCAGAGCAAGATCTATATCTCGAGTGTCCATTTCCAGACATTACAACCTCTCACAAGGTGTTATTATAGCATAACTTATGAATCATTTTACATAAATCTAATTTCACCAAACAATTATAAGAGTAACTTAAATCTTGTTGCCATCTGAGTTCACCATTGCTGGCCGGTTGTTATGGTGATTATAGTCCAATGCTGCAAGTGTCCTGACTTCATACACTGGGGCAGTGAAGGCTGGCGTACATCAAGATGTGGTTTTGAAATGACTCCAGATCTGATGTTGACCTGTGTAGATACAATTCAATAACATCCCATTAGTCACTTTGGCCTCTATAAATATAATGCACCATTTGTAGTATTCTTCTCCACGCCGTTATTTCCTTTGTGTACGTCACGGTCTTCCCAAGGGGTGGAAAAAGCAGTATGGTCCGTTGAGAGTCCAAAACATGCACGCAAAGCACAGTGTACTCACAGTCGATCGACTTGACCACCCAGCCACCTTGTTTTGCTTGGCTATTGGCCCAGTCCCTCTTCCCCCCAGATCCTTAAACCCACAGCAGAAAACAATTAAAGTCTCAAGGTGCCATGGAAGGCTGAGGTACCCGACCGGCCTTCTACCCTAGGCAACGGTTAATGTGGCCGAGTGTTATAAGGTGCTCTATTTAGGCTCCAATCTCTCGGGAGGCGTGGGTTCAAATCCCACTGCTGCCATCTTTAGAGAAGCTGTCCCAACCAAAGCTAGCCATTATATATCTGACAGCACTATGGTCTCAATCAATATAATGTAGTATTCTTCTCCACTGCCATTATTTCCCCTGTGTACGTCCCAGACTTCCAGAGGGGTGGAAAAAGCAGCAAGGAGTTGTGCTGAGAATTGGAGTCCAACGCACACATGCAAAGCACGGTGGACTAGCAGTCGATTGACTTAACCACTCTTCCTCCTTATCTTGCTCGGCTATTGGCCCAGTCACTCTTCCTTAAACTGGACACCAGAAAACAATTAAAGTCTAAGGTGCCATGGAAGGCTGAGTTCCCCGACCACCCTGCTACCCTAGGTGAGAAGTCGATCAGACAAACGTTTTGTGATTTTGACATGGGACTTTAACACCAATCTGTAGTGTGGCTGAGTGGTCTAAGGTGCTGGATTAAGGCTCCAGTCTCTCTGGTGGGTTCAAATCCCACCACTGCCAAACGGAAAGGTAGGATGGCTCCACAGCCAAAAAGGAAAGCATACCGTCTCTTTCTGGCCTTGTGCCAAATCTCAAAACTGTTTTCTTGAGTCCTACTCAAAACTCATTAGAGGCGAAGATACGAGGAGAGAAACCTTGGATCTTCTCCTCTAATGCATTTTGAGAAGCGGGCCAGAAAGACGATTTTGGGATGGGAATTTCGCAGTGATGCTGAGGCAGCACATACTGAAGCAGTGAGCCAAGGCACATTCCATTTGGGTGAAAGGTTGAATTAAAGGACTCATCCGGGATTTGAACGCAGGACCTCTTGCACCCGGAGTAAAAGTCATACCCCTATACCGACGAGCCACCTATCAGAAGTCACACCCTCCATCCCAAGTCCCCTTCCATCCCAAGGGATCCTCAGGTCAGGCCGATGGGGGGGGACATCTCCGCGCTACCAGGTAAAAGTATCCACTTACAGCATGTGCATTGGTGAGCATAGCTGCCTTCCAAGCAGTTGAACTGGGTTCAATTCCTGGCCAATGCAGAGTCCTTCACTTTTTCCTTTAAGTCTGCATTTCCAAAGCTCTGTCTTTGCTCTGCACCTTCCCTGGTTTTCAATAGCTTTGACACCTGGCATATGTGTCACCGTTTGATAAAAACGTAAAATGGCTTTGTTAAAAGATATATTGATCTACTGTATACTTCGATGTAAATGTTGTTTAAATAAATAATTAGCATCGGAGCAAGAGTGTGCGGCTCTCTTTATTTTTTTGTTTCATTATTATTTTATTTTTTTAAGATACTGTACCAAGGTAATTTGATTGGTGTACTTGGTCGTTGGTTGATCAATAGTGTGAAGCATTTTGATTGTGATTATAACAACCATCAATTGGAATACAAGCATTCTGTATATTTACTATAGCCTCTCATTACAGAATTGTTGCCATAGATCAGTTAGATGTTGTGTGTTTCAAGGGAGCTATATGGGTACATGTAATTTGCGCAAGCAGTCAGTTCGATTTGTAAACATGTTAGGGAAAGGATAGGAAGGGAAAGGATAGGAAGGAACAGCAATGGGCGCCATGGAAACTACCAACACGACAGACTGACTCATTCTCCCAGCTACCTGCTGGCTGTCCTCCACAGCCAATGAGGTCACCTAGAGGCCTATCGAGGCGTCTAATTCGCGGCTCCCACATCTGTGACCCCCCTCTCATGACCATGAGCAGCGATCTGGGCCTGTCTGTTTTCTTATTTCTCTCTCTCCTTCCAGGCAGGTTCATCCACAGTGTCACGCTTCATTGTGTTGATAATGGTCACATATTCTCAATTCAGTGTGTTCTAGACTGCGGTAGCCTCTTTGTGAGTAACACGCACAGACACACAGACAAACAGACAGACACACACTCTCTCTCCTTCACTAAAAGACACACAGGTAAACACAAGCAGAACACATCCAGAAAAGGGGCATTACCGAGTATGTGAGGTGGAAAATCACCAGCAAGGTGTTCTCACCAGACTCCAATTACACAATAAAATGGACCTAGTGGGCCACTTTACAACATTGCTAGCATGATGGCGGCTAAATTGCTGTAACTTCCTCGGGCTAGAAGTTTTGGTAACAGCCTGAGTATAACCCACTACCCTGGTACACTTGCAACAAAGATAAGACTCAAAATTAGTTAACCTGAGCATGTTGTGGTGTTTTCACATTTGAGATCTAGACAACTCTGTCCAGGTAAAACTAGTTTAGCACAAGTAACAAAATGTTGTCATGCGCCTCATGCTTTTTCAGAAAAAAGAGGAAGCAAGAATCAGAATTGACACTTTCCTATTTATTCTGACGTTATTGAGACAGTAAGAAATTGACAGCACTTCAATTAACTTGGTGTGAGGGGATAAGGATTAGCCTATGTGTAAACATAAATGCTGACAAATCCTCATAAAATTAAACCACTGTCCTGAGCAGGTACAGTAGAGTAGGCTACAGTATAGCTGCTGCCGGAGGAACTGCATTGTGCACAAACAAGACATGCTGTTCCCTTTGCAAGACTGAAATTGTGATAAGGTGTACTTCTTTGACATATAAGATGTTTTGAGCTGTTTATGGTTGTCTTTATCAATCAAACAATTCAATTTTTTTTAAATATGTTTTTAGGGCATTTCTGCTTTATTGGGATAGAGACAGTAGAGATTGACAGGAAGGACGGGAGAGAGAGGAAGGATGACATGCAAGATAGGTCGAGGGTTGGAATCGAACCAGGAACCTTGCGATTACGTGGTAAGCACATTAGTGTGCCACGGCACTAAGCGCCCAGGACCATTGGACTATACAGTGAGATGACAGTATAAAAGTGCCATTCGTTACACAGCAGTTGAAATACTGACATTGAAGTAATTAGTAAATTGTACATCATTAAAATCATGAAGAAATACAAGGGGGTAGATTCAAGGAATAGAGGAATAGACCCTGTGAAAGCTTACACTGGTGTAATTCCCGCCACACCGTCCATACCGTTATTTAGCCATTACACCCGCCAAGTGCAGGAGCTGACGTGTATTGAATGACTAAAATGGCATATGCAATGCATGAGGCGTGATCATTGACACTGTGGAACATTTTTAGCATGCTGGGGTGGCCAGAGAGAGAGAACTGTTTTATCTGAAGCTAAGAGCCAGTGAACTAGCGTGAAGTGACCTGTTGACTTGGATCATGGCAGAGGATTTGGTGTAAAAAAACCGCAAGTGCAACCGCAACGCATACTGGGGCCAGTATGGCAACTTTTGGGATTCAAACCAGACAAAGGTAGAGCCGTATCATTACAGCGATGCAAGTGTGCGAATGTGTGCATTGTGCACCAAGAGCTGGCTTTATGTCTGTAGCCAGTTAGCGAGGGTTAGCAATGTAGAGGCTAGTCTTATTTGCAGATTACACTTGGTAGAAATGTTTTTAAAAAAAAAAAGTTAAGGTCTTACCGGTGTAGTGGGTATTTTGGCAGGAAGGTATACCGGTTTGGTATGGTTGGTTAAGTGGTTGAGAGTGGTTTTAGTGGGGTAGAACTGAAGAAAAGAGAGTGCACAGTTGTGTAATCATTCTAAGAAAGTGTTCTGCAGGTCTCCTGCTGTCCTGAAAGGTCCATGGCAGTAGCAGTAACAAAGGAGCTCACAGAATGTTGGCCAAAATCAACATTCCACGAGCTTTTATGGGAGTTGATAATTTAGAGTTTTTGGCACATTTTAAAGTTAGCATGAAAAGCTTAAAAGCCTGTTTGCAAATGCTGAGCTCACCAGTTGTTTTTTCTTTTTAAAGATTGATGATTTTTGGCAAGCCTATGGTTTTGGCTGTTTTTGATTTTTTTCAGATTTGTCAGCCTAATAATGGCTTTCTTAACTTTCATTGACACCTCTTTGGTCCTCATGTTGACAGACACCAGTAGCAAACTCCAAAGGCAAATCCAAAGCCTAGAATCAATACTACACATTGACAGCCCAATTACTGCACGTCTGCACAAATGATGCGATGCAACACACCTGATATACCAGAAACACCTGTCAAGCCAATTGTCCCATAACTTTTTGTAGACAGACACCATCAAACAAAGAATCGATACTATAACCTCATTGTTTGATTCAAAATCCAAACTTTTGGAGTGTAGAGCCAAAAGAAGAAAACATGCTTCACTGTCCCATTATTTACACAGGGCACTGTAAATGTAAGCATCTCAAGTTAGACCTCTCTGCACATGTTAAAGTTGGATTGGTGTGAATAGCTTAAAATAACACTTTTATTACCAATATTATCCTTCACCTTTGAAAAGTAAGGATATATAACAAGAATACACAAGGAGTTTATATAATAATAAGTTATAATAAGAATTTGATATGTAAATGTTCCTCTTTCACCCAAAGCAAAAGAAGTGCACTTCAAAACGAATGATATTTATCCAGGCAATGACTTTTTACAATAACACTGACTCTAAATAAATGTGTGTTTTTTGCAACACAAACACTGAAACAACAGAACATCTGTTCTTTATTTAATGTTAATTTTGGGATGCACTTTTAATATTTACATTTAATAGTAATAATTTCATTGTACCTACTCTAATTTATAGCAACATCAGGTTTGGTTTTCTAATGGAGGACAGAAGTGCTGCAATAACTTGCTAATTGTGGCAAAATATTGCGTACACAAATGTCAATTTTTCAAAGCTACTCCTATGGAGGTAGATTACTGCCAATATGATTGTAAATAATCATTTAAATAACCAATCAAAACATTTAGCCTAATAACGGGTTGGGTACGTGTTGGGGAGGAGTTCCACGACATGTAGTTCAACTATGTATATATTTAACTAACAGCAGCTTAGTGGTACAGCATTTCATTGGTACAGAATTTACATCCAGCACACTGAACCTGTGCATATGATCAATAAACTTTGATTTGACTTGACAAACAACATAGGTTACACTCAGCACTGGACATGTTGTTTAAGATTCACAGCTTTTTTTAAACAGCTTAATACTAACTCTTCAGAGAGGTAATATACCTTATAGTAAACTGCTTTCAGAAGAATAGCCGATCTAGGTTTGCATTTGGTTGATTAAGGTTACAGTATAAATGAATGATAACATTACCAACTTTACTGCAAAGTAAACCAAAATATCAAAGCACCCCTTCATATCCCAACCACATAGGTTACACAACACTAGTGTTGCACAATACAACACAATATTTATCAAGAATTAATCTTTTAAATATATATATATCATTTTATTTATTTTATCTAATAGAGCAGCCTAATATAATGTGAATACAGGAACATTTATGTATGGTCTACATGTGGTGTCCCAGCACTGCCATCACAACAGTGGTCTACCTCAATATCACTGCTGGAGCAGGCGCAAGTTGTGAAGACAAATGTTATGAAGACAAAAGCCACCACAAGGTGGTGACAAGAGCTGTGAAGGATGTTTGAAAAAAATAAGACAGAGAATGGTTGGTTATGTTTTGCCTTATCAGCTTGCCTTATCTGATGGAATGGCAAAATTGTGCTTATTATAGCAGCTCATGAGTTGAGAGTGGAAATGGTCTAAACATCAGGTTATCTTAACAAGGACCAAGTATGGGGCTAACTCTTCTCTACTGTCATACATCATGCATTCTCTCACAGCTCAAAAGTGGGGGAAATGTTTTAGCGCAATCTGACATGAATAAGCGTGAGTCGGCTTTAATAATGAAAACGTATTGATTACAGAATGTAAAGAAGTTAGGAATTTTCATGTGAGACAGGAGTCAATCAAATATCTTTTTATCATAACTGGTGACATGATTGTTGGATAGATGATTCACTTACTTAAACAAAAGCATTTGTTGTAAGTCGCTTTGGATAAAGGCGTCTGCTAAATGCCATACATGTAATGTAAATGTAATTTAATATTTGGTGGATATTAAATAAAAGTGTACCAGCCAGTGATAACTGACAAATCCACTATTGACAGTTGACATTTGTTATACTTTCTGACTCGTCGTCTGTCAAACAGAAGAGAGATGCACCACTGCTAGCTGCCTGAACCAGATAACAGATGATTAATTGAATTTATGTGTAGAGAGGCCAATGCCACTTTATCGACCCATAGCCTATGGGGGAAATCTGTTCTGACTGCTCTAGACCATATTTAATCAGATAATTGTGGGTTTTTTAAAATATAAACCACAAAATAACCACTGCGTTTTCAATGCACCCAGCCTACCCGCCAGCTGACAAATTGAACATTTGCAGAGCCTATTGTGATGTTTAATAGTAACAACCTATATAGGACAGCAGAAGATGACTGTGACATCAGCCCACAGTTGCTGACAAATTCGCTCACCTTCCCCCACTCCACACCTTCCCCCACTATATTGTAATTTGCTGCCCATCACCGGCATTTCAAAAGAAAATTAGTTTTGTCGTCATGGTTCTGTGATCTGTCTAACGTTAGCCTATATATGTTGCCAGTTGTCATATAGAACAAGTATTTCCAAGTCCTTCTATCCTAGCTCACTCCTTAATATACCGAAAGCAACTTACGCTCTGGTAGTCTAGATAACACAAGTTAGGCTACTCCTAAAGCCCACACTTCCAAGCTGGGTAGCCTAAAAATAATTTCATAAATGACCACAACCATTTCATTATTTTCGTGATGTAAAATGGAATTGATACAGTTAAATTTGTTTTATTCTCGTCATTGCACATGGCATGTAAACATTTTTGATTGATTCATGAAAGCTCTCATTTCAATCATGTGAAATACGTTCAACATGAACTCGCGGTGCCAGAGTGGAAAATTAATGACATGAATTGCGCTCTTTGCTTTGTGAGCCCGCTGTGTCCACATTATATCGCTATGAGTTAATTAATATGCAATTTCACGGACACACTCCCACATATATTCCATGTCTGACATAATTTTATGAAGTGTCCATGAAGACATGATTTGTTGTCTTTGTTGTTCTAAATTAAGGTTTATCCAAGGACATCATCAGCCCCCTCACAACATTTTAGGCAGCACTCGCACTTATTCATGTCAGGTTGCTTTAAAACATTTCCCCTGCTTCTCTGTGCTGTGAGAGAATGTGTGATGACGGTATGAGAGTTGATAGGAGTTGGCCTCATTGCTTGGTCCTTGTTAAAATAACCTGATATTTAGACCATTTCCACTCTTCATCTCTGTAATTCATGAGCTGCTATAATAAACTTGATTTTGTCAATCTATTTGATAAGGCAAACCATTCTCTTTTCAAACACAGCTCTTGTCACCACCAGCAGCAGCACTGAGGTCAACCACTGCTGCATGAACCTATTGTGGCAGGCCCACTGTGGCAGCATTCCTAGGTTAACAGGGTTGTTTCAATATGCACCCTACACAACTCCCAAGACTCCAAGTATTAGGCTGTTTGAGAGGAGTTGTGAATCCTAAACAACATGCCCAGTGCTGAGTGTAACCTATGTTGTTTGAAGTACCGTAGCCTAACAAAGCTACTGTACTGTCCTTATAATAGCTTTTATTTCCATACACGCAAATGCATTGGGAACACTGCACATTCTATTCCAAATCAGCGTCTTCTAATTGTTACAGTACTCACTTTAGACCTTCTTTGATCACCCTGGAGCTGATCATTGGCTGAGTCTTTGCCATTTTGGCTATTCTTCGATCCATTCGAATGGTAGTTTTCCGCTTTCTTCCACGTCTTTCTGGTTTTGGTTGCCATTTTAAAGCATTTGAGATCATTTTAGGTGAGCAGCCTATCATTTTCTGCACTTCTTTATATGTTTTCCCCTCACCAATCAACTTTTTAATCAAAGTACGCTGTTCTTCTGAACAATGTCTGGAATAACCCATTTTACTCAGATTTTAAGAGAGAAATGCACTATAACCAGCATGTACAACATTTGCTGCCTTCGTCCTTAAATAAGGGCCACCTATGTGACACCTGTTTTTTCACAGAATGAATGACCTCACTAATTGAACTCCAAACTGCTATTATTTTGAACACCCTCCTTTCAATTAATGATTCAATTACACAGAATCAGCAGCATGCATGTCATGACTGTTGGGTCTGTTGGTTTTCTATTACTCTACTACACCTACTAGTAAATTATTTGCCATGTAGAAATATAATTTCTACCAAAAACAGTGATTGATCTGGTTAGTGATGTTGGACTGCTATTATTTTGAACTCAACTGTATGTATAAATGTTGACAAAAGCATTTCACAACCCAAGAGAAGTCACTGTAATTAACTGATTTCCAAAACAAATGACCAATGGTACTGATGCAGGGCTTTTTATCAGGTCACCAGGTTATTGTTCTCATGTTGTGGGCCTGATGCACACCCTGGAACTTTGGCGTGCACGACATCTCCTCCACAAGCCAACCTCAACAGTGGCACAAACCAGAGGTAAAAAAATAACTGGCCAACCGGTGTTTAATGTGGCGGTAGCCGAGGCCAAAGTCAACCGTAAGCGGAAACCCATCATGTCCAGTTATACCCACAACAAGTAAGTTTTTGCTTTCTGTGTACTGTATAGCAGACAATACCCACCATCTGTCAGGCTCTTCTGAATGTATTTCTGGTTTAATAAGACACTAATAGATTTTTTTCCCCAGGTTTATTAACATGTTAAAAAAATCCTCCTGGGTTTTGGGCCAGTAACGCTTGCAGGAGATAGCCCCGCCTATCACCTGTTCCAATAAACGGATGGAGCAAGTGCACCATTTCATCCTTTCCACTCTTCACTCACTGACTCTACAAAGCGTACTGTCGTCCTATTCTTGTAGCTAGCTACAACTTAGCTTAACTGTTCTAACAAGAATCTTATGATTCTCCTGTGGTGTTAGGTTTTCTCTACTGGAATCCTACTGTTTTGCCCGACATTCAAAGAAGATTATCGAAGAATTTGGTAAACCAAGTTCAACAATTTTCACATTCAATCTCTGGAAATTGCATGCTTTCAGAAGCTGAGGACTAGTGCTAAGGCCACAAGAATTGGAGTCAGCTTGTGGGCGCCTAAATCAGTCAACTGTGGATCCAAGTCTTACAACATGGGTCCAATCCCCATTTACTGAACATGGGAGATTCATTTTGGCCTTGGACAGAGATTATTGTTGGCCCATGGGTTAACATGGGGAATGTGGGATGAATGCATGCTGTCAGAACTTTCTGGTGGCTCTGGGTATAGGCTGCTGCTTCAAAGAAATAGTGAGAACTAGCTACCATTTTAATTTTGTCCATTTTAATTTTTGTACCATTTTAATCTGTTACAAATGCACTGTCATAGGCATTTGATTCTTCAACTTGAATTTGATCCCTGCAACATCACACCTATTCAAACTCCACCCTTGCCTGAGTGGTTACATGTATAAATGTTATTGTACCTGCTGTAAGAATGCCAAGCACCACAGCACAGCCTCCCATCAACCCCCTTAACCTAACCCTAACGGTTTTAAATCTCAACTTCAATGGGTTGACTTCAAGAGCCTGGCTGTCCCAAGGATCCCTTTTAGCATGTCCCTATTTCTAGTGCCCCGTGTGAGGTCCTTGTACTGCTCAGCAACTGTGGGTCCCTTTCTGTCCAAATGGAATTGAAAGGGATTCCTCCCCCTTCCGTCCCTGCAATCTGAGTTCATAATCTAACATGCCAACTTTGTCTGTCCCAATGGCAGGAAGAGGTTATGTCCACTGGGGAGGAGATCGGGAGATACGGTACTGTTGGGTTGTCAAGGCTGGTGCGCAGGCAGGGAAATCCCACAGAGGGTTTGGGAGGGAGGGTTAAGAGTGCTAGCAACTATGAATATGACACATGCACTAGTGGCTCATATCCTACTTTTGCTAATAATATTTGAATGATACATTAATGTCACGGTTAATCCTTAATTTGATAAACAAGCAAATGTCATCAGATTGCTGAAATGGGTCACTGGGTGAATGCAAGATCTCCCACAAAATGAATGTATACTGCATTCTATAGCCCCTCTTCCCTCAATGTATTTAGTTTAACATCATTAGCTGATAACATTATCCTGCATCAATAGCAATAGCAATAGAGTCCTGCATCAATAGCCTTGAACTTACCATTCGACTACCAAACATCTCATGTCAGACAGTCCTCCATGTCATCCTCTGTGTCATCCTCGAGGACCAAGAGATGTTGACACTTCTATAGCAACAGACAATCTAAATCAAAGACTAATGTCCAGCAATACTGCTGCAGCACAAAGACCTCTGGGCAGATGAGGTCTTTCTCAGGTATGCATACCCATGTATAGGACCAGTTGTGACTGTACTGGACCTAACTAGGGTTTGGTTATAGCTCGATAAATCCTGACTCTATAGAGCATTGCAGCTACATGTGGATTATTTGGCTTTGCCCAATGTGATCTACAAGAGTTGGGGGTACAAAACACAAGTCAGCAGTTGAAAATAATGGGGAGAAAATTCTCTCTCTATAGATACTGTATATTTAAAAAAAACAAAAAAAACATGCAGTTTTGATGAAAAGGATGCCTTTTGAACCAGTAAATAAAAATCCAATAAAGAACCAGGACACCGAGGTTGATTAATGGTTGTACAAGTCGTGTTTATTCCATGTGCTTTACAAGGATATAAATAATGACCAAAATTACAAAATCTTTGTGCTGGAAGCCCAAGCCTATGTACATTAGTTAGTCAGCAGTGATGTCACCAAATGCATCCCCACCCCCATACAATCTCTATAATCTACCCTTTATGTTAAACTCTCACCTTTATTTTGGTACCTTGTTTCCAGTGCGATGTACTGCAAATATTTTTTTTCTTTACTACATTACATGTATGAACAATGAGTTGGCAAAATATCTATTTACATTTTATAGGAGGAGTATGTTTCATCCCAAATAATACAGTAATACTGCGGTAAAATATTACATCTGCTTGTAGTTATAGTTGAGCCCCATGACAACGATGGAGTGTTCACCTGACAACACAACTGGAGAGGAGCCATCCAAACATTCACTCTCTGTGTAGAACTATTGTTATTCTGTTTTCTTTTTTAAAGGATGGCTATCATTCTCAAGCCCAGTTATCAATTCAGCATATCATATAAAAATAATGTAACATTAAGACAACAGTAGACAAGAATTGCACAATAATAATCATAATCATGGTAATATAGTACTCTCATATTAAACATTAAAATGTCTGGCAATATGAATATTTTTGAATTGGGATGACATATCAACCAGGTAGGCTGCCCTTGGTGATGTCAGCAGAACACATGGACGCATGGTGGTCCGGAACGGCTAGTTCAATCACGTTTGTGCATATCCGTATTGTATTATTTACTATAAACAAAGCAAAACAAAACAAGAGGAAAGAGCAAACCAGAAGTCCTTTAACCCACATGCCCATTCAATTACAGACATGCCCAGTGGTGCGTTCAAGAGGAGCAGTGTGAGTAGCATTGTCTGTCAACACAGACTCTGGGTGCTGCACCCTCCAAAACAGTTCAAAAGGTCAAGCCTCCCAGTTGGCCGTGTAACTGATCCCAGAACAGAGGCTGTGGTTGAAGATCGGCTGCTTCGATGAAAGTGTACATTCAGATCAGACTGACTTCTGTGACTCTGCAGCCTTTAACAGTGTGTGTGTGTGTGTGTGTGTGTGTGTGTGTGTAATCCATGGGTCCATTGTTTGTAGTCTCATTATGTGTGGACGATTTTTGTAGTCAACCTAAAACACCAAGTCTGTGAAAGAGAGCGTCCATGTTTGTAGTCCTTGGACACTGAGAGAGCAACAGGTAGAGAGTCTGTATTTGTAGTCCTTTTTGCATTGTGTGTGTAAGAGGGTCCGTGTTTAGGGCTGGCTACATTCTTTGCATTCCACAGTAATAGACATGAGCGTCCGGCATTGCCCTGTGAATGAGATTACATCACTTATCCAGAGAGTCCTCAAACCCTGCCTCTCCACCGGCCCCACTTCCTCACCAAAATCCAAAATGGCTGCTATGCGCCTCACAAGCCACAAGCTAAACACCTTTAGCATCTTTTAACAAAACAAGAAAGTTTATGGAAAGAAAAAAATTCTCAATATGCATAAATAGCCTCTTTTAAACTCTTTAACTGATTAAATCTGCATACAGACATACAGTATGGTTTAAAGAGCATTACATTCCCCCCCCAAAAAAAATAGTGACCTCAAATAAACAACACTGTTTGCCCCGAAATGCTCAAAATGTTTCAAAAAATAATTTGCTGTTAGAAAAATCAAACATCGAAACAAGTTAGAGGAGTCTGCCGGACAAAAAAGTTCAAATTTTGAAAAAAAGGTACGATTTTGCTACATGATCTCCCCTAGTAGCCCGTTCTCCTCTCCAACTGTTTACACTGTGGATGGAACTCGTAAAAAACTCGCCCTCCATTTTCCTCCGGTTGTCAGTAATGGACAACTCGACCCCCCACAACATCAACACACAAACTTAATGCTGGAAAATTGGTTTTTGCAAAAAAAAGATTAATAATCTACATTAAAAAGACTTAAAGGTGGGGTTCTTAGCAGCATTATGGTTTTGATTCTCATTCAGGTCGTCAAGGGGGGAGAAGAGAGGCCTGAGAAAAAGAGAGAAGCGAGGGACGGAGGAACAGCAGTAGGAGGACAAAAAAAGTAGAGAGGGAGAGATAGCCAAACGGTAGTATCCCCAGTCAGGAAAAACAAGAATCGGTGCAATCGACCCGCCCCAACTGACATAAAAAGGATGGGGAGGGGGACTGTGGAAAAAGTGGACTGACTAGCACCCCCTACAGGTCAAGACAGAAAGGTGTGCCACCTGCCAAGGCTCAGAGTTCATGCGCCGCCCCTGCAGGCAGGCTGGGGGGGGGGGGGGATGAGGAGGAGGAGGAGGAGGAGGAAGAAGGGGCCGAGGGTGTTAAGAGAGGGAGAGAACAAGTGGGGGTGTGAGAGAGAGAGAGAGAGAGACACAGCGCAACGCCAAACGTCATCATGCAGCGGGGGGCGGCGGCGGCGGCGGCTAACGGCAGGCAGGCGGGCGGGCTGGCGAGCGGGAGTTTCAGCCTTGTGAGGGTAACGCCGCCGCGTGCATCGCTCGTGCCCGCGCGGCTCCGTCAGTGGGGGGCGGGGCCTCTAGAGGGCCACTCTCTGCAAAGGCACACACACACAGAGGAGTGGGCAAGGCGGGTGTGTATTGTTAGAAAATAGTGGTCTCGTACTTGGTGTTGACTCCTCTCTTGGCCTCCTGGCCGGGCTCCACAATCCACGGCACGTTGGCATGGACCTTCTGATCCATCGAGGGCTGCTCCATCTGAACAGAGGGAGAGAGAAAGAGAGAGAAGGAGGGGGAGGTGGAGAGAGGGAGGAGAGAGAAAGAGAGAGAAGGAGGGGGAGTTGGAGAGAGGGGGGAGGGAGAGAAAGAGAGAAAAAGAAAAGGATGGGAGAGCAGTTAAACACTATCAGAGAAAGCGGGGGAGAATAATTAGTCAGGCAGAGAGAGAGGGATGAGGAAGAGAGGATGTGGGGGCAGAGTGAGTAGAGTGGACAGAGAGTGTAGAGTGGACATAGGGCGTTCTCACACACTTCCACATGGACACGCACATATGGGGGAGGTTGCTTTTGCTCTCCCAGTGAGAAGAATGTGTCTCCCTAACAGACTGGTTTGTTTATGTGCTGAAAATGTTCAGAAGATAGAAAAACACCAGCATAATCCCTCCAAAACCACCCTACCAATATCTAGTCTTTCCAAGTCCTCAGGGACAACAACTATTTGAACAACCAATCAAGGGGCTCAGTCTCGTTGCCGAGGGTGCTTTCCTTCTATTCTATTGGTCTGTTCTGAGACAGAGTCAAAGATGATTGGAGGAAGGAGTCCTTGTCTGTGAACACTGCAAAGCTGACACTGGAAGAATGTGCAACGCACAAAAGAACGTACGCACACGCACACGCACAAACACACGCACACGCACACACACACACACACACACACTGAGTCAGTGACGGAGGGAATAGGGTTAATCTAGCGGTCCTGCAGTATATGCCGTCTCTTTATCTTGTCTCTCCACACACTGCTGCAGCATTCATATTAAACATTCTAATCCCACTGTGTCTGCCTGCGCTGACACACACACACACACACACACACACACACATACTGTATGCATAAATCAGATACATTTTTCTGTGATTGGGTAAATAACATATTTTGTCTTTCCAATATAGCAGGATACACAACAGATTGAACGAAATATGCATACAGCGCAAATCACTTTTCAGATGTAAAAACAACATTTTTGGTTAGACTATTCATTTTCAACAAATGAATGTCACTAATTAGCCAGAGACAGCTAATGA